>NW_023605083.1:10853401-12053401 GCF_014898055.3 Talpa occidentalis
CTTTCTCCCTTTTTTCCTTTGTGAGCCTGGCTAGGGGTTTGTTCTATTTTATTTATTTTTTCAAAGAACCAGCTCTTGGTTTCATTGATCTTTTGGATTGTTTTTTTAGTTTCAATTTCATTTATTTCTGCTTTGGTTTTATTATTTCTTTCTTCTACTGGTTCTGGGGTTTTTTGTTGTTCTGTTTCTAGATCTTTGAGCTTCGAGATAGGTTGTTTCTTTGAGTTCTTCTTGTTTTTTGATGTGAGCTTCTATTGCTATATGTTCCTCTTATTACTGGCTTTTGCTGCATCCCATACATTTAGGATATTGGTGTCCTCCTTGTCATTCAATTCAAAGAATTTTTTAATTTCTTCTTTGATCTCTCGTTAGTCCAGTGGTCTTTCCAGTAGTGTGGCTTTTAAGCTCCATGAGGGGGATAGTTCCTTGCCTTCTTTTTATGATTATTTCTAGTTTGATGCCTTCGTGGTCAGAAAAGATGGTTGGTATGATTTCAATCTTGGTGTATTTGTTGATGGTTGTGTCTTGTGCCCAGCCAGTAGGTGATCGATCCTGGAGAATGATCCGTGTGCGCTTGAGAAAAATGTATACTCCGTTTTTTTGGGTTTAGTGTTCTATAGATGTCTGTTAAGCCCAAATGCTCTAGGTCCTTATTTAGAGCTTTAGTTTCTTTACTTATTTTTTGTCTTGTTGAGCTATCCATTGTTGATAGTGGTGTGTTGAAGTCTCCCACTACATATGTGTTTTCTCTGATGTCTGTTTTCAGAGAGGACAACAGTTGTCTGATATATTTTGGTGCTCTTTCTTGTGGTGAGTATATGTTAATGAGTGTTATTTCTTCTTGAAGTATTGTCCCCTTAATCATAGTAGTGACCATTGGGGTCCGCTTTTATTTTTTTGATTTGAAGTCTGTTTTATCTGATATAAGTAAGATAGCTGTTCCTGCTTTCTTTTTTGGCCCATTTGCTTGTAGGATTGTTTTCCATCCTTTGACTTTGAGCCTATTTTTATCTTTTGTAGCTAAATGTGTTTCCTGGAGACAGCAAAAGGTTGGGTTTTGTTTCTTAATCCAGGCTGCAACTCTGTGTCCTTTTTATTGAAGATTTGAGTCCATTTACATTTAGAGTTAATATTGATATGTAGCATCTGTATTGCCATTATGTTGTCTTTCCTTTGATTTATTATATTTATTTCTTTTAATAACTTTTTTTTTTTTTTGGTCTTCTTTGTTGTTATTCGTCCCTCTGAGGTGGTCTGGCTTTAGGATTCCTTGTAGTATTTTTTGGAGTGGGGGTTTAGTCGCAAATGAAATTCCGGAGTTTCTCTTTGTCTGGGAAGGTCCATATTCTTTCTTCATGGAAGAAAGAGAGCTTTGCGGGATAGAGTATTCTGGTTGGCATCTGTTTTCTTGGAGTCTGTTGACTATGTCCCTCCCACTCTCTCCTTGCCCGTAGTGTGTTCTTCGTAGAGAAGTCTGATGTCAGCCTGATTGGTTTTCCTCTGAATGTTATCTGTTTCTTCCCTCTTGTCAGCTTCATTATTTTTTCCTTGTCCTGGATTCTTGGGAGCTTTACTATTATGTGTCTTGCTGTGTTTTTCCTTTCGTCGTGGAAGTTTGGTGTTCTTCTTGCTTCTTGTATATCAATTTCAGCTCCTTCTTCTCATTTGGGAAGTTCTCTTCAATTTATATCCATGAAATAGTTCTCTGTATACATCTCTCTCCTCTCCTTCTGGAATCCTATAACTCTTATATTTCCTTTCCTCATGGAGTCAGATAGTTCCCGAAGTCTTTCTTCATTCTTTTTCCTTCGTACTTCTCTTTCCCTTTCTGTTTTGGTTCTTTTATTTCTGTGTCTTCAAGATTACTTATTCGTTCTTCCATTTCATCTATTCTGCTTTCATGCTTTTCCCCAGAGTTCTTTAGTTCCTCCATTAATTCTTTGATCTCCTGCATTCTCTTACTTCCCTCTTTAGGGACTCAATTTCCTTCTTCTGATCTATCACTTTTTTAATCATGGCAATTTTAAAATTCTCTTTCTGGAAGGCTCAGAAGTTCTTCCAAGTTGCTGTCGTTGCAATCTGGGGAGTGGTTTTCTTTTTGTGGTGTGCTTCTTTCCTGAGGAGTTTTTAGGTTGCGTGTGGTTTCTCTACTCCCTACTGTCTGTTTTCTAATTTGTCGTATGCGTTGGGACACACTGTGTTGCTCGGACTGACTGACATCTTGGGTGAACTTCTCCGCTCCCCTCTGGCTCTTCCAGGAGCCATCTCTGTCTTCTGGGGAGCTTTCTGCTGGTTTTAGGCAGTTTTTACTGAAGAAATGTCCCTGTTCTCAAATGGCGAAGCGGGATGCAGTCCCTGCGCCTCCGTTTCAGGCACACTCTTCTGCGCACCCGGTCTGCCCGGACGTGGGTGCCTGCTCCCTCTGTGGGCTCAGACTGCTGGTCGGAAGGGGCCTGGTGTGGAATAACTTCCCGGCTGGCCACTGGGTCCTCCAGAAACCTTCTGCCCTTTTCAAGCAGACTTAAGAGATGTCCTGTTTTATAGGGTGTTAGTGACTTTTTTTTCCTGGTCGCTAGGTGGCGCCAGAGATCTCTCCTATTGTCCTTGGGGGGCTGTTTTTCGCCTCCCCCCACCCCGTGGGACAGAGAACAGAGCGGGAATGGTAGGGTACACCTCAACAGCTTTGGGGTGCTGTGTCTGCCTTGTGCCCCACCGTCGTGGAGAACCCACGCCCCGAATTTTCGTGCCGCGGGTCTCAGTTCAAAGCCCTCAGGTCCAGGACGCGGGCTGTAGCCCAGTTCAGTGGCGCGGGAATGGCGCCTTTTGCACCCGGCTCCCGTGCCTGGGCGCCTGGTTCCTGCTTACTCAGGGAGGGACCTTCACCTCAGTGAGGACCTCCGTGCGTCTCCCCGCAAGCCTAGGTCGTCTCCCCGCAAGCCTAGGTCGCAGGCGCGGGGACCTGGGCAGCCGCGATCCGGTCTGCACTTGCTTTTCAAGCGCGCGCAGGACGCGCCGCATTTCCCCGCTCAGGCTTACCGGCAGCCCGGGCTGTGTGCGCGTCTCCCGGGGTCTTTGTTCTTCTCTAATGGCGCCCGGAGCCGTTCGCTCACCGCAGCGGCGGATCCTGCAGGGTTCGCCTCAGCTCCCGTTCACGGGGTGTGGTGGCTGCAATAGTTCCTTTCCGCTCACAGTCCCGCTTGCTGCGTCGTTTGTTCTTGTTGGTTGTTTTGGTTTGTTGTTTCCTCCTCTCTGCCAGTCGGAGAGTGCCGCCTCTGTGGGCGGGGGAGGGGAGCAGGGTTCTGCGCTTCCCTCCCTTCTAGTCCTCTTTTATGGCCACTTTCTTCTTCGGGCAGTTCGCTGGCGTCACCCGTTTATCTTCCGTGTCCCAGTTCTCACTGGGACCTGCCGCTTTTCCTCCCTATTCACTTTTTTTAATGGGAGATCTTACTCGCAGCGTCTCCTCGCCGCCATGTTGCTCCGCCCCCCCTCTTCCTTTCTTTTCAATCACTATTATCATTGCGATAGAGCAGAATACAATACAATTTAACAGGTTTCAGTTTTATGTCACTTGCATCCAAACTCTTTGTTGTCAGTGAAAATTTTATAAGACTACCCAAACATATTTAGGAGCCAATATTTACTTGTATTATACTGCCCAGGCTTTTCATTTCTTCAATTTTCTTCATTTAAGAAACGAGGTTGATACCATTTTAACTTTAAAGTCTGTAATAATCTTATAGGGTTAATGTGAAGATAAAATAAGATAATATTTGAAAAGCAAAGACCACTGATCTTAACATATGGTAAAGCTTTAGGTTTCTATCTGACCCTTTCTTTTTTTTGGGGGGGGGTGCACCTTGATCACTTTGAAAGATGATTCCTTAGATTCGTAGAGTCAAGTAAACTTGGAAAGTTTAATTATCTTGTAAATGGCTAGCTTTATTTATTTTATACTGATTCAATTAGTTTCAAATTCAGAGAGGGACAATTCTGAAGTTGAAACCAAGTTATGTGTGTGTGAGTAGGTAAATGCTTGTGTCGGTGCTTGGTCTGTTGATACCAGATACATTCTGTTTCCCTTCCCTGCCTTGCTGAGCTGGGCAGGATGACTGATACCAGAAAACGTTCTTTTTTTTTTTTTTAAGATTTATTTATTTATGCATACAAAAGCTGGGGCACAGGCCAGAGATATGAGGGGTGAGAGGATCCACCAGAGACAGAGTGGAGAACAGAACAGGCAGACTGACTGAAACACACTGCCAAGGGGTGCAGCAGGTGAGATAGGAGAGGTCCGCTGCTCCATGTGGGTTGATTCCTGGCCGTGGTGCAGAGACTGCAGATTACTTCATAGTACAGTGCTTAACCCCTTTCGCCACCAGGGAGGCCCTGATACTAGAAAACTATACCAGTGTCCTCTGTCAGCTGATTTCTTGCCATGTTTGAACAATGGATCTTACCAGAGGGATTGTGGTAAGACTGTGGTAAGAAGGAAGGAATGAGTGTGTTTCACCTTTCTGCTTTATATGCGGAGCCATTTTCCCAAGGTGATTGTGTCTGTTCCATTGCTCTGACTTCCTCTGAATAGACTGTATTTTGAGCTTCTACTCAGTGATTTCTGCTTCTGGGTTCTTCAACCCCTTTAGTTTAGAAAGGCAATGTCTTTTTTTTTTTTAAAAAAAAAACTATGCATACAAGAACTGGGGTACAGGCCAGAGGTACGAGGGGTAAGAGGATTCATGAGAGACAGAGTAGGGAGAAGAACAGGCAGACTGACTGAAACACACTGCTGATGGGAGCAGCAGGTGAGACAGGAGAGGTCTGCTGCGCCATGTGGGCCAGCTCCTTGCTGGCCAGGGATCGAACTCGTGCTGCAGAGGCTGCAGATAGCTTCACAGTGCTGTGCTTAACCCCTTGTGTCACCAGGGCGGCCCAGCAATGTCTTCTTGATGTTGCTCATCTCTGGGCTGCTTCCTTGTTCTTTAGGAGACTTCTCAAGCACTTCATCATCTTTGTAACCAGCCACCTGGATTAAATGTCCTCTTTTATAAATACTTAGTGTGGCTTCCATTTTCCTGGTTAGACTATGATTGAAACCATATGAGTAATGTGTGTGTGTGTGTGTGTGTGTGTGTGTGTGTGTGTGTAGAGGGAGAGAGAGAAATGGGAGAGGTAAGAGAGGAGGTAAAAGATTACGTTATTTAGGAATGAATAAAAGTAGAGTCCTCCACTTTAGTGACTATGCCTTATGCATGCCAAATAAAGAGTGGCTGCTAAAATATGAGCTAGTTAGATGCTTCAAGGAAAAAAATAAATTCACCAGAGTCCCTGAACAACTTAATTTATCCACTTAGTGAGGTAGGACACTATAAATTATATGGACATTTTCATAGGTGTTCAAACATATAGTTGTTGCTGATTGATATGATGGTTCTAGAACAATAACCTTTACACAATAGTTATTTTTCTGCTTGGGTTACTTACTCATTCCATGAAAGAAAAAAAAAAAAGTTTCTGCCCATCTAAATGTCTTTGCTTTCACTAGAAAATCCCAGGGAAATCCTGGCCATATATAGTTTTTCCTCAATGACACCTGTCCTCTAAATGGAAAAGGCGATCCTAACAGTCACACAACACCCAGGATTGCTGATAAAATACCATCAAATAGTTAAAAATAGGACTGAGAGCTGGGCAGGGGGTGGGGACCGTGGTAGAATGCTGGATGTGAATTGTACTGGGAGGATTTTTGAACCTTGGTTTTGCTACTTATAAAATTCTTTCACATTAGAAATATTAAAATCCTTGTCTAAAGAAAATTCACTAAAAGGGATTACATTAGAGAATTCATTTTTTTTTTTCCTTTTAGGGATAGTTCTTTTCATTGCTATGTCCCCACCCAGATGAAATTGTACTCTTGGTTTTATGTCTCAGTGTCTGTTTCAGATTTTCCCTTCCCCATTTTGAATGTTGACTTCTTTAATTACATTGCTATTCATTTGCCAAGAAGAATATTTTTCAGTCTAGTCCTGTGTGCCTCTAAAACTTAAAGCAATTTCTCTACATAATATTCGCTTTGAAACATCACTGACTTGTGCTGTTTTCTTTCAATCCAGGAAAATGTAAAAAAGCTTTTTTCACCCGTGTTGAAAGATCCTAGTAATAGATTTGATCACATAAGTAAGGTCTCCTGTGCTTCAGGTGGTTAAAAGGCAAATGCTGATAATAGAGCCTTGGCTTTGGCAAGAAAATGAAATGTGTTCAAGAGGGATAACCTAGGGATACTGCAAAATATGTCAAAGTCAATGAATATTTACTGAGCAGCTATTTTGTTCCAGGCAGTGGCATTTAAGAATTTAACAGGTAAACATACAGCACTATGGAGATTATTTTTAAAGAAGTTATTTAAAACATTGTTCCTGACATGCAGTAATGCTCAACAAGGTGGTCGTTACTGTTAATAATTGGAGGTTATAACTGAATCCTGGGTTTCCCTGCTCCAAGGAATGTTGTCTACGCCACCTGATCTTGTCTCATATATGTTCTCTTCCAATATTACCCACTTTATCCTAAATTCTAACTAACTGCTTTATGTATTCATTATTACTATTATCTGTTTACTAAATAACTAACCTGTCTACTTTAATCTCAGTTCCAATTATTGCTTTTGATCCCTTTATTTAATAATGGCAATAGTGAACATTTCACTGACTTAAACTCTTGCCAGGTATTGTACTAAGTGCTTTGTAAGTATTGTCTCAGCGAATCCTATGCACTGGCTCTAATTGCCTCTTTTTTTATTAAACACTGAAGTGTCGTGAAAATAAGCAAACTGCCTGCACTGCTAGAGAGTGGCAGAACCAGGAGCTGAGTGAATGCAGGCCACTTGCCTCCAGAGTTTGTGTTCTCAAACGCGAGCTCCTGTTGCCGAGACCCTTGGACCAGGTGGGGCAGGTGCTGTTTTGCGCTTCAGGTGTGACAGACTCTAGCTGAAGTGGGCCCCTCCTAAGCTCTGACACTAAGAACTAGAGTTGCATAATCAAAAGGAGGAATAGGGGTCTCACAATAAACAAAGGCTCGCTAAGGGGTCTTCCTGGCTGTTCTGTGTGGACACTGGAAAGAGAATGCTTAAAAAGAGGAATTCTGTGTTTTGTAAGAAAGTAGCTAGTCAGGAAAATACCCTGGAGATTAATGTCCAGGAAACACTGTCTAAAGGAAAGAAAATACTTTGTTTTAAAATGGAAAAGCAGTGAGCTCAAATAATAAATAAGATTTTCTGGGGATGGGACATGAGAAGAGACCAGCTTGCCTTTCTGTCATTGTTGAGGATTGTCTCTCTCTCTCTCTCTCTCTCTCTCTCTCTCTCTCTCTCTCTCTCTCTCTCTCATAACTCTTTGGGTGTTCTCCTTTTGGGTGTTCTCTTACTGCCTCTGTTGAGAGCTGGAGAGTCCTTGCTCAGGCTGCAACCAAGTAAACCCTGAGCAGCATTCTCCGCAGGAAAAACGTTGTTTGTGTCCCAGAGGACATATGGCTTCAAGACAACGATGGGCCCAATTTGCATCTGTTGACAAGCAATTTTAAGTGCCCATGAAAAAGCCCTTGGTGCTATAGTTCTGGCCGAAGGTTTGCCTTTGTCCGCCTAAGTGCTTCCTTACTCTGAGACCTACAGTCACCAGATGGAGCAGAGAAACCTGCTGGGTCAGCCGGCTCCTTTCCTTCTCTTTCCCTCTTTTTCTAGCGGTGATTACACAGTACGGAGAGGGATGCCAGCAAGCCTCTCTGTTGAGAAACTTGCCGGCTAGCCCCCCTCCCCGACCCCCCCCCACCCCCCACACAGTGCACTTGTCTTTATCCCTTTATTTTCATTCATTCATCCTCAGCGTCTTGACCCTGAAAACAGTTGTTAGCAACATGAACGAGGCCTTACAGAGAAAACAAGATGGAGGACATCACCCTTGCCAGAATTCCTCTTACAAGAGTTGTCAGTGTTGAGAATGAATTGTTAAGCTAACATCTAGGAGCCTGTGCAGACTAGGGCATAAATGGACCTGTTCTTTGTTGCTGGCTGGGGCACAGGCCCTGTGCACAAGCTGTTCTCAGCACCTGTTGGGGGTGTGAGTCCAAAGGCACCCCATCAGATTCAAACCCCATTACTCCCTGGATCTGTGACATCAGGCAAGTTATTTAGCCTCTTACACCTTGATTTTCTCAGCTATATAATTGGTCCTAATGATATAGCTCTGTCTCAGGGTTTGTAGTGAGAATATAAGGTGTACATATGTAAAGCAAGAAGGACATCATGTGGCAGGTAGCAGAGTGAGTAAGTGTCCACTTTTTATGCCTCACTTAAACATAACATTCCTTACCGTCCCTGCCTATCTCAGTTTGTGGGGCTGCTAATCCTAAGTGGCCTGTTCAGCCACTATTTTTTGTTACCTGCAGTTCTGCATTCCTATCCAAGGTCAGAACTGCCCGGTCAGTCATAGGAGCCAAATCTTACAAGATGCCTTTCAAATCAACCAAGAACTCAAAGCTTGATCACTCTGGGAAGGTTATGCACATGAGGAAAGGCCGGGGTGGTGGGGGCTGATGACCCATGCATAAACATCCTTCCAACTTCCACATCACAAGGTATGACCAAGAATGCTGGGGAATGCCCAGGGGGGCTGAGGGCTGATGTATGACAAGGGACCCCAGAAGCTGATTGGTGGAAAGCCTTGTTGATAAGATTGCAACCATGACTGGGGATCTAGGGCTTGATCTCAATGACAATACCAAGTCATCAAGCAGATGAGAAGTGCCTGGAGGGAGACTCACAGCCCCTGATACTATAGATGAGAGAGCACATTTTCTAGTTTCACCCCTCCCTTTTCTTTTTGTCATCCTCCTCTCATAACTGATGCTGTATGATGATTCTATCAATAAAAAGGCCAGGATCTTGCTCTCCGCAGCATCCTGCGTCCTACAGCTTGCTCCACAACTTCCGTTTGTCAGCGTGGTGTTGTCAGTGCAACACAAATGAAGTATCACTTCCTTGGGGAAACCTCTCTCTACCTTGTTTTGCTACATGTTCACAGAAAAGTCTTTTTCTTTTGCAATCATATGTTGATGAGGCTAATCCCTTGATAGATGTCTGTCTTCTTCACTGGACTGTGAGCTCTTTTTTATCATTGTGCACCCAGCTGCCAGCACAGTGTCTAGCATGTTCTCAAGAAATATTGGCCTAGTGTGTGAATGAATGACCACTCATAGAGATGCTAAAAGTAACTAAATTAATTGTTTTATCTAACTCAACAAAAATATACTGAGTACTTACTCCGCATAGGACACTGTGCTTATAGCTAGGTAGGCAGAGATGGAAAAGATCATTTCTGACCTCAGGAAGTCCTAGACAGAGGTCAGCAGCCATGTATCAGCACACAGGGGTGAGGCCTGTGCAACCTGCATGCCCACCAAGAGTGAGTTGTTGAGGTAATTTTGGCTTCTTCACTAGATACTATGGAAAACTAACGAGTTAGTAATAGACGATCATGTGGTAGCATTAGAGCCTGTACACAAACAAATACATAAAACAGGATAATCAGACAAATTCTAATTGTATGGTAGAAAATAATGATTTGCATTTCTTTGGAGCTTTATAGCTTTACAGCTCCACATCAGTTTTCTTTTATGATCTTCTGGGTCTTTGCATAATTTTCATCGTCAATTTACTAGATGAGAGAAAATGTGCATGCTTCCCATGAATCCAAAGAAGATCTACGCCCAATTCTTTCTCCTAGGCACCCTGGCCTGGCCTCCTGTGACCCAGCAAAGGGAATTGGGAGGTCGGGGTGCGAGTGCCTTCCCAGGCCAGAACACACCCTGTGCTGAAGTGCAAAGTGAATCCAAGGCTACTCCTTGCCCTCCCCTTGGATCTGTGGGGGCTGAGGGTTCTGTTCATACAAATCTTGCTCCTGCCTCAGCAGCAATGGTCATTTTGCTCTTTATGATTGTAGCCCAGTCGGCCCCAATGGTTTTTCCGCTAAGGCTTAGCATAGTGTCTTCGTCACTTTGGGCTGCTACAACAAGTGACACCATTGGCTGCGTGGCTTAACAAACACTGAATTCTCACAATTCCAGAGGAAAGAAGGGCAAGATCAGGGTGCCAGTGTGGTTGGGCTCCAGTAAGGCCCTCTTCTGGGTTACAGACTATCAACTTCTTATATCCTTACAGGTGGAAAGCTGTCTGGCTTATTTTTTTGGTTTATTTTTTCTTAGGTTAGTAATCCTAATTGTGAGGGATCTATTCTCATGACCCAATTCCCTCCCAAAGATACCACCACCACCAAATGCCACCAGAATTACAGTTTCAATGTATGACACAGGGGATGTTGTAAGGTCACATCAGCAAGTTCCTCACCAACGAGGACTCACATCTGATGGGAAGTCTATTTACTTCATTCCTGCCTGAGGGAGGAGGTATGTCCTCTCAGAATTGAGTTTCCAAAGTTTAGGCAACTTTGATTTTCTCTTCCTACTTATATAAATGGGCTTAGAGGCTTCCCTCTACCAAGTACTGGACTAGTGCAGGCTGGGTATGCCCAGAGCCACAGCCTCTGGCCCCAGGCAATTCCAGCCACAGTCTGTCTGCCAGGGACCATGCACTCCTAGTGTCTCATTCACCAGGCCAGGAAGAACCCAATAAATGCCCCACAACAAGATGACATGTTCCCCACTCTTAAGTGCCAGCTCCTGTCCTTTGTCTCGTGGTATTGCTCGGACCTGCTGTGGCCAAAGTGCAGAGTCTGGCACCTGAGGGGGAAGTGGGGGGGCTCTCGGCAGCCAGCCTACCTGTCAAGTGCTTCTGGGATTAGGAGTGCCCATTGCCAACACTCCCTCTGGAAGAACTTGACGGGTGGGCATCCTGCCAAGAGGCAGGGCTCAAAGCCCTTCTGTGCATGTGCTTCTCAGACCCCCAACTGGCTCCTTAGCCATTTGGCCAGATACCAACTTTTCCAGCAGTGTTTGTGAGCCCCACCCATCTTTGGCTTGGCTGGTTTGAGCAGACCCACTATCAAATACTATCAATTTTCCTTCATCTGTGTGAGGCTGACCCTGAAGCAGTATGTTGGGTTGGGTCCATGCCTTTCCTATACCCTAACTGCCCTTTCTCTCTCCCCACTAACAATTTTGATGCTACAAGGCTGGTTTTGTTCTCTTGAAACAAAGCCTCTGTTCTGGGTGGATGTTCCAAGTCAGAAAGCCTGGTTGTGTTTATCCCAGGCCATTGGCTGGGCATTCACATGCTTTTTGTATTTGGTAAGTGACAGTATTTGCGAAAGCTGATTGCCACAGCAGGCGGAACAGAGACAAGACTAGCGAAAACATGTGTCGGTAACATATGCTGTAGCCTTTTCTTCTTTGCTTAGAGGACTGACACTTCCTACAGGAAGAAGTAATTATTTTGCATGTGCATAGATTACACTGAAATAAAAAGAAAGGGGATGGTGCTGCTCCTTTCTATATGAAAAAAAAGATACCTCTCTTGTCTCTCTCTCTCTCACACACACACACACATACACACATACACACATGCATGTGCGCGCGTAAACAAACACACTCACCCTTATATGCACACACATAGATTAACCTGCCTTACTTTTAGACATTGCTTCTTCTAAAAAAGTAGATGTCCTAAAAAGTCAGTCAATTATTAGCAGGTACCATTGTAGGAGAGAATATAAGCATCACCCTGGGAGTTAAACAAGTCTGTTTTCAAGTCCTTTTTCCCAATCTTGGAGGCTGTGTGACCCTCAAAAAATTGTTAAACCTCTAAATTTCATCTGCCACCAGAGAACAAAAGGCTGAGTCCTCAGGTTTGTGGTGAGAAAGCACACAGCACAAGTGAACACACCTACAGTTGGGTCCGAGGAGTGAGCTCCTTGCCTTTCCCAGGTCAGCTTGCCAGAAGTGACAAAAATTGCAAATAATCATGAAGTTTGACCTTATTTGCATCCTCAGAACTGCTTCGTATATTTTCGTGCAGCCACCAAAAGAAAGCTTGAAAGTGGAACTCTGGGAAACAGCCCCTAACACAACTCAGATTCCTGTACTTTAAGCAAATTTCGCCTCGGTCATTTGGTGGAGGTTCAAAAGAACTTGGTGACGCACATTGGGATGGAGCCGCAAGGCCCTCTCCTGTCTTGCTGCAAGCTCAGAAGTCCTGGCAATAGCACAGCCACCATTGGAATCATTATTCCATCTCAACCAACCCTTTCCCACCCTAAACCTGGAATCATTCTGCACTGTATGCATTAGCATGAATTTCTTCAGCTGCTTTACACATTCCTCAGAACAAAACCTCTCTCAAACTTCTCACATATACCTGTTTTTGTTGTTTTTAGCACCAAGATATTTAAAAAATGACAACAAAAAATTTTCCATCTCTCTTCCCTTACACTCACAAGATGGTAAATGATGAACAAATCTTAGCTGAGGGAGTGATAGCTTGCACTTATTAAGCACATACTTTGTGCTAGGGTCCATGTTGAGCACATATTTAAATACTTCACAATTATGTTATGAGGTCCTTGCAACATTATTTTACAATTGAATGTAAAAATGTTAAATACCTCACCCAATGTCATAAAGCTGGAAAACATGAGATTTGACCACAAGTCAACACATCTTTAGAGTCTAACATGTAATGTTTGCCCGATACTGAGTGAATGGCGATGAACATTAGGACTACTAATGTTGAGCAGCATCCCAAAGATGCTGAGAGAACTTTCTCAGCGTCCCTTATCTGGTGGCCTTGATCCTTGCTGTGTCTTCCCCGCAGTTTTAGTCCTATCCTCTTTTCTCTGACTTGATGCCTGCTGCATACTCCCATTCTTTGAGCTGGAACCCCATTTTCTTCCCCTTTTCCCAGTACCAGTGTCTCCAGCATTAAGTTCCAAGTTGTCTCAGTGTCAGTTAACTACCCATGGAAGTGGAAATATACCTCCAAAACAAAGCCCAGGAGCCCTGCCATCAATTTCCACAATGCCAACCTCCTATCTGTTTGTTTTACCTCCTGTGGTTAGATCACCTGCAGAACACTTGTGTTATAGCACCTTCTGCCCCACTAATGTCCATCATTGTTCTTGTACACACAGACCCATGGATACCTAAGTTCTGCCCCAAGACAGGACTTCCTTCTACCCTTTAATTCAACCATTCCCAGTCCTGTAGGCATGCCTAGTTGAAGTTTCCAGCTCTTCTTGATCTGCCTGCAATTAACCAGGACAAGCCCGGAGTGTCTAGACATAGCAGAACCTATTTAGCTCACTCTCATTTGGCTCAATGTGCAGGGGAGTTCAAGGATTTTGTCAAGGTCACAGAGTGAGACACACCAGCAGTAGGATTCAAGGGTCCAGCCTCTGGTTCAGCATCTTTCCACCATACCATGCTGCTTCCTTTCCCCCTCTGTCTCTATTTTCCTTTTGCGTTCTGATTCTCCCTCACCCACACCTTTTTAATTTAAGTTTTAACATCTGTTCTCTCTTAGTCCATTATTTCTGTGACATTTTATATTATGTTGAATTTCCATTTCCATTTAAGACCCATCCATTTTTCTTACTTAAAAAACACATTCTGAGTCTGCTTTTAAAATTTTTTATGTAACTTTTTAAAAATTCAGTTTGATTCTTTCTAGCACCTTTCTTGGCTTATCTTTCCTGCCTCCTTAGCAGCAGAAATTATTCTCTGTCTCCATGTAGTTTTGCTTCTGCTATTATCGGTGCCACTATAATATCAGGCCTATAATCTAAAAATCCATTCTTGCTTATTATTTGAGAAAGCAGTATTTTTTTTTTCATGCAAATGAAGAAAATGGTGGTTTTAGTTTAATTCCTGGCCTTATGGGAAAGGCCTTTTCTTGTGGCACTTTTGCTGAGTCTGTTAAAGATCATAGAAGGACAGGAGAAGGGAAAAAACACCATGTATAAAGGTACCCCACAATCAGCATTTCTGAAATATCTATTGAATCTCCATTTGGAGGGTGACATGCCAAGAGCACTGCATTCAGAGAGTGCTTAATGCACCCTCTTCCAGGCTTGAGCTTTCCACCTCTGACATGTAACCAAGGAACAGTCAAGGCCCTGTGCTGGGCACAGACGAAATAATTCTAACAATGAAAAGGCTAACAGTAATATTTAAAGGAGCTCTTATACTGTACTAGGTATTGAGCCAAGCACCTTTTATTGATTAGCTTGTTTGTCTCTCATTGCATCTTGAATACTATCTTCTCATTATCTCCACTTAACAGCTGAAGAGATGGAAGTTTAGAGGTTAAGTAAGTTGTTCAGGCTTACATAGCCAGTAAGTGGCAGAGCTGGAACTCAAGTGCAGGACGCCTAGCCCAGAGCCAGTGCCCCTGATTACACAGATGTAAGTGGGGAAGGCTCAATTTTAAAGCAGTTTGCTGTACTTGGGAGCTAAGATGAGTCCAAAGTGCTGAAACCTTGGAGGATCCAACCTTTACCTATCAGATAATGGAGAATGATCACATTTTCTTTGAACTCTCCCAATTCTGATATTTTGAACCTAGTCTTTTAAAGTGGTAATATAGTCATTATCATCCTGAAAATAATTTTTTGAGATAGCACTTGGTCAGGATTCCTAATCTCAGTGCTGTTGACATTTTGGACTGAATAGTTCTTTGTGAAGGACTGGGCTGTTCATCTTAAGATATTTAGTAGCAGCGTTGGTCTCTATCCTCTCGAGGTCTGGAACACACCCCATCCCCTACCCTTCTTTTTCTTCTTCCCAGGGTCAAAAATGTCTCCAGGTATTGTCAAATATTCCTTGGGGAGCAAAATCACCCCCAGTTAAGAACCATTGTGTTAGACATTGCCCAATTCATGGGCACCTGATTTTTAAATAGTCAATATAGGATTAGTGTTTTATGTTTTACTCACCCTTGCCCCAGAGTTTAACCCAAGTGTCCTTGCCATTTAGGAGATGGTATGCAGTACTGTTTGAATCTTTCTCCCTTGCTTCTTCCAACTTCTTCCCATGAGAGGAAATCATTCAGTGCTTAGGCACCCCATGCTTTCCCATATCCATTCTCTTCTCTTTTCCAATTACATTAGTAAGAGTCTCTATGTCTTTTTATTTCCCTTCTCTCCCCCTATCCAAGCTGAAATAAAATCCTAGCCATTTCAGTTAAGAACTGTTCTGTAATGAATGGTTATGCTATTGATAAATTGTTAAATCCCTTTTCAGGAAAAGGGAAGGCAGATGTTTTGGCATAAAATTGAGGGAAGAAAATCTAGGATCCTCAACCTTTAAACCTTTCAAAAGTGAACAGATGTTTTTTTTAAAGTCTTGATAGAGATTTTTCTACTGCGGCTTCATTTTTCATCATAATACTTTGCTGTTCTAGGGAAGAGAATATTCTTAACACACACCTAAATCAAAGTGAAAAACTTCTGTACAGAGTAAGGAAACATCTTTAACATGAAAAGGTAATCTATTAAATAGGAGAAGATATTTGAAAATCATGTATTAAGTAGGGGTTAATATCCAAAATATATAAACAACTCATACAGCTAAAATAAAAACAACCTAAGTAAAGTGTGGACAGAGGATAGGAATAGAATAAACACCTCTCCAAAAAGATAGACAATGATGACAGGTACATGAACAGATGTTCATCACTTATCGTCAGGAAAATGCAAATCAAAACCACAATGAGATACCACCTCACACCTGTGAGAATGACTAGTCTAAAAAAGATCAGAAATAAATATTGGAAAGGATGTGGAGAAAAGGGAATTTCTGAACACTGTTGGTGGGAAGGTAAATTGGTTCCACCATTACAACAAACAGTATAGGGAATTCACAAAAAAATTGAAAGTAGAAATCCATATGATTTCCATATGATCCAGCAATTCTACTTCTGGCTATTTATATGAAGAATCCAAAAACACTAATTCAAAAAGATGTATTCCCCCCTGTGTTCATTGCAGCATTATTCACAATAGGCAAGGTATAGACACAACCTAAATGCTAAGGACAGATAAATAAAGAAGATGTGATATAGATAGATAGATCGATAGATAGATAGATGATTGATAGATAGATAGATGATAGATACTCAGTGATTAAAAAAGATGGACTTTTGACATTTGCAACAACATAAATGGACCTTAAGGAGATGATGCAAATGAAGTTAGTCAGAAAAAGACAAATACCATATGATTTCACTTTTATTGGAAGAAAAAGGAACAAAGTCAATGGACAAGCAAAACAAAACAAAAATAAACCTTTAGTCTTAAAACATAATGGTGGTTACCAGAGGGGAAGCGTGGGAGGTTGGTGGAGAGGATGGGTTGGATGGTGGTAAATGGAAATTAGACCTTTGGTGGTGAGCAGGGTATGGTATATATAGATAGAAAGGCGTGAAACCACACACTGGAAACTTACAGTGGTTTACACAGTATTGTTAAACCAATGTTACCTCAATGGGGAAAAAGAATAGTACTGGCAATAATAACTGATTATTATTGAGTACTTACTATATGAAAGGTACTCTAAGTGCTTTGCAAGTATTGTCTTATTTAAGTTTCACAATTTAACAAAGTTGTTTAGAACTTACATCATTCCTGCTATTGATTTAAGGCTTTACATGCCTAGACATTGTAGATGATCTAAGAATTTAAGTGATTTTTCAAAAGTCAGGAAAAATCAGAAGATTCACATAGTGGTCAAAGTATCAGCACTAAAGTCATTGTTCCCATTTTCCCCTCAATTTCTATAAAAAGCATAGAGTTCTTTTCTCCATTATCTTTCCTATTTATTTAACAGTATATTTTAACTAATGAATCAAGTGAATTTTTTGGGAAAACTCAGGAAATGTCATAACTTATGTTATTCCTAAAGGGGAAAAGCAATAGAAATTTCAAATACCCAAATTCTCCAATATAATTCTGTAATATAAGCTCCCTTAAAATGGAGACATTTTTTTCCCTATTGACCACTCACAGACAATGTGGGATCAATGCTAGCTCTATTTTAAACAGTGTCTACTGGTTCTTGAAACTTCGAGGGCCAAAGTGCTTAGGAATAAGCAGAGTTTCTCTGGTAGCTGAGTCAATTGATTTGTAAAATATCTTGAAGAATGGGGTGGAGGCAAATGTAATATAGTGCCTTAAAGGAACAGTTGCCAAAAAATCAATACAGACATCTTTTATTTTATCTGAGATGTAGTTCCCAAATAGAATTTGTATAGAGCAAATCATATGCTTCTACATGGACTTCTGTTATAAAACCTGAAGAACATCCCTATAGTAAAGAAAAAAGCTTAGACAGATTGAAACCATTTTGTAAGGAGTGGGCTATGTCAATAAGTAAGCATGTAGAATTGAAAGGACTTTTGAGGCATCTTCAATTTTTTAGACTTTGACAAAGCCACTTCCATCTCTAACTTTCTTAAATTTTCTCTCACTGTTCCAGTCTCATTTAAAAAAATATCTAATGCTAAAATTAAGCATCGAATTTTTCCAAGCTAATGCCCATCCTCCTTGATAGGATCTTTAAAATTCACTATATCGAGATTGGACTGCCTCTGACACATACTAAAACTCAAGCATTTCTTCAACAATTATTTAGTTTTCCACAGACTCTGAAATGAGAATCCTTTCCACTGTTAGAAATTGTTTCCATCAAGTATCTGCTTTGTCTAAAGGGAGAAAACATGTGTGGTTTATAGATTAAAAGGGAGAAAACATGTGTGGTTTATAGTCAACGTTTGCTAATTTATGTTCTCATTTATCTTCCTTAACAATCTTGCAAATTAGATATGATAACCATTTCACAGATAAAGGAACTAAGCCTAAGAGCAATTAAATGACATACCCAGTAATTAAGTGGGGGAAAGTTAACTTTGCACCCATGTCTGCCTGAGTCTGAAGTTCTTATTCTTTTCACTATTACTGTTAGGGGTAAAAGATGTCCTGAGCTAATTCCATGCAGGCTTTATGGACTCCACCCCGACTCCAGAACAAAGTCATCAGGACATTGGGAAAGACAAATCTCATCACCACCAAAGGGAAGGTGGCTGGGTCCTGTGGGTGGAGTTAAGCAGCCAGGGGTGGTATAAAAACCAAACACATGGGCCTTGGGGGGTCTCGTTGTCTCGCTCACCGCCTGGCTTCATGGCTTCTGGCTTTCGGCCAGCTCTCAGAGTGCCATTTAGAATTCCAGATCGGTGGATCGGGTAGGAAGCATTTAAAACTTTGTCTCCCACTTTTCTCCCTGAGTTGTACATTTACTCATTTGTCCTTCCCTTGTAAATAAACATTTTATTAACCTTTTGTGTGTACCTGCAGTAGAGTATTGATAAGTCCTTTTAAGCACGTGGGTGAGGACCCACAGTCAGGCAACCTGTTTTGTATCGGGGCTGCCCTATAACAGTTTGGCGCCCAATGTGGTTTCCAAGTTACATCCAGCTGCCCTATAACATTACCACACTGCGCAGTGGGGCAGGGGGTTAACCTGGACAACCAGAGAATCATGTTTCTCAGAAGCATCAAAATTCCTTTAAATGTTTCTTTAAAATGCAAATCTCCAAACTCTGGAAATCTGTATCTCTAGGTACAGTGTTTGGACGTATGTATTTTAACATAGGTTCCCAAATAATCCACATTTACACTCAAGTTTGAGGAGCTCTAGTTACTAGGGTACAGGAATGGACTTTAAGGGAACCATAAACCCTGAAATTGCAATTGTTAGGGACAAAGGGGAAATTTCCCTACCCCATCTGGGTTCTTTTGTGGTTGGGTGGATAAACAAATAAACATCAGATAGATTAGCTGGAGAAAGGGCCAACATTTAATAATATACATATGGAGAATTTACATGGTTTTAAATTCTAAAATATAATGGAGTGGACCAGGGATATTTTTCCTGTGTTTACAGTCCTAGGGCATCAAAGAGAGAGAGGGAGAGAGACTTCACTTTAGCAGCTTGAAATCAGACAGACAAGAAGGGAGTTACCTCATCCTTTCTCTGAGAGTAAAGATGATATTCTTAGAACATGTTCACTGATAAATTTACAACTAAATGAGATACCCCTTTCACTGGATTCTGGGTTCTTAAGCTCCCTGAGATAGAAATAATGAAGACTCTAGGCCTGCAGGTACCAAGCAAGAATTTATTAAATCTCATGCAATTCAGTAAATAGGGCAGGATCTGTATGCTAATTTCCCCATGATAGGGGTGGTGGTGCTATTTAAGTAGCTTTAACCCAAAACAGTAAAAGAGCTGGGGTTGGGGTCTTGTTTTTGCTTTTCTTCCCATGAGGTCATTTTATCTCTACAACTTGTGAGCTCCTATGCCTGTGTGCTCTTCATGATGGGGTCCATATCACTAGCTAGCAGGGGTGTGTTAGCCAAAATGGTTTGTTAGCAGTGAAAACTTTTTCATCTAAAGTAAGTATTCAGGAGGGGCTCCTTCTTAGAGACAGGGATAGTCACTATCACAGTCTCTATCAGAGAGAGAGATATCAATCACTATCAGAGGTAGGTGACCTTGCTTTGGATCAAGATATCAGTCACTATCAGAGGTAGGTGACCTTGCTTTGGAGAAAAATGCTACTTTCTACTTTACAGTGGCTTGGTTCATCTTGAATTAATTTCCAGTATCATGGACTTTCCAGGGAATCTCCAGGCCCCATCTCCTGCCTAACACACCCCCAAACTACATTCTTCTAGGTCATAAAAGGGGGAGAAATGATTGCTGCTTCATTTAAGAAAAGGCAAAGGACTCAGGAAAGGAGAAAATCTCCCCCTCAGCCTTCAGGGCTCTTACTGCCTTCAACTCAAAACAATCTGCATTACTAAGTAGTAGTTACAGGTCTCCTGGGGCTCCCCCTGCCTCCTTGACCTCTAGTTCCTGCATCAAAGTGCCAAGAGTTCTACCCTGGCACACTGAGAACTCTATCTGACCCTGTTGGGGAGACCGATGCCCCACATTCAACTTTTTGTGCAAATGCTGTATATGCATTATATAGAGAAGAGCTTTCATTAGGTTCTCTAAAACATTCTTGGCCCCCCAAATGTAAAGTATACCTGTTAGGAAAGAAAGAAATGGGAACTATATCTTGTCATTTTCTAGTTTTTGATCAGCTGCTGGGAATGACGAATATGAGGTCAGCTTGAATGAGAAGCAATTTTCACATTATATGTATGCTTTCCAGCCTCCACACCTATCCCTGCTCTGCCCCACCCCACTCCTATCCTTACTCCACCCCATCCCACACCTATCCCTAACTCCTCCCTAGCCTGGGTCCTTCCTGATCCCTAGTAAAAATATTACCCCCTCATGCCCAGCAGGAAATTCTCCCTATTGACAGGATTCCTTCTTCTGCCAATGATGCAAAATTGTCTGTCCCGGTGTCCACTTTAACTACAGAACTGAGCACCCAGTGACCCAAGTTATCTAGCATTTTACTATAAACAGAATTCCATTTATGTGAAAGAACAGTTATTGTATTTCTCTGTCATCTATAGTCTGCTAAGAACAAAAAACAACGGTAACTTGACCCCTGGGCAAAATGCTAATGGCTACATAATTCACTTAACAGATAATTATAAAACACAGTTCTGTATTGAAACACAAAAGATGTAATTATTGCCCCATATAAACTAATTAATGAACACTAACTGAATTTAATAATTAATAATTCATTATTTAACCTCTAATTAAATGATCATCCTTTCCATGCAAACTTTGCTGGTGGCTTAATTGCTCTGGGCCAAATATATAAGAGAGCTCTCCTACTCTGTTAATTAAACAGTGAAGAGATTCAAAATCATTGTAATGGAGAATTACGAATTGAAATTGAAGTATCTCCCATTTGAAAGAGACAAGAGCAGCTCTTATCCTCAACTCCCATCCAAAATTTTAATTATGTAAAATCATCCAGGGTAAATTTACACTTGTTTGGCAAAAGAGCCAAACAAGATGACTGGTTAACAGGGAGGGGGCAGTGTCCAAGATGTAAATCAGAAGTAATGCTGGAGACCATGAGACTAGAGTCATAATCCAGTTGTATGATGGGAACGCAGACAGTAGCAGCTCAGTGACTCTACTCATAGTCAAATATGTTCATTTCTTTTCAACTCCGTGTTCCTTGGCATCACATTAGCTGCTTGAAACGGTCATCACAGCAGCATTTACACCATGGAAATTGGAACACACAGCAAATTAGAGCTTTTTCCTTTCTTTGTTTTCTTTTTTTTTTTTTAATTTTGATGGGGTTGTGTGTGAGTATGTGTGTGTGCCGTTTTCTATTAACATTAACCAGCTCACTACCTCCCTTTCAGCAGCAGAGGTGATTTGTAGCTGAGTCCTAAATTGTTTACAAATGCCAGAATCCCAGAGTCAGCACTGGGACTGACCTTCAGACTGATGTACTGTCCCTGGGAACCTGGGGCCAGAATTGCTGTTTGCTAAGTCTGTGCTCTGTGACCAGTCCTGTAGCAATTCTTTGTGTAGTTCATCTTAGTGAATTCCCAACCAACTGTGTGACATTGTTCTTTGTGACTAACAATCTCTGCATTAAAAAAGTACATCATTCCCTCACACTTATTCATTATTCATAATTATTCTCCATTAAATTTAAACTTATTTATAATCCATTTGTTAGTGTCTTACTTGACTTTTTAAATTTAATAAATTCTTAGCATTTCAACATACTTACAAGATTTTTTTCTACTTACAAATTGTGTGTGTGTGTGTGTTCTGAATAAAATCTGTGTTTTGGTTCCTGAATGTTTTAACACAGAAGAGTGGCATTCTCACAGCATTCATGACATTTTTGTAGGGGTCAAGAAATAACAGACCAATCTAACAATCATTTTTCTCACAAAGGGTTTCCTCAGGCAGGAAGTTGCTGGTGAGTGTGTGAAGTTGGAGTGGGTGGGGGTTATGACTGGGTGAATTAATCACTTGGTTACATGATATTACATTCTAAGAGATAGTACATCTGCTGCTTCCCTTTCTCTTTCCTGGTTCTTCCTCTAAAAGAATTTATTTTACTAAATAGTGGCTAATGGTTTTCTTATCTGTAAAGCCGTGGTTATGTGTAAAACTACCTCATACCTATCTTCTGAGAATTAAATGAGCTAATATTTACAAATTTCTTACAACAGAGCTTGACACATATTGAGAGCTCTGGAAGTGATGTTGTCAGTGGCAGGCAAAAAAATTCATCCTAAGCAGACTTGGAGTTAGTAAAGGTGGGGTTTGTGTAGAGTCCCCCGAGATCACAGGAGCATGGAAAATGGAATAAGTGACCAGAGGACTGGCTTACCCTGGGGGTGCTCCCAGCTGGTCCCTTCTACTTGTTGTTAGATGTTTAGAGTCTTCCTAAGGCAAGCAATTGCACTCTCAGGCTGAATTTCTGCAGCCTTGTCTGAGTTCCTTATCTTTGCTTAGGGGAGCAGAGGTCCTCCTCCTGCTGTTAAACTCAGTTACAGCAGCAGCCTTTTCCTTGCCCCCAGTTCTCCAGACCACAGTTATACTCCTTTTCGGTCTACCCCTCAGATAGTGATTTAGCTAAAACACACACGTGACCACATGACTCCCCTCCTGAAAACCCTTCCAAGCTCTCCACAACTCTCAGAATGAATTTCAAACGTGATAGAACAATTTAGAAGGCTTTTCACATCTGGCCTCTGCTCTCCTCTCCAGCCACTTCATGCCAAGCCCCCTCCGAACCAGGGTAGTGTCTCAGTCCTGCTGATGGTGCTTTAAGCCTTTGCACATGCTGTTCCCTTGTCTGAGTGTGCTCTCCAGAGAGTCCCATAAACATTCTAAATGCGTTAAACTTTCTACTCCTTCAAAGTTCACCTCCAACACCAACTACTCTGTGATGCCAAGCCATAAAAACCTCAAGTTTAATTTCAGTGCTACACATCGAATGTGTGTGTCTTCCCAACATTCAGCTGTTGCAACTTAACCCCCCAATGTGATGGTACTTGGAGGTGGAGTCTTTGCTAGGTGATGAGATCATGAGCAGGAAGTCCTCACAAATGGGATCATTGCCCTTATAGAGGGGAGCTCCCTGCCCTTCTACATTGTGTGGACAATAACAAGACAGCTTTCTGTGAGCAAGAAGTGGGTTCTCACCAGACACTGAATTTTCTTATGCCTGGATGTTAGAGTTCCCAGCCTCCAAAATTATGAGAAATAAATCTGTGTTGTTTATAAACCTCCCAGTGGTATTTTCTATGGCATTGGGTTATACCAACTGGCACAGACTAAGAGAGTAGGCCCATTTTCTCTGCTCCCAGAGTTCTCCTTATGTAACTCTAACTTGGGACTTGTCACACTATAATATTTGTCACAGTGTTTGCTTGTTTCACCCCAACCCCCTACCATTGCCCACCCCTCTCCCTAACACACACACACATCCCAGCAACTTCAGCTAGTATCGGGGATAAAGGTGGGTAGCTTGGGTTCAAATTCTGATTCTGCAACAGAATCACATTTCCACATTGGAAGAATGCAGCTCATAAGAGTAACCACTCCTAGGCTTGCCCTACTAGGGGGATGCTGAATGCAATCCTCTATGTAGGTTCTCAAAAACTGCCTGACCTTTCCTAAGTGCTCAGTAAATTTGACTATGATTATTTTCCCTTGTGATCAGGAACCATTCAATGTTATGGGATCAGCAATGTGGGTCAAGTACAGCACACATCAACAAAGACTGGGGTGAAGAGCATGGGTATGGGTTATAGTGTTAAGCTGCAGCTTCTCTAAAAGTGTGTGAGTTCTTGTTTCACATACTCGTCATGAATAGTAAATGGAATAAAGTAATTCACCTTGCCCCTGTAAATACTGAATAAATGTTAGGTATATTATAAAATGAATGATGAGCATGCCAAGGTGGACACGTAGCTCTCACTGCCAGTTACTGCCTGGGACATGGACGGCTGCTGTCCCCTGACCAGGCAGTGACCCACAGGCTCTACCGTGGCCACAATGCTCAGCATGTGCAGATCATGCTGAGTTTGCCCCTTTGCCTTCCAAATAGCAAAGATCTGGCTCCTGTTCATGTACCTCAAGAGCACCTAAATCACAGCAAGTGATAAATTGCTGGGAGTGGGACAAAGAGTGATTGAGGGTATGTGTAGTCTGGCCTAGAGGCTCACCCAAACTTTCAAGTAGCCTCCACAATAAATCCAGGACTGTCGCTTGGTGATTAGTTAGAGGAAACAGAAACTGCAGGACAAAGCCAGGAAATGACCTTAGAGACTAAACACAGTGTATTTTATTTTAGGGCTTTTTCTCACTTAGAAGTGCAGCCAGGTTGTTTAAAGAGGACGAGTGTTATCAGAGAAGGATTTGGGGATCTGCCAGGCTTTTGACAACATGTGGTAAAAGATTTACAAAGCCTGGAATCAAAGGAGGAGAACAGACAGGAGGATGTGTACTTGAGAGATGCTGCAGGTGGGTCTGAGAATGGTTTAAACTTTTTATTGCTCTTTGGGGAGCTTTCTAGTAAGCCTGGTGGACTGTGAGGTGGGAGCGGAAGCCCTTGTAGAGTGGCACGTTTCTATGAATGACAGCAGAGGGAGGGAAGGGTGGGAAGTCATTTGGGTCATTAGGGACCCTTGGGAGTTAATCACAGCAGGGAGAGGAGAGGTGAGGAGTGAGCGGGACAGATGAGGCTATGGGCACTGCCCTGCCTCATTTTTCAAAAGATGGAAATCAAGGACGTGTTTAGCAAAACAAACCTCACAATTGAAAACCATTCACAGGAAATGGGAAGGAAGGAAGGTTAAAAGAATTGAGCCCCTCTTATGCTGCTGAGTGCTGGCTGGACCACTACTGCTGACCCAATACCCATTACCATTACCATTCTTTTTTTTTTTTAAAGATTGATTTATTTATGCATACAAGAACTGGGGTACAGACCAGAGATGTGTGGGGGTTGGGGGTGGGTGAGAGGATTCACCAGAGGCAGAGTAGGGAACAGAACAGGCAAACTGACTTAAACACACTGCTGGCTTAGTTCTCCTTGTGTGATACAAGGAGAGGAGTGAGCATTCTACCCTGGCCTGCCTGATTCCAAAGCCTTCCATTACTTTGCCTTGGAAGGGACAGGTAGGAGTGTAATACTAGCTGGCAGGAATGCACTCATCTCTGCTTCCTTAGTGACTGTCTTACTATTCGTTGTTATAATGATAAAACAAAAAAGCATGTCCCAAAGCATGTCCCAGCGCTCCGCCCCCGCCTCCCACCCCACCGCCCCATGATATCTCTGCATGCCGGGGACATCTGTGCCTTACTAAACATGAGCTGACTCACTGTCTCTATCTGCAGACGATCTACTACAGGCTCCTGTGTTTATTCTATGCCTGGGTTGGCCTAGGGCCCGTTTATTTTTAATGATGTCATTAACTGAGGCATACAAAGGAGTAATTCTGAGGTCATATATTTTCTCTCTAAAAGAGAATCTGCAAATGGTTCCAGGGATTTTTTTTTTAATGTGATAAAATAATAGCTAATAATACGTCCAATTTATGGAGTGCTTACTATGTGGTAGGGACTGTGAGAAGTGTTTTATAATCATTGTCTTACTTGATGGCAAACTGGTGGCATGCAGGCAAACCTAGCCTGCAGGCTGGAACTGTTTTCTAAGTGTGTGCTTGATTGTCTTTAAATGGGGTCTGTACTCCTTAGTTTTCTGCAGTCCACACCACCCCTATTTTTAATCCCCTTAAGTCACTTACATTTTCACCAGCCTCCTATAAGCAGTTATATCTGTGATCGCTGCTTTAAAACAGTCTGATGAAGTAGATTATAAATAGTCTCCATTTAATTGATGAAACAAAGAAAGAGTATGCAGCTATACCAGTGTCACATAGTGGGTTAGGATTTGAATACAAATTCTTCTGACCTAGTCCTTAATCAATACATTATGTTCTCTTATTATTATGGCAGTATCTCCACAGGGTGATATAGTATCTTTCTTGAGGGACAAGAAAAGATGTCCTCAACAATTTTTTTCTCTCTCCCTCTTTCTCTGTTCACTGAGCAATTGCCTATAAAAGCTTTTGGCGCATGAATATTTTCCTTCCCATATCTACCTCTCTGATAGACAGAACTTCCAGTTTTCCATACTAACCAAACTATAACCTTCACCTATGGTTAAAATTCCAGTACATTTGTTTTGTGGATTGGAAACTGCATGAGAAGTTTGCCATAGCAGATTTTTAAGAATAGGAATTAGTGGCATTCATCTTCATAGCCTATCTTCAAACACCGGAACAGGTACATGATAGCTAACTAATACATCTGGGCTGTTATTATTGTTATTGTCATCGTTATTATTGTTATTATAATCATGATTATGATTACTACTACTACTACTACTACTACTGCTACTACCACCTAGGAGCTGGCTAACAAGTAAAAATGTTCACCCAAATATCTAAAATACCACCTGAAAGGTGTCATTTACTTTTCATTTTATGATGCTATCTTTTTTTTTTAAAGATTTACTTTTATTTATTTATTCATACAAGAATTGGGGTGTAGGCTAGAGGTGTGTGTGTGTGGGGGAAGTGGTTCAGAGGATTCACCAGAGACAGAGTGGGGAGCAGAACAGGCAGATCTATTGAAATAGACTGACGAGGACAGTAGTGGGTGAGACAGGAGAGGTCTGCTGTGCCATGTGGGTTACCTCCCTGGCACAAGTGGCTGGTGATAGCTTGATAGCCCTGACACTTTCACCCTTGAGCCACCAGGGAGGTCCCTTTGATGCTGTCTTTTCTGATTAATTTTTAAATTTACTTGATTATCTAGTTGGCAATATTCCTGTTTTATATACCAAATGTATTCATTTATTTATTTACCACTATTTGTTCAACAAATACTTGTTGAGAACCCAAGAATTAAGAGCTTGGATACCAGGTGATTAGAATTCCTGCACTTAAGGTTAATACATTCTAGTGTAGAATTTTTGAGTGGGGCATAAAATTAATTTAGCAAGTCATGACAAGCATTAATGAAAATAATGCAGAATAGAATAAAAAATACCAGATTTCAGGTATTATTACATGAACATTTATTTCCATGATATCTGTGAATGGGTTCTGAACACCCTGAGATGCATTGTAAAATGAATTTCTTAAACTAAGCTAAGATCAAAAAGCACTGGAAGGTACTGGTTTGGTGGTCTAGGGAAGAGAGTACAAGGACAGATGCTTGAACAAGACGATGACCAGATGGCTGAATTACAAAGGTTTTCTTTCCCCCTTAGGTGTTTCTCAGTAAGTCAACAAATGTTTCCAGATTGAAAAACACTTGAAAACACTGGTCCAAATCCTCCTTGGGCCGAGACGCTTCATGCTTTGTGACTAGACGGCATCTTTGGCCTTGAAATCTTCATCCTCCCCTATTTACAGTAGTTGAACTCAGTAGCCCACTCTTCCTGAGGACTAAATATACACACGTGCACACACTGCTTTTCACTCTTTTAAATTTGTAAAGTCCAAGGCTTTCCTTATCAGAGAATCCACTCATTCTAATCACATAATCACATCCCCAATGCCACAGATAGCTTAAATATTTACAGGGTTGAGTGGGAACCAGTAAATGTAGAAAGGCTGTCAAGCTTGGCAGCACTGTCAATAATTCAGTAGTAGGCGACTTACTAGCTGAAGGCCAAAGCCGGGAAAACCAATTTTTGTGCCAAATGTGGGTTCCAATAAAGTTCACATTTCTATTCCAGTCTCATTGCTTGTTGCGTGTGTGTGTTTGTGGATGGGAGTTCATTGATTGTTTATTTTTTCTAAGGCCTTTGTGAGGCCTCTTGCAAATCCCTTTCTAGGTCTGTGCTTGGAATTTTCTGCAGCACATTCCCAAGATTTTCAACCAAATCCTGACAGCACAGTTCCGTTTTGTTTAAAATTTTTTTTTTCCTTTAAGTAGTCCTCCAACTAGGCTTTGAAGCAAGCACCCTAGGATGATGAATGAGAGAAACTCACACCTCTTAGAAGGACTGTGATTCCACTCTGTGTGCTTGAGCCGAAGCAAAGGGTTCCAAATTGATTTACAGAGACAACTGGGAAAATGGGAATGTGTTTCCGTGGAGATGTGGCTAATTACAGGCTAGAGTAACCAGCTCTGTCTTTACTCTTTCTTACGCCTGAGCACCATATTCCTTTACACTATGGGAGTCCCCAGCTCTAGGCTGTCCACAGAGCCTTCACTTAGTGGAAAAATATGTTCTCAAGTAGAATGATAGGCATTCCTCAAAGACATCACTTTTTGTATGTGTCAGCCAGCCATTTGCCTTCCCAACTGAGGGGCAGAAGGGAGCAATTGTTTTCCCTTCCAGTTTGTTTTTGAGGAACAGCTGCTTCTCTGGGCATTTGGCTAACTCTTCTCTAATTCTGAGAAAAAGCACCGGGAACCAGAAGGTAGATAAATGAAAAAGTAGCTACCTGAAGGCTAAACAGATTGTGCCTTTTCTCCCACAGATGAGTGCTCTTTCTAAGCAAAATTGGAGAAAAGGTACTTTAACATATCTTGGGATTGGTGATGGTAGGTGGGGGGCTTTCGGAATGCAAATGAAACAAATCAAGCTCATTGGTTTCTGGTCCAAGGGAAATCCGAGGTCACAGTATATGGCAGCCACAAAGACTGTGCAATTTACAAAAGCAATCATAGCTACCCAGGTAATTATTAATAGTAACCAAGGCAGCTAATTCTCTCCCTTTTCTCTATTACCTCCTGCTCACCTCTCTATGGAGTTCCCTTTGTGTTTCCATGGAAATACAGAGTGGTTTACATGAAATAATCTTTAAAAGCAAGCACGGGAAACCCATCCTTTGTGTATGGATCTGATTAACTGTATTCTGTTGCACCACTTTGCTGTCAGGTCAAATGGATCATTTCAAATCTTTGAACCATGCCTTTTATTTCCATTCTTCACTTAAAACTATTGTCGAAATACATGGTGGGTGTGATTTAAGAGTCAGCCTGTTGTAGTTTTTATAACTAAGTGGACTGATTTTTCAGACTGCTCAGTACCTAAATGACAAGAAATCCACAGTGTCATTTCATTCCCTCTTATGCTAGCAGTGACAGCACCTAGCCCCATTTAGATGTAATGTAACACCCCCCCCATTATTCTTCCAATTGATTCCAAATTGATTCTCTAACTTCTCCATGGTCATACCTATCCCTGATCTTCCTCTTGAATCAAATAAGTTATCAGGTGAACATACTTAAAATATTGCTTAGTATCAATATGTAGTAGGTATTTCAGTATATGCTTTTGCTCCTTTCCGATCTGTAAAGTCTTCATCTTAATTAGTAAATAGGTGGCTGGTCAAGCAAACATCCAAGGCAAAATAAGAACAAAGGAACAGATTGGTCTGTTTGACTGACTTTCTCTTTTTAGCAACAGTCAATTCATATTTTTATCATCAAGTTCTTAGTCTTAGGTCCCAAGAAGGGATTGGTAAAAGAGAAGCAGCAGAGATTTCTTCTTTAGGAATATAACTTATCCATCATGATTCGTTTAAGTGACTGAGTCCAATTAAAAAGCCCTGACCATGGACTTCACATTAGGGATCGTGATAGGGAGCAGTGGGTAGTCCTTATGCACATGGGCTGTGACCCCAGACTGCCTCTGTCACTTATAAGCTGTCAAACCTTGAGCAATGTTTCTGTGTCTCAACCCCTCATATAGAAATTGTGGTTAATGATGTACTTACCCCAAGAGTTGTCATACAGACAACTATAAGTTAGAACATATAAAGTGATTTAAAATGTCTGTTGTATGGTAAGGATTGTTTAAGATTATGATATTATTATTCAAAATTACCCTCATCTTTGTACAATAGTAACCAGTGGAAAGGAAAGAGTATGAGGAAACACAGACATATACTTCTTTTAGAAGGAAAGAGTAAAGAGATTTTAATTAGCCATAATTTTTTATTATTTTCACCCTGTTTGTTGCAACCCAGTAAAATTACATTCTGTATACTTTCCATTTTTCTAAAGTATTTTCATTTTTTTTTTTACTTCTTCTTGACCTCTCCCCTACCACCTATAAGTAGAAAACAAACAATATTTGGAGAAAGTGTTGGATGGTATTGACCAGAGAAAATACCTTAAAATAATAACATGGAGGAAGGGGAAAGATTTAGGTTTAGGTGATAGATCTAGAATAAATTATACCAGGGATTTTTAGGGAGAGATATTGGGAGGAACAGGCAAGACAAGACTGTAGATTGTCTTTATTCTGGGGACCTCTATAGTGAGTTTGAATTATGGTTGGACTTCAACCAACTGAGGCAGAGGTTGATGAGATTGCAGGGTATAAGTTGAGGTTGGTATAACTGGAATCAGTGATTCTTCATGCTAATAATAATATAATGAGAAGTATCAGATATAAAATAAATGAATGACTCATGAGCAGCCCAACACATGGGATGACAATCTGAGCTGGAGTTGGGAGTTAGGAAAGTAGACAGAGAAAGACAGATATCTCAGGGGGAATCAGCAGAGTTGTCCATATGGGAAATCATACTCAACACTTCCATGTACCTGGAAAGTTCCTGGGCAGTGCAGCCTGATTCTGTGTGAAGCTGTGTTATTTTGTTGCCTTATTTCTTTTACTGGGTGATCTTTGCATCAATGGAAAACAGTCCAGGGCAAGAAAACCTAGAATTTATTCTCCCAGTGCTGTATATTTTATGAATTTTGTAAATCTGTTTGGATTGCTAGTAATTAGAATGACTGCCTTTGATTTTGGAGTCTTTGAGTATGTGTGCATATATACAAAAAAAACCCCATCCCACAATTCCTCATAGAAGACTTAATATAATATAAAAAAGGAAAAACTCAGCATAATCCACTAAATACTTTTAAGAACAAATGGTTCTCTCTCCCATACATCTATCCAAACTTCAAATTTATATAACTTCTCAAAAATCAAAATTATTCAATTACCTGTAAGTAATGGTCACTTGTTTTAATGTGAAGATGTTCATTTTTTAGTCTACTAACGTTGTATTAGGGTATGTGCAAACAAACACACATATATAAAGCCTATATAAAAGCATATATTTACATAGTTTGTCTATACATACAGGTTGTGGCACATTTTGGGTACTCTTCTGATAGCCAAAGGAAAATGAAAAAGATTAATAGGAAAGAGTCACATGGGAAGTACTTTTTCCATGTTATTTTTATTTTAATGATATTGAAATTAATAAGTCTTTGATTTAAATATTTCCATTGGACTTTCCTAAATTTCCTAAATTTTTAAAGTGAAGGTAAATCAGTATTAAAGAAGGGGAAAGACCACCAGTAATCTCCACTTAAAGATGATCGCTTTATGTTTTTAGTGTATAGACTTTCCTTGTGGTAATTTCTATACATACATGTGCAAAAACACAAGCATACACACATGTGCTAGCATTAGATAGACAGACAGACAGACAGCTAGATATATTTGTCAAATTGCAATCACCTAAGGCAGGCTTTTAGATAGTTCTCACTTAGTAATAGGATAAAGATCTTTCCGGGCCAAAAAATATAAAGTTTATTATAATTTTAATATGCATATAGTATTATGAAGATTTAAATTGATTTTATTTTTATTTAGATCTATGCCTTTTTAAGTTAAAATCTATCTTTTAATTGAAATAGCATTTGTTTCCTAAATACGCAAGTGGCACATAAGCAAATATTCATTGTAAAATCTGGAGGTATAAGCCCCCTTTCATCTCCCCTGATACCAACTGTCCCTCTTCTTCTCTCTGTGGTCTCAGTTTCCTGCTCAGAGAGAAACTTCTGCTCACAGCTGGGAGTGTATGCTCCCACAACTTTTTCTAAACAGTTACGTGTGCATGCGCATGTATTATTAGAGGTTTTTATTACATTCACTTTTAACGAATCAGTCACTGAATTTAAATATACCCTCTATGATTTAGAAATATTAAATACTTAGAGAAAATATTTATACAGCTTGAGTTGAACAGTAAAATAAATCATACATAGTTCATAGTTTATTTATCTTGAATTATGCATAGGATTAGTTTAAACCTAGAAAATCACTCACCTCAGATCCTTCTTGCTAGTGGATGGACACGGGTGAATGTAGTATAAATTATAAGCAAAACATGTTCAGGAAATCACTTAGGAGCCAATGCAGAATACAGTTCATTTAACCTCATGAACTATTTCATATGTTTCTCTATTACATCTTTACTTATATCCTAAGTAAATGTCTTCCTAATCCAAGCTCCAGAATTAGATATTTATATATGAATCAATAAAGTGTCCATTACATTTTCATGTTTTTCCTAATAACAATATCCAAGTGAAAGTACTCTGAGTTATTCAAAATACAATCGAATCTAGCTAGAAATAACATTTTTATCCCACAGAAATATATTTCCAAGAAAAGGAATGGATTATATAGCTAAGATAAATAAAGATCTACTTGATATCATTTTGTATACCCTTTTCAGAGTTTAAAAAGCACTGACTTAGATTTTCCAGTCTTCAGTACAGAACTAAATTAGCAAAATTGTCATGTACACTTCTAAATTTCCTTTATACCCTTGTGAGCATTTTCAGGTGATAGAAAGAAATGTCTAAACAGCTAAATCTATACTAACACAGTCCAGTAGGGATCCTTTCCCTCTCAGAAGATTTATTTATAATGCCATCTTATGTAATGGGATTGTAAAATAGAATCACATGTAGCACAACAAAAGACAGTCTTATGTAAATAAAATCTTATGTAGTGGGAATTTTCCTAGTGCCTTGGAAATAGTGACCAGGGCCTTAAGCTGTGACAGGAATAATCAGGGATTCTCAGACAACTGCAGCAAGATTCCCCATCCAGGCCTACTAAGAGATTAACTCTATCACTCTCCACCACCACATTTAGAGGTGACTGGAAAAACAAGAGGAGTGAAGTCTTAGGCCTCAGGGTATTTTTTGCACTCATAGTACATCTCCTAAAACCTGTGCAATAGTATAAGAGGCAGGGGCCCTCCCTGGTAGCACGAGGGATTAAAATGTAGCACTATGATGCTATCCACAGCCACTGCAGCACCAGTTCGATCCCCAGCCAGGGATGTGACCCACATGGCTCAACAGACCAGTCCTGACTCACCTGCTGCTCCCCTCAGCAGTGTATTTCAGTAGATACGCCAGTTTTGCTCCCCACTCTGTCTCTGGTGAATCCTCTCACCCCCCACATCTCTGACCTGCGCCCCGTCTCTTGTATGCATAAATAAATAAATCTTTAAAAAAAAAAATACTATCAGAGACAGATGAATCTAGTCAAGCCAGAGTGAGACCAAGAACATTTTCCACCCTAGCCAGGCAGCCAGGGACTTTTGCCTCTCTCTGTTCCCCTTCCCAAAGGATCCAGAGACCCAGGGAATGATGGGAATGGCAGGGGAGAAAGTATCTGGAGTCAAACCTAGGGGGCAGAGGTGGAGGGTAGGGTGTGGGGGGACTCAGAGAAATTAAAGAAGCCCAATTGCCCTGACTTCTACAAGCCTCTTGAAAGACAGATCAAGCCTGTGTTCCAGACAAAAGGAGAGAACATTTGTAAAAGTGTTGAGATTAGACTTTCAAACTGGGCTGAACTAATTCTTTTTTAATAATGCAGTTTTAACAGAAAGTAATGGAATATACCCAAAAGGACCTCAGATATGACAGTTAAAAACAGTCATTGGTGAAAACTAAAACCATTTCATGTTAGATTCCCACTGCATTAAACCTTTCAATAAAGTGGACACTTTCCAGACACATACGTGGATTTATATACACATATATGAATTTATGCATATGGATTTATATGCACCTATATGGAATCGTATGTATATGGGTTTGTATACACATATATTCACACGTGTATGCACCCCTCATTTTTATGAAGATAATTGAGTCAGAGTCTGAGAAACTGGATTAGATTTAGCAGATACATGGCACATGTGCCACCCACCTCACCCTGCTCCTATCCTTTGCCCAAGGCAGTCACTGCCAATTAATCACTACCCTTTTTCACACTGAACCTGGACTCAGGCACAGAATCCTTTCCAATCCAGCATTCCAGGCAATCACTTCCAAGACATCTGAGTTGGCATGCAAGTTATCTTGGATTATCATCCATTTTCAAGATACTAGACCACAGATTAGAAACAGGGAGTCTGGTTTTAAGCAGTCATGGAAACCATGCCTTTTATTTGCCCAGGGCCTATCTATTCTTACTGTGGGCATAATTCTAGTAGGCTTTATCAGCTGTCATCTGATGTTTCAGTCCACAGCATGAAAGAATCAACTAATTAATGGCTGAGATTTTACTGGAGTCAACAGCACTAGCAGCAGAAAAGCAGGACACTGACAAAAAAGAATGACATAATCAAAATACTTTCCATTTGCTAAGCACTTTAACTTTGTTCCAGGTCACTTATAGATACTTTCTCTTATCCTCATAACAATGATCTAAAGAAATTGCACATTATGGGCCTCCCTGGTGGCGCAAGGGGTTAAGCACTGTACTAGGAAGCAATCCGCAGCCACTGCAGCACGAGTTTGATCCCCGGCCAGGGAGAAACCCACATGGCGCAGCAGACCTCTCCAGCCTTGCCCGCTGCTCCGTTCAGCAGTGTATTTCAGTCAGTCTGCCTGTTCTGTTCCCACACTGTCTCTGGTGAATCCTCTCACCCCCTGCATCTCTGGCCTGTACCCCAGCTCTTGTATGCATAAATAAATAAATCTTTAAAAAAAAAAAGAAAAGAAATTGCACATTATTCCCATTTTAGAGATGAGAAAACTCGGGCTAATGGAACATAAATGAATTACACAAGTACACATAGTTGGGTGTCAATACCAGGTCTCAATAGTCCAAAACACACACTGTTTTCTTGACCCCACATGAACTCAACCCACAAATGGCAGATGTTAGATTTCTAAGAGCTTAATAGCCTGGTGTCCTATAATGTAGAATGTGGTCTCCTAGACAACAATGGGGAAAAAAAGGCATCATTTTTGGAATGAAATAATACATATGTTTCTTATGATTACTCTGAGTCATGAAGAAAATATGGAAAGTAGGTAAATATAGAACATATTTAAAATTTGTTTGATTACAATGCTTTAAAATATTAAAGAGGTTTAGGTGTATATATATTGTATTGCAGTATATGCAGTCTATTCACTATCTGTTATTAAGTCAGATAAATTGGGTGCTTCAATATGTAACTATGTTTCTGTGTATATAAGTGCAAGTAAGTGATATGACATAACTATGTGCAAATTTTCTAAGAGAAGCCACGAAATACTAGTTACAAGTGGACTCTATGCCTCCTGCCCCAACTTTCAGGTATATCACACAATGGAATCCCCTGTAAAAAAAGATGGAATGTTGCCATTTGCAACAAAATAGAAAGAACTTGGAGGATTATAGGAAGTCATAAAGAGAAAGACAAAGAATGCATTAATGTCACCCATATGAGCAATATAAGGAAACAAAGCAAAAGAACAGACAAAGCAAGATAAAAATAAACTAGTGGACTTTGACCAAAAACACTGAGGTTATCAGAGAGGAAGAGGGTGGGGATGGGAGCAAGGATAAATGGGGTGCATTGTATGGCATTGTGTTTTTTTAAATAATTACCTTCCATTCAGAATCCAAAAATGGGCTCTTTTTATATGGTAAATTACCTTGAGGTTTCTCTAAAACCTGGGTTCAAGTATTTGCTCAGTGGCTTGGTAACTTTGTGATCTTAAGCAAGATGTTTGCCCTTGTTTATTTTCTCATCTGTAAAATGGGTACAATATCAGTATATACTCCTTGGGAGACTGTGAAATTAAATAAGCTAACCTATGTAAAGCCCTTAATACAGTGTTAGGCATAAAACAAGTTCTCAGAACTTGTTTCTTCAATATTTATCATTATTTCCTAAACATTCCTAATTTAAGATTGCCAGGGGTTGAACATCTTTGTCCTGTTCTTCCTGTGGGAATATTTCCAACAGTTTGTGCGAAAAAAAGACCTTCTGCTTGGCCTGACTGTGTGTTTAATTGTGGATGAAGGGAATGATAACTTTTTAGCTTTGAGATAAATGTCTGATACATACAGATTAAAATTAAAGAGATTTTCCAGGCATTCTACTCTCTATGAATTTTTTTGTGACATTTTAGTGCTCAAGTTTGGATATAGCACAACTATTGCCATGACAACCAGTAACAAGAGGCATAGTATGGGAAATTATTTTGTTGTGATAACTAACAGACTGGAGCACTATAGAAAAAAAATTCTTATTTAATATTGGCTCTTTCAAGAAAAAAGAAACAATTTTTTTAAAATACTGTTTCCAAGTTTGCCTCATTCAGAAATCTTTTCTTTACATAAACTCAGCTTCAATTATGTAATCCCAAAGGAAGAAAAGAAAACTCATCATCTTCACAGCACATTGTTGGACCTGCTTAATAAAAGCAGTGCTTGCTTTGTTTTGTTATAATCTCTCATTCTTTGGGATTTAATGAGATAAGATACTATATTTTGAAATGAGCACATATACAAAGCCAAGTCAATTTTCTTTGGGGATAAATCCCTTATAAAACTCCAGCTCAACAAATTTAAATATAATAATGGCTTTGACTAAATCTATATATGGTGAAATCCACTAATGGAGACCACCCCATAGTTCAATAAAACAAAACAAAACAAGGGAGTGTTTTAGGCAGGTGGTCTCGTAACACGAGTTCATGATAGCTATGTTCACTTATTAACTGGGAGGGTTCCTGGAGAGAGATTTAGTACTGCTCTTTTTCTTTCTTAAAGAATGCCACTTCTCTTTCCTACCATTCTCATCCCCTGATTCTTGGGGCCTCCGTGATGTGCCCAGCTTCCCTGAAAAAGGCCAACAACACAGAGACTGTGGGCCCAGCTGCGCATCAAATGTGTCAGCAAATGTGTCCTCCTCTGTGATTTTAGAATAATTAAAGTGAAAAGCCCAAAGATAGAAAACTGAAGATTTGAGGAGAAACATCTCTTATGCAAGTGGGGATCACAGGACACAGTCCCAGCTCTCTCACCTTTCTTTGCTAGAGAGAGTTGATTATAGGGGACCTGTATCTATATTTATTTTATACTCATTCAGTACTATTAATAGATGTATAAATGAATACCAAGACTAAGAAAATCTCAAAGCAAATAAAATCATCCCCTAATTCCTAGCTCCCTAGCAGAACTATTACTTGGATATGTGTATGTTTTCTTTCTAGATGTTTTTCATGGACATATACATAGTCATAATCATTGAAGTTATAGTTTTCTATCCTGCTCTTTTCTGTTAATTATGCCCCATTAGGCTCATTGCTTTTTTTGTAAATAAAGTTTTATTAGAACACAGTCATGTTTATTCATATTTTGTATTGCCTCTGGCTGTCACAAGAGCAGAATTGAGTAGCTGCAACAGAAACCCTACAGCCTGCAAATTCTAATTTTCTCTCTGGTCCTTTACACAAAAAGTATAGCAATCCCTGGTATACTTTCCATGAAAATGAGTTCCATAATTTATTTTACATTCCCCTGTTTCTGAACACATACGTTGCTTTTTCTTTTCTTCTTGCTAACATCTTAATGAATATTAGGGGTCACACACTTTTTGCTAATAAAAGGATTTTGTTAACCTAAATTTCCTGAAGTAAGATTATTATATCAATAGCTATGGGTATTTGGATCGCTCATCATTTCTAGATAGACTTCGTGAAACAAAGCAGTTTGTCCTCTAACAGTACATAACAGGGGGCTGATCATGGACATGGAGAATAGGTGTGGATTTCAACCAATCTATGGATATTTGGCTAATTGCTGGGGTGGGCTTAGAAGTATCATTCTGTCTTGTCATCACAGGTAGTTTTCTAACTTGAATGTGTGTTGTGTGCTCAATTGGTTTGGCAGGATGCCATTTGTCATTTGCAGTGATCATTCACCATATTTCATACATTTTAGGGAGAAACCTCTTATATAGATTTGCCACACAAAATCCTCTTACCACAATATCCACTTTGACAAATATAAAATGAATACCAAAGAGACAGGCAAGACCAGCTTCAAAATTTGTGGCGCTTAATGCAAAAGATGTAATGGGTCCCTTCCTCAAAGATTTTTAAGAATTTCAAGCTGGTGATAGTAGGATATTGGGCTAAGTACAGTGCCTTTCTAAGTGTAGAAACTGCATAAATGCCTATGAAACCCATCCTGCAGGTGGGCAGAGGGTATATGTGGAGGCCACAGCTAACCAGATTCCTGCTAAGTAGAAGATAGTTAACCCCTGCTGTTGAGCCATTTCTAGAGTCATTGTGGAGTCACCAGACATGACAGTGGGCAGGGACAGCAGAAAAATATGGAAAAAGTATTTGGCTTTTCTGCAAATGGAAGAGAGAGGACCAGGTAAGCCTATGTCCTTCTTGGTGGCAGTCATTTTGGGTACAATAACTTAGAATCACTATCACCTGTTTGGCCCTACTGTGGTTAAGAGCATGGTTTCTTTCTTTCTTTCTTTTTTTCAATTAAATTGAAAAAAAAAAAAAAAGCAACAGAGTGTGGTTTCTAGAAACTGAATGCCTGGGGTCAAGGTCTAATTCTGACTTCCTGTGTGATCCTGGAGTAGTTACCTTTAGCTTTCTCATCTATAAAATGGGTCTAATGATTTCCTGCCGCCTTAGGTTAATTTTAATCATAAGTGTAGTAAAGGTCTCTCTGTTTCATGCCTGATCATGCTGTTGGGTCATTTATAGATTTTTCTGGTGTTAAATGAGTCTTTTCAAGAGGATACCAAACATCATTTTTACTAAAAAAAAAAAAAAAAAAAAAAAAGTTGATGTATTCCACTAAGCCTTTTTGTAAAAGAAAATGCTAGTTATTTTTCTAAATTGGTTTTCTAATGTGTGTTGCTCAGAGATGTTTTCCAACTGCTGGTGAGTCAATGTTGGCTGGTCAGCCTACATAGACAGAATGAGGCCTTGGATGACAGTGGTATTGGTATTACTACTTGTCCTTTGGTGAAATCTTATGAAAAGCAGAATGCGTGCTTTTCTGCACTAGAGAGCATGACATAGAAGCAACCCTTCTAGGTTGTATCAGCATTTACCCAAGCATGGTCTCCTAATCCAGGCATGAGTGATACTGAGAAGGAGTTTAATTCAATTAGCAAGTAGGTTTTGGAAATGCGGGGTTAAACTCATATAAACAGTATTATTCCCACCTTTAATATGGCAAGAAAGGGACTCTATTATATACTTTCCATGAAATACATATCTCTGAGAATATATCTTGGGATCATTGTTCCAAGGAACACATTTTAGGAGATACTAGTCTGCTAAATATTTTAGCGCTGGATCAAAGTAGGTGTTGCTTCATGAAACCTATTTCTTTGGAACTGGTAACTGTTAGCTAGAGACCACTTGAACAGGAACCATAACTACCTAATTCCCAAATCCATGTAACAGTAAAGACTCAGGACATAATAATCCCACTTACGATAAGGCAAGTGGGTCTTGAAGTTGGCAGGTAACACGATGGGGGCAGGAGTGTGGTAGCCTAGCCACCAAGCCCTGGCATTCCCATGAGAGTTGAACTGAGTTGCTTTACTCAGAGGTGCATGGCGGGTCTATTTCTGATTCTCATACAACTTAATGACTAGTAGGCAGGCCCTGACCTGGTGGGGATCACTGTGCTCACTCTTATTAGAATAACTTGGGGGAGAATGATTTAAGCAGCATAGAATATTTATGGGTTACATTATCTCCTTCCCCTTCCCACCAAAGCCCCATTCAGGCTTCTTTCTTCAGGTGGGCCTCTCTCTCCATGCAGGGGTAGCGTTAGGTTACATAGCCTTTGTGACTGAGGCCTGATACAGGTCCATGGCCTAGCCAGCGGGCGGGATAGGACACAGGGAGGGTGAGTGTGTGCTCTTCCCATATAAGCATGCAGCTCCTCAGGAAGATGGGCGCACACTCCCTTCCAACCTTCACCCTGTAACTCATTGCCAGGGTATAAGAGGACAGGACATCTTGTTTACCAAAGGATAGGTGAGAACTGCCATGCAAACGAACGACTGCTTCTCTGACCTTCAGCCTGCTCCTTTGTGACCTATGAGTTGTAACCACCACCCATTCCTTTGCTCATTTATTTAAAAAGTGCTGGTGGAGCCATTAGAGCAATGGATGGTTATCTCTGCTCTTGGATATCTATATAATATTCACTTACTCTCTGCTCGCATCAGGTGCTTCTTCCAAACTCAGAAAGCAGTAATTCCAACTTACGCTCTCATCTCCCCCTTCTTTGCTGCCTTATATATAACTTTCCTGTATCCACAGTGATTCTGTTTATTCCATGAAACATTTCTCTTCACATGGAGGAGTCTCATATTTTACTGCTAACTCTGTCTCTGTGACATATTCCCCTCTTTCTCTATTTTTTAAATTTTTTTGCCTAAGTCAAAGTCAGCCTTCCTCCTTTATTTCAAAAGCAGAGGCTTAAAACTGAAAAACATTGACATTGAAGAAACTCAAACGCAAAAGGGTGGCAAAGGCTGAAGTTTCTGCTGGAGAAGAGATAGACATCTCTGGCAGACAGTTTACACTCTTCCTCTGAGCATCGGTGGCAGTTATTGTGGGCAGTTATCTATGCGCTGTGTGGTTTCTGATATTTGTAACTTACTATCCAATGAGATTGGGCAAACTCTTTGCTTATTGGTAATTGAGACCTTGCATAGACAGTGCTCTCATATCTGGAGTTAAGGATGTTTCCTCTGTGTGACAACTGTAGGACAGTCTGGATCCAACTATTCTGAGCCAAATTCTGACTCTGTGACTCAGAAGCTCCATCCAATTGATATGGACAAGGCAGGTAAGACTTGTGCTCCTTAGTTTCCTTATCTGTCAGATGGGGAGTCGTTGTGAGCCAAATCCATGTAATGTGCTTAGCACAGCTCTCGGCATATAATAGCACTTTGTATAGATTAGCAATCATTAATCCAAGATAGAACAATAACATTCACTAAGTGACATCCACTTTCACACACACTAGCTTACAAAATCTTTTCAAAAGGAATTATCATTTTAACAAGAATCCTTTGATCAGAGAAATGTAGTTTTCTTGACCCGGGTCACAAAGCAGGAACCCCAGTCCAAAGACCAGAATCTCTGCACCTCTCCACACTGCCCCTCACACTCAGGCCAGGGAAACACTGAACTGGTGGAGTCCCAGTCTAGCTATACTGTCATTTGCCAACATCTGCCACCAGTGATGAGAGGTGGGAGAAAACAGGTGCCTTCTAGATATATTCCCCGTTTGGGACTATTACTGCTCGCTGTGCCTCCTGGGTCTTACTGATGATTCTCCTCTGTGACTTTGGCATGGGAAGCTTTGGGTTGGAAGACAGGAGGTTGACTGTAATTCCATAACTGCTCGCTTACTGGCTGCTTAAAGAGAAACCACGATGACAGCCGGGATCCTTTCTGTGATGAGTAATTGCCCAGTCACACAAATCTATTTAGACCACATCCTTCTGGTGTACAACCACCAGTTGATTTAAGATGCAAACCTTTTGTAGCTCGTTGTCAGAAGGATGAAATATAGAGTTTACCCAGACTTTTCTTTGCTGAAGTATTTACTGTAAATCATTAGTTACCATGAGTTGTTAGCCATATATCAAGCAATTCCTACTCAGCTTGGGGTGCTGAAAGAATGCTCTGTGCCTTTCTAGAAAATGTACCATTTGTCTAAGAATATAATTACTACATACTTTTTAAAAAATCCAGCCTAATATATTTGTATAAGGAAACTCAGGCCCACAGACACCAAATTAGCTGGGAACACTCAATGTGGTTTGTAACCACAAAGTCTGTGGGGATGTTTAGGAGCACAGATAATAGGTGCCTCATCTACTATTCAGGTTTGCAGTCAGAGAAGTGGGGGAATGGCACTAATATTCAGAGAATGTCTTCCCTCTTCAAGCCTTGGGGTAAACACTTTATACAGCTCCTCTCACTCTTCCAGCAGCCCCAATGGGGAGCTTTCATCATCTTCATTTTATAGACAGGTTAACTGGGGGTCACCATCTCATGCCATGAAGCCGAAGAACCACAGTCACACCCAAAAGTATTAACTTTCCCATGTCTCTCTGCTGGATCACCACACAAAGTCTCCCAGGCCCAACTCACTGATTCCTGGCTTCTGCTGCTCTGAGGCTTCCGTGGGTGGCTCGATCACAAATACGATGACTGAGGTCCCCGTCGGCGGGGCTGCCATTGAACATGAAGGAAGAAAACTGCTCTGTTTTTCATCTTGCCACCAACAAAGATCAAGCACATGAAATCTGAATCCCCCCAGGGGTGGGATATGGAGCGAGGTTCTGCTCCCCCTCACCATTCTATCCCGAGCACGGAGCAATATGGGCAGACAATTAGTATGAACGGATTTGAGCAAAATACCAAATCTGATTGATGCCGACAGGACACCCATGCAGGAGCACACAAAGGGATGGTGAGGAAGAGGGGTGGTCATATGTAGCAGGGCCTGCTTAAAAATTCTAATCCTCATAAGCTTCTGAGGAAGCTGCTCTTTTCACTGGGCAGGTTTTTAATATTTATTGCTTAGGGCCATTTTAATCCTAATGAAAATAGCATGTCCTTAGAAAAAGAAATGCTGTAATTGGAAAGAACAAATGTGGCCTTGGCATTTAAATGTTTCACAGACCCACAAAAGTTAGAGGTTACCCGGAAGTGAACCACTGAAAGATTTCAGGAAGTACTATCGGCAGGAAGGAGTTAAGCTCAAAAAAGGGTATTTGGGGGCCAATTCTGGCTGAGTTACCCCTAAATGGAAGATCCAACTTTTTCAGAAGAGCTGTCAACATAGCTCACAAGTAAAGGGAGACAAACTCAGAATTCCTATTCCAGGGTATGAATCCCAGTTCCGCCACCTTTGTGCCTCTATTAATCTATAAAAGGAGATAAACAAGGGCCTCCCTGGTGGCACAAGGGGTTAAGCACAGTACTGTGAAGCTATCTGCAGCTGCTGTAGTATGAGTTTGATCCCTGGCCAGCCAGGGAGCTACCCACATGGTGCAGCAGACCTCTCCTGTCTCACCCACTGCTCCCCTCAGCAGTGCGTTTCAGTCAGTCTGCCTGTTCTGTTCCCCACTCTCTCTGGTGAATCCTCTCACCCCCACACCTCTGGTCTGCACCCCAGTTCTTGTATGCATAAATAAATAAATGTTTTTAAAAATGGAGGTAAACAAGATTACTGATCTAGTTGATTTGTTGTGGAAATTCATTGAGACAAGAATGCAAAGCCCTTAGCACCAACTCTGGCACAGAATCTCAATGCTAAGTAAATTATTACTATAATGTTTATTATTGTTATGACTTATCCCTAATGTTATTGGCCTTTTTTTGCCCCAAAATAATGATGGCAGATATGAACTAAGAGGTAGAAGCTAGGATGGTCTGTTGTAAAGAGCCAGAAAAAAATAATGCTCATCTTCTATTGATAAAATTAGGATTCAAGTGGCTTAAGCTGGGAAATAACTTGGAGTTGAGGGACAGTAGAAGTTATCTGTTTGTTCAAATAGTGTTTTCATTGGCATGCATATAAAATGTGTTACTGGATTCTAACCATGCCATCATGCCACCTAAACAGAACTGAACCTATGTGGAATTGTAAAGCCTAGAAGTTTGTCTGCCAGGCTCCAGGTGCCGCTGTATGCCAGTATTTTCACAATGGAGCTATTCCTTTTTTTTTTTTAATTTTTTATTTTATATAATTCTTCCATCATTTTTCATTTTTGCACAATGTATGCATTTTCATTTTGGTTATATTCCCCATACAATTGCACCCCCCCCTTATTTTGACCCTACTCCTTCTTCTCCCCACACCCCACCATAGTGTGTCTCTGGTTCATAGTTGCTTGTTGATTTTGATTTTTACTTTGTATTAATTAGTCTTTTTCCTGGTCCCTTATTTAGGTTTTCTAAATTCCTGCTATGAGTGAGACCATCCGGTATTTTTCTTTTTCTTTCTGACTTATTTTGCTGAGCATGATCCCTTCTAGCTCCATCCATGTTGCTGCAAACTGCATGTTTATCTTTTTTGAATGCTGAGTAATATTCCATGGTATATATGTACCACATCTTCTTGATCCAGTCATCTATTTTTGGGCATTTGGGTTGTTTCCAAAGCTTAGCTATTGTAAACAGTGCTGCTACAAACATAGGGGTACAGGTGTCCTTTGGAATTAATGTTTCTGTGTCATTTGGGTAAATACCTAGGAGTGGAATTGCTGGATCATATGGAAACTCTATTTTTAGTAGGTCAAGAAATCTCCTCACAGCTCTCCATAGTGGTTGGACCAGTTTGCACTCCCACCAACAGTGCAGGAGAGTTCCTTTTTCTCCATACCCTCGCCAACATTTGTTGTTGCTAGTTTTTTTAATATGTGCCATTCTCACTGGTATAAGATGGTATCTCATGGTAGTTTTGATTTGCATTTCCCTGATTACAAGTGATGTTGAACATTTTTTCATATGCCTATTGACCATTTGCCTTTCCTCTTTGGAGAAGTTTCTTTTTAGCTCTTCTGCCCATTTTTGACTGGATTATTTTCTTTGTTTTTGTTGAGTCCTTTACCTCTTTTGTTCGGTTTATTCCCAAGTATTTGATTTTTTTTTTTTGTTTCGATAATAAAAGGGATTTTTTTTAATTTCTTCTTCTTCAGATTTATTGTTTGTGTATAGGAAGGCTACTGATTTTTGTGTGTTGATTTTGTATCCTGCCACTTTACTAAACTGATTGATTAGTTCAATTGGATTTTCTGCGGCATTTTTGGGGTTCTCTCTGTATATTATCATATCATCTGTGAATAGTGATAGTTTAACTTCTTCCTTCCCTATTTGGATTCATAATGGAGAATTTCTAATCTGCAGTAATTCTCTTTGTGTCTCTCCCCATCAGAAAGACAGTGATGGAAAATCTTTTTGTCTTTAGTGTGTCTTACCCTTGCAATAAGTATGTACCATGATCCTGATCCCCTCCTCACCCCCCTCTTCTGCACAGGCTCATACATGGGGGAATTCAGCTTCCTCCTAGTAAGGACTAGATTAAGGAGAAACATGCCCTGAAAGATGATAGTATCCCCACTCTCATGTGAACATCAAAATGAAAACAATATCAAATTGCTCAAGAAACTCAGCTTTCAAAATGACATAAAGCTTAAAGGTATAATGTTGGTAACTTTTCTCTAATTTCTCTCTATCTCCCACTCTCTCTGTGCTCCTGCTTTGGGGATGCCCTAAACCCATGTCTAGTCTGCCCATTGAGAATCCAGCATCAGGCCATATTTTAAAATCTGACTCTTAAGAAGAAGTTAATGAGATGAAATGGTAGAGATCCTCTTCTAGACTCTATTTTAGACATTTATTCCAATCTGAAGTAAATACCTTTGTCTGGTTCTTATTGTCAAGAAACACACCCAGTTGAAGCATTTAGAAGACTGCTTACTTGCTGGCTTTTTTTTTAAAACCACCTTTTGCCTATAACATTGGCAGTCTCCTAACTAGTTGTCTCACTCCCCCTTGCCTTGTTCCCTTCCACTGCATTCCCCATGCTGTTACCATAGAGAACTTTCTAAAAGTCATAGTTTAATACCTTTCAATTGCTCCTCATGTCTAGAGTGATTATTCTTAAACCAGGGAAGGGGTACTTCTTTGGAGAAGGATCACTGAGAAATAAGTGAGTGCATAGGATAAACAGGGCAGGTCTTCTGTAATGCCACTGGTGATTAATGTGAGTTGTTTTTATATTGGCAAAAGGGAATATATTGTGAAGTGGAACACATAATTTTTCTGGGTGTTAAAGATGAAACATGGGCATTCCAGAGGAATTTCACACTGCAAGTTGTTGGCTCCTGACCTCGGACTTATGAAGACATGTAATCACTCTCCTAAGACTTGAGATTGAAAAATTGGTGAAGCACTAACTTGAAGGATACAATCAAACTTCTTTGTGCAAGCAAACTTCTCCAAGATCTAGACCCTGCCTTTCCTCCCAACCTCCTCTGTATCCTCTATCCCCATTCTTTCTAGCACTGTGCTTCTTACAGTTTATGCACAACATCAGTTACAAGTGTCTTTCCTAATCCACACTTTCAACTCTGTGTCTCTGAAATATCTATCACTATGCATCCATCTTCTTAAAGTGTTCGAGAATGATGTTCTCTTATAACTTTCTCTTCTCTTCACCCAAAGAATCCAGTTCAACTGCCTCTGAAGGTGGACTCTGAGAGGGTAGCTCAGCAGTGAGTATGTGCCTGTGATCTCCAAAGTGGAGAGAGGTACAGGCCAACTGCCTTGCCGACACATGTAAGCAAGTCTTCTCTTGAACACTAGAAAGAGTCAGTGATTTTAATATGTGCCATTCTCACTGGTGTAAGATGGTATCTCATTGTAGTTTTGATTTGCATTTCCCTGATTACAAGTGATGTTGAACATTTTTTCATATGCCTGTTAGCCATTTGCATTTCCTCTTTGAAGAAGTTTCTTTTTAGCTCTTCTGCCTTGAATAACCCTTCAATCCTAGGTTATTTTGCCTAGGATTTTATAGGGGCACCCCCACTTATAAACTGGATGAAACTGGACTAGTTAACCATGATGTGTTTCAAATTCTTCCTCCATGAAATGAATATGGTAGAAGGATAACAGTTAGTAGAGAAGGTCAAAAGTTCAAATGTATGAAATGCTTTAAAAACCATCTATACCTGATTGAACATTATCTATCATCACTATTAGGCATGCCTGATACTAGGAGATAGTTTGTTCAAAATACCTAGTGTCCTGATGGAAAAGATCCTGATTCTCAAGCATTCTCATATGCCCTCCTCACAGCCTGGGTGCTTTCGTTCATAGGACAAATGTATGCTGGGAAATAACTTCAGCTTATTCTGTTCTCTTTTTTTTTCTTCCAAAGGATCAGGGCATTCTGATGCCCCTAAAGCTCTAGACTTCCTTGACTTTCACTATTTGGATAGTAGTCCTTGAGAGAGAGAGAGAGAGAGAGAGAGAGAGAGAGAGACTGCGAGGAAGTATTTTTAAGGTAGAGGTAATGGAAGAAAAGCTTACTGCTGATTTAAGAATATGATTTTTAAATTGAGATGATTTACATACTGAGATTATGAAAATCTAAAAGATATTCATGGAGGAAGAAAGAAAAAACAGCCAATATTTATTGCAAGTTCAGGTGCCAATCTTTGATCACACCCACTATGCTCTTGCACAAAGGGAGCAGTTATCCTTATATAGACAAAAAAAAACCCAAAGTCCTGAGATATTATTAGTTCACACATGGGTTAAATTCCCTCACCATCCTCCAAATTAAAAAATAATAGAATTTTCTCCTACTTAAATTCAATATCCTTGACTTTTTAAGGATGTTGTTTTAGTTATTTTTAATTAACACAATCTGCATACCCTGGGAAATAGACTCTTCAAGTCTACCTCTCTTTCTGCATATTTAAAAGTTCTGTGGGTGAGCATGTCTCTGCACAGTGAACCAACTTGGGCTGGCTCCAGGACAGATTAGAGAAAGGGACTCCAGGTGCTGTGGATAACAGCTAAATCTTAAGGCACAAAGCCACACTGTGTGCAGGTCAGCAGATGGCAGCCAGTGCTGTGTCCACACACAAGTCTAGGCCCTCCAAGGCCCCCAAGAAGCCACTCTGCTTGCCCTGGGCACTCCCGTATAGCTTGCCAACTCCTGCCTGGCTTTCAATTCAAGGGTGTTAAGTGAGGCTTTGAACTGAGTCAAGGGCATGGTCATCTCTTCCTCCCAGGCATAACTCTTTAATCCACTGTGAATGAGCCAAGATGAAAAATCTTGCAGCTGCTGGACCCACAGGTGCCCAAATCATTCGTACATAAACCAATTGGCCATGCTCTAGCCAGGAATTTGTATGACTCAGAGTGGAATGAGAGCTCAGTCAAGACTCTGGCTCACAGAATTTATTGTGTTGATGTTTAATTACCCGGTCATCCATGCTGAGATTTTCTTTCCATAGTCTTTTGCCAATGATCCCAGTTTGTTATTGCCTATTAATTTAGCACTTGGCAGCAAAAGACTCATGTTTCAAGATAATGAGAAATGTCTTTGTAGTGTCTTTCTCTGATGGAGAAGGTTGTCTCCATTCTGTCTCAAGTGTCTATTTCTACCAGGAGCAGCGTGGATGGGCTGCACACCTGGAATCAGCCACATCTTGGTTTTGCTCCCAGCTCCCAGCTCTGCCACTTGCTGCATAACTTCTGCAAATTACTTAGCCTCTCTTCACTTCAGTTTCCTACCACACAGAGCCTCTGTGGAGATGAATTACAAGTAAATAAGACAGTGATGGAAGGGGGCCTGACATTTAGTGAAGACTCAATGATGGGTCTTCCTTCTTTTCTTCATGTGTTTAAATCTGATCACTTTCCTCATGGGAATTAACGATGGTTCTTTATCAATAATTAAGCAAAAAGTTCAAGGATTCTTTGTTAGTAGTATGGAATATAATGGTAACATTCTGGAATGACTGAACACTACTTGAGGAAAGACACAATTAGCAAGGAGAATAAGCAGTAAAATGCTCAATTACCTAGAGCACACTCAGCCTAGAGTGTGAAGAAATCTGTGCTGGTGTTTGTTATCAGGCTCAACTTCATAGAGGAGGTGACTTGGGATGAGGGATTCGTGGGATATGTTGCCCTGCACAGAGTAACAGGTGCTATATGTCTACTGACTATGTTGAATGATTGTACATATTTCATATTTAATGTTTGGAATGGGTAATGTTCTAGTTTAAAATGTAAAATTGTCAGAGAAAAAATGAATGCTCATGGATGGTTAAAGAACAAATTTTAGGATGGATAGAGAAAATTTTTAGAGTTATACATTTACTTTCATGTGGATTAGAAAAAAAATTCACATCACATGTGTAAGTTTATATATTCTGTATTTGGGGAGAAAGTTAAAGTTTTAAAAGTATATTGAGTCTTCAAATAAATAATATTAAAGGTAGTATGTGGATCTGTGGTATGTGACAGGTGAAAGACTGAAGTTTGGAAAACTCAGCTAGAAGTACTATCTGTCTCTGGATACCTTGTGCATGAAGATATGAACCTCGACCAGAATCCTCACTTTCTGATGTGTGAGGCTGTATGATCTTAGGCAACTGATTTCACTTCTCTGTGCCTCATGTTCCTCATTTATTGGCAAGGGATAATTATGATGTTCCTTGATAGGGTAAAAGTTAGTTTCTATAATGCACTTATAACATTATTTGAAATATGTTAAGAGATAAGTTAGAGTAAGAAAAAAAACCATGGGGATCATACTGATTTGGGGTTCTAGTAGGTCTTTGATAGCAAGAGTTAATCTGTCCTCCACTGATGCAAAATGCAAATTGCACTCTGGTTGCTAGGAAGGGATCTCTAGCTCGGTCATTCAAACCCTTGTGGGTTATTTAAGGTCACCAGTCCCTTCACTGTATGACCAGAGAAACAGTGGATGTAGGCAGCTGGGAGAATATTTCTGCCAATATATGAAAAAGCTGATGTGATTCTACAAAGAACAGTATGGGTGGTTTTTCCTGTGGGGTAAGTCCCCAGTCAAATGAGCTGCAGTTACTCTGAACTCTTGAGTCTTCTCCAGTGAAGTTCTAGGTTCCCCTAATTCTCCTAAAGGCATATGAAATAGTTAACCAAGCTCATTTTGGGGTTTTTATTCAGTTGACAAACATTTGACCAGTTTGAATGGGATGCCATATATAAGGCTATTTGGTTCTAACCAGAGAAAGATCAATTTTAGTATTCCCCTCCCATCTCCAATTCATGATGTACAGCCAGTGCTTTCAGAATTAAAAAAAAAATATATTTATTTTATAAAACCTAGCTAGTGAGCAGTCCTTGTGATAAACATAGAAATGTTATCATCAAAGAACTGCTGAAAAAAAAAAAGAATTCCATAAATTCTACTTTTAGTCAGCCCTCCTGAGCACCAGATCCACAATGCCAAGACATTCCCCTAGTACATAAGGAGTTGTCCTCTTGGCAATGCCCAATTTGGAAAAGTGCTGCATCAACCAGTTCTCTTTAAGTGAATTATGTGATAATGGGATCCTTTTAAGAGATAATCTTAATATTTCTGATCCCTAGAAGAAAGAACAAGAAATGCTGCCACAGTTTAAATGGCAGCCATACCGTCCGCTCACTTGTCAATATCAAAACCTGGATGACTTTCTTTCCTTTGCCTTTTCCCTCATCTAGTCAGTCCCCAAGACCTATTAATTCTACCTTGGAGGTATTTCTAGAATCCCTTCACTCCTGTTCATCCCTAAAGCTAAAGCTTTAGCTCAGGTCCTGCTCCGTTCTAATTTAAATATCTTGAAAGTTTCTCTCTCTTTTCAACCTTTCCTATGTAATCTGCCATTCAAATATCATTTTCCTAAAAATAAATTTCATCATACCATTTTTTTTACTTAATGGCTCACTTGGCTTCTCATTGCCTACCTGAAGTAGCCAAAATTATTATCATCAACATAAATCCAGAATTCAGACTTGAGGTTATTAAAGGGGGATGCTTGAGCGGGGAGTAAAGTATGGAGAGAGCACAATGGACTATGGTGGAAAACTGTGGGTGCCTTGGTGGCAGGTTTGGTGTGGTGAGAGATGTTTGAAGAGGTGTGAGCCTATTCCCCTAGCAAGTGCTGTGAAACAATGTTACTTCAACAAAACTCACAGAAAAACAACAACAACCAGCACTAATAAATGAAATGAAGCTTCTGAGAGGGAGGGAGAAGGGATGTGATGAGTGATGATTTGATCAATTGTGGATGTTAAAGAGGTATGGTGTGGAAGAAAAGGGCAAACAATGAGATAATGCATGTACAACACAACACCTGAAATATTGAAAATGCTTATAATTTTAGCCATTTTTTAATTTTATATATTTTTACATCATTTTTCATTTTTGCACAATGTAAGCATTTTCACCTTGGTTATAGTTCCCATACAATTCCCACCCCTCTTATCTTGACCCTACTCCCTCCCCTCCCCCCCCCATAGTGAGTCTCTGGTTGATTTTGATTTTTACTTTATTATAATTAGTCTTTTTCCTGGTCCCTGACTTAGGTTTTCTAAATTCCTACTATGAGTGAAACCATCTGGTATTTTTCTTTTTCTTTCTGGCTTATTTCTCTGAGCATGATCCCTTCCAGCTCCATCCATGTTGCTGCAAATTTCATGAGTTTATCTTTTTTGATTACTGAATAATATTCCACTCCCAGGTATTTTCCCAAAGGACTCAGAAACATTAATTCAAAAAGGCACCTGCACCGCTATGTTTATAGCAGCACCATTTACAATAGCTAAGCTATGGGAACAACCCAAATGCCCAAAAATAGATAACTGGATCAAGAAGATGTGGTCCATATACACCATGGAATTTTAGTCATTTTTATTGGTATTATACAACAGTCTGAAAAATTGAGCACTAGCTCTCTGATCCCATTGTTTTACTGACTTTCATCACCTATGTTTCAGGTGCAGCAAATGTCTAACCTTCCTCCATGACTTTGAATTGTCTGTTCCTTCTTTGTACAGTACTTTGTTCTCCGCCTCCTCTGACGGAAATGCCCTTACTCCAAGATGATTGAGGTTGAAAGAAATAACTACCCAAAGCCCATGTATTTCTGTCTACAAAAAGAGTCTTGAAGTCTTAGTCTTCTTATTTAGAACTAGGTGGAAATTTCAAATTATTGATTTAGCAGGTAGAGTGATCTCATTCCCTTAGTGAGTAGAAGAGGGAGAATCCTTTGTTTACTTGGAGATCAGATTAAAAGCAGCAAACAAAAGGACTCTGAAAGATAACGTGCTAAGAAGCATAAGCTAAGAAATCAGAAAGATAAGGAATAGGATGAATAGGACATTGTGCATTAATACCCACTTTAACGGATACTTATGTAAAAGAATGAACTGGGCTAGGTGCAATAACTGACATTCTTTGTGATGACTCCAAAGTCATCAAAAATTAGTAATGACAATAGTAATCAATTCTTATCTTTAATCCAGTGCTTATGATGTGCCAGCATTATGCTAAGTGTTTTTTATGTCAAGAGTTTTTCACTCACTCTCATGTAGTATTATCACCTTCCATTTTACAAATGAAAAAAATGAGGCTTAGAGAGATTGAGAGACTCTTCCTAGGGACTTGTTTGGTGAATGACAGAGTTCTACTGATTTTGGAGCTTGTGATCCCAACCATTTATAACAGTGTTTGATAAACTACTTAAACAGGCACTGGATAATATTTAAAATTTATTATGATTAATAATATTTATTATGTAGCACAAAAATGTATGCATTTGAAAAATGTTATCTAGTATTGTTTATGTTTTTATAATGCTAGTTTGTTAGGTAGCTGCAGGATTTATAAGTAGAACATCTCCCATTTCTTTGAGGCTAAATGACACTTCGAACACAAGACTAGGGAAGTTACCTTCCCTGAAGAAAATCTAATGGCTGTGATTATCTTTTGCCACACATGCTTATTATGAAAGTTAAAGTTTTCACCAAAATTTTGTTTTATTTCCTCAAAGGAGATTTTCCTTAGATCTGGAGTCAAAGGGGCATGCATGAATTGGTGAAATGGAATGAGTGGATTCAGTGTTCTTCTGATCTTGACTTCATTTCAGAGCCAATAAACTTGTTTCTCGCCTGCCTTCTTGGTTCTTCTGCAAAAGCAGAACCACCCCGTAGGGGTTATTGCCTATTTCCTGTCCCTTCAAGCTTGTCCTTAGGGTGTCACCTTTTAAAGCCAGCTCTTGTCTCTCTTCCTATTCAAGCCAGATCCTCCCTCCCTTGTCTAATTCTTAGCCAAGCATAGCAAGGCCAGCTGGTTGGAGTCTTGTAAAAAACAATGGCACCAGACCCTGCTTAGTGGAATGTTGCCTGAGCCAGTCAAAGCTTCCTGGATTGGAACAGTTGATTTGAGTTGTGGCCCATTCTCTGACCCATATTGAAGTGTTGTGTTCAGTAAGGATTAAAAGCCTTGTGAACTGGAGTAAGAAGAGGTAGAAGAAAGAAGTCATTGTGGGTCTTGAGGGAGTCAATATTGCCTCTTTGAAAAAGCCTGTGTCTGCTCCCAGACTGACCATCTGGGGCTGTGTGGCTCAAAATCAGCTATAAAGGAGGAAAAGAGAATTAAATTGGGCTGGAGAGAACTTTGCAAGAACAAGTTTCAAAGGTAGTATGTCTAGGAAGACTAAAGAAGAGTCAAAGAGGTTATATAGAAAAGGGGTTCAAGAAAATAAGACAAAAAGTTAAATTTTTATATATACCAGTACTTCATTCATCTCTCCCACCAAGTATTTTCCAGATGTGGACTACAGAACTACATCAACATATTGCTCAGTTCTTGAATTAGACAAGAATTAGCACAATTTTACAAAAGTGTTTTGTTTTCATTGAAATTGACATTTCCAGTGGAATCCAAACTTGAAGCATATGTGCATAAACACGAAGTGCAGGAATGGTAAGAATTCAGAGAGATAGTATTGTGGCTTCAGAGCCCCTACAGCAAAGGCAGTGTTTCCTCTCCTTGGAGAATTGTGGCTTCACTTTTGGGGAAAACAAGTGGTAACTGCATGAAGACAGAGCAGCAAAAGTGACCAGAAGAAAATGAGACTATAGATACATGATGCAAAAGGATTCTCAGGCTAAAACTGAGTATCCTCAAAGCAGTGACCTTGCTCTGACTTTAAGATACGAATAAAACCAGCTCCAGTTAATTTTCTGGTATGGGAGAGACTTTGAGAAAAATAGCAAGTTCCCTTGCATCCTTTTAGAGTCAATACATCCCCCTCCCACGCTCCACCCCCTTCCCCCCCTAACCCTTCACCCCTCCACCCCAGAGGTTAATCAGCTTCTAGTAATGTGATTTTTTTGTCTTTGAATATGGGATAAGCTTGTTGCTGTCGGCAGTGAAAATGATGCTAGCATTTAAGCAAGAGTAGTGAGAGCTTGAAATTTGGACAAAATCTGGCTCTGGGATGGATTTGCTAGGACTTCCTTGATGAATCTTTGTTATTATATAAACCTCAGTCTTCTTTTATCAATTAAAATAGCAAATCTGGGGGCCTGCCTGGTGGTGCAAGGGGTTAAGACGCAACCTATGAAGCTATCCGCAGCCACTGCAGCACGAGTTCGGTCCCCGGCCAGGGAGCTACCCACATGGTGCAGCAGACCTCTCCTGTTTCACCCACTGCTCCCCTCTGCAGTGTATTTCAGTCAGTCTACCTGTTCTGTCCCCACTCTGTCTCTGGTGAATCCTCTCAACCCCCACACCTCTGGCCTGTACCCCACTTCTTGTATAAATAAAGAAATCTTTTTAAAAAAATTAGCAAAACTGAATCTATTGAAAGAAACTTGTGTCACGGTAGTAGAAAGTTGGTGATTTCTCCTTCAAGACCATTATTTTCATTCAGAAGGGAAAGTTTCACATATAAGATCTGTCTACAGAGTATCCCATAGCTCATCTCCCCCCACTTTCTTCTAGGAGCCGTTGAGCCAACTGACTATGAGAGTACACCACCCACGCTCTTCCACAGACACCTGCAGTCCTCACGACTCAACCAAGCTAGCTCATTGTCTCTGTACTTCAAACCTGATCTTCCTCCCACATTCCAACTACAGCAACATAACATCAACTCTTTTGGTGAGAAGTTTCAATGTACCTTATGCCTCCCCCTCTCCCATTCTTCACTATCTAACACCACACTCATGGTCTGCTTCATTTTCTTCTTTGCCAACGATTCTGCTTAAATGCAATCTTATCACCTTCCCCAAGACCAATGTCATCCTATTTATTTATTTATTTAGTCTGAGGATCAGCAGTATTGACAATTGGTGGGAAATGGAGGAAATTCAGAAGCTTGGGCACATCACCCAGAAATACTGAACCAAATTTTTAATTTGCTCTCCAGCTGATTCTTTATACAGATGAGGGCTTGAGAAGCACTTTTCTAAATCACTGCAAATATGCCAGGACAGACAATCATCTCAGCTCAAGATGCTGAAAAGCTGCCAGAAAGAAAAATTTTTCAGTTACTTGCAGAACACTGGGGTCCTTATCTCATGCCTCTGCTCTTCACACACCTGTTGACCAAGATCTAATTTACCACATAAAAGACAGAGCACACATCACAAGAGTAAGAGCATATTAAAGTCACTGTTGATATTGGTTTGACCTTAAAGTCTTCCTCTGCCCGTCTTCCTCACTTTTCCTCAACCTGGAGAGAAACTTGCCTCTTTCATTCAACAGAACTAGTCACCTGGCCCTTTCTTCCTCTCTCTGCCCTGTTTCCTTCTTTCCTCTTTCTCCAGCCACTCATTTGGCAAAAAGATAGCTTTCTTCTCTACTCATCTCAATTCTGGCAATCCATAGAATTATTCATTTTCTCCCCTATCCTCACCCTGAAGAATTAGATGTTGGTATCTATTGGTTTCATTTAGAGGCAGCTGGAGAACAATTGATATTTCTAAAATTGTGGACTATTTTGAAGAGAAAATATGCCCTTTCCTTTCTGTGAATTTGTCTTGGTATGATTATAGCATTGTTGCTGGCACTGACCCTATCCCCTGCCCTCATCTATTGTCACCCACCTGAACCCAAACCTAAGCATTTTTAAGACTACAGAAATTATATACGAGTCACATTTTCTCTCTACCAGAGTGCTATATTCTTCAACTGTAAAAATAAGTGGCATTTGGAGCAAGCTAAAGATAACAACTAGGAGTTATTTCTGGACAATAGTGCATTGAAACATCATTTCTAATAAAAGTGGCTACTTTATCCTTTTGCTGTAGATGGCATCAAATGATCATGAGATGCAGTTGGTGATATAATATTACACATATTTAAGATATGGGAAAACTAGCTTAGTAAAGGCTAGTTGGAACTTTAGTTGACAAATCCAAGAGTATAGAAATGTCCATTCTCTTACTATGTACAATTAAATAAAATCTACGTGGAAGCACTGATGATCTATCCTTGGCAGGAATTTTGGAGGTAGAGGCACTACAGTGGTGTTATCTGATAGGGGTAATCTTAATGTTACCTCAGATCAATCAATCAATCAATTAATCAATATTTAATGTTATTAATAAGACTCTCCTGAGGGTTGGGCAAAAACCCCAAAGTGATATATGTCAGCACATGATGAGGGAGATGGCTGGTGATTATCGCTATAGCCATCTGGCCATTTTTGAAATATCATAATGCAGACTCCTGGTCTTTGCTGTTCAATCAGGACTTAGGACCCCAGGGGAGTTGGGAGTGTTATATCCAGAGCCTGCCTACCCTATATTGAATCTTCCTTCTCTGACCTCCACTTTCTTTTCATTCTGGTTAAAATATCTCCCCATTTCTCTATAAATACTCTCAAATGCACTCCTCAGCTAAATCTCCTCTTTTGGGGATAGGCTTTTACAAAAAACAAAAAGTGCAACTTCAAATAGCTGTTGCATTTCTGCCCTGCAAAAATCCCCAAAGCCAGGAAATATCAAGGTCTAGCTACTTGCCTGAAATGCAGGGAAAGAGAAAGATTCAGTAAATCAAGTCCAAGCCAAAATCTCAAAATAGCATCCATACTATTCTCTATGAAAGAGCTCTAAAAAGGTCTCCTGACCTTGCTTCAGAGAGACAAGGTCATTGTTCTTTTTAGATCATAGTCCACAATCATCATCAGCTAAAGGGGAAAAAAAGGTCCCCTGTATAGTTTTTTTTCCTTCTTTACCTCTACTTCTTTACCCCTACTTCACCATCCCTACCCTCCTCCAGGTCACCCACTTGAATATGTTTAAAGATGTTTTTAGTTGTGCATACTTTGTTGAACTTTCTGTGAATTTTTAAAACTTCTTACTTTGATATAATTTGAAACATACAAAATAGTCACGAGAACAATACCAGGAGCTGACATATACCATTTATCCCTTTATCCAGATTTTCCAATTTAGCCTCAATTACTTTATCATCCTCTCTTTCTCTCTCTCTCTCCCTCTCTCCCCCTCTCACTCCCTCACTCTCTGTCTCCATCCCTCTCCCTCACACAGGAAATACACATACTTTTTTCTGACATATTGACATATTTGAATGTATATTGGAGATTTACCCCTAAATGTTTTACCACATAATTCCTAAGAACTGTAAATTTTCTAACATAAGTTTAGTACTATTATCAAAATCAGGACTATACCATTGATAAAATTCTGCTATCTATTTCACAGTCCATATTCTAGTTTTATTCAGTTTTCCACTATTTCCTTTTAAATTTAAATTTTTTTCTGGTGTATGTTATCCAGGATGATTTTTACACTGACATTGCATTTTTCTTTAGATTACTTTCATCTGGAACACTTTTTTATTCTTTCTTTTGCCTTTATAACATTAAAATTTCTGGATCATAAGTCAAATATTTTATAAAAGATCCCTCAGTTTGAGTTTATCCAATGCTTCCCTGTATATTAGCTCAGATAAGGCATTTTGAATAAGAATAGCATAGAAATAATGGTGTGTCTGTCTCAGTGCATTATATTGGGGTGCCCCAATAAAAGTAATAGTAACTTCCATCATTTGGCTATGATATGTATCAGGTTTCTCCACCTTTTAATTAATAAGTAATTTATGAGAGAATATTTTGGGATTATGTAAACACCCTGTGCCTTATCCAACTTTCATCTTTTAAATTTAGCTTCCATTGATGATTTTCTAGCACCATCTGTGAATGTGCTTGCAATTTACATAAATGCATTTAAACTTTAAAGCTTTCTTTTTTCATTCAACACTAAAATTTCTACAGATTTCTGTATTTATAGCTATTTTTTGCTTTTAGCTAGGTATATAACCAAATGCATTTTCCACATCTTATTCATCTGATACTTCAGTAAAGCACTCACTAAAGTTAGATTTTCATCAATTTCCCAAGAGTAGCAGGAGCAAAGAATATTCCTACACATTATCTTGTGTGGAGCTGGTTGAGGACTTCACTGAGAATTTTACCCAAAAACAGGATTGCTCGGTATGAATTAGATATATATCAATTTCATAGAGAACCACTCTCCTGAGTGGTTAGTTAGTTCACTCTCTATGCTACTTCACTCTCCTGTCAGTCATGTGTGAGGATTCATTTTCCTACATTCTCACCAACACTTGGTTTTATGAACCTTCTTGATTTTTTCTGCAAAGTGATGAGGATAAAGCATTTTGAAAATTACTAGTGGGTTGGAATATTTCTTATATACTACTTATTTAAGTTTTCCATTTTTAATGTGTTTTTCTATTTTCCTATTAAGAAGCCTTTTTTTTTTTTTTTTAAAGATTTATTTATTTATTTATTTATACAAGCACTGGGTACAGTCAGAAGTGCGGGAGGGTGAGAGAATTCACCAGAGCCAGAGCAGGGAGCAGAGCAAGCAGAAGGACCAAAGTACACTGCTGAGGGGAGCAGCAGGCCATATAGGACCCTCCTCTGGTGGCCGGGGAGCAGCCGGGGATCGAACCGGCACCTCAGAGGCTACGGGCAGCTTCGCAACCCAGCGCTCAACCACTGCGCCACCGGGGAGGCCCGAGAAGCCTTATTTTTTTATTGTTTTTGAAGTCATTCTTATCCAGCTAAATATTAACTCCAATATATTTTGCATTAAAAAATAACTTCTCCTATTCATTTTTTAATTAAGAACATAGTGTCTAGAATAGAAAGGTATATATAGCATACAGAGAAACTCTAAAATTACAGTGATATGAAATACCTTGGGAGATAGGAAAAGTTCTTAGAATTGTGTTTAAGTTAGTTATTAGACACTTTAGGCCAATTATTAGTGTTCTTACTCTTACCATTAATTATCTGTCTTTCATGAATTCATTTTTGGCCACATTAGAAACTATTAGAACACCATACGGGATTAGTTACAAAACTACCTGGAAACATTGGGTGACTTAATTGCCATCATTTGACCATCCCTTTGTTTGAATCTACAGATTTTATATCTTTCCAGAGCAGGATATAATGAGATTACATATGTAAAAGAGACCAAAAGTGGATAAGGAGGACAGAACTGAGACATATGTTAAAAAACAGTGTTCACCTGCATTCCTAGTCACACAGGGACAGGTGAAGTGAAACTATCACAGATATTTACCCGCTCTGTTCTATTGTTGAAACCTGAAGTTCAGCACTTAACCTAGGAACAGAACTATAAGACAGATTGCTTTTTGTCATCAAGTCCTTTTTTGTCGATGTTCTAAAATGTTTACTTGGATTCTACAGACTGCCCTATGTGAACTGTCCAGAATTTACTATACACTGAACCTTGGCTAATCTAGATCACTGATTTCTTCACCAGTAATTTATTGTTCTTGAAGAGTAACTGTTTTACTTGGTTTGGTTCTGATTGCCAGCCCAGGTTTTCTATCTCCCACCTTACCATTTCTGGGGAGACCTGAATCTCGTGGTATTAAGCAGCAACATTTCTTCTGATTTCAATTGTTTGTGGCAGCCCTCTTTCCACTAATGACCAGATGTTTCAGTTCTGCCCTCTCACTTGCTCCTGGTCTCTTCCCAACTGAACTAATATTCTATGAATCTGTGCCTCAAGAGCCGAGTCTATCTCCAGGTGAGGACAAAGCTTGTACATACGGTTACTTAGAAAAACTTTTTTTGGTCAAGAGACTCATTTCTTCCTAATTTTTGAAACGAGCACAATCCCTCCATTCATACCATGGCCTGGTCTGAATGATGATCATCTTATTTCCTGTGGAATCCAAGATAAGCAGCTTTAATTTCATAAAATCTAAATGATAATTATAACACAATTTATTGAGTGCTTGCCTGTGCTAACTAACCCTCCAAGGAATTATTACTGTCATTCCTACTTTACAAATAAGGGAGCTGGGAAAGAGAGGCAAAATACCTTGCCCAAGATCACACAAGTAATTGCCTGACATGATTCAAACTTACACATTCTGCAGAGACTGAACTCCTAACCATTATGTCATACACTTCTAGACCTTTGATACTGTGCTTGGTTTAAATATATAACAAATCATAGAGGATATGCAACTTACGGATTTTGTCTTTAAAAGTTAATGGAGGTTTTTTTTGCACGTAAAGATAAGTCATGAATATAGCCTAAGATGTAAAGTCATTTATATGATCTAAATGATTACAGACATAAGGGTGCTTTGGTTTCCTTCAATAGGACAGAAAAGGGGGGGGGTGAAATATATAGAAATATATAAACCTGCGATCCTGTTTCCAATCCCAGCCCTGCTCAGATTGGTTAATAGCATCCATGGCTCCTTATATGTATATAATTCATTATGGTTTGAAAAACATAATTTACAAGATTTATTTCCCTTTGTGCTCCAAAAAATAATAACTTGACAAATAATAGGTCAATCAACTCATTGAATTAAATGAGCAAACTGAGGAGTAAAAATATTATGTGACTCATACACAGCATATCAATAGTGGGTGATTGCAGCAAAATTTGCCTGGATTGGGTAATTCTATACCTTCCCTTACATGAATATATGACATGACTTCAACAATGAAAACTTAAGGGCAATTTCCTGGGTGGAGTCTTCTAGGGGAAAGTTTCCCGCCTGATAAAAAGAAAGAAAATGTTGAGAAAGTCTCCTACCCCTTCTTTCTTGCTTGGGATGTTGTCATATAATTATGTGACATTTGGCTGTGGCAACTATCTTGTGATCACAGAGGACTGCAGATGTAAAACCATCCTATGGAAGGAAAGAATTGGACTTTTGTGATGAAATTAATGTAGTAGAGACACATGTTAACTTTCAGCAATGCATACCTGAAGCCTATAATGCAACATTAAATTTTTTTTAAGATAAAGAGCTATCTAATAGCAGCTTTTCACTGTAAAATCAGGCCAATTTCATTTATTTGGATTTGTAACTTTATTTACTCAGAGTTATAAAATATTATCATTTAATTTTAAATATAAGAGCATCCTATGAAATGAGAATACCTGACTTTGTATATTGTTGATAGTTTGAGAAATCCTTTTACATATGTAACCTCATTTAATAGTTAAATAATCCTGTGAGCTGTGTGCTCTAGAAGGATGTAAAATCTGTAGATTCAAACAAAGTGACAGTCAAATGATGGAAATTAAGTCATCCAAAGTTTTCAGGTGGTTTTCTAACTAATTCTGTATGGTGTTCTAATAGTTTCCAATGTGGCCTAAAATGAGCTCCTGCAAAAGGCCTTGGACTTCAGGCCCTCAGGATGTCATGAGGAAAATCAATTAATGTTCTAAAGCACAGACTTGTGTTTTGTTCAGAAAAGTATATTGGAATGGTTAAAGGCAAAACAGTTAGGCAAAACTATAAAGAGTACACAGCACTTGTTGACACAATTTAGGGGCCAATTACTGAGGAAGTGCCGAAGGCTTCATGCCGCTTTAGAAACCAGTTGGAGTAAAAACCTTTAGAATTATTTATCATTGACATTTTATAATCACTCATTTGGAGAAACATCACCATACGGTTTCAAGACAAATAAATGCATGGCAGCTTTAAATCATGGGCACCCATATTTCTACCTTCCAAGGTAGAAATGAAAATAGGTAATTTTTTAATAATAAAATGAAATAAGTAATTTCATTCCATTCAGTCTAAAGTAGCCTACAAAAGTATGAATAACTGCACATAATCAAATGCTATAAAGTGACATTGACCTAAAAACAGTGGCACTTGTAAATAAAATGGAATATAGGAGCAATATACTTATTCCATGCTTATCATGTACCAGAAACTATATATTACATAATCTAATCTGACACTAATCCTTATGAGATTAGATTATCAGTAATCTATAAAAGTGAGCACATCACAAATTTAATGAAACTAGTTTTCAGTGTATAACAGACCAGAATATCATCCTGAATTATCAGATTTTCTATATATACTTATGGAAACAAAACATGCAAACCATTTACTTAATTCAATTTTTTTAAATTAAGTCAAATGACTTTGTTTTACTACTTACTGAAAAAACCCTACTACTCAATAACTAATTTTTTTTAAGTCTCTTAGTTCATTATTTTGAGATTGTACAGTCACAGAATTTGAAAGATCTCAAACAAGCTGGTTAAGTATATTTGGTTAGGGGGCATCTGATATAATTATCCTCCTACCTCATACTTGATAAGAACAATTTATATGCTTTACCTTATTAAATTACCCCCAAATCCTATGAGATATGAATTATTCAAGATTTTAAAATGAGAAAAAAATGATCCAAAATGTTAGCATGATGCCAAGGTTACAGAGCAAGAAAATGGCAAAGGCAGAACCCACATCTAAGTGTGTCTCGCTTCGAAGCCCATGTCTATCTGCTACTTCTTGCGGTAATAGCTGCACACTTTTATTTTAATAGATGATAGGAAGAAAAGAAATTCCTTTGAATTTTAAACCACAAAATGAACTGCTTCACTGGATGTAAGATCTGTTAGACAATTTTTTTAAATGAGAATTTTAAGTATTTGCTATTTTTCTCCCTTAGGGAGTTGCAGAAGAAAGAAAAGAAAAGGCTGTGCTGTTATTTCCAAGTGATACTGAATGAATCTATCTGAGCCTCCGCCATGGCTGCACTGACTCTGTGAACACACGGGTCACCTCATTTTCATTTGCAAGGTCCTTGAAGGTACTATTTCTAAGCTCTGTAATAACTCAATAACTCTATCGATGGTCAATAGGGAGGCCCAGTTCCTACCACTCTCACCCAAGCATTCCCAAATTAACCTTAGCATCATTTCCAAATAGGCAGGTATGAGCAGGCAGTCTTTGTCAGATTGAATGTTAATTTTAATAAAAAATAAATGACTTGATGGACTTGTGGTCTAAGGCTTGAGTAGGAGTCTTTTCCTATCTCATACTGACTAAAACTTTGGTGAGTTATTCAATTTCTCTGAATCTCCCTTCTATATGTAAAACAGTATTTGTCAAACTGTATTTCTTATATTCCAAAATATTTGAGGAAAATGCTTTTGTGAGAGGCACCAAAATTAGTTATCAGGAAAATGAAATGAAATTTCTTATCTCGCTGTGCCTGGAAAAAAAGACTTCACAGCCTGCCCAAGCCCAGGAACTCTGAGCAGCACTAATCTTTAAAATAATGATAAAAATAGCTCTCTTCATTGAAGGGTTGTTGTTAGTATTCGATGCATAATGTATGTGAAACGCCTAGAAAGTGCCGGCCACATACACGACAGAAGGATAGTCTACTCTCTTCAATAATATTTAGCTCAGACACTCCCAGGAAATAGCACGAGATATAGAAAGTGGGAGTGAGGCAAATCCCCTGAATAGGGGCTTTGTCCCCAGCTATACCTTCCCATCAAGATTTTCTTCATGCCCACTCTCTGACTCTCACTCCTACTGTAGCTCGCTGTATAATCCCTTCCAGCCGCCACTGTGATATTGGTCTGAAGTGAGATGAAATTCCTTCCCATGCAAGGTCAGAAACTGAATTCAAGGAACATCAACAATCCAGTGAGTTCTACAAAGTGTAAAGTTCCAGTCCCAGTACAAATCTTCTGTTGTTTGGTTCGATAAGCCCTTTGGTATAGAGATCCTTGAGCCAGATGGGCAACCACCCAGTTGTACCCATTAGTTGGTATTTCTCCTTGGTAAATCATTTAGTAGCTCAGGACTTCAGTTTCTTCATATATAAAATGGGGGAAAAGTAATACCTATCTTATAGGGTTGAAGATTAGATTAGCTAATACACACACACACACATACACACACACACACAACTGCATATTGTATGCAGGACGTGATAAGCTACTTGCTCTATGTCCACTGTCATCCTTGTCGTCATCATCATTATCACATGGAGTCTCCTGGACTCCTCACTTCCCAGCTCCTGGCCATTCCCCTCATAAGCAGAAGTTATTCTGAACGGACCCTAGAGAAACACTCTCCTTGACAAAATCTCCCTTCCAGTAGAGATGTAGCCATATCATCCACCTGATTGTAATTCTTATGCTTAAATTCAGTTCCTACTTGGAAAGATAGTCCTTTTCCCTGAGTGATTTGTACAGAAATGGTCTCACCTTTCAAGTGAGAATTTTTCCTTTGCTTATATGGATGTTGCTTCCACATTTGGCCTACAGTTTATTTTAACAGAAATTTCTATTGTCACTTTCATATAACATGCAAAACAACTTATGATATATTTTGATATCCATCGACTATTGCCTCATTTTAGGTTTTGTCACAGTTATTCGTGCTATAATAACACAACATAAGAAGCTGCCACAAAACACACAACAATAACCATTCATTCCTCATGCATCTGGGTGGTGTGTTCAGAGACTTTGCTGATCTTGACACACCTACGCCATTTTTTAATATTTTATTTTATATAATTCTTACATCATTTTTCATTTTTGCACAATGTATGCATTTTCACCTAAGCCATTTTCTGGTGTTGGTTGGACTTGCTTATATGTATGGGGATCTGCTGACTATTGACTGTTCTTGTGAGGTCTCAGCTGGGATAACTGGACTGTCTTTATTCTGTATATCTCTCATCCTCTGGCAGGCTAACACAGACATGTTCTTATGGTTATGACAAAGGACAAGAGCAAATGGAAACTCATAAGCACTTTCCATGTCTCTGATTGCATCACATTTGTCACCATCCCTTTGGTCCTAGCAGACCATGAGGCTGAGCCTGGAGTGAGAAAGGAGTGGCACTAGAATATCATGTGGCAACTGGCATGGGTAGTGCACTCATTAAATGCTAATTCTGCCTTCCATTTCCTTATGTTACAGGCCAATCAGATTGAAAAACCACTTGCTGATTCATATTACCAAGGCAGGATGTTATATCCAGCCAAGATTTTATTGAATAGCCACTCTAGGATTTGGTTTGCTTGTTTGTTTTTAATGGAATCTATAGAGTTCTTTTTTCTTTTTTCTCCACTAGACAGAAAAGTAGCAAAAGAAAACATTCATTTTAAATAATGGATATCTGAACATTTCATGTCATAATCCTTAGAACAGCTTTAACTCCTGTTGGGACCAGTTTTCATCCTGTGGCATTATGCTAGTCTCAAGAAATGAATTTAATGCACAAGGAATAAACTATAAATAACTACTGACTTGAATACTTTTCTCATAACTACTGAGTTGAATACTTTTCGCACAAAACTTGTGAAATAGAAAATTAGTGTCCTACTGGGGGTAGACTCTAGGGTGACTTCCTGTGTTAGGGATTTGATATTGTCCTCTCAAATGAAAAAATAACTAGGTATTTTTCCTATTTGAAGGTGTTTCCTAACAAAATCGAGACTTACTATTTCCATTTCTTGAGAAGGAAAATTGTTTTCATTTGCAACAAACTTCCCAGGTGACATCTTGATTAAAGGAAAATATGAAATCCTCCTATCATGAGTTGCCTCTCCAGAGGTAGTTTGTAGGAGGGCTTCTGAAAAGCATCAGTGATTTCCGAAAGGGTCTCCTTTCATTTTCAGTGCAAAATCAGAATTTCTTCAGTCCTCCTACAATTATAGAGCTATGTGAGTATATGTATGATCATGCATGGAGTGAGGGTGTGGCACCAAGAGGGGCAGTGTCTTTGTTCAGACTCTACCTTGCAGTTGACGTTGGTCCATCTTTTGTGCTATATAAAGACACATGCATAATTTATCCTAAAGGTGTGTCATGCAAGTCAACAGAACTTTATAATGGGAAAATCACGGTGTTGCATACAGCCTCTCCTTTTCTTCCCCAATTTATGACACTGACCTTATACCCTTGCACAAAACTTAAACTCTGAGGTCAGACAGCTTTAGGGTAGTATTTTAACCAAATCATTTACAATTGCTATGATCATGAAATTTGAAATGATTTTGATGATGTTGAGGTTACTCACATGTAAAATGAGAAGATTTTTTTTTTTTTTATAGAAGCACGTTTTATTTATTTATTTATTTGTTTGTTTGTTTATACATACACTGGGTACAGTCAGAAGCGTGGGAGGGTGAGAGAATTCACCAGAGCCAGAGCGGGGAGCAGAGCAGGCAGAAGGACCGAAGACACTGCTGAGGGGAGCAGCGGGCGGCAGGAGAGGTCTGCTCGCCATGTGGGACCCTCCTCCAGTGGCCGGGAAGCAGCCGGGGATCGAACCGGTGCCACAGAGGCCACAGGCAGCTTCGCAACCCAGCGCTCAACCGCTGCGCCACCAGGGAGGCCCAGAAGATATTTCTTATACCTGAGATGGTACCTGACATAGAGCAAGACACTAAATATAAGTGTCTCAGGATCCCCAATTCATCTCCCCTCCCTGTCTCTCTTCCAACTTCCTCTCCTCAACCTTCTTGGTCCTTTTTTCTCACCTTGGCCTCAGGCCTTGGGCATTGCTTATGAGAGAGAGAGAGAGAGAGAGACTTGAAGTAACTAAATCTTGAATTTGACTCTGAAAGTTTCTGCAGACATCTTTTTAAGAAAATTAGCAATATGCTTGATGTCAAAAGACACCAGAAGAAAGGGAGAGGGAGCATGGAGTTTTATCCTGAGGAGAAGGGAAAGTGTGGAATTTTTAGTGTTTCACTGGCAGGAGACCCAGGCTTTCAGTAAGAGAGGGAGTGAGTCTGAAATTACTTTGATTTTCATGGAAATTATCGTTTGACTTTGATCTTGAAAGAATGTCACTGAGCCAAATTCTGAAGTTTAGTTTTTGGGGAAGGGTGTTGAGGTTATGAGAAAGAATAAACGAAAAAGGGAAAGTAGATTTCATTCTGGGAAGAATAATTGTGTGTCTGTGCGTGTGTGTGTGTGTGTGTGTGTGTTTTGAGAGCAATGAGGGTGGTGGAGGCAGGAAGAGAGAATTCCTTTTTCTTCCCTGCCTTAAGGAATTTAGTTTGAAACAGAAGTCTTAAGTGAAGTTGAAAGAAGACTGTTCTTAATTCCCTCAGTTCCGTGCTAGTTATAAACACTGGAAAGAAAATGGGATTGAAGAATGTCTGGTAAAACAGGCACTATAAACCTTTTATTATCATATTTGTGGCTTCTGGGGTATGACTTTAATGCCATCTTTTAAGATGTTGCTCAAGAAATTGTGTTTAATTCTAAATTAAATAAAAAACCTGTCCCAAGTATTTTTCTCCCTTCAATTAATTTTCCACTTAAGTATATGATTTCCTTGCTGAAGAAATGCATGCCCTGAGGGAAATGCATAGTTAAAGTATTGTCACACTTGAAGAGACAGATTAATTATATAAAATAATATTAAGATAAAAACTACTGCATTGTAGGGGCATTGTCATAATTAGCCGTGTGACCTTGGATGAAGTCATGAAATTCTCTAAAGCATGACTCCTTCATCTGGTCTACATGAGGTATAAAGTTCCTTTCAGCTCTGAAAACTTTTATCATAATTAGTCTTGATGAATAAAACACCTAAAACAAAGTTAATATGAAATATAGTAAGTCCACCTACATCTTAGAAACCTATGAATCTTATTTTGATAAGCAAATTAACTTCTCTAAACCCCAATGTCCTCATCTATAAAATGGAAATATGATAGTATCTCTCCTGCAGTCTTTTTCTGAGGTTTACATGAGAAAATATTTGCCAAGCACTTAGCAGAGTAACTAGCACCTAGTAAAAATGCTCCAAGAATGTAGGTTGAAAAAGGGGGGGCCTCCATGGTGGCACAGGGGCTGAGCACAGATCAAGATATTGCCAGCCACTGCAGCACTAGTTCAATCCCCAGCCAAGGAGCTAACCCACATGGTGCAGCAGACCTCTCCTGTCTCATCTGCTGCTCCCCTCAGCAGTGTATTTCAGTCAGTCTGCCTGTTCTGTTCCCCACTCTGTCTCTGGTTAATCCTATCACCCCCTCACCTCTGGGCTATACCCCAGCTCTTGTATGCATAAATAAATAAAATGTCTTTTTTAAAAAAGGAGAGGGAAAAGAGAACATGCTGTGCTTTAGAGTCAAATCACTCTCTGTGATTCCATTTTTTGGCACTGTGGGGTCCCCCATATGTAAAGCAGCATTAGCAAAACAAGATGATGATGACAACAAACAACGATGACAACAAATAGCAGGCTATGTTCAAAGTGCTTCATATAGATGAACTCATTTAATTCTCTACTCTCTAAGGTAGATAAAGTTATCACCCCCATTTTATAGATGAGGAATCTGTGACACTGAGAGGTTAATGCCACATACATAGTAAAGATCACCTACTTTCTTTAGTGAAATTAGAAGCTGAAGTAAATGGGGGAAAACCCAGAAAATTACTTGTTGTCTAGCCTTTTTGTTTTTTCAAGGATGCTCAGAAAGATTGTTTGTTAAATGATACAGAATCCTGAGTCAACCCCCAAAATTCCATATCTGCATCTAGCAGTTTTTCCCACCTGGTGCTAATGAACATGCAAAAAGAGAGTGTCATATTTGTTTAATGACTTTAACTAATGCTGCCCCCTGCATGGTGATTATGAGAGGAGCTGTGCTGTGGCTTCACCAAGCAGGTGGTGGAAATTCTTAATGAAGATTGCATTCAGATTAAAGCATTTTGGTTTATTTTATGATGATAGTCACCAAGGAGTCACAGCCCTTTCCAATTGGCTCACTTATCCTCAGCACTATTAGGAGGACTTGATTTTAAAAACGAGAAGCAAGAGAACTAAGTGTAAAGTGCATTGGAGCTACCCCCACATAACAGAGCTGACTCAGTGCTAATGAATAAAAACTCTGTGATGCTTTTTATGAAAGGAAATTGACAGGAGGTAAAATATGGACTCAGGAGACCAATTCTGACTAAAGAGTACTGGAATAGATTAGGAGACATTTTATTTATTGAGCAATGAGGAGTCTGCTAAGAATTCAGAACTATACACATTTACTTGCATGCGTAAGTGCACAAGTGAACTTGTTGAAAGATTGGATGTGGTTAAGAAAGATAAAGAAAATGGTGAATTGCTTTTCTATACCAAGAGGAGAAATTTATTCATGCTAATGCTGGGAGTTGAACTATTGAAAAATGGTTTAATAACAGTGGAACAACTTAAGATTTATTCCATGGAAATAGTCTGGAGAGGAAAAATTCTTCTTATTCTGTTCTGCTTTGTATACTTCACAAGGTCATGTAAAATGTATATGCTAATTTTTTGCCCATGGGTGCAGTAAGCATATTCAAATTCAATTAAATATATATTTGCTAAATAGGAAAACAAGACAAGCAGAAAGTATCAAAACATACCTCATCAGTTTTTTTGAAAATTTTCCAGACTAAAGAAAGAAATTGTGCCTCACAGTGATTTCAAAAGCCTTAAGATTTTTGTTTATAGTCATCTCAGTTCTATTTTTTCTTAGAAATGTCTTTCATTAACACAATTTCTTGAGAGGTAAGAACTTATATTCAAAATTCTAATATTATACTTGTATTCCAAATTTGAATTTGTATTCCAAATACTCAGCAATCATATTTAGACACGTTTTTTGTTAGTCTGCATAGCCAATTTTTGTTCAGATGTCAGTTTGTTTTTAACCATCATCCAATATTTTCCTGTGTTTCCATTCCCTGTAGAATATTCAACTTATATTTCTCATTTTTCAAAAGGACAGTGAAACCAATGATGACATTTTTATTAATGAGGATAGTTTTCAAATGTGAAAAATTAACTCCAACTACCCCTATTTTCCAATGAGAAGAATATTTAAAGTCTCAGGGATGATTATATTATTTTTTCAGTTTAAAATCTGAACTTATTTTTAATAACAAATAGTAATTTCTGGTAGTTTCTTATATTAGTGGCTGTAAGAATGCAGAAATGCTCTTTCATACTTATTCATATATCCTTACCATTGAACAAGGCTGGCTTTTCATCTGAAGCAAAAGGAATTCATTTATATACCATTAAGTACACAAATATTATTATGGGCATACACACTGGGGTCCAACTCTATTATTAATTATTCATGTTAGTGGAAGGGAGGCAGAGACAATATAGAGCTAAAAAAATCCAAAACCCTTAAATATTTTAGTTTCAAAATTCCTGTTTATCTTTACTTGGAAGTGGAAAATTTACCAAAATGATATTATGAACATCTAAGTAGTTATTAGCAACCTTTTGTATCTAGAGCTCTAAGTACAAAGGAACACTACCATAGAAAAAAGATACCTTTTATATATCATTTGCTAAGACATCAACAAAATCAAAAGAAGGGATAAACTGTGCACTTGTGATGTTATCTAAAGTGGGAATGGGGAAATACTGGTTCAATCTGTATCAAGTAGTTCAAGATTAAAATTTAGGGGGTGAGGCAGTGAAATACATAGCAAGCTTCTTGGATGGAATGCATTTTGACTCCAGAGTTGAAGGCATGGTGGCTATAGTTTCAAGGAATGGAAAACCACTCCACATTTCCAGAAAATTACTAAAAGGAAAGACTGAAGGATAAGTGAATTAATCAGGCTTTTTGCACCACTAGCCTCTATGGCTATCAACTGCAGCCTTGGTGGTGTTAATGAAGGAGGCACTTGGGAGCATGGGTGGGGGCACGTGTGCCTGATTGCAGACCCCTGCAATCAGGAAGTGTGCACACCTGAGCCTAGAGGGCAGGGATCTAAGGGCAGTATCACTCAGAGATAGAGGACGGCTACAGGAAGATGGTTACAAGAAGACAAGTGACTACAGAGGAGGTAAGACCACGAGAGAACTACAGAGATAGCCCAGATTCACTGGGGGCTGAGAGGCTTGATTGCTGCCAGCCTCCTGGCCCCCAGAACCCTCCTTCCCAAGATTCCCAGCCTCCCTGCCTTGCCAGCATACAGGCTTGCCATTACGAAGACCAAGTAACATCATTGCTTTTCTGGTTCCAGGATGGGTTGTGGTAAGTGACTTGCCCAGCACAATGTGTCAGTGACAGAACAGAGGCCAAAATTCCAGTTTTCTGATCCCTCATTCAAAGGGATAGAATCCTGATCTCCTATAATTTAATTAAATTGCATTTCTCCATGGAACAGCTTTAGTAGTTCTTTTGACCATACCCACATAGACACACCATGTTAAATCAATTTCATCAATCTCATTGCTTGAGTGACTAAGCTTTAAAACTATAGCCACACTCCGAGCCAGCCAGTGTCACAGATATATTAAACAACTTGCTTTTCATCACACCTCCTCACATATTTTCTGCTGGCATGCATCAGCTGGAATATATCAGTATGATAATACAAGATGTTAAAATATTAAACACTTCTATTCCAGTTGGTAAATAGTCACCACTCAGATAGAATCCCCTTTAACCACCAAAAGAGCCACCGAGATTTCTCCTCCAAAAGTCTTCATAATCTAATAATTAAAGGGAATGCAGTCAGGCTGTCAGCACTATGGCCAGGAGGTGTTCTGGTTGGTGAGGCCTGGGCCACCTTTCATTCTGATTGGTGAATGTTGAGGTCATCATTCATTCTGATTGGTCAGTGTTGGTACTAATCTTTTTCCTATTTAGTCAGTATCAGTGGTGTGCCAGCAGTTAAGTATTAATCACTTTTACTCTTTCTCTTCCATATTTTTGTTTATACTATTCCCTCTGCCTTGAATGTTCTTTCTCCTCATTTCGCCATCATACACAATAAGCATTCGCCTTTCACCTCATGATCCTCACAGGGAACTGGCTTTACACTTATGGCAGTTGGCGAAACAGTCACTAGAAGACTGTAGTCTCCATATCTGGGGTTAAAACTTGAAATCCAAGAGCAAGCAGACAGAGACTGGTACCCCAAGCACAAGAAATGATTGCAATCTGTTTTTGCATTTCACCTTGGTGATGAGAGTACCCTTCAGAAGCCAAAGCCCATTATCACAGAACAAAACATAGACACCTGGTCCAGAAATCAGACTCGCTAAAGGAAGATGCAGAGGAAGGCAGAGCAATCATAGGCCCAGCTGCCGCTTTATACCAGCAAGATGAATTAGCAGATCAGCTACAGCATGTGTGCACTACAAAATAGCTGCTGCTTCCCTTCCACCTTAAACCACAGTCTTTTTTGTGGCTTGCCCTAAAGGAAAACATAGAAGAAAGGGAATTCTGGGAAATGTAGTTCAGCCTACCCAAGTAAAAAGCTGTCCTACCCAGGTACCAATTCTTAGGTCAAATGCCACCTCCCCCCTGTAACCTTGTTTCATTTGGCCAGGCTGGAAATCCTCATTCCATCCTGAGTCCCCAATAACCCCCAATCAAAACCACACATTAGTATTTAGCGTGAACCTAGCATTTCAATTGTTGGTCTGCTCATTGTACATGCACCACTAGGTTTTAAGCTCCTTAAAGTAAGGCTCTAAAGTAAGTAGTTACATCTCCTGACACATAACAAAGTCATAAAAATTCATAGAATGAATGATAGAACTAATGAATGAATAACTAATTGACTGACCTAACACAGACATGCTAAGGAAGCTAGGGCCTAACACAGGGAAGCAAGACTCAAGGGCTGGATATTTAGTGTCTATTACCACATAGCAGATCATAATTCACTGGTGCATAATGAAGTCAGTTAAGCTCATCCCAACAGGAATTAAAAAAAAACGGAGTAGAATAGAATGAAAGGGAAGAGGAGGAAAGGAAAGAGAAGAAAAAAAATGGAAAATCTTAGTATGCATCATACACAATAAGCATTGCTATTGAATATTTTATTTCACTTATGTGCATATGTATATATGATGTGTGTGTGTGTGTGTGTGTGTGTGTGTGTGTGTGTGAAATGTAGTTCTTACTTTGGTTTCTAGCAAAAACAAAAGACTAGTTTTGCCCTAGTCACTCTGTTTGTTCTGAAAGTCACTCTTTTTTTTTGAAAGTCACTCTTGACAGGTAAGCTTTCAGTTGTTAACAATAGCTTGCCCTCATTGTATAAACTTTCTTTTGGCCTTAACCTATTAGAAAAGGATAGATAAAATTCTTGATCTAAATAAAAATTAGATAAAAAATAAAAATTATTAAAATAAAAATTATTAAAGAAAATTACATGCAATTGGTTAACTTGATCTCAAACCTTTTAATAGTGTGACCTTTATCAAGTTATTTAACATTTCTAAGGGTAGCCTCCCTTAATTTTACTTTCCCCAACCTTAAGGCAGAGTAATTGTGTTTTTAAATTATGTTTTAAGGGTTGACTGAAGGCATGAAAACTTCTTAGCACAGCACCTCACACAACAATCATTCAGTAAGCACCAGCTATTAATAAGTCATCTACCTAGAATAGAGGAGACTTAATTCAGAGTCTCATGTTTAAGAAAATAAAAAAGAGTAAATATATTTTTTTCAGGCTTGAACCATTTAACCCCATGTAAATGTAAATTAACATAAGTAGGTCTGCATTATTTCAGTCCATTTATTCATCAAACATTTATTGAATGTCTGTTATGTACCAGAGACTGGACATATCTATAATGACATAGTAAGAATTTTTAAAGTTGAGACCCAAATTTATAGATGCATCTTAAAAGTAGGATATATTAGAAGAGCAGAGTAATAAATCACCCTGGCACCTTATTTTATGATTGTGGACAAGAGTGATCATCACTTGACTCTTATACGTAAGCTCTGTAAAATGAACTTCAGTGGTAATAGCCTCATTTTTTAAAGCTGTATCTACCTGGCATCCGATTGATTAGATCTGAAGTCCTCGCTTTCCATTTTTATAGCTTGGTTCCTTCTCTCTACATGCCACAGTTGGGAGGATTGATTTTCCTCGTCTATTGTCCTTTCTTCTTTCCAATTCCCAGGTCTCTCTTTTTCTTTGTACCCCCTCCTTCCATCACTGATTGTCCTCTGTTCTGCCAGTTACATCTAGCCCTGAGATATGGCACTCAGCATTTTTTCCTCCACTATACACATTTCCACTGAGAGGTGGATTAGCTAAGTGGGGAACTTAGGAGAAAATGCTACAGTACCACCTGGACACTGTTTTTTAAAATTATTGGTTTTAATTTTTTTTAATTATTTGCCACACATCTTTGTTTTGGGAAGTGAGGAGCTTAGCACATAAAATACTTCAGATGAATATGTGTAAGTTAACACGCCTTCCAAAAGGATCATATACAAAAACAGGGCCTCAAAAATGTTGGTTGACTTCACCTGAGAATAAAAATTATGAGATTTTAGTATGCACTTATTATTAGAAAGCAACAAACAGTAATTTTTATGTGCATGGTCCCTTAAGCTTTACAAAATATGTTCGCATGTGTTATATTTCACACACTTATCTTCTGGGGTGGGAGGGTGAGAATGAGGGGGCAAATAGTGTCTTTATTAAAACAATTAATTTATTTTTTCTTAAGTTTTATCGATTTTGACAGTCACCTCATAACGATATAATTTTGCGAGTACAGATTCATAATGATATAATTTTGCTAGTACACCTCCACATTGCTCATGCTTCATTCACCCTCCAACAAAGTTCAGGTACCAATGTCCTAGCACATTCCCTTCCTTCTCACCTATTCCTCCTCTCTCCCCATCCCATAACCTCTATAGCTTGCACAGGGTCTAAGAGTGCTCTGCTAATTTGTTTTCTTTAGTTATTTTGCAAATAAGTGAAACAATCCAGTAACTCTCTCACTTCCTGGCTTATTTCACTTAGCATAATCACCTCAACATCCATTCATTTTGTCCCAAAAGACACTATTTCATCTTTTTTAAAAGACTGTGTAGTATTCTACTGAATATATATGCCACGATTGATAGGCATTTCACTTGGTTTCATGACTTGGCTATTGTGAATAATGCTATTGTGAACATAGGAGTGCATAAATCTTCTCATATGAATGTTTCCACATTTCAGCTAGAAGTGGTAGTGCTGGATCATAGGGCATTTGCACTTTTAATTTTTTGAGGAACTTACATACCATTTTCCATAGAGGCTACACCAAATTACATTACCACCACTAGTGAACGAGTGTTGCTTTTTCTCAACATCCTATCTGACATTTGTTGTTTCTAGCCTTTTTGGATATAGGCCATTTTCACTGGGTAGAGCAATAGCTCATCGTTTTGATTTACATTTTCCTTATAATAAGTGATGGGAACATTTTTTTTTCATGTACCTGTAGACCATCTGTAGGTCTTCTTTGCAGAAGTGTCTATTTAGGCCTTTTGCCCATTTTTTGATTGGATTGTTTTTCATTGTTATTGAGTTGTATGAGTTCCTTGTGAATTTTGGAAATTGTCTCATCAGACATGTAATGTGCAAATATCTTCTCCTGGTTCACAGGTTGCTTTTTGTTTTTGTGATGGTTTCTTTTGTGGTACAAAAGATTTTCAGCTTGACGTAGCCCCACTTGCCACTGGAACCGAGTCCTGAAAACATCTCTGGTGGTTGATGTCTAGCAGTGTGTCACCTATGTTTTCTTTCACATATCTTATGGTTTCAGGTCTTATATTACAGTCTTTCATCCATTTTGAATTAATTTTTGAATATGGATGTTTATGCTGATGTCATTTCTTTTCCTTTTTCTTTGTCTTGCATGTGGTTGTCCAAGTTTCCCAACACCATTTGTTGAAGAGGTTTCCTTTCTTCATTGTATGGTCATGGCCCCTTTAACAAAGATAAACTCCCCATATTTGTGTGGGTTTATTCCTGAGCGCTATGCTATTCCACTTAGCTCTGAAATTCTATACAGCTAAAGCATCTGGATCTCAGTCTCCCAAAGATTTTGAAAGAAACTATATGGCCTACTATGGGCCTCTAGGCAAGGTGTCCTCTTCATCAGGATACAATATGATGATGCCATCAGGGACCCTGTGTGACAACTCCTCTTCCATGAGTCATAGGCAGCATCCCTGGAAGGCAGCAATTCCAGGGCATAAGGAGCAGGACCTTGCCAAGGTGAACTACTGAGAAGCCAGTGTACCTGAGATGTGCCTGAGATGAACCTATGGCACTGACAGTGTGAGGCTGGAGTCCCAGGGGTGAAGCCTGGAGCTACCCATGACATCATGAACTTTCTGATCTCAGAGCAGACCCAGGAGAGCATTCCAGGTTTTTAATAATGGGCAGGACCAGGAGAAGCTAGTGGCACACCCTACAAGTAATTCTCACCAAAGAGATCAAGTCCCTTCTCCTGGTAGAAGCACATCACTAACTAAAGCTACACAGTGAAAAGGTTACAGAGGAAGGGAGGCCACCAGCATCAGGTCATTGCAACCCAAATAGCACCAGTCTATGCTCTTTCCCTAAGCAGAAGCCCAGAGGCTGATGTATTTCTGGTTCTTCCACACCTTACCTGAGACTGCTGACCCAGTCTTAGCACCATGGATTTTAGAAGTGGGGCTAAGAAGACAAATGTCATGTAAATGGAGTCTCATTGAACCAAGACCCCTCTAGCAGTTTGATTCAGGCTTTTCTATCCATTTAGATTTTGTAGGGATAACTAAAATTGCAAAAAGATGAAATGATTTCCTGAGAATTAGACATGTATATATGGTTAGGATATTAATTGGACTACAAAAAGAATTGCAAGCATCCTCTTTTTTTCCTGGAAAAGGAAAGACTAAGGCTCAGAAGATATAGCTACGAGGTGATAAGTGAAGACAGGAGTCTTCTTTTTATATTTGAGGAAAAAAACTGTTCACAAAAATTGCACTTGTTTTGTATAACTCATGGGACTCAACTGGGACCATTCATTCAGTCAACAAAAAGACTGCTTACTGCGTGTCAGGCACTATTCTGGGCATTGATGGGTAGTAGGGCACTGAGTTAACAGACACAGTTGCTGTCCTCTTGGGACTTCAAGTACAGGAGAATCAATTCTGGAATTACCACCCACATCATGCTTTGGTGTAAATGACTTATAGGTCAGTTTGTTAATTTACAATATGTGATAGTTGACTTATGGGATTGCTGTGTGTTCTAGTTCTAAATTTTGCTTCTCTTAGATGTGGGCTAAAGAAGAGAACTTTCCCTACAGAGAGGCAATAGTGCTGCATCTCTCAGAGGAGAGAGAGGAAGTTTCATCATTGAATAAGACTTCCCAGAGATGGGCATTCTATAAAACACAGGACTCAGTAGCTTGCTTTCTCTAGAAAAGAGGCTAGAAAGGCCAGAGAGACATTTCAATGTTCTTACAGCCACAGGTATAAGAATAAGGACTTTCTAGACTACCAAATGAAGATAAAATGAGGAAACCTTGTTGAAAATTCCATTTTATTGGCTAAAGCATATACAGTCCTGTTGAAGTTGTAAGATCAAATGATTTCCAATCCTTCTCAGGGGAACTACGTGTTTGTTTGCCTGAGACAGCCCGTGTGTGCTTTTTTCCTAATGTTACTACTACAACACTGTAGTTCAGTGTTGGAATGTCCTGGTGAAGACCAGGAATTATACAGTCACATTATCTGATTTTCTCCTTATCCATTATCAGTGTTTGTATTATCTTGGGGATTTGTTTACCTTCTAACCTGTGTATTTTATTTTATTTCCATAGCTATATTCTTGTTTCTCAAATTACAGCACAGGTATCCCTAGGACAGTGTTGTCATGTCTCAGGGGATATAAAGACCTATAACATATATATGGGGCATCTTCATAAAGTATAAAATTATATTTAACTATATTCAAGCAGAGATATGACATTGAAGACTTTAATGTTTAGATAAATTTTAAAGAGTTAACATAAAATTTCAAGTAATTTTTGCTCTCTGAAACTCTCTTCTGTTTTACTCTGGACCTATAGTTCCTAAACAGTGTTGGGGCACCTCAACACACTACAGTGAACTCACAGAGACAGAAGATGTTTACAGTTTTTGAGGGGAAAAAAGCAGGCATTCAACTTCTATAGAAAAGTGTCAAGACAGTACACACTCTCAATATTACATTATACTACATTTCTCTTGATAATGTCATATCTTTGCTAAGCTGGAGGTTTTTTTTGTTTGTTTTAGCAGTTGCTGTGACATAAAGCAAGAACTGAACAAGAACAGTTGTGGGACAGGTAAGCAATCTCCAATCTTAGTCCATTATTTTAGTTCAGGACCCACCAGGGGCATATATGCCATTGTAAGTAACTGTAATTATTTAGACATGAAAATTTAAAAATACTTATATTATTTTTTAGTCATCACTTAATTAATAGGACATAAAGATTAGATTATTTGGTACCTACTTAATAAATGGAACTGTTACACCTAAGCACAAAAATGCTTAAACAAAATTTAGCTAACCAAACCCACTATAAAAGGAATATTGTGAGAAAGAAGCAAAAATACATGATTATCTCAATGGATATTAAAAACTCAGTGGACAAAAGTTAAACCTCAATTTGTGGTAAAAATTACGAACAAATTAGAAACAAAAAGAACTTAGTAGCCTGATTAAGGACATCTTTTTAAAAAATTAGACAAGAACAACTCAAAATTATGACTAGTATACACAATGGTAAATGACTCAATATTTTCGATGTGAGATCAAGAAAAAAGTAAAAATATACATTCTCAAAACTGTATACAATATTGTTCTAAAGGTTCTAAACAGTACAGTAAGGCTTGAAAAAGAAATATAAGACTTACAGATTAGAAAGGAAGAAGTAAATTTGTCTTATTTGCAGGTAATCTAATCATGTATAAAAAATACTAAGAAGTCTAATACTACTATTAACAAGGGAATTTAACAAGTACACAGGAATTTTTTTATGAAATCAATAGAAAATTTGTGTTTATAAACACTACCAATGAACAATTTAGAAGAAAAGATTTAAAAGTAGTGCCATTTGCAATAACTTCAAAAATAAATTACTTATGAATAAATTTTATAATACCTGCACACTGAAAGATATAAAACATTGCTAAAGGAGAATGAAGATTAACATAAATAAAGTCCTATACTATATTCATGGACTGGAAAACAATATATTTTAGGATGTTAATTTTCCCCAAAATGATCCATTGGTTCAATGCAAACTCAGTTGTGGGTTTTTTAAAGAAATATATTTTTAAATTCTAAAATGTATGTCAACTCTGAAAGGACTTAGAATGACCATTTGTAAAAGAACAAAATTGGAGGATTTATACTATCTTATTTACAGATTTATCATAAAACTACAGCAATCAGTGAACTATCATATTGGTACAAGAATAAATATAAAATATAAAAATCAGTGGAACAAATACCCAGAAATAAACCCTTCACATATGGTCAGTTGATTGATGGCAAAGGAGTTAAGGCAATTAATTCAATGAATGAAGGACAGAGTTTTCTACAAATTGTGCTGGACATTGGATATCTATTTGGGGGGAAAATGCATCTTGACTTTCACACTTCATATATTACACAAAAAAATAACTCAAATTGTAACATTTACTAAAAGAACTAACACTAGAACGTTCTATCAGAAAGGTAGGTGGACATTTGTGACATTGTAAGCAAGGATTTCTTAGAACACCAAAACTCCCAAGCCACATGAGAAAAAATGGCAAGTTAGACTTGATAAAAATAAAAAACACACTCCTTTCAAAAGACATTGTAAAGAAAATGAAAAGTAAGTCAGGGATATGAAAAGAAAAATCTGGAGTATATAAAGAACACTGACAATTTAAGAAAACAACACAATTTTTAAAACATGAGTGGATGGTTTGAATACTTTCTAAGCTTTACATAAATGAGTTTTCATTATGGTTAAGCCTCTCGAGGAGGCTATTATTCTAATATTAGGGGGGTTTTGTTTGTTTGATCGGAGCGTGTGTGTGTGTGTGTGTGTGTGTGTGTGTGTGTGTTTATATCCCTTGAATGCTCTTCACCAATAGGTGAGAGTTAATTAGAAACACACCAGGCCAGCTCCACGCTTGGTGATCATGTGACTTTGCTGTGGTCAAAAAGTCTTTTATGCAAAAACTTTGCTAGTCTTAGACAGACTTCTGTGGTAACACAACCTCATAGACCTCAGGAGGTTTCATTTATTTTTTACTTCCTCTTTTAATGGTCTGTAAACTTTCCAATGCAGTAATCATTACACATAGTCTGAACTACAACCTGGAAAGAAACCTCGACTTGACAAATAACCTCATCTCTACGCATTCCCCTCTCTTCCACTAAAATATAAGCTTCATGAGGGTAGGAACCTTGGTCAGGTTTCTTCACCAATACATCCCAGCCCCTAGGAAAATGCATGACAGATAGTACATGCTTAATGAATTTTTGTTGAGTGTAAATGAATTTTACTGAAGGATCCCTCTGAAAAAATCAAGGTAGATTATTTTTCTAATTATAAGAATTGATACAATTTTTACCCTTTTCCAAATCTTTACCCAGATCCATTATTTTATGTTTTTAATTATATTTTTTTTATTTTTTTAAGTTTTATTTTTATTTATTTATGCATACAATAACCGAGGTGTAGGCCAAAAGTGTGGAGGTGAGAGGCTTTACCAGAGACAAAGTGGGGAGCAGGGCAGACGGATCTACTAAAATACACTGCTGAGGGGAGCAGTGGGCAAGACAGGACAGATCTGCTGTGCCATGTGAGTAGGTCCATGACCTGGGATGGAACTCATGCCACAGTGGCTGGTAGTAGCTTGATAGTGGTGAGACTTGAATCCCTGTGCCATCAGGGAGGACCCTATATTTTTTATTTTTAAATGAGATAATATGGGGGTATCCCCACCAGGTATTACCATCACAGTGCACCCACTGCCAACACATCCATATTCCACTACCATAGACCATTGTGCTTCCTCCCCCTACCCCATCCAGTCTTCCCCTTGGTGCTTCAGTTCTGCAGTCAGCTCTCAAGGGCTAGTTTTTGAGCTTGTCTTTTTCTGCTTATTAGTTTAGTTACTTTATATTTCACATGTACCCAGATCCATTATTTTAACAGTGGATGACTTTAACATGTTGGTTTGACAGTTTTATCAGTGACCAAATAGCTTAAACAAGATCGAAGTTTTTTGTAATGATAATAGAAAGTTTTTTACATATATCAATTGATAGAATCCTTAAAACAACATTATGAGGGAGCTATTATTCTTACTATCTCCAATTTATAGGTGTTTCTACTGAGGCACAGGGAGTTTTAATAATTTGCCAAAGGTGACACAGCTAAGTTATAGCTTTGGATTTGAACTCAGTATCTGATTCCAGAATGTATGCTTTTAACCATTTGCAACTTTTAATGTGTATACAAACTATCAGAAGATGCTTTCTGAAATGATAATTTTAAGATATTAAGATTATAATTCAGTAGGCCTGAGGTTCTGCAGTTTTTTTTTTAAGATTTTTTTTTTATTTCATGCATACAAGAACTGGGGTACAGGCCAGAGGTGTGAGGGGGTGAGAGGATTCACCAGAGACAGAGCAGGGAACAGAACAGGCAGACTGACTGAAATACACTGCTGGAGGGAGCAACGGGTGAGACAGGAGAGATCTGCTATGCAGGGTAGCTCCCTGGCCAGGGATTGAACTCTTGCTGCAGTGGCTGCGGATAACTTCACAGGTTGGTCTTCAACCAATACGCTCTTAGCTGCTGCTGCCACTGATCAAAGGACCACACTTCACTAGCAAGACACCACATTAAATGCCTTTCATGTCTATACTCAAGTTAATAGCAAGTCCAGGGATGTGGGATGGTTCCAGTCCATGAGGTGTCTGAGGATTCTGGTACCTTCTTTCCTTTTACCATCAACGAGAGATTGCCCTCATTTAAGTGGTCGAAATGAACCACCACTTCCACATCCACATTATGGCCTTTGGGAACAGGGAAAGAGAAAGTGGCAAGAAAATCAACCACCTATTAAGAGCACAAGCAGAATTTATACATTACTTCCTCACACTGTTCATTAGCCAAAGCTAGTCATGGGGTCGCACCTAAACTTCAAGATAGATAAGGAATTGAACAGCCATGCAGCTAAAACCCAGGAGGATCCATTACTAAAATAAAAATGGTTTAATGGGTGAATATAGATTGGTGATACAACTCTGCCTCGGTAGATTTAACAGATTTTTATTATTTCATTACATCTTGTAATCTCTTTCTTAGCATGATCCAATGCTAAATCCTCCCTTTCCCTCCCTCTCTGCTGCCCCCCCCCCACAAGTTCCTTTGTCTCTAGAAAAAAACATTTTACCACTCAGTCATTTTCCTTAACTTGATTCTTCCAAAGCATTGACTAAATAGAAAGGGGAGTCCATTCTTGCATACCCTAAAGATAGTCATAGCTTAAAGTAATAAATAACAAACATTTTAAACATCTGAGCTTCCCCCCATCTTTCTCTAGTGACTCATCTGTTCTGAATCTCTACCTAGTCCTTAAGGAAACTCAATGAAGTTGGAAACGCTTTCCTTGAATTGATTTATTTTGATTAATTTTTCCTCTTTTTCTCTAACTGGAAATGTTGATAAGCAGCTTTTTGGTTTCTTATCTCTATTACAACTGGAGAAGTCCCTGAAGAAAATACTGTGAACGTAATTCATTCTAAATCGATGTGATTTGAATCAAGTTTAGGCAAAGACTGGGAGGTAACCTTCATTTTTATTGGAGAGTCTTAACCTAAACCTAGCAACTCAGACATTTGGATTAGGCAGCTCACACAATGCACTTATCCTGCCAGCAGTCACGGATGAGCTGGCTGGAAATAAAGAATGCAGCGAAGAACCAGGGTAGCTTAATACACCCAGTCACTTGTGCAGGTTATCAGAAAAGGTGTAGGAATTCTGCACATCACTCTGGAAGCTGGATTATTTTTAAACATTTTTATGTTCACACTTAGGAAATATATTTCAGACTATTGCTCTGTTTATTAGCTTTTGAATTAAGCACGGAAGTCAAAGATTCCCAAAGAAAAGGAGAAGCAAGTTGGGCTGAGGAGGAAATCATCATAGTGGACTATCACCAAAGTGCATAGACTTGAGTTTCTGAAAGAGGTCAGTGTGTGCAATATAGCCAACAATATATACTGAAATAAATTGAATGAATCCATTGTGGGTGGGAGGCAGTCAAAATATAACCCCCTTTCAGATGGGTCTGGGAGTTATTTCTAATAACTGGTTTTCAAAAAATGACATCTGTCTGTAAATCGACAGAAGGTTATAGTTATCGAATGGGCCTTGGTGGACAGCATGCCTGATCCATTTGTTTTTGCTTTCTCAATAATCAGTGAGTATCACTGCAGGCTCAGTTGGCCTGACTGATTGATTGCAAAGACAGCCAAAATGAACAGCTCGACCATCTCCCAATCTGATTTCCCCGCCATGTATTGACCCAGTCCACGTTACATATGTTACAGTATTTGCAAAGCTGTCAGTGTTATAAAACGCTTACTGAGCGCTTGCTATTGACAAGGGCTTTATGAGAACCCATTAGAATTAGAAGCCAACTCACCCTGGCCTGTTTGAGCTTTAAAAAAATCTTTTATATAGGGAGAAGAAAGCAGTTTGTTAGATAGCAACACATTCAGACAAACATAGCAGTAACAACAATGACAAAACAGATAGCTGTTTCTGAGAATTCTCTTTTTCCCTTTCTAACCAAAAGCTGGTTAGAAACTGGTAATGAAGGCATGAAAGCATACAGAGAACAATCTTCAATTGTTTGTGTGTGTGCGCACGTGCATGTGTAGATATATTTCTTTAATCTGTCTTTATTTTTTAAATCTTAGAATGTGTGGCGACCAAACCCTTTATCTAAGAAGGGGAAGTGCTGCCATCTGCTGGTAAAGGTGGGCACTGTTCTTTAACAGGACGTCTTGTTAGCTCAGGAGATGACCTGGTCTGTCTGGAAACTGTCAGCATTGTAGATCCCTTGGCTGATTTACGGTTAAGGCAAAATGGGTTGTTTGAAATTGTGGAGCCAGCGGTTTGCTTTCATTCGTCTTTTAAACCTTCAGTTGAATTCAGGATAGATCAGAGAGATCTCTTATTGCACTAAATAAACTACTAACTATACGATTGCGCTCCTAGGCTGGGACACTGGGAACGCGGGAAACTCAAGGCCCATTAAATCACTGAGCGCACTTAGTTGAAATTATGATACTCTGGTCATCCGTGGCTAAATGAAGAACAGAGGTTTAATGAGTTTACCAGGTTAAAAATGAGCCCCTGTCAGGCAGGAATCAGACTCATTAATTAGGACTCCACTTAAACTATTGAGTAGTTTTTCTTACTAGCAGTACTCAAATAGGGGGAGGCAGGAGAGACTTGGGGTTGGGGATAGCCACCTTTGCTCTTGTCGGATTATGAATCACTAAATGAGGGTTAAGAGGGGGCAGGAGACAGGAGATAGTAAGTAGAGCATTTTAACTGATTTTTGCCTCTGACCACAATAAACTTGAAAATCCAAAGTCCATGTAGTTTTCCTCCTGATACTGATTAAGACCTCAGAGTGAGAATCTTCTTCACTTTATGTAGGTGGTGGGAGTTCTCAGACCACAAACAATTCCTAAAATGCTTGGCAACTCCCAGCACCCCAGCTGGTGTGGAATGGGACCTTGACAACCTCTTTAGAAAAGATGGACTTTCTTTAGTTACCGAGACCTGAGGGAGATAAGGACAAAGCAGTTTATTCCTGAAGTAATGGAAGAAATCTCCAGTTCAATTATCAGCAATTAGGTGAGCACTGGCAACTCAGGGAGTGGGCTTTGGAGAAATATTGGCTGTCTCTTACTGTGAGATATTGATCCTCCATCTTAATCTCTTTAGGCCTTCATTTCTTCATCTCCAAAATAAAGGCAGTAATAATATCTAACTCAAAGGGGTGTTGGGGGGGGGTTCCATGAAATTATTGATAAGGTGCTTAGTCCGTACCTGGCTAAGTTTACTAAGCATGACACACGTGATGGTGACTACTGTGGGCCACCTCTACGGGAAGGTGAAAATTGCTTCTTTTTAGTTGTTTCAACTGTGTAAAGCAATGAACATGAAAAAAAAAAAAAGGATATAAAATGCTTTGGGGAGTTTAGTCTGGTAAACAGCTATTGGGACTGAATAATTGTTTTCACATTAAGGAGTAGCTATGCTTTCTCATGTTCTCTTTTGCCCCATGTATACACTCTCACGCTTTTGCCCCACGTATACACTCCATCACCACCAAATCCTCCAACTTCTTCTGCGCTCAAAGATCTGGATCCTGCAAGCATTTTCTTCACCTAATTTCTTCTCCTAATTTAGAGAAATTGCAAATAAAATTGTCATGGTCAACTCTGCAGTGTACTAGCTTATATGCTTGTCTGTGACAACTCAGTGCTGATGCCCTGATTCTTTAATTCAAAGAAAAGCAGTTGAGTTAGAGGTGTAGGATTTGATGACTAGGGCCACTGTGTATTCACAAAAGGGATACGTGTGAAAAACATCCATGGAGAGATCACTGAGGGCTATGTTAGTGTGGGTCAAACAGAAATTAGACATTCTTCTCCAAGTGGAAAACTATATGACTGTTTAAGTGTAGCAGCTCCAGTTTTGTTTTGTTTTTTGCCCCTGTAACTATCAAATACATACGTATATATACACATATGTAATAGACACACACACATACACATCTATGAGCAAATTACAGAGGACAAATAAAATGAAATAGACTTCTAGCTTCCAACTCACCCCTACCCCCTTAGTGCTTCAGTGTGCATTATACTGGACTAGGCATTATACCTCATGGTCTAATAATAACAAAAGGACCCTCAAATTTCAGAAAGACACCGTTCTTTACAGGATGTTGCAAAGGTATAAAAACTCATTGAAACTACATTTCTGTCTTGAAACACATTCCTGTTAATGAGCAGTGGATCAAGTTATGAAATAAAATTTCCTTTAGAAATATATAAAGTGATTATTTGTAAGATGTACTTAATTTGATAGTTCAAATTCATTCTTTCTCACTTTATTACCCTTGCTTTAAATGGAATAATGTATAAATATACAGGAAAATGTGCTATCAGAATTAAGCTCTTTAGGGCCTCCCCGGTGGCACAGCGGTTGAGCGCTGGGTTGCAAAGCTGCCCGCGGCCTCTGCGGCGCCGGTTCGATCCCCGGCTGCTCTCCGGCCACCAGAGGAGGGTCCCACATGGTGCGCAGACCTCTCCTGCCGCCCGCTGCTCCCCTTAGCAGTGTACTTCGGTCCTTCTGCCTGCTCTGCTCCCCACTCTGGCTCTGGTGAATTCTCTCACCCTCCCGTGCTTCTGACTGTACCCAGTGCTTGTATAAACAAAACAAACAAATAAATAAATAAATAAATAAAAACATGCCTCTATTTAAAAAAAAAAAAGAATTAAGCTCTTTAAATTAAGCAACTTTTTTTTCCAAATCATTTCGTCTTTCCAATTTCTAGCTCATGTTGTACATCAAGTAGAACATCAACATACAGAGTTTTAATGAAAGAACAAAGACTTACATGGTAGCAGTTTTCAATTATCAAGAATAAAATAGACTAAAGTTTTTTAAATTTTAAATAAAATTAGAAGCATCTTTATTAAGATACTAGCAAAACTATGGCATTCTGGAAATAATACCATTCTGTGGGTCAGCCCTCCAAAAGTTATATGTGTTTTATGTGTGTGTATATATGTATATGTGTGTGTATTATATGTATGTGTGTATAGATATACACACACACACATATATATATATACATATATATGAAATTGGGGAGGGCTGACCCAAGATACAGAATGGCATTATTATATGTGTGTGTGTGCACGCGTGTGTGATATATAAATATACAGAGATACACATATATAGATATATATATATATATACACACATATGTCTATTTCATCTGTATCAGCAGAGAATTATCTACAAAATGCCTTTCTACTTTTAATTTCAGTCAAGAAACATAAATGTACTCTGGAGGTTTCTTTCCGTGAGGTTCTTGCTAGGAACTAATAGTATTTTGGGGGGCTCAAAAGCACTGTATATACTCTAAAACAAGAAATGGCTTGAACTGTAGTAAAAAAGAAAGCTAATGAAAAGGGACATAAGAGATATAATGAAAATAAATAGTTCTTCCTCTTCCAGCTTCCCTCCAGGGAGCAGGTTATGAAAGATAGCTGGGATTGTAGACTCTGGAATGAAATTCTTCCAGGGTAGAAAGTAATTAGAGGCAAGTACATGAAAGCCCAGGTTTAATTGTTCTTTTTAATACAATGGAAAAAGTCATTCATCATACAATTCTAAGTGAGTGCCCCATTAATGGAGCATACCCCCAACAGAATGCTATAAATTAATATTTTTATATCTTCTGTGATTATTTTGTGAGTAACCATTTGTGGTGCATTGTATTTAGGGGTACATGTCAGAAGCATTAATCAGATAGATGTCACCATTTAAAATATACCATGATTGTCAATATTTCATGCAAGCATTTTTTAAGTATTTTAATATTTCAAGACCCTCATGAAGATGACCAAGAAGTTAAGCTTATGAGAGAATCTATTTCTAGTTCTGGTTCACTCCTTGCTATTGATTTCTAGATTTCTCTAGAAAGCTCATTTGGGACATTTTGTGGCTCATACCAATGGCTAAGATAATGGCTTTTATTTCCAGCTTCATGTTTGTTAGTTCATCAGTGCCTAGAGGCAACATCATGATCCCCCAAGATAGCCCTCACCAATTATGGCAGCTCAACAGGCTTCACTTCCTCTTATGTCTACCTTCTTCTTGGGAGTAAGTAAGATACAAGTGACATCCCCCAAGCACAGTGCCACCTGGGCATAAATGGGGTCCTTAGGACTCTTTTGGCTAGTGGGTTGTAAATATCTTCTTACTTTTAAATACTCATCTGACAAGGTGATTGTATTGGCTAAGTTAAATTAAAAATGTAATAAGCTGTTTAACCAGGTTAAGCAGTTCTTTTCTTTTCCCTAAGAAAGTCTCATATTCTTTTGCCATTGATATAAATGTGCCCACAGACTGGATGGTAACTTGAGATGTAGTTTCCTTTCAAATTCACCCTAAAGGAAACATAGCCTGGATGTCCCCCTGATATAAATCCCAAATCAGCCACGCACTCACCCTGTGATCTTGGGCAAGTTATTTAACCTCTCTGCCCTCACTTTCCTCATCTGTAACATGGTGATAATGGTTGTGTCTGCATCTTTGAGATTCACTGGGAGGATCATGAGTTAATATTTGTAATGAGCTCAGCATGGAACTGGTCATAAAAAGGCATAATCGGAGCTTACTATTCTTCCCCAGCTCTGCTGCTGAAAATCATCAAACAAGATATTTATTCTTACTAAGTTTCAGTTTCTCAGAGGGCTGACAAAATAAGATAAAATATGTGTACAGTTTGGAAAACTACTCAGGGCTATGTGAAGGCTTGCAAAATGCCAACCAAAATGAATAATTAGAGTAGTAAATAAAACATAAAGTAAGATTCTTTTAAGCTGCTAAAGAAATTATTGTTTTAAATTCTGATATTTTGTCTTTTGAAGGAAGTCCTTGTTGCATACATAAATTTGGGTGTCTATGCATCCACATATACACATTCACAAATGAATGCTCCCTTGTGGAATTAAACTTGCTGATAATGATTACTACTTTCTTGTGTTTCTTATGAAAGTACTTATTAGTACTTTCTTGAGTTTGTCCTCTGTTTTGTGGAATGAAAACAGACCTTAGTGGCAGGTATATCTGTCCAGTATCTTATTATAGGCTATTCCTTAATTATATATCTATATCTGTACCTATCTATATAGCTATAATAACAAAAGTATTAACCACATACACATAATAAATGTGGAATAGCCAATGTCATAGGATGGGCATTTTAGACACATGTATTTTGGTGAATCCAATTCTCCTTTCCACAAGCCAGTACATTTCTCTTGCTCTCTCCCTCTCCTAGCACTCCTGTCCACCCTCCTTCTCTTCCTTACACACACACACGCACATGAACACACACACACTCACTCCCCCAATCCTCTATGGACTCTGTTAAGTAAACCTGGTGACTTTCTAAAGCAGGTGCTATTATTGGGTTTCATTTTGTTCTGTTTTGTGTTGTGGGGGGAGGTGTGGATTGGGGTTAGCTTGAATAAATGATGTTTCTAAACTAGAGTGATTCTGAAGCAGACCTTGAGAAAGGCAGTGAACAAGTTAAAAAGAGACGAAATGGAGGTTTTATGGGCTGTGCCATGAAGCTTGGAGTCAGCTCATCAACACTAAATATGCTGATGAATCAGACAATCAGAGAAGAAGGCTTCAAGTTGCAGTCTCCCAGGGCAGGTTGGCCTCAGAGATTTATTTTCACATCTTTTTTTATTCGCCTCTGCCACACAGTAAAACTTGGGTGGGCAAAATTCTCCCCATTCCAGGGGCCCTGTATAGACTGCTGTAGGATTTTATGGTACTGATACTCTGTTCTTTTTTAGAGGGCCATTTATGCCCAGTGTCTTTCCTCCTCTTAGCCAGTGTACATCAGTCTCTAAATCTTCCTCCCCCACCTTTGAAAATTTATGGCAGCTTTCAGCCAGGCTTGGCTTAAAGCCATTGACCTCTGTGGCCTGCGTTATTGACCAGAACACAGCATCTTCTGCCCACATAATATATGTCTCTTTATCTCCCTGAAAAGAAAGGAAATGACTCTTGGAATGGCCAGGGACACAATAAAAATGAGAGAGGCTTTCCCATTTTTTGTCCATGGCATTTGGCTTTACAACAAGTCACACTGAGATCTGTGTGTACGCTGGGAGTGCTTTGAACTGTGCATTGAGGGGCACCCTTGGGAACAGACTTTGTAGAACAGAAGGCCCATCCAAATAAAATCATCATTTTGTAAGTTTTCACCTTGCGTGTGAGTGGAATGACAACTCCATGTCAGCAATGCCTCAGAGCTGAATCTCTAGCATCGCTGACACAGTAAGCCCACAGAGACTCTAGTGAAAAACACAGTAGGATCCTCAGATCCCACATGCCCTTTGGAGTAGGGGTGGGGTCAAGGCGGTATAGAATGTTGCAGCTCCTAAAATTACAAATGAAGAAATGGAAGAGATACAAGCAATACAGAGTCACAGAACAAAAAGGGGCTAGAGATAGAGGCTACCACCAATGCATGAAGCTCTGTGCGACCTTATCCTTAAAAGTACACCTCACCTATTAATCACTGTAATTAATTAATTACAAGACACCATGTTGTAGCAAGATATGTATAGCCATGAGCAAAAGCCTCTTGCATTCAGGCATTCTTTCCAAAACGCTGTACTCAAGAATCCTCAGTTACCCTGAAAACATGACACCAGATGCCCCTACCACCTTCAGACAGGAGTGGGACAGCCCAGAGAAAAACCCTAAAGGAAAACAGTGCAAAAAATGGCAGTTGAGGGTTTGGAAACTGGGACAAGTTTCTTGCCCTCTGACCCCTCACTTCCTGTGGGGACAATGGCATTGGGAGCACCCCACCTCAGGCAGTTGTGAGAAGGGAAGAACTGGAACCAAGAGAAGGGCCCCATCAACTAAAGTGCTATTATTATAGCCCAGGCTTGAGAAAATATGTGGGAATCATGTGCTACTGCAAATGTACCACTCTGCATGAGCTGGTACATTTTATCTGAGTGTGCCAGGACTTTTCTCAGGACTTTGGCAGAAGTCATGAATTTTAGCATAGCTATAATTCACTGCGAGTTGACCACTTATGTTCAACCTATAGCACTCATTCTACAACAGGTTTAAAGGTAAAACACCTAGGTGATGCCCGGCTCTTTGCAGAAACCAAGATGAGTATTACTAGATCTACTCAGTTCTGTTACATAAACCAGAATCTAGAAAAAATTAGCAGAAGATATATACTACCTTCAAACTCCTATGATCTACCTCCCTCTGGCTGGGGTCCTTAGGAGTTTTTCCATTTTTCATCACCATTTGATCATGGCTTGCTGGTAAGTTTTGAAACAGCCCCAAAGAGACAGCTGTAGTAGGTGCCAAAGTTTTAAATAAAACCTGTGAAGGAAAACTTTAAGAAAATTGGAGCTGGTAATTTTTCTTCCAGAAATTTGGAAAAGACATACATTGTTGAATTTTTAATGATAAAACAGCTCAGCTCAGCTTATAAAACACCAAAGATTCATGGACTAATTTAAGAACCACTGCACTGGGGTTAACAAAGCAGGGGAAGTCATATTTCCTGCCCCTCTAAGTGTTAAAATAAGGGAACTGGAGACTTACAGGTGACTTGCCTAACCAATAATAATAAAAATTATGAAGCAAATGAAACTATTTCAAGGTCTGTAGTTAGTTCTTTAAGACATTTAAATAAGCCATTCTATTTATGACCAGGAAATTTCTCTCTCAAGACTGAAAGAAAGTACCAGGAAGTTAATAGTAGTCTTAAAGCTTTATCTATGTAAGTCAAATGCGATCTTAAAATATTTCTATCCTGTTTAGAATGTTTTTCAGTTGTCTCAGATACTCCCTTTGAAAAATAGCTTATTACAAAGACTACTGATCCAACTTTAAGAATGAAATTTAAGTATTTAGAAAATGAGCTGTCCAACAATAGCAAATTGGTTAAATAACACAAACATATAACAAAAAGGTAGATTGTGCAGACCTTTATAAAAGACTTTCTTCAAGAATGTCTAATAATATGGAAAGATAGATACTACATACTGAAGGAAATACCAGCCTATAAGAATGCACGTATAATACTATTTCATTTTTAATATATGTATGTATATACCCATAGGGAAAAAATCACTAAGTGACTACTAGTGTTCATGAAAATGCTGTTAACAGCCATTTTATTTTTCCTTTTCATATATTTGCAACTTTAATAAACATATTGCTTTTGTAATAACCAAACCACAATTGTTAGTGCAAAACTTACAATTGAGCTTCTGTGCAATATTATTTAATTGCTAAAGTACCAGAAATATAACCATTTCATCTGCAAGGCTGTCCTACCACATCCATCCTGTGACAGCATTAGAATACAGTTTCCAAGGGCAGAGAGAAGCATGGGAAATATATACATTATGTGTATACTGTGTCTGTGACATACTTTGTTTGCAGAGACACATACAAAATATATGTATATGTCAAAATATATATATATACAATATATATATAAATACATAAATATAAATATATATTTTGTATATATACAAAATATACATATACAAAATATACAAAATGTCATATACAAAATATCCCTCATCTCAACTGGCTTTTAGGGTACAGGATTCACTTTCAAGACAACATTCATTAGCTAGAATCCTGGCACTCATTAAAAAATACATTTACAAGCTCAGTTAATATTTTTTATAGCTCAGTTGAGAGAAATGTAATTTTAATTTTTTAATTAATAATGATTCTCCTATTACAAATGACATCTACTTTTCCAAATATCCTAAAATCTATCTCTAGATCACACACAGAGTTGAGTTCTCATGGAATTATTTATCTGACTTGCACGTGGGTGTGACACTAATAATTTAGATGGAGATTCATTCTAAGATTAAAAAAAAGTTTTATATATTTCAGGGAAGTTGGTGAGGATGTTAATCATGTCTTCAAATCTTCTCTAGGAAGACCTCAGAAAGAAATGTCATTCTGACATTTTCATAGCATAGAAGAGACAAAAGTCTTACAAAGAATCAATTTGTTTTCATCTTGTGGATATTGTGAATCTTCTGACCATGGGGTCCCTTTTCCAATTGCCCTTACACAGCTCGGCACCAAATGTGTGGTCCAGCTGCAGCAAATGTGTGAATCAATGTGATGTGTGTTTAAACCTAATTCTTGGCTCAATTTTATGTTCCCTACCCTGTTTTCCCTTTTCTCTCCTAACTTTTTTTTCCTGATTTAAAAATAATAATAATCTTCACCTAAGTAATACATGTGGATGGGAACAAATCAACAAGGACAGTGCCTCCCCAATGGCACAGCGGGTTGAGTGCAGTGCTGTGAAGCTGTCTGCAGCCTCTGCAGCGCCGGTTTGATTCCCGGCCGGCCAGGGAGATACCCACATGGCACAGCAGACCTCTCCTGTCTCACCCACAGCACCCCTCAGCAGTGTTTTCAGTCATTCTGCCTGTTCTGTTCCTCACTCTGTCTCTTTTGAATTCTCTCATCCTCCTGCGCCTCTGGCCTGTACCCCAGTGCTTGTATAAATAAATAAATCTTTAAAAAAAAATCAACAAGGACAGAACTTAAGGTGAAAAGCAGCAGACTCTAGCCACTCTGCTCTTTGCATCTACCCCCACTGACTCCCCCAGATTCAGCCTCTTTTAACTGTTTGTTTTTAGTTCTTTTAGCAGTTACCTCCATAAATCTAGATAAGAGGCTTAACCTCTTTTTCTCCATTTATCAACTTGAGATAATATCTCTAGACACCTTAATATGAAAAGGGAGGATTTAGCTCATTTACTCTAAACCTCCTCCTCTTTCCTGTGTTTTATATTTAGATTATTATTTTCAGTTCTCCCACAAGTCTTACCCCTGCAACTTTAAATAATATGTAAACCTTTTCATCAGAGGCCCCCCACTTGCAAGCATTCAATTACTGATACTATTGTGAGATGCCTAATTATAAAAAGGGAAGACAACACAAATGCCGGAATAAAACTGAAAAGTCTTCATGATTAAACCCAAACTAAACGGTTAAGGAGCCCTAGAAAATATGAAGAAGGTGGCCCAGATGAGGTTGGTCTCAGTCATCATCCAAAGCTCTAAGCTTGACCGTGGTGTCAGCCTCATTTTCTGTTCAACTTAACATTGGAGCTGAAACTGAAACTTGAGTAATGAGTTGCAGGCGTTTGCCCTGATCCTCAACTGAGTTCTTTGAAAACTCTTTGGTGTTATTTGAAGTCTTAGCCTTCAAAGTCTGTCTTTCCTAACAATTTAAAGCACTCATTTCCAATAGAAAAGCTTTTTCTCCTACTTTTCTGTGGCTTGGAGGGTTCATGGTCAGGAGTTAAGTTGATTTTAGTCAGTAGGGGTGGGGGTTTCGATGCACAGGTCTAGCTCCATGAACCTCCCAGTGTGGCTTAAACTTGCCATGGACTCCTCACACTAGAACGCATATGAGACATAAGGCGGACCTGGCAGAACAGCAGGTTGGGCCGCTCTGGCAAAGGCAACAAGTGTGTTAAGCTGGGCTCAGCCTGCATGCCATTGTGCACCAGCCCTCACTGGACAATCAGCCAGGTCCTGGGGGCCAGCAGAGGCTGCTGACCCCATCTGAGCTTGTACCAGGGCACGTGAAAGAGTAGGGTGTTGACTGAATGATGCCGGGAGGAGCAGAGCAACTCTGCCTTGTTTTCTCATTACTTTTCATAAAATGAGCCATGACCTTAGATTTTCTACCCGGTCCCTCACAAGTTTGCTGCTCTTGAGCGCTGTTTTCCTACATGTTTTTGCTTTTAGTTCGCTTGCCACCTTCTTGAGCAACCCTCAGCCCACCCAGAACTGAAATTGCAGCAGCAAGGACTTAGTGCCCACCAGAGGCTCTTAAAGTTTAGTTTGATTAACCATCACCCGGCAAGGTTGTTGAAAATGTGCATTCTTGTGCTAGGGCCTACCTCACCCCCTGGAGACCGTTTTCCGATAGAGTAGATCAGACTGGAGGCTGGGGGCAAACGCGCACAAGCAACTAGCTGATGCAAATACAGGTGGTCTTAGGCCCAACGACGAGAAATAGGTTTCACCCCATCCTGTCCCTATCCCCCTGGGGCTGAAGGGGGAAGCAACCACCTTTACCACCAGGAGAACAAAATTTCAGGGCCCCCAGGATGATCAGCTCTCACATGTCTGAGATCCCTGCCAGCGCCCCCTCCAGAAAAATCTCTTCCATCATCTCCACCCCCTAAAGAAGAAAGCAGAAATGGAAGCGCCACTGCGTGATGCCCTCCACCCCTGCATGCTTGCCCCCCCTGGGTTAATTAACCATTCTTAAGAGGCGCTCTTCAAGTGAAAGAGAAAGTCCCCTGTCTTTAAAACTATCCAGGAAATCCAGGGTAACATTTCCTCTCGGAAAGCTCTTCGCCACGATTTTCCCAGGGCTGCACTTGAATGAAACCCCCAAAGGAAATTACCACTTAAATTAGGCAGGATGTGCCGGCTGCTTGTTTGGCCTCTGCTGCGCACGCAGCCCGGCAGGCAGCCCAGACGGCTAACGAGCTCTTCGAGCTCTTCGAGCTCTTCGAGGGCGCCCAGGCTGCGGGAGAGGGTCGGGGAGGGGGCGCGGGCGCGGAGCCCTGGGCTGGTGCAGGGCTGGGACCGGCCTGGGGGCGAGCTGCGTGCAGGCGCAGGCCGGGCTGAGCATGTGGGGAGAGACAGGCAGAGCAAACCACTGGCAAAACCGACCCTAGGAAAGGAAGTCGTATTCCCCTTCCTGAGTCCATCACAGGCCTGTGAGGTGGGAGGCAGTTAGAGGAGGGGGCAGGGAATATGATGGGCCTGCTTTGGGGGTCCCCAACTCCATCTTGGAACTTGCCCTCGTAGATGTAGAGGTTAAGCAAAGTGCTAGGCTGCAGGCTCCAGGAGGAAGAACAAAGCTATTTTATTTTTCACTTTTTAAATTAAGATCTAATTCATACACATAAAATTCACCCTTTTAAAGTGTACTATTCGGGATTTTTTGTGTACTCTGAAGGTTGGGTCACCATCACCGTATCCTAATTCTTGGATATTTGCATCAGTCCAAAGAGAAAGCCTGCTACCAGTTAGCAATCACTCCCCAACCCTTCCACCCCACAAACCACTGGTCTACTTTCTCCGTGTGTGGATTTGCTCACTGTGGGCATTTCATGTAAATGGAAGCATTCTATATGTGGCTTTTTGTGTCTGGCTTCTTTCACTTAGCATAATATTTCCAAGATGCCTTCATGCTGTGGCATGTGTCTGTACTTTAGTCCTTTTTGTTGTGGAATTATATTCCATTATATGGAAAGACCACATTTTGCTTCTCCATTCATCAGTTGGTGATCATTTGGATTGTTTCTACTTCTTGGCTATTATGAAAAAATGCTGCTCTGAAGATTTGTGTACAAGTTTTTAAATGGACATATGTTTTCATTTGTTTTGCATACAGTTACGAGTGGAAATGCTGGGTCATATGGTAACTCTATGTTGAACCTTTTGAAAGGATATGTTTCCACCCCAGCCCTTTCTTCTTCTGCAGTTTGCCGTTGAAAGCTCAGTCCCAGGCACATCCTTTGACAAGTATATTGAGGTGAATGAAATTAAAAATCAAATGAGTGAGATTATGAGTTTTTGAGTGTGAAAACATTTGATCCTCTATTAAGAGCACTACAAATAGGTTTTGCTGTTTATTCTTAAGTAATGATATCAGAGGTCCCTAACTTGAGATGTGTAGTGGATCTACAGAAGAGTGGTGAATCCTGTACATAGTATGTTTGAGCGTGTTCATGTCATGTTGCCTTCACATCAGGCAAGAGCAGTGCCGTACAATGCTCTGCTCTGACTGTGCTCCCTCCAGATCACATGCTGTCTAAGTAGGAAATGATCATACATTAAATTTTGCCATAAATAATGAAAGGATACAAGGTATCTTTTTAATGTATGCTTCCACAGGTTTTGTGTGGTTTTTTTTGTTGTTGTTGTTCTAGGTTGTTTATTAGTAAACCCATAAAATTATGAATTTGGCCTCATAATATTGCCACCAGCTAAATTTCACTCTAATATCATAAAAGATTCATGCCAGAAAAAACTGGATTACATACTTTGTCTAAAGTCATTCAGCATTAAATGCCTAGCAGTTAAAATATATAGATATCCCAGAAATTTCAACATTTGCACATACTATCTTTTCACCTTCACATGACATCCTCTCATCTAAGAAAAAACAGCATTGACCAGTAATTTGTTTCTGATAACTTATTGTTTAAATGGTTTCCTTTTTCACTTACGGTTCAGTGACATTTTTTAGAGTTTCTCTGAGTGTATTTATTCCTGTTTGCTTTTCCTATACTTTCATGTTTATTGGAGCTGAGAATAGTGTGGTGTGTAAATATTTGAGAAATTTCAGCTATTGGTCATTATGGCTGATACACTGTGGAGGATTTTTTTTTAATAAATTAATAAAACTCACTCTACATAAGGAAAAAAAAACTAAAGCTCAAAATCTTAAAATAACCAGTTTGACTTGTAATGTGAAATACCCAGCATAAGTTTTTATTTTGTTATAAAACTAATTTATTGCTATCATATAGAAATTGCATGGATAGATTATGGAAAACATAATATTCCAGTGGTGGCGGTGGCTGTTGTTTAAAATAGTGACCAGTTGTCCTAGTTGGTCCAGGACTGAGGGTTCTTCTGGGACATGGGACTATCTGTGCTGAATATGGGCAAAATGGTTGGTCACCCTAAGGTGACATGTATCATTTTGTCTGTGATTTAAATCTAAATGTCTTGGAAGGCTTTTCAATTGACTTAGACTAATTCTTTTACTGTCTACATGTACTTCTTTTGGTATTTTTAAAAATTTAATTTTATTTATTTTTAATTTTTATTTATTTTTTTGCATAGAAGAACTGGAGTGTAGGCCAGAGATATGGGGGTAAGAGGATTCACCAGAGACAGAGTGGGGAGCAGGACAGGAGGATCTACTTAAATGCACTGCTGAGGGGAGCAGCAGGCAAGACAGGAGAGGTCTGCTGTGCCATATGTGGGTTAGCTCCCTGACGAAGGATCGAACTCAGGCAATAGCAGTGAGAGTTCTGAGACTTATCCCCTAGGCCACCAGGGAAGCCCCATTTTGGTATTTTTAATCACATTGCTGAAAATGGAAATTACCTGTGTATTTCACCCTTCTCAATTCTCAATTATAATTGCTCCTCCAGTAAACTTTCACTTTAATAATCTTTTGGCCTCAGTTTGACTGCCCAGCATATCGACATTGCAATCTGGAGATCATTCTGACCTCACATTTTTTTTCTTATACACACATACAGCATGTTCTTATGTCTGTTTTTGTTTTAATAGCCTGTACTTTGGATATACTCATTCTTTCTCAGCTGTAGAATGTGTCTTTATTTTCTGTGTAATGAGCTTTTGCTTCCTCCTCTTTTATTTCACATTCTGTGGTTATTTTTAATGACTTCTCTTGAAAAATATGAATTGCATTGGTCAGTGCTAGTATCACATGAACATAAGGAATTTTATTAAATCTAATCCTATATTGAAGAGCAAAGGACATGCATTCCATGCTGACCTATTGTGGTCTATGGTAGAATTGATCATATTTCCCTCATTAGAAATCTTAAAAAAATAGATACCACCTTAGAAAATCAGAAAACCTGGGTACAAACCCCAGCTTGACCACTTTGTACCTATCTGAATGAGGATGATTCACAAAGTCTCTAGGATTGAGTTTCCTAAGCTATGAATGAGAAGGTTGGACTCTTTCAAAGGTTCATTTTTTTCCCCTCCAAGGCTTCTTAACCTGTGGTTGATAAGTGTTTGAGGGCATCAGTGAACCCTTCTGAACTTAAAATATATCTACTTAGTATGTCTCTACTCACCACCCCTCACCATTATCTAGAGGATTCATTGCTTCCCCAACATTGTCAAGGAGTTTAAAGCTTAAAAATGATTGAGGATCCTGAGCCAAATGGTCTTTGGGAAGATTCTGAAGGTAAAGTGTACGTTATACAGGTTTTCAAAAATCATTGTCTTTAGCCTCTTTAAAATCAATTTAGCAGAAGGTACCAACATTTCCAAAAAGAAGAATGTGAACAGCTTGCTCAGGGTCAGTGGGCATCCTGGCCTCCCTGCTGTAGACCTCCCTCTTCATTGGAAAGAATTTGGAATGAGGGCTGTAGAAAAAACTCTCTTTCATGTCAACCTGAGGAATTTGGCTCATGTTGGGATTGGGAGGACCGATTAATGATTTTTGAGAAGAGAAATAAATGGCACCATGAAGCATTGTTCTAGGAAGATCAAAATGGCATCAATTAGGTAGGATGATCTGGAAAGAGGCTGAGAGTGTTGGGATATCAAGTGAGCTGAGAGCATTTCCTCATCTGTGTTCCTTGTTATTTTAATAACTGACACACATTAACAGGCATTCCCTCCTAAAGGCACTGTGGTCAATAATTTGAAGAGGGCCTCCCTGGTGGCGCAGGCGGTTGAGCGCCACACTGTGAAGCTGTCTGCAGCCTCTGCAGCACGGGTTTGATCCCGGCGGCTGGCGAGAATCCCACATGGCGAAGCAGACCTTTCTTGTCTTGCCCGCTGCTCCCCTCAGCAGTGTATTTCTTCAGTCTGCCTGTTCTGTTCCCCACTCTGTCTCCGGTGAATCCTCTCATCCTCCGGCCTATACCCCGGTTCTTATATAAAAATAAATAAATCTTTAAAAAAAATAATTTGAGGAAATACTAAGTTAGGTGAGCAGGTTTTCATCACATGATACCCAGAAGTTCCAGTAACTGAGTGATACTAAACATGATAGCATTTTCCCGACATTAGTTGACCATGACTCTGACTTACCAATGCCTATTAATTCCTCATAGGTCACTTCTTATGGTGAAGAGCATGATCTATGAAGTCAGACTGCCAGACTAGTTTACCACTAGTAGCTCTGTGACCTTTCGGAGTGTCACTTCTCCATCTGAGAAGTAGGAACATTAACTCTACATGTATATCCCTTGATGGTTATGAAAATTAAACAGGATAATAAGGTATAAAGTGCTTAGTACATGAATGGCCCATAAATGCTCAATGAATATAAATGATTTTGATGATATTAATGATCATTCTGTAGATCGTATATTTGTTGGATTAGAATACTTCATCTCTTTAAGACGTGGAGTTGTCACCCAAAGACAGCTCTATCTATTAGAAAGGTTTTAAGTAGAGCCCAAATCTGCCTTATCACTTCCATCTTTTTAAAATTTAACTATCCACCCAAAAACATTTTTTGATTATCTACCATGTGCCAAAGGCCATACTAAGTCTCAGGGATACAAAATGAAAGATACATCACTTGCTAGCAAGTTTGCTATTACCTCATTGTAGGGACAGACACCTGAGCAGACATCTATCAGCCTTTATAGTCAGGACCAGGGGCCATGAGATCATTTGGAGATGGTATTTATACCTCCTTTGGGGGTCCTTGGAATTACTTTCAAGAAAAGGGGATGCCCCAGACATGTCTTGAAAGATTATAGAAAATTGAGAGGTTGAGAAGAAGGAGTAAGAAAGTATTTGCAGAGCCTTGGAGGTGTGAAAACCTTTCCAATAGACTAGGGAAAAGCCAGCATTCTGTGTCAGCAAGCTGCAAGTCAGGAAGTTAGAAAGATGACTCTGGTTATGTGCCAAACCATGAAGACCTGTGAAAGAATTTTATTTTATGCTGAGGAGAAATCCACAATAGGATCTTAAACCAACAGCCAACAGAACCAAAATATTTTTTAGAAAGGTTGCTCTAAGTTTTCAACAGCCTCCCAAAGTCTCTATTTCCTCAATGGTCCAATGCAAATCACTTCTTCCTAATACAAGTATTCTGATGATTAAATGAAATTAATCTAAAGCATTGAATATTGCTCAATTAATTTTGATAATTATAATTGTACATCCTAGTCCTCATGGTAGTTTTTTCTTTGGATTGGAACATGAAGAACAAAATGCATTGGTCTAGGCAGTGTCGGGTGAAGAATGGGTGGAGGAGAGAAATGAAACGGGGAAGCTGCTGAGGAATTCAGTGGTTTGCGGAAAATCAGTTAGCTTGAAGAATATGGACTGGGATCCAAGCTCAGGTCTGTCTGTATCATGCTTTAGTCCCCGAACCCCCAGAAAGTTTTCCATCTTTTCAGATTCTGGTTCTGAATTAAAAACTTCATTTCAGGGCCTCCCTGGTGGCACAAGGGGTTAAGCACAGCACTATGAAGCAATCCGCAGCCTCTGCAGCATGAGTTCGATCCCCGGCCGGCCAGAGAGAAACCCACAGGGCAAGGCAGACCTCTCCTATTTCGCCCGCTGCTCCCCTCAGCAGTGTATTTCAGTCAATCTGCCTGTTCTGTTCCTTACTCTGCCTCTTGTGGCTCCTTCCACCCTCCCCCGCATCTCCAGCTCATACCCCAGCTCTTGTATGCATAAATAAATCTTAAAAAAAAAAAACTTCATTTCAGAATCTCCTAGAATCCATACTGACTTTTCAGAGAAATACTACTAATTCCCCTTTAAGGAAAAAGTTTCCAGCATCTCCATGTCCCAACCCAAACTCTGGGTGCTGCAGCTTTTTAGTTTAGAAGATACCAATGGTCTAGAAAGTACTAGAACCACCTTCTCTATATGGAAAGAAAGCATGGCCATGCCCGTGCATGTGTCCAGAAAAGCCTCTTTCTCCTGATATAACCTGTTCCTCCGGATCCTGCCAGACAAAGGTCTTCTTGGCCTTGGAGGCTGCGGGCTCAGGACTGAGCAGGATTCACTGTTGTCACTGGGAAAAACACTGTTGTCACTGGAAAAAATTGCCCACTGCTCCCAGCAAGGTGGACAGACGTAGCTGGGGCGCTCACAGCTAGGTGGCATGCTCTGTGAGTTCCTGGAACCTTGAGCAATAGGAAGGAAGGTTTGGTTTGATTTGGCTCAGTTTGCTCCCTTACTGAGCTCAGTGCTTTGGGCTTTCAGAAGATACTCCCAAGTTTCAATTCACACCCCATTGGATTTCACTTCAACCTGAAAACTCACAGGAAAGGTCAGCAGAAACAAGTGAGTTCAGTCGATTCTCCCCTCAGAGCCATAAATCACACTGCTGCCACAGAGGAAAGGAAGAAATGTGATAAGAAGCTTGGCTTACTGTAATTTACCCCAACTATGTGTGTGTGTTGGGGGGTAAGGGACATGCTGGCAAGGGTGGGGATGTTTGTGTCACACTACACAGGTTTTCATTATGAAATGTTTTTATCATGGCACTGAAGTATGTTTCCTTACAACTGCCTGATTCAAATAAGCTGCCAATACTGCCTCTAATGGATATTAATAAAATGAAGAATGAAATTATAATTATCACTTAGATGAACTTTCTATGGACCAGATAGGATGCTAAGTATTTGACTTGCATTATTCCATTTGAGTCTCAATATAATCCCATGAAGTGGGTACCATAATTCCCCATTTTATAGAGGGGTGGAAAGCAGAATTTGCAGAACTGGGATATAAATCTAACCAACAGGTAGTCTGTATGTGGGAATTTTCTGGTTCATGGCACAGGTTGCCCCTTTTCATCAGATTCAAAGCAGGGGACTGTGGTCATGAGTTAGGGATCCGCTCCAGGGTGAAGGCTGGATTGTGGCGGGGCTGGTGAAAGCCACCTGACTTGATGCCTCCCTGATGCTCTGGCAGTTCTGCTTGGAAGAGAGAGGACACTGCATTTCTGCCAATATCGAAGCAAACTGATTGGGAATTCAGCGCCAGAGTCTCCCTACTAGTGAGCATAAATCCCGTTAACATTAACGGTAGTTACCTCACTGCCTCAAGGGGAACATACACTTTTAATTGCTGTGAAAAGAGGCCTGGGAGACCCCATCAGGCTGTGCCACCTCGGGTTCTAGTAACTGAGTCCCACTGCTGCCCACTGCGCTGCAAAACCTGGCGACAACTCACCCCCAGCCTCTGCAGACTGGCAGTTGAGCATTTGTTTGGTTTCTTAAATGATTATGTCACTTATATAAGATTTATATGCTTTTTAGAATGTCTTTTTTGTTTGTTTGTTTGTTTTTAACTATCACTGCTTTCTACAGTCCCCTCTGCATTTTTTTGCTAGGCCCATAGGTGAAAGGCCAATCCAGCACAATAGAAAGACATGGCAGGAGTGGGCCAGCTGGGTCTGCATCCCCCTAGTAGAAACATCTTTTTTTTTACCCCTCCCTCCTAGCCCCCCAAGATCATAATATTTCCATCCACATGATCTGGAGCTACTTTTTTTGTTTGTTTGTTCCTTCGGTAAAACCTGCAAAGATAGCTCTACCCCCCAAGTTATGGGAAGCAGAGCCCTAGGCCCATTATGACACAGGACCAACTGGCCTCGTACTGGGTGACCTTTGGAAAGAACTGGACAAAAAACACGGGGGGGGAGGGTTGCTTGTGATGGGTAGCTGGCAGGCCTGGTGGGAGAGTCGGGGTCCTCACAACAGCCCTGTGTCCTCCTACCTGCGCGGCCAGGTCGACTTTCCTTGAACAGAGGTGCTGAAAAGCGAGCCATGTAACTACAGCGAATAGAAAGGGAGAGAGAAAATGGTGAAGTCAAACAAAGGGGCAGGAAGAAAAAGCGGAGAAACAAGTGTTCCTCTCCCTGCAGAGCGCAAAGAGCTGCGCCCCCAAGTCGATCCCCTTCCGCCATCTAGTGGCGGTGATTTGTAACTGCAGCACACACCGCGGCTGCTGGCGATCTTGATGGGAGGAGGTGCCCGGAGATGGCTACCTCCTGTGGCAAGACGAGGCACGTCCAGCACCACAAGGGGTAACTTGAGCCAAAATCACGACCGGAAGAGCAGACTCTTTGCCGAGGAAGGGCTTGTTTGCTCTGATTCGAAATACTGTGCCATTAAAGAACAGATGTGTCTTGCTCAATCTGCAGGTTAACGGAGGTTGAGATTGGAAACTGGTTAAGGGAGGTTGAGATTGGAAATTCCCCAGTCCCTAGCAATTTCTCTAAAAGGATTCAGGTGTTTTGCACGATTAACATTTCCTTCAGGAAAAGCCGGTTTCCTATTAATAAAGACTTTTTACTTCCGTTTGTTGACACGCTTCAGAAGCCAAACATGCTTAAATTTTGAAGAGATGAGGACAGAGATGTTACACGGATTCATCAGCCAGAATCTACTCCTTATTGGGGTTCCCAGTAATGTCCTTATAAAATAAGTAGCTTTCCTTTGAAAAATACATAATACAGGTTCTGGGCATGAATTTTTTTCACTACAAGTTTCCCCAGTCCCAAATATGTGAGGTTCCCAGTTGATCAAATCTTGACACTAGTATTCACTGATGAAGTATTGTAAAAGTTTCTAGCAGTGAGAACTAAGATATTGGAATAAAAAAACATATGTACAGAAAGAGTTTCAATTTTTCAAACATATATACATATATCCTAAATGATGATGCTTGCCATAGACTTCGATATGTGCCTACTTCAAAAAACTGTGTTCGATTCTAAGCAATTATGACAAAAAAGATCTACCCCCCAAAATTCTTCTCTGCATCTGTATCTATGAGAAAAATAATTGTGGGTCTAAGCAGCAATCTGCTTTCTCCAGGATTCTCTGCCTTCTTCCCTGATCACTGTAATTGTATACATTTTTGGCAGGCTGAGAAAGGTGTAATGGAGACCTATCATACAGATAAGAGCTGGTGTTTGTTCACATTATAGATGTACGGATCTGTGAGGTCACTAGCCATTCTGCTCCTGTACTTTCTTTGGTGCCAGACACAGAGAGTCTAAGGATGCTCCAGACATTTCCAGTTTGATGCACTGGCACTCTCTGGGGCCCCGGTCCATGGGGTGACTGGCTCCACTCTGAAGCCTGACCCACAACAGCACTGAGCACAGTAGGGTCAGATGGGCTGGCTTGGTTCTGTCTCTATTGCATTCAGAGGACAGATTCTTTGCCTTCGAGCCAAATGAGCTCAAGGACAGCAACACAGGATAGGCAATAGACTCGCAGGGAGACAGGAGAGAAGGAAGATGTTAGAGAGTTTGGCACTTGCTTTGGTGAAGCATTTATTTCACTTTGTTTTGTGTTTTACCCTCACAGACTCATTTTTCACTTCTCCCATTTATTCCCTCTGGACCCAAGGGTAGAGAGTGAACTTCTGCAGGCAATCAAAGGAATTTACCTCCAGCCAAAGACAGGGGCTCCAGTGGCTCATAAGTAGGGGTTCACTTGTATGGGAGAAGTGACAATGCCTCTATAAGTTACTAGATTTACAAGGGGTCTTGCAAGGGCCTCCCTGGTGGCCTAGGGGTTAAGTCTCAGTGCTTATCACCTCCATGGCCTGAGAGATCTCCGGGCCAGGGAACTGACCCATGCAGCAGACTTCTCCTGTCTCGCCCACTGCTCCCCTCAGCAGTGTATTTAAGTAAATCCACCTGTTCTGCTTCCCACTCTCTCTCTGGTGAATCCTCTCACCCTCCTCCCTCCTGCACCTGTGGCCTACACCCAGTTCTTTTACATAAAATAAGGGGCCTTGCAAATCCATATTCAAAAATTTCAACCACAAGCTGCAGGCTAACAGAACCTGCACTAGTGAAATCATTAATATAATCACAGATTCCCTCTCTCACCCTCCTCCACTGGTGCCCCAGGATCAATGAGGAAATCAAAGTTAATGGGAGGAGGGTGCCCCCAAGCAGCTGTTGGGGAAATGACTAGAAGCACTGAGCTTCCCCACTGATGGACACAGCTGACCACAGTGGTGATAGAGACATGACCACGACAATATTCTAGAAGCCACAGGTAGCATGCAACATGGAAAGAAGAGGAACAGGGAACAAAGCAACTGGTGATAGCAGGAGGAGTGGGGTGGTGGAGTCCTCTGAAAGCAACCAGAATGGCAGAGCTCTCTGGAAGGGAACAGCTATAATAGTAGCTGAGGCTGTGGATGATAGAATAGCTCACCTGCTTTCACATTGCAGCTCAGCTGAGATCTGGCTGCTCTTTCTCCTTTCTGTTGTCCTCACTACCTGACAATTGCACTCATCACCTAAGCAGCCTAAGTGTGTCTTCCTGTTCCTAAAGAAATAGGCATAACTGTGACTTGACCAAATGAGCAAAATGTCACCTCTTTCTGTTCATGACCCAGCTACCTACTTCCCTTTAAACATGATCCCAATCCCTCTATTAATCCACCTCTGTGGGGGGATGTTTGGCAGATTGCATTCTCCAAAGGTGGCCAATAAGATCTCCTGTCCCGCAAGTGCTACAACATGACTTTGTCATTCTTCCCTGAAGGTGGAGGGCTTGTGACAAGAGGACAGCAGAATTGACACTGTGTGGCTTCCAAGGTGGTGCAATAAATGGCAAAAGATTCCCCTCTGGATATGTGACTGGAAGGGTAGGAAGGCCAGAGAGCAGGGTTCGAAGAGAGCAAGGTCAAGGGATGACCTTGATTGTTCCTCATCAAGTGTGGGAAACCATGTCTCCATCTAAGATGCTACATATGTAAGAAGTATCACTGATGCAATGAAAATCTTTAAGGAACAGAAAAATCACCACCATCATGTTAAATGATACATTATGAATATATTAAATATACAAAAACAAATACACAAAATGCAAAGAAATATGGGAAGTCCTCCAGTATGTCTGGACACCTTTCGATACATTCTGAAAGTACCAGGAGGGGAGGGTTTCTGGATTTTATAACTCCAACTTCTCTTGTGTGGACAGGCAGGATGACTTAGTCCTGAGGCACAGTGCTCAGGGCCCCCAATATTTCTAGGGTTTCAAGAATATTTTAATTTTAATTAAAATCAAAAGAAAAAATTAACTTTCAGATTGGGTTAAATGTTTTAAAATAAAGAGTATATTCACTTTTATACCCACACACTCACAAAATATATTTTTAAAATTTAATTATGTACAAATATTTAAAATCTAATGTTCTTTTTTTTAAGATTTATTTTTATTTATTTATTTATTTATACAAGTACTGGGTACAGTCAGAAGCACGGGAGGGTGAGAGAATTCACCAGAGCCAGAGCGGGGAGCAGAGCAGGCAGAAGGACCGAAGTACACTGCTGAGGGGAGCAGCGGGCGGCAGGAGAGGTCTGCGCGCCATGGGGGACCCTCCTCCGGTGGCCTGGGAGCAGCCGGGGATCGAACCGGCGCTGCCGAGGCTGCGGGCAGCTTCACAACCCAGCGCTCAACCGCTGCACCACCAGGGGATGCCCAAAAAATCTAATGTTCTTTATGGAGGACAGTCTTTAAGCAGCTGAGTCGTCAAAGTCATTGCTAAAGAGGCTCCCATATGGACAAATGTTCCTTTTCACTTGGGGTCCTCTAGAAATGAACCCCAGTAGGAATTTTTCCGTTCAGTGCTTCCCTATTTGGACTCCAGATGGCGTCCTTGCTCTAAAGCTAGCGCTGTCAAGTACGTTGCTTTCCAGTGAGGACTAGATACTGATCTGTGTGATGCCTCCCTTGAAGCAGGCAGAGGTTATTTTTGGTAGAGAGAGTGTTTAGCGTGCTTGGCTGGAGGCAGGCCTGGAAGTTTTCATGGTTGTCATTCTTTTAAACTCTCAGTCCCAAAGGATAATCTATGAAAATAAAACTTGCCCATTTTAAGCTATATTTGAATTATTGAGCATGCTGCGCTGTGCGAAAAATTTAAATGTCTAGGAAAATAAATGCAGTGCATGAAAAGATTTTATTGAACTTCTCCAAATCAGTATGAAGGTAAATGGTGTGATTTTGTTTTGTTTTGTGTTTTTCCGCAAAAGATGTCCCTGTGATTTGTTAAGAGCTCTTTTGAAAATGATAGACTCAAATACTTCATGATAAAATAGAAAAAAATACAACTCCCTGAAGCTATTTCATACTTAAGAAGACAGTTTATCATTTTTTTTAATGAAACACTAAATTTTTTGCTTTCAGAATTCTTGGCCTAATCTTTTAGACAAGATAGTTGCTTGTGAAAGAGCAGAAATGGCTCAAATCACTTAATTTTATTTTCTCTGGCTGCTTGGAAAAAAACATACATGTAAATGTATGTGAATGGAAACAGATGAAGCAAGTCCCACCCCCACACCCCCCCCCCACAGACAAGCACACACGCACACAGTGTTTTGGGGACAGGAGGATCATTTCTTACATTTCTGCTTTTCATGACCATGTCTTATACCCACAAAGATTTCTTAACCCTTCTCTTCCTTCTTGGTCACTTTGAAAAGTGATTTGTTCCTATACATTAAATTCAAATTCCATATAAATAATAGATGCACTTTCTTTCATGAGAATTACCAGCAAGACTTGGGGCTTCCATGGGGCAAAGAAATGTAGATGGAGGCTTGAGCCAGGAAGGGGCCTTGCTCCAGAGGGCTCCCTACAGAGACATGTGCCTAAGGATTGTGTTCTCTCTGGGAAAAAAACAGTTGACTAAACTTTATCAAAATAAGATCAGTGATGAATATATGTTTATGTATATCAATGGAAAATGAACTTTATCTTCAATTAACTTGAGATTACTCGCTATCACACATGACATGTTTAAAGTTCTTAACGAAGACATTAAAACTATAAAAAGATGTGCAATTAAGTGACAGTGAGGAGAACACAAGTAAATGATAATTGCTTACCACAGGTGCACTGTTAGAAGCAAGTGGAGCACTTACGTGGAGGCCCTCAAATAATGAATATGAATAAACAGCACAGGCAATGTGTCAACACTATTCTAAACTCTATTCTATATCAACTCAATTCCTTAATTTTATTGTATTATTTTTTTATTGCAGTAACGTTGGTTTAGAACACTGTATATGATTCCGAGGTGTAATCACACCCTTCAGATGTATGTTACCACATCACACCCACCACCAAGGCACCCAGAGTCCTCCACCATAGTCCATCGGGCCCACTTTACTACTGAGGCCCTCCCTTCCCCTTCTGGCAGCCTCAATTCTGTGATCAGATTTGTTGGATTTGTTTTAGTTTTGTCTGTTCCTTTGTTTTGTTTCTTTATATTCCTCATATGAATTATATCACCTGTTATTTGTCTTTTTCATTCAGAATCACTTCTCTTAGCATAATCCAACCCCATCCATCTTGTCACAAATGGCAAGACTTTTTTTTTTAAATAGCTGAGTGGATCAAGATGTGGTGGACATCTTGATCCACACATCTGTCTTTGGGCACTTAGCTTGTTTCCCTAACTCGGCTATTGTAAACAGTGCTGCAGTGAACATAAGAGTGCATCTATCTCTTTGAATTGTATTCTTTGGAATCCAGGAGTGGGATTGCTGGATCATATAGTAAATTTATTTATAATATTTTGAGAAACCTCCATACAGTTTTCCACAGGGGCTGAACTAGTCTACTTGCCTACCAACAGTGTAAGAGGGTTCCTTTTCTCCACATCTCTGCCAACACTTCTTTCTGTGGTTTTGATTTGCATTTCCCTGATGATAAACGATGATGAGCATTTTTCATGTGCCTGCTGGACATATGTATGTCTTCTTCTGAGAACTCTCTACTTTGCTCTCTGCTCAATTTTTGACAGGTAATTTGTTTTATTTATGTTGAGTTATATGAGTTCTTCCTAGATCTTAGATATTAATTCCTTGTTGAATGTATGAGGTACAAATATCCTCCCATTCAATGAGGTGTTTTTTCATTCTAATACAAGTTTCTTTTACTCTACAGCTTTTTAGTTTGATGTAGTCCCATTTGTGTTTTTACTTTTGTTCCCCTTGCTATTGGTTGACTCAATTCTTACAACAACTCCATAAGGTTAGATATACTATTAATACATCTTATTTACAGTTGAGAAAACAGAGGTACAGTGAGGTGAAATAATTTGCCCAAGGTCATAGTTTAGTAGGGGCAAATCTGATTGGAACCCAGTTGGGTTGCACATTCTGTCTGTAAACCACTACAAACTTCTATTCTCAAATCCATTTCTGGAAGTTGCAGATTCTGTAGTTGTTGCATCCATATCCCCTCAAAACTCACAAGTCTCATAGACTGGCTGTGTTTTACTTCCTGAGACTCTGGTCATGGAAACTCATCATACAAAGGCCTACAGGAAGTACTAAAATAGCCACCCAAAACCCAGGAGCTCGCCATAGATGACCAACAGGAGATGGTGGGAAAACATTTGCTGGAGCTGCGCCTCCTTCAGTGTCTCTGAGGCTCCGAGTGGTCTCATCCCACAGTGGTAGCTTATCCTCTCATGTACCCTGATCTGGCTTCCTTTCCTTCCCTAGCTCACTTCATCGCTTCTCCCGGGGTCTCCCCCTAAATAAATGGCTTTTACTCAAGTCCTCATTCCAGAGTCTATATCTGGGGAACATGGGCTTTGTCGTTTGAAAAATCATCAGTGTTATATTATTCATTGGCAAATGTGAGAATTGTTCTAAAGCTAATTTTACTTCTTTCTACTATGATGAATTTGCCAAAAAAAAAAAAAAAAAAAGGATCAATCTGCAAGAAATGTCAAAATTCTACCAAATGATCTTAAATATTCTTGGTAATTAGAGAATATCAGTTTCTTCCAAGCTGCTGTGCTTAATGAATTTGGTAAATCATCTCTTCACATAAACTTGGCCACAATGTAATTTCACAAAAAGGAAATCTATCAAATGTTGCCTTGGTATAGACTACCAAGGATCCCAAATTGTTTTAACACTCTGACCTAAAAGGAAAGAACACAAATAAAGAGAATATTGAAAATACCTAGATCAAATTTTAAAATGCCACATTCCATTGTTAGAATACTTCCAACATATGTTAAAATGTTTTGGATTGGGCCTCCCAGGTGGCACAGCAGTTGAGCGCTGCGTTGTGAAGTTGCCTGCAGCCTTTGCAGTGCTGGTTCGATCCCCGGCCACTGGGCGAGGGTCCCAAATGGCGCGCAGACCTCTCTGGCCGCCCGCTGCTCCCCTCAGCAGTGTATTTTGTCAGTCTGCCTGTTCTGTTCCCTGCTCTGGCTCTGGTGAATTCTTTCACCCTCCCATACCTCTGACTGTACCCAGTGTTTGTATAAATAAATAAATAAACCTTTAAAAAAAATGCTTTGGATTCTAAAAAAAAAATCTGTCCACAAGATTTCTGGACCTACTAAACGTAGAGCTTCCATATGATCCAGCAATTCCACTCCTAGGTATTTACCCAAAGGACACAGAAACATCAATTCCAAAGAGCACCTGCACCCCTATGTTTATAGCAGCACTGTTTGCAATAGCTAAGCTTTGGAAACAACCCAAATGCCCAAAAATAGATGACTGGATCAAGAAGATGTGGTACATATATACCATGGAATATTACTCAGCATTCAAAAAAGATAAACACATGCAATTTGCAGCAATGTGGATGGCGCTAGAAGGGATCATGCTCAGCGAAATAAGCCAGAAAGAAAAAGAAAAATACCGGATGGTCTCACTCATAGCAGGAATCTAGAAAACTTAAATAAGGGACCAGGAAAATGAATAACTGTAAGAAAGTGAAAATCAAAATCAACAAAAAACTATGAACCAGAGACACTTTTTGGGGTTGGGGGGCAGGAGGGGAGGGACTGGGGTCAGAATGGGGGGGTTGAAATTGTATGGGGAATATAAAAATAAAATTTATTATTAATTAAAATAAAACTTCAAAAAAAAAATCTGTCCACAAACTGTGAATTTTGAGGTTTAATTATATTTTGACTTTTCCAAAAATACTTTGGCACCTAGATTTATTTTGCCAAAGTCCCAGGGGAGTCATATTCATTGTTCTTATTCTGCTTCTTCCTGCCCTTCCATTTTATTTTCAATTACAGACTGTATCAATAAAAAGAAAATTACCATGTCAAAAATTTAGATGAAGCAGTGTATTACCTCCATCTTCCAAGTACAATAAAGCAGAACACTCTAAAAGCATTCGTATAAAAAGGCCAGCATCCCTCTCAGCCTCTGTTCCCTAAGTGCCCGCTTTGAGCCTGTTCGCCAACTGGGCTGAGCTCAGATGGAGCAAGCTGAAGGCAGCTCTAGTCTTTCACATAACTACCCCCTCCCTCTTCACTGTGAAATCATTCCCCCTGGCATAAACTTGGACAGCTTCCACAGTTTTCTAGACATTTTCTGGTAATAAAAGTTCCCCTATAGTTGTTAAATAATTAAAATTCCATCCAGTGAACTATCAAAAACCCAACTTCCCTTTAATTTCAATTTTTTCTCCTCCATCACTGGCCTCTGTCAGGCAAAGAGAGATGAAGGCAACTCTCTGGCCCCTCCAGGCTCAAGTCCTTGGCAAGGGAGGTGGCACATTAGGGCTGAGGTCTTACCACCTGAAACATTGTCCTCTGGCAGCAGGACTGCCTGTGTGGTGCTCTCCTAGGTGTTAGCCCTCTCTTCACAAGGCTTTGGTGGTTTCCATGGATACCTGTTAGTTGCCCTGGCATCTTGACTGTCCCCACTCTGAGCTACTCTTAGATCACCTCTGGCAAGGGCTCTTTGCCCCTTGGAGAGTGCCTGTAAGATAGCTCACCCTGAGGGACTCCCTGCTGGCTCAAGGGGTTCAGTCTTAGTGCTATGAAGCTGTCCGCAGCCTCTGCAGCACAAGTTTGGTCCCCAGCCAAGAAGGTGACCCACATGGCACAGCAGACCTCTCCTGTCTCACCAGCTGCTCCCCTCAGCAGTGTATTTCTGTAGATCTGCCTGTTCTGCTCCCCACTCTGTCTCTGGTGAATCCTCTCACCCCCTGCACCTCTGGCCTGTACCCCAATTCTTGTATGCATAAATAAATAAATCTTTAGAAAAAATAGCTTACCCTGAATTCCCAGGAAACACGCGCGCGCGCACACACACACACACACACACACACACACATACACACACGGCAGCAGCTACCTCTACCTGCACCTCACCTCTGCACTTCCCATGTTCCAAAATAGCAAAACAGGTGAGCAGGGGGTACAACCAGAGAGGAGAGGAGAAAGCATAATGCCAGAGAGCAAGAGAGAGGAAGCTGCACTGGATCGATCCAAAACCCATACACTATTCCAGATCATGAAAAATTACAGAATGCTTCCCTTTGTTTTATAATGACAGAATGAATACAATATCAAAACATGACATAAATAACACCAAACAACAACAAACACTCCAGTTCAACCTAACTTATGAATCCAAATGGGAAAATCCTAAGTACCAGCAAATATAATTCAGCAATCAACTAAATAAATAACATACACAACAAAATATTTCCCAGGAATGCAAAGTAGCTTAGCATTAGGAAATCAATCTCTGTATGTACCTGTGAATGCATATGTATATATATATCATATGTGATATAGCATAATAATCATACTACATAGAGATCATGTTAGTGGTATGAGTATTACAAAGAATAATTATAAAATTCAATTCCTGATTTCTTTTTTTAATTTATTTTTACATCATTGTTCATTTTTAAACAATATTTGCTTCCCCCACCACCACCCCCCACTGCCAGCCTCAGGTGTAGTCTTATTAAAAAAAATCTTTTAGCAAATCAAGAAACAAATCTTCCTTAATATGAGGAAGAACATATATCATTTAAACCAGTAGCCAGTCATTTTCTTAACAACAAAGCAGACACTAGAGGCATTCCTATTAGCAATAAGAATGAGAAAAAGATTCCCTCTATACTATTACACAAACTGTCTTTAAAGTTCTAAACATTGTACTAATATTTGAAAAAGAAAGGAGATATAGATATTAGAAATGAAGAGAAAATACAATCATTACGTGTAAATAATATTGTGTTACTGTAAAATGCTGGTATCTACTGAAAACTATCAAGGTACATATCTGAGGAAAAAAGCAATTAAAATACTTACTGCATGTCAATGAAAAGATATTTTAAGTAGAAAAATAATAGAAAAAAACCAAAAAGGTCCTATTCACTATTTTAACAAGACACACAAAAGGGATAATGTTATCTGAGTAATGTATATGCCACAAATCACACCAAATAGCCTGACTCTGGGAAACAAAAGTAGAGAGACTATATGATATTCCTGGTGGAAAAATGAATTTTGTAAAGATGTCAAATTAATTTATAGGTCTAAATAAAATCCAAATCTACTAGCTACAACATGAATAACCCTAAGACACTATGCTATTATAATTAGTCTTTTTCCTGGTCCCTTATTTAGGTTTTCTAAATTCCTGCTATGAGTGAGACCATCCGGTATTTTGAACCAGGGACATACTAGGGGGGTTGAGGGGGTGGAGAGGAGAGAAGGAATTAGAGTGAAAATAAGGGAGGGTGGGAATTGTATGGGGAATATAACCAAAATGAAAATGCAAACATTGTGCAAAAATGAAAAATGTTAAGAATGAAAAATGTTAAGAATTATATAAAATAAAATATATATTAAAAAAATAAAGGACAATAGTTTCCCAATTATAAAAAATATGGTGCAAGAATAAAGAAGTATATATATTGCTCTATTGTAAAAAAAAATACATTATGCTAAATAAAGGAAGTGAGATAAAAAGACCAACTACTGAAAATGTCCACAATAGATAAATCCATGAGACAAAAATAGGTTAGTGGCTGCCAGGGGACAGATGGAGTGTACAACTAGCGAACAGTTTTTCCTTGGGGAGTGATGGAAATATTCTGGAATGAAATAGTGTTAATAAGTATGTGACATTGTGACTATGCTAAAACCCAACCAGAATGTACACTTTAAGATGATTAAAATGGTGAGTTTTCTGTTATGTTAATTTTATCACAATTTTTAAAAGTTATTAGAATACATGTTCTAAGATAAAATTAAAATCAAATGTGTGCAAAACTCTTAAAGTGCCTAAAATCAGATCTTCTGTGCAATGGGATTTTGTAAAGACCTTTCTCTAGCATCTGGGTCTTAGCTCTGACTGATCACGTGACATTGAAAAGAACATTTTTTGCTTGAGTCCATTTTCTCATCTATGAGAATGCACATTTTGCACAGGGTGGCTGTAGATCTTGGAGGCATTATCAAGTAGATTGTAGTTGAAATCATGGGTGTAGGTGAGACAATTTGGGGAGAGTATGTGGAATGTGTGGGTCTAAGAAGTGCTGGAAACCGGGCTATAAGAAACAGAAGGAAAGAACCAGTGAAGCAATTATCAGAGAGAGATGAAGAAATGGGTCATAGATTTTAAGGAAGGGGACATTTTTAAGAAATAGAATAACAGTTTCATTTTAATTTTTTAGAAAGGATGTGTTGATCGCTCCACAAACCTGCAAGTTGAGGGAAAAGTTAGACATGGGTTCTGAATGTCATCCTGACATTTGACAACATCTTTCAGGGTGTCATTTTGAGACCAGATAGAGGGAAATAAAGACTGGATGAAGTTCAGATGGGAAGATCAGCAATCAGACAAATGAAAAACCTCAAAGAGATATGAGTTAATGGAATGATGAGAGGTGTGGGAGGAAGATGAACTGAAGGTTGTATACACAGTTGTCTTATCTTTGTGAACATTTTATAAGCTAGGTTTATAAACTATATTTATCCAGCTCAAGAATAGCCTGAAGCTAGAAGACATAGCAAGAATTTTATATGACAGAGTGAGGGTTCCACATGAATTCAGTGAGGAGAAGGGGGATTATTCATTGCGTTAAACAGAGGGAATCTGTACGTTGTCGTGTAGACAGCACAGAACCCATGTTCCAGTCCTGACTGTTGATCTCCAATCTATAACTGAATCAATCCCCTGCTCATAGGCTGGGAACCAGGAATTCATATTTTTTTAGTTTAATATATTTATTTAAATATATATATTTATATATGTTTTATGTCATTGTTCATTTTTGCGTAATGTTTGATTTTTCCTCTCTGATGTAATCCCTGTAAAATTCTCACACCCAAGTCACCCATGAACTGTCACTATAGTCTCTTATGCTTTTCCCTCCTCTGTTTTGCCCTCTCTCCCTCTCCCTCCCCTGCTGTGTGTCTCTAATTTATACTTTGCCTACTAATATTGTCTCTCTCTCTCTCTTTTTTTCCTTTCCCTATCCCTTGTTTAGTTTCCCTATGTACCTCCTGTAAGTGAAATCATACTTGTAACTATTTTCCAGGACTTTCAAATGCTTCCCAGCAGTGTCCATGGGCTAACACTTGGGGACACTGACTTAAATCTTTTATAAGCTTCATTTCTGAAGGGTTTACCAAGATGATTCCTAAGGCCCTTTCCAGCTCTAACGTTTGTATCTGTGCTCGTGTAAGAATGTGGATGTCTGCTGAAAGTTTACCTAATATTTAGCTGCTGGTTCAGTCTCTGCACTGGGAATCTGAACTTGCCTATGACTTCCCCCATTCGTGAAATCTCATCCTGGGGTCACAGTGAAGTGATGAGAAAATTTTATAAAGATGCTTAACATGTAAATGCACAGTTATATACAATTAGTTGGGTGAGTGAACAAATAAAACACTAGGACTCAGACATTAAAGATCTCAACCACACAGATGGTTTATTTCTCAAATTTATTCATGTGTGTTTGCTAATCCCCAAGTTCACCTTTAAAGTCTGCTTTATTCTAAGTGGAAAGAGAAGTCGCTGTGCGGGATAAAATCCAGGCAGGCATTAAAAACAAGTAATAATGACTGTGCCTGGTGAGTGATTCTCACATAGCCTCGGGTCAAGTAGATTTCCTGCCACAGAACAAGCTTAATGGAGCAGAGGAAGGCGAAGGTAGAACCATTAACAGCTTGTCTGGCTGCCCAATGATACTTTAGGATAAAGACAATGTTGCCTCAATAATAGTAGGACTGGGTTTCATGTCCACAGTCCCAGATTTCATCTAGTCAAGGTAAAGCATAGACAATGGGTCTCATTCCACAAACATTTATTGAGTCCCTACCATGATAAGCACTTTTTCTAAAGATTTATTTATTTATGCATACAAGAACTCGGGTACAGGCCAGAGGTGTGGGGAGTGAGAGGATTCACCAGAGACAGTGTGGGGAACAGAACAGGCAGACTGACTGAAATACACTGCTGAGAGGAGCAGAGGGTGAGACAGGAGAGGTCTGCTGCGCCATTTGTGGGTTAGCACCCTGGCAGGCGTGGTCGAACTCCTGCTACAGAGGCTGCAGACAGCTTTACAGCACTGTGCTTAACCCCTTGCGCCACCAGGGAGGCCCCGAGCTACGCACTTTTCTAAAGAAACTCACATCCTGGGGAGAAAGACAGAATGGACAGTTGTAAAATAATTTATTAGCAGAGTAATGGATAGAAACACAGCTGCTGTAAAAAGCAGAGAAGTAGGGTACCCACCTTCCTCTCCAGGTAGGGAGACTCTCTGGAAAGGCTTTTTAGAATAGGAAACAAAAACCTGAGCCTTGAAGACTAAAGCAAGGATCCTCTGCAGGTAAATATAACTAGGTGTCTGTGGCAAGAAGAGCTCAGGAAAGAATGTTCTGGGTACTTGTGACCTGAGGGACATACACATACAGAGCAGGCTGTGTGCAGAGACCTGCAAGGACAGAAGCAAGCAGGGAGTTTATGAGAGCGCAGAGGTGCAGGTAGTGACAGAAATGTGAGGCTCCACTGAGCAACTTGGACTTTAACCTGTAGCACATGTAGAGTCTTGAAAGGGCTGAAAACACGGGAGTGACCTCTATAGCTCCCATCTGGAATCAGAGGCAGGATGGCCAGTTGCAATGAATGCTGATGAGCAAGAGATGATCAAGTCAGACCAGTCTTGAAATAGGATGGTAGGGATGGAAAGGAGAGAAATTATTTTTCAAATACTGAGGTCCTATTACCTGGATTTGGTGCTATGTGAGGTTGAGGAGCTACAGGAAACTGAGATCAGTTCCTAGGTTTCTGGTTTGGATGATAGAATGTCTCTAACTTAAGCAGACATTACATGCAAAAGAGTAGGCTAAGTAGATTATTCCAAGGTTTTCAAGAAAAGGATCTTGGATTAGATGGTAGCTAGAGGGGGTAGAAATGACAGATTAAACCGTTCAAGAGCACAAGGAACTATGATTATATGACTCACAAAATTCTCAGCACCTAGATCAAGGCCTGCCCTTGGTATGTCCTCAACAATTATTTTAAATGAATGTGGACTGACCAGTGGAAGGATCACTGAGATGAGAAAGATTTGAGGAGGTTTGCAAGAGAGCAAGAAGCAGCTATGAAAAGAAATGAAGCTAAACCATATCAGAAAATGCCACCCCAAAATATGCCACTTTGGCATAGAGATTATTTTGAGCTAAAGGCAATTGAAAATGAACAGATGCAAGAATTCTCTGCCCTGCTCTTATCTGCCTAAAAGCAGGGCATAAATTTCCCTTTGTGAAGTTACCCCTGAAACAGCCAGGAAAAGAGCAATGCTTATCACCAGAGATATAGAGTCAACACTAAGATAAGTTTGCATAAACAGGCCTTACTAGAATAATCCTTAAAATAAAATTAAATAATCCTTATCTCACATAAGTTCCCCTATATATTTCCACTTCTCCACATTTTATCATCCCTAAAAGCCCAAACCAAGTCTTAATAGCTTTCTTGAGTTTCACTTTTTTCCATAAATGCTTATATATGTAAATATTAATAAAAATGGGTGTCTTTTCTCCTGTTAATTTCTTTTACTAGTTTATTTTTGAGACCCCTGCCCCAGATATTGAACGTAAGAGGCTAGAAGAAAAGTTTTTCCTCCTTGAAAATAGCAAGGTCCTTAAAGATGTTGGAAGGGATAGGTCAAGGGTAGAAGGATTTTATAAAAGGTGCAACATCACATTTCCAAGACAAGAAAAGTTTCTGAGGATGGGAATATATCTGAATAGTTTATATCTGAATATATCTGAATAGTTTATCAGAATATATCTGATATAGTTTATATCTGATCCTGCCTTACTGTCCTGGAACTCATTGAGCCAGAGGGCTGGGAAGTCACTTCCTCCCTATTAGATCTTGAGTTACCTCTCCCTGAGGATAATCAAGTTCCAGGAGGTCAGATGCTTAGTCTGTGGAGCTGAAATTAAAAAAGTTTAGAAACTCATAAGAAAAGCCTAACTCAAGACTGGCTATTTACTCTGAGACTCAATGACCCTTTTTCCTTTATCTCTGCTCTCTTCCCTAAACATAAATTCTTTATCATGAGGATTTTTAGTTCCTTAGGTCAACAGGGGCCTTCCAAATTTCTCTATCAGCTGTGCAGACATATCTTGACTTGGCTAAATCCCAAGACATGAAAAAAAAAAAAAAAGCTGGTGTTAAACTAGGTCCCCTGCTGTTCAAATTCATAAGCTATTTCATGTCATCAACCCACAGATTCACTCACTAAGAGGTTAATCAAGAGTTAAATGCACACATGACTATAATATCTAAATTATACCTCAATTTAAAAGTATTTTTTTAAAGGTGAGTAATAAGAAACAGCAAACAAGTAACCATGCAATATGTGCAGAAATATATGTATTTCTAATATATGAATCTTGTCCGAATGAGAAAGAATCATGATAGTTAGAAAAAAATAGGCTAACATGAAAACAGACACTATGTGCTCCTGAAATGCATCAAGCATATAAATGGAAGAACTTATAATTGAACAAACTTCAAAGAAAATGTAGTTTATCTTCCACCCCTGATTTGATCTTTCAGGGCCAATCTGTCGAGCTTTGTGGCCACCCAACATCTTTGAAGATCTCTTCTATAAATGGATCATCTTCCACGTTAAGAGTCTTACTTACACTCAAAGGTGGAAACTACTTTCTCTTGTGTACATAGGAAAATGCCTTTCCACACACATATCAGGACTAAGTGGATAGATAAATGAATGCAATAGCAGGTATGCAACCCCCTGTTATCTATTGCACTCTTGTGCAGTACTCAGGGATCTAACAAGGCCAAACAGCAGACCCCCCAGAAAGATACCCCAATCTTGGGCTATGAGGCTTATGAGATATATAATTAGGGAAGTAGTGGCCCCTCCCATCATTATTCAGGAGTCTAGATACCTTAATTATGACAGCACAGAATACTGACTCAAGCCTTTACCTCATCTTTCACGGTTTTAGGGAATACTAGGCATTCCTCTGGTATAATTTGGAGTGAGGGACCAAGGCTTGCAATACTAGTTGTATGATGTAGTATGCTATCGGCTTGACCCCAACAACCTAGCAGCATTCAAGACTGAAGAAGTATCAACATTTTCTCTGGTATGATTAGCATGCTGGGCTTCAAGTCTTCAAGTTGACCAGAACTGACTACCTTAAGCACTACACTATTGTCAGTTTCCATCAAGTTAGCAAGGGAGAGACTCATCTTCTAGAAAGCAGCCTGCAAAGAATCGATGTTGCACAAATTTCCCCTTTCTCTCTCTCTTGCTAAGTCTCCTTTGCATTAAGGTACAAACATGTGAGTGAGTCTCTGCTAACGAGAGGGACACATGTCAGACACATGTAGAAGACAGCAGGGCAAATAAGTAGCATGAAATTCATTTCCTAGAATGGCTGGTAACAGAGGACTCTAGTTTCTGGGAACAACAGTGGTGATGACATGAGAACAGGGTCCAGCATCAGCAGTGCCTGTGTTGGTGTCTGTGCCTGAAGATGGCTGCAGCAGGGTGGTTTCTGGGACAGACTCATGGTATATTTCCATAATTGTGATCTGTATGACTCCCAAACTGATCTGGCCCTCCTGGAGAGTCTCAGAGCAACCCAGTAGCCTGGAATAAACTTATCATCTGCTTCAACCAACTAAAATACATTCTCTTGTTTGCAACTTGGCAGTAGAGTGATAATTGGCAAACTATTTTTATCCCAGGCATTGTTCTAGGCACTGTCTTAGTCTTCCTCATTGGATTCTCACACAAAATCTACCAAATAAGTAAAATTGCACCGCTGAAGAGAAATGAGCTGAGGCAGTGGCATGGGATGAGGCTAAGATTGGTAAAAGAAAGATAATGAAAGCTTATTTGTTCAGCTGTTGAGTTTGGGATTTCTCCCATCTGTGTGCTCTACAGACCCCAAGTTGTATGTGAGATGTAGACCTGGGAGGCAGAAACTTTCACAAGGTGCCAAAAATATAGATGCCTCCATCAGCTTCTCTGTCCTTGTTGGCTACTGTATGTGTAAAGCATCTCAGATTCTCCCACACACTTATCCCATGCACCAGTGCTTCAGGAAAAATGTCTAGACATTATCTGATCACCCTTTGAATCCTCCAACCTTCATACCTCAACCCCACCCCCACCCCAGTCATGCAAGTTCTAATTCCTATGCACAGTTCATAATTTCCATATTTCTCTTTCCCTGACTAGTATGTGACTGATACAATCAGTAAAATGAAAAGTGGGATGGGAAATGACATATGTGATAAAAATAAATTTGAAGTTCACAATTCTATTCAAAGTAGCCTAGAAAAACAAAAAACTTGGGCTCTGATAATCATAAAAATGACTTGGCTCTTTGGACCACAGTTTCCTCATCAATTACTACAAAGAAAACTTAATATGAGTTATTCCAAGTTCTAGCAGTCTAGGACCATAAATGTCAACTCTGTTGGCAATAAATTTCATTTACTCTGTCTAGCTCCTACTCACCACATGAGAAAAGCAGAAGATAATTAGATTCTTCCCCCCCTTGAATACGATAATTTTAAATAATAATAATAACATGTGTAATAAGGTATTTTACCAAATATTCTATATCCAGTAAGTAATTCAATCCTCACAATCCCACTGACATGAAATTATTCTTGCTCCCTTTTGCACACAAGGAGATTAGAGCAAGAAAAAACTAAATAATTCTTACAATGACAGTTACAAAGACTGAGGAAATGCCTTAGTGTGGTGGAGGATACTGGCTCTGGAAATCCATGTCCTGCGTTCAAATTCTGCCTCAACCATTTTAGTACTTTTGTGGCTGGGGCCAAATTACCTAATCCCTCCAACCCTCCATTTTTTATTTTCTGTCAAATGGTGATACACCAGTTGTATTTTCTTCCCAGGATTTCTGTGAGGATTACATAAAATAGTGTTCGAGAAATGATGATTATGCTGGAGGTGATAATAATTTATATTACCTTCCAAAGTGCGCCCTTTTAACAATACCCAGTATCCTAAGCAAACCGCTGCTTCAAACACTAAGCATTGTGCACCAATGTTGTTGGACAAACATTAACCTTTTTGACCAATTAGAAAGACTAATGTAGCATAACTGACTAAATTGATTCCCATTTAATATGTGCTCAAAGATAAAGTCCAAAAAATTGACTCTTCTAGCAGATTGCTGTGCATCATATTTATAGACATATTTCTCACAGTCCATAGGAAGACACTTGGCAATATGGGAGGGTTTTTCCAGCATGGTAGTTAATGCAGAAAATGCATCTTCCCTGCATTTGAGGTCAGTGGAATGTACTAGGTCTCTCTTTCATTGATTAGAAAATACTCAAATCCTCTTCTGACATTTCCCCTACTTTACACAGCAGAAGCCCTGACACCCATCAGGAATTAATGGGTAATCTTCCACCCCAATGCCTAATGGTGAGAAACATCTTGATGTCTTCAGGCTCAGCTGTGCTCATTAGGTACAGAAATGCCCTGAGAAGATAGCGAATGCATTCAAATTTTTGTTTGTCTGCAGTTTGATATAATAATGTTTTATTTTTGGCCTCCAATTGCTCAGCAAACAAACAAAAAAAAAAAAAAAAACCAAAACTGTGGCTAAGCTGCTGATTTTCTCTAAACCGCTGAGCATGGGGATTGTAGCTTGATAAAGGCATTTAGTAGTTGAATGTTTATATTCAAACCATGCCAGTGGTTCTTTACTGGAGTTTTTAATGAAGGATGTGTGATGTTTACTTCTTTATGGAATAACTGAACTTACCAGTACTACCTTGGAAGAGATTTGTTGTTTTGTTTAGTTGATTTCATCTTTAGGGCTTTAACATGAAATTCTATTTAGGTTTTTAGTGACGATGTCACAAAGAGAAAGTATGCAAACCTTCACTGAAAAAAATTCATTTTAACTTCCCCAAATATTCTAAATTCTGAGACATCGGTCATGAGCTTGAACTGCCAAGCATCTGACATTTCCCAGGAAGCAATGTGAAGACCCATTTGGTAGAAAATTTTATGATTGTGGCATCAACTAAAGTGAGAGAAGGGAGAACAGAGACACTAGATACACCTGTTATCCTTGTTCTTTTCTTATCTTCTTTTTTCTTTCTCTTCTCTCAACCCTGAAGGCAAAGGGATTAGTTGAGAACGTAGGCTGTGCTTATCCAAAAGCAGAAAAAATGCTGAATTAGGAAAGCTGTTGGCTTTTCATCCATCCAATAAACATATATTTGTTGGATAGCTATAAAGTGCCAGACAATATGCTAGAGCTATAGAAACAAAACTGAGTTGCCTATTAAATTAGCCATTCATGAAATGAATTTTACATCACCAGTTAGCCAATGTTTGATTCATAAAAAGTGAAAACAAATAATTATACCATATCGGGTAAATGTATAAAAATAATCAAAATACTGATGCAGGGAATAATTGAGGAAATAACTAAGACCTCATCTGTACTACATGTGCCAGAAGCTAAGTGTCAGAGGCACACAGGTGACCCCATGACACACAGCAAAGCTGTCTTTGGAATCGTCATTGCTCAGAAGCTGAGAAGGCAGAGTTTGGAATGACAGAAATGCTGGGATCTCTGGAACCACACATCCCTGTTTTTATTCCTGCTGTGGCAGACTGCTAATTGCCCTCCAATATCCATTCTCCTCTTATTAAAAAAAATATATACAGACTCTGAATTTAGTTGAACACATGATCACCCAGAATAGACTGTTTTCCAGTCTCCCTTGTATCTGAGCAAAGTTTTGAGATTAAGTTCAGGTCAATGGTTGCAAGTAGAAGTAGTACTGTAGACAAATTCATATGCTAAAATCTTAACCCCCAATGTATGTTAAAAGGTGGGAGGTCTGGGAGGTGACTGGATCATGAGGTAGAGCTCTCATGAATGGAGTTAGTGCCTTTAAAAAAGAGGACCCAGAGGCCCTCCTGTTGGCACAAGGGGTTAAGACACAACCTATGAAGCTGTCTGTAGCCACTGCATCACGAGTTCAATCCCTGGCCAGGGAGATACCCACATGGCACAGCAGACCTCTCCTGACTTGCCCGCTGCTCCCCACAGCAGTATATTTCAGTCAATCCACCTGTTCTGTTCTCCACTCTGTCTCTGGTGAATCCTCTCATTTCCCCCCCCCCCACTCTCATCTCTGGCCTGTATCCCTGTTCTTGTATGCATAAATAAATCAATCTTTAAAAAAAGAGAGAGAACCCAGAGAGCTCTCTTGCCCCTTAGGCCAGGTGAGGACCTAGCAAGAAGGTGGCCTTCATTGTGACACAAGTGTCACCTTGAGATTTCTCCCTCTTCTCTTCTCTTCCTCCACTCCCATACCTGCTTTTTCTCCATGAAAAATACCTTTCTAAAATCTGAATTATGAGAGACAAAAGGAAAAGTATTCTAAAAAGAAAAAACAGCAAAGACTCTGAAGCAGAATAAATTAGGAAAAAATGAGGGAGAAAAATGAATGTCCATGTTGGTAGGTGGTAGTAAGTGAAGAAAATAAGGACAGGAAATGAGTTACGAGAGATGGTGTAGGGTAAATGAAGGCTGCTCAGGCTTCTGCGATGTTGGCCAATATGGCTATCACCTGCAGCCTTGAATGCAGAGGCAGTTGGAAGCGTGGGCTCAGGGTAGGTGTGCCTGATGGTGGACACCTGGAGTATGGTGTGGGCATGCATAAATGGGCACATCTGAGCCTGGAGATTGAGCCTATAAGGACAGCATCACAGAGGATGGTGGGTGGCAGAGTGCAGTAGAGAGTGGTGGAGAATGGCTACAAGAGGGAAGAGCATATAAGAAACTCTCAGGGGGGTGCAACTTGTTGTCTTCCTGCAGGCTTGTTTTCCTCTCACCAGTGGGGAGGATGCTAAGGGCGCCAAGATTCTCTTTTAAACTGCCTGAACCAACAATGAACCTACCCTGCCTGGGATAGTTGCAGAACAGTTGAGTTGATGAGGGTAGAATTTAGCTTGAAGGAGGTAGATTATCTATTATCTGGAGGGAGGAGAAAGGGTAAATGAAGATTCTAGATTTGATTCTTAATGCAAAGGGAAACCTTTGAAAAATTTTAACTGTAGCAGTGACATGATCTGATGTATGCTCTAAAATCTTTTCTCCACTTGCCTCTTTAGAAGCTGTTCGATGAAGTTAAGACAGGAGGAAAGTGAAGATAGGAGGCCACTAGATTAGTCTAAATAGTAATCTAGATAAAAGTTAGTGGTGGCTTAAATGAGAGCTACAGTAACAGAGAAGGGTCAACCAGCTAAGATTCAGCATAAATTTTGGAGGAGGAGCAAAAATGACTTTCTGATGGACTAGTCTGCATGATTTAAGTGAAGGATGTTTTATACTTGAATAATGGGGGATTTGAGATCAGGAGATGATGGGGGAGGAGAGTGGGAGAAATCAATAGTTCTGCTTAAGATATGCAAAGTTTGAGATAATTTTCAGAGATCCAAGTGGGAGTAAATATTGAGTAAGCAATTGGATGCATGATTCTGGAGCTTATAAGAAAGTACAGAAGGCATAGATTTGAGCCTTGTCAGCATATAGATGCTATTAAGAGGTATGGGATACATGAGATCACCTGAGAATGTAGCTATCAAGATAAGAGGGCCAAGGACAGAACCTTCAGATAGTCCAATATTTAGAGGTCAGTAGAGGAGGAGTCATTAATGAGAAAAATAGACCAATATGTTATTTTAAATACCTAAAGACTCAAGGTTTTAAGGAAGAGATAATCAATTGTATCAAATGTCAGAGAGCAGACAAATGAGCTGAAGACAGAAAATTGTTCATTGTCACTGGTGAGATAGGGTTACTGACAACTCCCATGATCCTTGCGTCCTTGAATTCATGCCTTTGTTCATTTTCCTCCCTTTGCTTGTGGACTAGATTTGACTCATTTCTACTAGACTACAGCAGAAGTAGTATAATATCACTAGATTATAGAAAGACTGCTAGCTCTCACTCCATTGTTAAACTTGGTAAGGAGTGAACTGAGCACAGGAAGTGTATGAGGGAAAGAATAGTAAAAGGAGTATAAATTAGAAATCCAATGGGACAAAAAGTTGGAATACTAAAAAAACTGAAGAGGAATGATAAGAGGCAATGGGTAGAGAGAAGAATGCTTCAAAAGAGATTTCACAATTTGTATTGGTGAGTGTGAATTTTATAGTACAAACTTAAAAATTAGTGGCTCACAGCATAATGCTTGTACCAAAACCAGATAAAGACGCACACACACACAAAAAGAATAGGCAAAATTTCTGAATAACATAGATGCAAAAGTCATCAACAAATATTAGCAAACCAATTTCAAGAACACATTAAAAAGATCAGACACTTTGACCAAGTAGGATTTATTCCAAGGATGCAAGGATGATTTACCATATACAAATCCATCAATGTGATTCATCAAATCTACAATATGAAAGATAAAAATGAAAGATAAAAATCCTATGATCATCTCCATAAATGTAGAAAAAACATTTCATCTAATTTAGCATTCATGTATGATAAAAACTCTCAATAAGACGGGTATAAAAGGAACATTCCTGAAGTTAATAAAACCCATATATGACAAACTTACAGCCAATATCACACACTTAATGGGGAAAATATCAAGTTTTTTCCCTCCAAGGTCAGGAACCAGGATGTCTACTCTCACCACCATTATTTAACATAGTATTGGAAGTCTTCTCCAGAGTAATTAGGCAAGAAAAAGAAATGAAAGAATCCAGACTGGAAAAGAAGAAGTAAAACTGTCACTATTTGCATATGACATGATTATTACATATAGAAAACCCTAAGTGCTCACCAAAAGTTATTAAAAAATAAATGTAGTTAAGTAACAGACTACAAAAATCTGTTGCATTTCTATATATAAACAATAAACTAGCAGAACAAGAGTGATTAAAAAAATACCATTTATGAAGATAGCAATAAGAATTAATCAACCACACCTGGCATTCCTATAATACCTGGAAATAAATTTAACCAAAGAAGTAAAGGACCTCTACAATGAAAACTATAAGACACTAATGAAAGAAATTAAAGAAGGCAAGAAGGAATGGAGTGGAAGAGTCAATATTTTCAAAGTGGACCTTCCACCTAGAGCAACATACAGATTCAATACAATTCCTATTAGATCTCAATGGCATTCCTTACAGAAATAGAACAAAAAGTCCTAAAATTTGTATGAAGTCCCAAAAGACTTCAAATAGGCAAAACAACCCTGAGAAGAAAGAAATAATAGTGCCATCATGTTCCCTAACTTCAATTTATACTACAGTCATCAAAAACAGCAAGGGATTAGAACAAAGACAGTCACACAGATCAATAAAATAAAATTGAGAGCCCCCAAATGAAGACACACATATGGTTCCTATGTAAAGATTGCTACTTATTCTGGAAGAAATCAGGGATGGTCAATGTACAGTCTAGAGTTTCATCTATAATGGCCTTTTGTGCTTGGGATTTTATGACAATAGCAATATGGATTATTTCACTTTATAAATACCAGATGGTATTTATCTATCTCCTGACTTATTTCACTTAGCATTGTCCCTTCCAGTTCCATCCACATCGCCACAAATGGCATAAGATTATCTTTTTTAATTGTTGAGTTACATTCCACTGTGCATATATCCTTGCATTATTATTTAGAATAGCTGAAACAATAACGTAAAATTTCTTTTTAAGGAATTCAATGTTTATGAATGAGTTTCCTCTGTCACATTCTCCAAGATGCTTGCTAATTAATATATACGTTTAACACTAGCCAGAGTATGATGAAATGAGCACTCAATCAGTCTTAGCATGTTTTCCATCAGGATAATATTTCTGTAAATCTATTTAACAGCAAACATCAAGAGTCTTTAAAATATGCACACTTGATCCCACTTTTGAGAACCACATTCTGCACAGGGAAATAATCAGATAGAAGGGCAAAGATTGATTTATGACAGATTATTATGGTGTTGTTTGTAATTGTCAACTCTATTAATGTGGGGAAAAAAGAGTTAAATGAATTATGGAATAGTCATAGATTGAATTACTAGTTACTAAAAATGTTTCTAAAAATTTTTAGTAACATGGATATATACTCATAGTTTAACACCATGAAGAAAGCAGGGCGCAAGACATTTTGCAGAAGAATATTGAAACTGAAAGAATCATGAAAGTTCTTGCCATTTCCCAAGCTTCACTTTGAGGAAACACCCCTGAGCAGGTGCTAATGCCTAATACCATAGCCTGAGATGAGATAGTGGCATGTCACTTAACTTGTGCAAATTTAACTCTATGGCCTCAGCAGAAAACAAAACAAGAACAATAATTCCTGAACTATTGCTAGCAATAGTACCTGCCTTTATATTCAATGAATGTATGCCTCTAGGTAAGCATGAGAGGAAAAGTATGAATTTGCTATTCCCTAACAGTTTGAATCTCTAAGGAGCTCTTATAGGGGGCATCTTCCAAAATGAGTATAATTCTAGTGTACAAAGATACAATTCTCTAACTATCCTTTGCATATAAACTCTTTATATTGTGTCATATCTTCCCATGGGCATAGCTCTTACAAAACATTCCTTAAGATCCCTACATTAAGGGCCTCCCTGGTGGCGCAGCGGTTGAGCGCTGGGTTGTGAAGCTGCCCGCAGCCTCTGCAGTGCTGGTTCGAACCCCGGCTGCTCCCCAGCCACTGGAGGAGGGTCCCACATGGCGCACAGACTTCTCCTGCCACCCGCTGCTCCCCTCAGCAGTGTGCTTCAGTCCTTCTGCCTGCTCTGCTCCCCGCTCTGGCTCTGGTGAATTCTCTCGCCCTCCCGTGCTTCTGACTGTACCCAATGCTTGTATAAATAAATAAGATGAATTTTTTAAAAAATAAACAAACAAACAAACAAACAAATAAATAAATCTTTTAAAAAAAATCCCTATATTGATAAACTCAGTAGGAGGTTTGCAAGCGCTGTCTTATTAAAATTGTTGACAGCATCCATTAGGTAACTACCTAGGAGTGGAATTGCTGGATCATATGGAAGCTCCATCTTTAGCAGGTTGAGGAAACTCCACTGTTTTCCATAGTGGTTGGATCAGTTTGCACTCCCACCAGCAGTGCAGGAGAGTTCCTTTTTCTCCACCTCCTCGCCAACATTTGTTGTTGCTAGTTTTTTTAATATGTGCCATTCTTACTGGTGTAAGATGGTATCTCATGGTAATTTTGATTTGCATTTCCCTGATTGCAAGTTATGTTGAACACTTTTTCATATGCCTGTTGGCCACTTGCATTTCCTCTTTAGAGAAGTTCCTTTATAGCTCTTCTGCCCATTTTTTAACTGGATTATTCACTTTGTTTTTGTTGAGTCTCATTAGCTCTTTGTAGATTTTTGTGATCAGCCCTTTATCATTAGTGTTGTGTGCAGGAAAAAGATTAATTATAATAAAGTAAAAATCAAAATCAACAAGCAAATAAAAACCAGAGACACACTACGGGTGGGGGTAGAGGAGAGATTAGGGTCAAAATAAGGGGGGCGGGAATTGTATGAGGACTATAACCAAGATGAAAATGCATGCATTGTGCAAAAATGAAAAATGATGTAAAAAATATATAAAATAATATAAAATAAATGAAAAAAAATTGTTGACAGCACTTGGTAATACTTATCTCTACTTCCTCCCAGTAAAATTTCATCTGCTTTCCAGGGCCACTGTCCTTTCTCCCTTTTCATCTTATTCACTTTTCTGTCACTTCTACTGGCCTCTTTTCCTCTTACTTTGATATAAAGATTGCAGTGTCTAAGATCTCAGTCTTTGAATCATTTTGACAGCTAGACCCCGGTGTTCTCACTGAATTCCCTGGCTTTAAATAACAACTACATTCATGTGGCAATAATAGAACTAGTGTCTGACACTCTTCATGCCCCATTCTGAGTATATTATATATACTAATTCAACCCTCACAACACACTATGAGATCATTCATATTATTATCCTCAAAGAAGTCAAATTGAGGCACAGAAAAGTTAAATAATTTACCCAGAATCTCATTTCCTCCCAGAATCATAGGTGATGGAGCTGGTTTTGAACCCACGCATTCTGGCTCCAGAGTGTCCACTATTAAGCATTATACCACATTACATTTACCACCTTCTCAGTAATTCTCTTTTTAACACTCTACCTGTCACCTCTCTCCTAAAATGCAAGATTTGTACACTAAAAAACTTTGGTTTGGTGTTTAAGGTGAATTTGAAACAATATAGTCAAAACAGAATTCCTATTCCTCTCCCCAAATCTCTTCCTCCCGTAGCTAACATCCCCCAACCCAACACACAGTAAATGGCAACCGCACTACACCTTATTGTTCAAGGATTCCTTGACATCTCGCTTTCTCTCATTTCCCACATTCATTCTATGAGCACATACTGTTGACTCTGCCTTCTAAATAAATCAAGAATCTTACTGCTTTTTTAACATTTCCTTAGCTATCACCCTAAAGCACATCCATTTCTCTGACCTGGACTAGCCCATTGATTTAACGACCTAAATTCTTTATAAGTTGAGACAGCATTATGTGCTGAAAAAACCAGCCCCACTTCCCTGGCCATGAAATATTAGTCCAAGGATCAGTGTCTAAGCCCATGGTAACTGTGCGCAAGTGGGCATAAGAAAGATTCAATCCTTTTGACCAATAAGATGCTCCAATTCTGGGGGTGCTCACCACCCCAAAAGAAGATAACTCTGGGGGATAACACTGTATGCCAACCAGTGCTAAGTTACTTCCCTGATTCTCTGAGGGAAGTCTAGTCTTGCAAGCATGTAGATCAATGTGTGTAGACTAAGAAGAAAATATCTTGTGCCACCTCTCATCACATTGCTCATTTACCACAAATGTACCTTAAAAGAGTAATCCTATTGTAGTGCTCTGTTACAATTTAAAGCAGCAAAACATGCATGGGGGAAATGCACAGGAAAACAGCAGGAGAAAATAAATGAAGCCATAACTAGTATTTGATTCCAGGTACTCCTCATAGGATTTTTGTTTTTGTTGTTGTTTTATTCAGCTTTTCATAATGATACCTTATTTTGATAATCAAGGGAAATTTAATTTAAGAAACCCAGTGTAAGAGGGATGATGGAGAGGGCATTTTCACATTCAAAATGAAGGGGATCAAGGTTATTATAAAGGATATTATTATGTATTCAATATTACTAATTTTAAAAATTCTCTCATTCCTCCATACAAATACTTGAGCTTTCCAAGCAAATGATAATTAAAAAATTTCAAGTGCTAACTTTTGAATCAATATTTGAAATAGCTCTTATTCCTAATAGGATGGGGGAGGAAATGGAGTTGACTCAGGCCACTTAGTTCTAATTGAAGCACCCTCGGCTGGCTCTCTCTTCCATGGTTTTTAGTCACTGTGTTTTTGGCTTTGGGAGATTATTCTTCTGATACCACTCTGAAGCAAGCAAAAGGCAAACCATGACGTAACTATTCAGATATGCAAAAGTACGAACATTTTAACATTCAAGTCTCTATAACAGGTTCTATTGAGTCCAAAACTTCCTTTAAAACAAAGAGGTACTAATGACTACACTAGGCATTTATATGATGCTCTATATAGGTTTTCATAGCAATTTGACTTACAGTGATTCCAACTTATCATGATTCACATGTGTAGCACTTAGTTACAGAATATGGCTGTGCAGACTGCATATCAACTAACCTAACCCCATCAACCTCCTCTCTGAATTGCTAAAAATCACTTCCTTGACGCCCAGCTTGTCCAGAGTCACAGCCCTCTTTCCCAGCATCTCCATGTCTAAGCCAGCACCAGCCAGTCACCAGTCACCAGGGTGACTGCTAGAGATATTGCTGTGCTTATGTAGGAAAAGGGGAAAAGGACAGGGAAGGTAGGGTGTGCAATCAACAGGAAAAAGAGAAGGAGGAAAAAAAATTAGTGGACTGACAAAGAATGTTCTTTTGCCTTAAAAGAATGAAGATTTTCTTCTTTGCTTAATAAATGACTTTGAAGCTGGTTGTCAAAGTGAAGTCCAAAAGTGTTGGAATTATGGAGACACTGTTGTCTGCTTTCTTTAGAGAGGACTACTTAGAAGAACATTTTTTCAAATAGTATGATTCAGGGTATTTTTGTTTTTTGCTTGCTCTTGGTGGAGGAGGGTATTTTATCAATACTACTGTGTCATTATTTTATTGTAAATTAACCCAGAGGCAGATATAAGAGAATTCAGTCAGAGGTTGTTGACCTTAAATAGCCCCATAGGGATGACTTTCAAGAGTTCTATGAATTTACACACACACACACACACACACACACGCCATCAAACTTTTATTTCAATTTATTCCCATTTCACAAGGAGCTTTGTTTAAAATATGCATTTTAATGTCAATGTATACGTTAAGATGGTGTTTCATCTTAGATCAATGTAAGATGGCATGGGATGCTATTTTATATGCTCAGTCTCAAAGTATGTAATGATGTCTGATGATTTCTTGTTGAACATGCTCTGGAATTGTTAGGGGGAAAAGGATGTCCTAAAGCTAATTCCATACAGGCTTTGTGGACTCCACCCCCACCCCAGGTCAAAGCCAAAGACACTGGGAACTCCAAATCCCATCACCACCAAAGGGAAGGTGGCTGGGACCTGAGGGTGGGGTTAAGCAGCCAGGTTGGTATAAAGCCAGACATGTGGGCTTTGGAGGGGTCCCCCATTTTGACTCTCCACCAGCTCGCAGCGTCCAGCCAGCTTGGAAAGTGCTTTTTGGGTTTCCAGGTCAGCAGATCGGGTAGGACGCATTAAAGACTTTATTTCCCTATTTTCTCCCTGAGTTGTACATTTTCCTTATTTCCTTTTCCCTTGTAAATAAACCTTTTATAAACCTTTTGTGTGTGCCTGTAGTGGAGTATTAATAAGTCCCTTTTAAGCGCGCAGGTGAGGACCCACAGCCAGGCAACCCGTTCAATATCAGGGCTGCCCTATAACAGCATTTGTAGTTATGGGTACCTTTCCATATATGTGAGTTCTACCTTTAATTGGAAAATATTCCAATTCACTTGCTAGAGTGAATAAGGCCAAGGAAAACCTTCAATAAGCAGGATTTTTTTTTTAAGAAAAAGGTTAGGGAATCTATGAAATCTTGAAATTTTTCCAAACACAAAACTTTGCTTTATAGCATCACAAAACCTTGTTCTGAAATATCAAATAAGGATGCTATATTACATTATCAAGTAGAACTGGAGAAACCTTGGTTAATCTATTTGTCGATGAAACAATCAAGCTAATGTGTGACTGGAAACAGAGAAAGACAACTGAAGCAGTGTCTTATTCAAGTGACATCATCTTCGCCCAAATTCTTCTCATAGTTTTGGGCACATTATAGAAGAATTAGCAGTAATCTTCCTTTCCTTTCAACATGCAACTGGATAAAATGACTGCATTTCTCACTGCATTCCACAGTGAAGTTTTAGCTGCTGGGTACAGTTCTATACTTCAAAGAATTCTTCTTCTTTCCTAAGCCCTGATTTGAAACTTCAAAGGCCCTCACTGTCTTCAAAATGGTGACAAGTTTCTTTGCCAAGAAAACTTCCCCACAAGGATAAACTTGATATTCTGGGCACAGATGGAACTCTTGCAGGACTTGGGAACACATCTGGTTTGCTGCTTTGATGAAGAAAGAGGCTCCATATGTCATCATGACTCATCACTGTCCTCATCGGCATGCATTTCACTCCGAAATTCTGCCAACAGACTTGAAGTTTTGTCATCATCTACGTGAAGTAAGTCCTCAATTACATCAGAGCCCTGGCCTTCATTCACTTCATTTCCAATGATTTTGTTAAGAGAGCAAAATAGAAATGTTTTCTACAAAGAGACGTTCCCTGGCCTTCTTGCAGACAAGAAAAGATTCCATCAACTCTTGAAAGGGTTGATTTAAACATCAGAGACAAATTTCAGTTTCTTGAGAGAAAGAAATTTTACCCAGAATAATCTGATGGAAAAGTATTCATCCTGACTTGATTTTCTCAGCAATACCTTTGGCCATAGGTAAGAATGAAATCTTTCAAGACTTTAAGGGGTCACTACTATGGATGTTGGTCAAAGCAAACAAATAAAACAAAAACTATTTTGGTCAAGCTGCTCCTGCTGCTCCTGCTTCTTCTTTGCTATTTGGAAGATAAAATTGGATACAGAAAGCAAAACTAACCTCTTAAAGCTAGAAGAAGTGCTTCTGTAAATAATAGAGAGAGTATAAAGCCTTAGAGAGTTCACTGTAGGCAGAAACATGAAGACACAATCAAACATGGCAGAAAAACATTTCTACTCAGGTTATTTGTTCAAAAATTTGAAGCAGATTCTGAAGACACCCTTTCCTTGATGTAATAAACTGTTAACAATGCAGACACACATAAAGTTGACTTCAATGACTCAGGACAAAAGAAATTATACAATTTGAATTCAATTTGAAGAATATTCAGGAAATTTACATGCCCAGAAAAAAAGGCAGTCCTTATCTAGCTACAGAGAGACAATTAATATATATACAATGTAAATATATATATTTCTAAAAATTTTCAAGTATTAAAATGAAAGTTTGAAAGTATTATGGTCAAATCCATACACATTCAAGAACATTTACCATTTTCATTTCTCATACAGGTCAATAATAACATCCTCTATTCTAAAATGAACTTTGAGTTTTAAATTCTACTTTTATTTTGTCTGAATTCTTAGACACTTTTAAAGCAAGTATTTAGTTATATTTATATGAAAAAAATGAGAATGAGAGACAGAATTCTTTCCGGACATTTTTGTATTCAACCTGTGTGAAGGGAACCCATTTCCAGAGCAATAAATAATATTGATTGAAAAGAGGGTATGTACACATTTATAGAATTTTTGCCTGGGTTTGGAATCAGTCATTTTTGGCAAATATTCAAAACAATCCATGACTCCAATATTTTAGAACTGCTGGTCTAGAGAAACAGTTGTACTGGTTGTTCTTAAAGCAACAAATATCATGTGATCTGGGACTCTGATAGTTATTGGTAGTTATTTGAACAAGCACATGGAGTCTAGTCAGACCATTTTGCAGTTTCAGCCCTACAGTCATATGGTTTACCTTTCAGCTTTATTAGTATTAAAATCCTCCTCATAGAACTGAGTTGCCTCCAAATATGTGTACCTAATAAAAGCTCATCCCTCCTCCCATCAGGTGAAGATTCTCTTCTGAAAGTAATTTGGGTTAACTTTACTGCCAAGACAAATGGGTTCTTACAGCCCCAAAGTTCCACATCATAGAATACAATAATTCAATTGGAAATACTAGCAATAAAGAAAGAATAAATCCTCTCTCTCACATGACAGAGTCAAAACAAATTGTCTAGGAACTCTTATAGAATTAGAGGGAAAAGTAAGCTCTCCCTGGATTGTCAAGTTTGTCTATATTGAAAATTAACACTTAGAAGCTTTTAACCTGGGGATGTAAAACTGTGGTTAAGTTCAAAGAAAGGAAAGTAAAATTCAGGAAGAGTTGTGTTTTCTATTGCAAATCCAAGCTCCACGTGCTAATATCCAAGTGCAGGTTGAGGTTGCTGATGCCAGAGGGAAAATAATGAAGGATATGTTTAGATGGCTTACCTGGTATGACACTTATTTTGTCACTATGATAGTTACTTTGTCATTGCACACTTTTAAAAGAATGTAAAGTAATGTGAATATGTGAATGAGTAAATAGTGTTGGAAAGGTATAGCAACTTGCTTAAATTCACCTATTTAATGCATGACATAAATTCAAACCCACAGCTATTTAATTACACCATCCAAACCTTTCCAACTAAAACCATAACTCTAAGGCTCTCTTATTTTAAAGAACTTGCACATATATATATATATTTACATCATTGTATATATATTTACATCATTGTATATATGCATATATACATATATATTTACATCATTGTTCATTTTTGTACAATGTATACTTTGTATATATATAATGTATACAATGTATACAATGTATACTTTGTTCAATGTATACGATGTATATATATATTTACATCATTGTTCATTTTTGTACAATGTATACTTTCTCCTCTCAGGTGTAGTCCCCGTAAAATTCCCACAACCAATTTACCCATGAACCATCACCATAATTCCTTTTGCTCTTCCCTCCCCTGTTCAAACAACTTGGTTTTTAATGATTATGCTTATTATTATAATGTGCTGACGCAGTCCAAACCTCTGAGTTCCTAATCAGAGTACAGTCTCCTGAGACAGCAGTCGGCAGAGTGAGATCACAGGACTCTCCAAAGCTGACAGCCTGCCTGTTCTCCAAACAGTTCCTGTTCCTATATTCCCCATGGTTATGATCTGCCTTCCTGTTAACACATACTGAGCCTTTTCAGTGTCCTTTGTTAACATTCCATTGGAGCCATCAGGTTCTACACCTGAGTCTGACTCCCAGGTCACCTGGTCTAATGACAGCTTTGGGCCCCATCCCAAAGTTGGTCCATGAACCAGCCAAATCCTGACACATGATAGCCACAGACAATGTACAAGAGGCTAATTAAAGAGGACACAAAAAACATTCTTGTGAATTGAAAGAATTTCTAAAAATATTACCACAACAAAAAGAAAGATGGGAAACTTATTATTTCATATAGAATATAATAGAGCTAATTTTAAATATGTAGAGTTTTATAAAATAGCCATCTTAAGTATATGACCAGTTCTGTACCCTACAACCACATAAAAAAGCAACTTTTCTCTGCAATATGACAAACACTTCTTTATCAATCTAATAAATAAAATATGGTGTCACATGGTAATTACAAAGGCATTTTTTTTAAATTATGTGTTAGGTTGAGCATTTTTCTTTATATGTATTAAAATGAAATGTTTCTTTTTCTGTGAGTTACCTATTCATGCCATTGGCTCATTTATTCTAGAGGGGTGCTGGGATTTTTCTCATTTAAGTAAAAGGCACAGTAAGTGATTGCACATTAAAAAAACTAATCAAAATTAACAGAAAATGACCATAGATCTCAATATAATAGCTAAAATTATAAAATATGTAGAAGAAAATATAGGACAGTCTTTGTGACCTTAATCATATTAAAAGTTCCTTTACCTAATAACAAAGAATAAGGCACAAAAGAAAACAAGTTGATAAATTTGACTTCATTAAAATTAAAAACATTTTTACTTTATTATAATAATTAGGTTTTTTTCTGGGTCCCTTATTTAGGTTTTCTAAATTCCTCCTATGAATGAGACTATCCGGTATTTTTCTTTTTTGTTTTGGCTTATTTAGCTGAGCATGATCCCTTCCAGCTCTCACCATGCTTTTTAATAAGTAAAAATCAAAATCAAAAAGCAATTATAAACCAGAGACACACTACAGGGGGAGAAGAGGGAGTAGGATCAAAACAAGGGGGGTGGGAATTATATGGGGATTATAACCAAAATGAAAATGCATACATTGTGCAAAAATGAAAAATGATGTAAAAAATGTATAAAAGCGAAAAAAATTAAAAACCTTTTTGTCTCAAAAATATTATTAGAAAATCAAAACAAAATTCATAGACTGAGAGAAAATATTTAGCAACAAAAACAAAAAATGAAATATTGATACATACTTCAACATAGATGAACCTCAATATTACACTAAATAGAAGAAGTCAGATACAAAAACATCACTATTGTATGATTCTCTTTATATGAAATATCCAGAAAATGCAAATTTATAGTAGCAGAAAGCAGATCCATGGTTGCCTCTGGCTGAGATTAGGAGAAAGGATGGTCTGAAAATGACTCAAAGAAATTCGGGGAGATGGTGGCTATGTTCTAAACTGGATTCTGATAATTACTGCTCAATTTTATAAATGGCTAAAAATCATTGACTTGTAATTTTAAAATAAGTGACTTTTATGGTATGTAAATTATATCTCAAGAAAACTGTAAGTAAAAGGTGTGCATACTCACAAGAGGTTTAGTTCCCTGTACATACACTTTTCAGATTTAAATATGTGAAGTCTAGATGTTCTATTTTCTCAACTTTTCCCATTTGAAATTGTTCAGAATGCAGTTAGAGAAGCAGATACTTAAAAGATTCTTAAAGTAAGAGGAAAGAATTCTTTGAATTTCTCAATTGTGGCAGTATAACCTAGAGATTATGAGAAATGTAATGTCATTGAACAATACCTTATACTACTGTATCATTTTAAATCGTGAACTACTTTGATGCTTGATTAACTGATTTTTAATTATTGCAAAGTCTTCATATACAGGCATTTGTATAACTTGGGGAGCATTTTTTATTGTTTTTTTGTTTTTATTGAGGTAATGGTTTGAAATACTGTATATGACTTAGGAGTATAGGATCATACCTCTTCAGATGTATGTTACCTCAACCACTTGTGGGGTGGAGGTAAGGAAAGGCCCAGATCATTTCTCAGAAGCAGAACTCTATATTAAATATTGATCCCATAAGAAAAGCAGGGTTTATTCTTATGGTTTAGATTATGGGTCCACTCTGAGTGAATGACCTGCTGGGAATGTGATAACTAACTGCTTTTCAAATTTGTTCACATATCTCAGTTCTGTTTTTTTTTTCTTTCACATTCTAAGTACATTCTATATTTAAATCCATTATAGAAACATTCACTTTAAATATTCTTGACTGTTGATGAAATATCATTTCAGTGTTTTGGTCTTCACAGTTTAAATTGGTGCCAGCTATATTTATGTCTTCTTAGAGTCATAACATTCCAGACATAGAGGAACAAAGATGTTTGCTTAGTTACTTGACAGAAAGTCTATAGCATAAAAATAGATACATTTCTGTGCTACAGCCTACATATTGGTGAGTAATTCACAACTATTAAATGATAATGCATAACATTTTAAGAATAGATATACATTTTTTCTAGTGTTTTTTTTTTCATTGAATATTTGCAAACTTGGGTCATAAGAGTACAATGTTTTTCATTATCCAATGTCAGCAGAATCTTATTACATGCACACTCAAATTAACTGATTTGAATGATAAATCCTTAGCAAAATAACAATATCTTAAAGTAAAATATCGGTTGTCTACTTACCATTACATACTTCACATTATCAGAGATATTTTATGTGTGTACAGATGTATATCTGTACAGAATTTAGTCTACACATTCTTAATAGGTAATTGATTATTTCCAAAGGTAAATTAGCCCTATGTGAGTTGGGATTTTTTATTGTCTTACTTGCTGACTTTAGTACCTAACTCCCAAACATTGAAGAGAGGTAAAGATGCAAGGTCACATTCCCAGAAAAGACTCTTCTGACACTCGTCCTTCCTCAGGGGTCTCAGGTCCATGCAATACCCCCCAATCTCTTGAACATTTCTTAAAAATGCTACTTCCCTGGGAAAGAAGCAGTCTCTTTATCCATCTGCCTACCCCACTATGATGTATTTCTCTTGAATATAGAATCCATGTGTTACTTATCTATATCCTCATTCCTAGGGTATCCTTGGCTCTCAAAAAAATATAATCTTTGAAGGCAGCTAGTTAGAATTCAGATTATTCCAGACCAACATTTATTGTATATCTGTTGTTTGATAAATTCTCCTGTCAAGTGGTGAACACAAGAAGAGTGGATCCAATTCTATCTACTGCAAAGGAACTTGAAGAATGTCACAATTCAAATAATAAGGAATAATCTTTTATGGTCAGAAGATTTTTATCTTTTTTAATCTCACATATACCCTTTAAGTGAAAGTGTATGTAACTTAGATACAAGGTAGATTTTTAAAATCTCTGCTAGTGATGCTTACTGTATGTAATTCTATTTTTATAGTTCTGGTTACTATATATATATACTATGTTTGTGTGTGTGTGTGTGTGTGTGTAATTTAAATACTTTATACTACCATATATTCTTTTTTTTTTTTAATAGAGGCATGTTTTATTTATTTATTTGTTTGTTTATACATGCACTGGGTACATTCAGAAGCGCAGGAGGGTGAGAGAATTCACCAGAGCCAGAGCGGGGAGCAGAGCAGGCAGAAGGACCGAAGGACACTGCTGAGGGGAGCAGCGGGTGGCAGGAGAGGTCTGCACGCCATGTGGGACCCTCCTCTGGTAGCCGGGGAGCAGCCGGGGATCAAACCGGCGCCGCAGAGGCCGTGGGCAGCTTCGCAACCCAGCGCTCAACTGCTGCGCCACCAGGGAGGCCCACTACCGTATATTCTTTATTCACCTAATTAATAATCCCATTTTGCCCAGCTTATAGGTGAGGGAAAAGAAGCATTGTGAGTGACATAACTTGCACAAGTCATTTAACATAATTAGAACATGACAGAGCCAAAAGTTCAGCCCACTCATTTTCTACCCAGAGTTTCATCATCAATTTTTCAGCAAGGGAAGCTGAAACCTTCTCCTCTGCATACACAAAAAAGTTGTGTTACCAAATTAACTTAAATCTAAACGCAGATAAACCCATTTTTTTTTTAAAGATTTATTTATACAAGCACTGGGTACAGTCAGAAGCGTGGGAGGGTGAGAGATTTCACCAGAGCCAGAGTAGGGAGCCAAACAGACAGACTGATGAAACACACTGCTGAGGGGAGCAGCGGGTGGCAGGATAGGTCTGCGCGCCATGTGGGACCCTCACCTGGTGGTCGAGGATCGAACCAGTGCTGAAGAGGCTGCGGGCAGCTTCACAACCCAGCGTTCAACCGCTGTGCCACTGGGGAGGCCCAGATAAACCCGTTTGTTCTGAATAGTTTAAGTAACAATGTAAGGATTTATAATAGTATAATCCCAAATAAAAAGTTGGGTCCCAAGGTAACTGCTGATAGCTTTCAAATTTGAACTATAGCTTCTCACTGAAATAGAGAAGTCCTTTGACAGTGAGGTTCAAAGCTGGGATCAAGTTCTGCAGCCAATCCAGGTTACGTTTTTTTCCATCCATACATAAAATCACCAAATAATCAATGCAGGTCTTATGCATTCATCATCTATTTGTTCTGAGTAAATTGGGTCTCTTGTTTACTGCTGTGAAGAAGGAACTACTCAAAATAAAGTTACAGGGATTAGGATGGTGTCCAAGTGCTAATGTGGGAGTAGCAAAGTATGTGTTGTATGCCTTCTGTGTAATCTCAAGTTTTCCTACCTATATAGATAATTTTTTTAATATTTTATTTTATTTTTTATGCATATAAGAGCTGGGATGTAGGCCAGAGGTGCAGGGGGTGAGGGTGTGTGTGAGAGGATTCACCAGAGACAGAGTGGGGAGCCGAGCAGGTGGATTGACTAAAATACACTGCTGAGGGGAGCAGGGGATGCCTGCTGTGCCATGAGGGCCAGCTCCCTGGCAGGGGATTGAACTCATGCTATAGATTGCTTCATAGTGCTGAGACCCCTTGTGCCACCAGGGAGGCCCCTAGATAATTTTATTTATTAGTGATGTCTCAATTATTTATGGAGATAAAAATAATAAATACAAGTTACCTCAAAAACACATGTATGTAAGACAGGTCTTATATCTGAGAGAATAAGACCCACAAAGAGGAGGGAGAGATTTATATTGGCACCAATGAGAGGACAGGTTAATGCAATTGAGAGTTACATTTAGCATTGAACTTCTTGGCAGCCAAAGCTAAAAGGGAAACAGTATAAATTATGTAGTTCACATTATCTGATAAAAGAATGCATCTTGTTCTTTGGGACACATAAAATTTTTCCTAACATTAAGTGTAAGAGGAATTTATCCCTGGATATATAATTAATAGCCAATATTAAATATCAGATGTATAGCAGTTTTATAACCATTGTGGAAATTTAAATGATTTCTTGCCTTCTAAATCATTCTCTATTTTCTCAGTTATTTACTTGTATCTGTGTAGCACTCACCCACTCCCCCCCAACAAAAATCCAATAAAATAACTGCATAATGTTAAATATTAGGAAAGCTATTTTCCTCCTACTGAATTACCTCAAAATCTTAAGCCAGATCTTCATTTCTGTTCCAATATTTAATGCAAGTGGAAATTTCTGAGCAAGGAAAATTTAGGTTGCTATCATCTTCTCAAGGACAAGGACTCAATAATAAGTGGTGCCCAAAATGAATAAACACATATTAAACTGCAGTCATCCTGGAAGCATTGCATTAATGTCTCTGTGCACTATTTTTCAGACTCTGGGGTTTTATGAAGAATTATAGTCCTTCACCTTCACATAGAGCTTCCAATATTTCAATTTCATCAAATAAAGATTTCAGAAAATACTATATTATGCTTATTTATTTTATTTTTTAAGATTTATTTTATTTATGCATACAAGAGCTGGGGTATAGGCCAGAGGTGCAGGGGGGTGGGGTGTGAGAGGATTCACCTGAGACAGAATGGGGAACAGAACAGGTGGATCTACACTGCTGAGGGGAGCAGTGGGCGAGACAGGAGAAATCTGCTGTGCTATGTGGGTCAGCTCCTTGGCCGGGGATTGAACAAGTGCAGCAGTGGCTCATGGTAGCTTGATAGCACTGAGATTTAATCTTTGAGCCACAAGGGAGGCCCTATTTATTACTTTAATTTCAAGAGAGATGCCATCCATATAAGGAAAATGTGAAGGCATAACTTCAAAAAAAGGATAGTTTTATAATTTGGATATGTAAGATTTTAAAAACCCAACTACATAATCCTTCTTTGTCCCCTTTGCTGCAGACTGTGACAACACTGTTGATGGGCTGGCAGAACCCCTGAGAACACACACTCTACACAGACAACTCTTACTTGATGCAATTCTACAATCAATTGCAGGGAAAGAGATATAAGCATTGGGAAGCTAGTAATCATTACAAGTGATAATGTATCATTATGAGAGACTTTATAAGGTTTTCACACAAGATGGAGAACTGTGGGAGTTATGACAAGGTTTAGTGGAAGCACAGTGACCTGAGATATGTTTTGAGCAGTAAAGAAGGATTGGAAATTTAGAGAGCAAATATCAGATAGAAATAATATGTGGAATAAACAAAAGCACAAATGCAATAGAGTGATTGGTTCAATGGCACAAGGACCCCCAAAGTCTAAGTGGCACTTCCATATTTTAATTCAGTGGAGCCATTGTTTTATCAATTGGTGGCAGCGTTCCCCTCTTGAAGACTAAGATCTCTAAACCAGCATACCACAAAGTTGCCAGAAGAGGCAAAATTTTTCTCAGCTAGTATGTATAATAGTGACAGGCCACTCCTACTTACAGCTCTTGATTCTTGGACCTATACATTATGACTGTGGGGAGAGCAGCATATAATAGACTCTGATTCAAAGGATATACTACGTCCAATACAGTAGAGTCCCTTTGTATCAGGGGTTATTTCCCACCTTCCAATGAGTCTGACTGCGTCCAAATGAAGGGGAATGTGTTAAGATAAGTTAATTTGATGGTTTTACTCCAGGCTGCACTTCTTTGAGTAAATGAATTCCTTGATCAAACTCAGCACTGCAGAGTTCCATGATGGTTGCATAAGGCATTCTAAGCATCCTTGACTGTTGATGCTGATAGAAGTGTTATGGACAAGGCAGACAAATTCATATGCAGAATATGTTCCCATGAAGCTGAATCTCTGCCACCTCCATGATGGAAGAGGTCTAACGTAATCAACCTGCCACCACATGGCTAGTGAGCGGCCGCAAGAATGCCCTGCCCAGGACTCAATCTTGGCATCTGCTATTGGTTCATTGGGTCCTCAACAGGAACATTGGTCAAATCATTCCCAATGAGGGAAAGTACATGATGTTGAGCCCATGCACAGCCTTCACCCCTGGTTAGAGCCACTTTAATCATATGCTCACTGAGCGCTGGCGTGGCCGGGGCAGCTGACATGCACAGAATGAGCAATGTTGTCTATTTGGTTATTAAGAACTCCTCTGTAGAGCATCCCTGTTGGTGGGCATTCATGCATGGCAAAAATATCTTTATGGCCTGGCCCCCATAAAAGAGACCCAAACACATATCTCATCCCCAGAATTCCTTGTCACCAGTATTTCTTCTGTTGATAAGATTTCAGTGTGTGTTGGCAAGGAAAAAATATTTGAAGGGCCCAGATCCAGTTTCATAAAACACGCAGAAAAGTGGAGTTCATAGCGAGAGGCAATACACTCGTAACTGACATACTATCCTGCCTATGAGCCCTCCCCAATCCACCATCTTCCACTGATCCCTGCAAGTCTCACCTCATCTATATACACTGAATATGCCATCTATTCCTCCTGAATTAAGGGCTTTGCTTACTCTTATTTTACCTGGAATTTGCAAATCCCTCCCAGATATCTAAAGACTTTCCCTCTTACCTCCTTCAAGTCTTTGCCATCTTCTCAGTGAAGGGATCCTTGAACTCCCCAATGCCCCCCTTCTCTTGTCTATTTTACTCCATAACACCAATTGTTATGGAGTAACCTACGTATTTTTTACTATTTATCTTATTTTTGTTCTCCTTTCCAGAAAATGACCTCCACAGAGCAAAAATTATGTCTGTTTATAGTTGCATTCTCAGCACTGAAAATAGTGCCTATCTCAGTAAGCATTTGATAAATATTTGCTTAAAGAATGGTCTTTTAAAAAAAATTAAATGTTGGTGTAAATTTAAGTGAAGGGTAATGAAATATAGAGTTCAAAACATTAAAGCACTGGCTCATGAAGAACTGTATTATTGGGCCTCCCTGGTGGCGCAAGGGGTTAAGCACCGCACTGCGAAGCAATCCACAGCCTCTGCAGCACAATCCCCAGCCAGCCAGAGAGAAACCCACATGGCGAGGCAGACCTTTCCTCTCTTGCCTGCTGCTCCTCTCAGCAGTGTATTTCAGTCAGTCTGCCTGTTCTGTTCCCCATTCTGTCTCTGGTGAATCCTCTCACATACACACCAGCCCCCCTCGCATCTCTGGCCTATACCCCAGCTCTTGTATGCATAAATAAATAAATCTTAAAAAAAAATAGAACTGTACTATTGCTTTATTCATAATAGCCAAACACTGTAAGCCACCCATCTATCCACAAATAAGTGATAGATATTCTTAAATGTAAAACTGAATTAACTACTGATTCACAGAACAGCATGGATAATCCTTAAAAACATTATGAGCAAAAGAAGCCACATATGAAAAATATATACTGTATGATTTTATTTTTATGAAGTCCCATAACATGTAATAGAAATCAGAACAATATTTGCCTAGGGAAAAGGGAATGGAGTAAAGGGGCACTTTCTGGGATGATAGAAATGTCCTATATCTCAATTCAGGTAGAGGTTACGCAGGAGTAAACATTAATGAAACTCATGGAAAGATGCTTAAAATGAGTACATTTCATGCTACACAAATCTCACTTCTATGACAAGCTGAGTAATAATTTGGATACAGGGCCTCCCCGGTGGTGCAGCGGTTGAGCGCTGGGTTATGAAGCTGCCCGCAGCCTCTGCAGCGCTGGTTTGATCCCCGGCCGCTGGGTGAGGGTCCCACATGGCGCGCAGACCTCTCCTGCTGCCCGCTGCTCCCCTCAGCAGTGTACTTCGGTCCTTCTGCCTGCTCTGCTCCCCGCTCTGCCTCTGGTGAATTCTCTCACACTCCCGTGCTTCTGACTGTACCCAGTGCTTGTATAAATAAATAAATCTTTAAAAAATAATAATAATAATTTGGATACAAAATAAAATCACAAAAACAATCTAAAATCCCAATTTGATAATAATTTGTTAGATAAGTCAGGACAAAGACTCACGATTTGTCATTCATCAAAAAGGACTAAAGCAAAAAAATGTAAGTTTCAAACACAAGAAGGTAAGGTTTGAGATCATTTCTCAGAAGTCAAGATACGAGAGAGAAAGATGCAGGTAAAGCTAACATGTATCTGACCGGGGACAAAGGATGTGCGATTAAGTCCCCTCAAATCATTAGAAATTAAAAGAGCTATAGTTTCTCTTTCCTTTTCCAGCACAACTCTTCTGAAGTTGTTATTTCTCATGATGGCTACTGACTGCTGCTTGAGGCTGGGTACTGGGTTAATTTTAGAAAGATCTATAGTTATGAAGATTATAAATGATTGAATGAGACTACCTAGGGGAATGAGAGTTTCCCTCCATTACTGTTAAAGAAAATGCTGTGTGGATGAGTGCTGTTAGGAGTCTGTGTGACTCCAGTTAACCCTCCTGTGCAACATCTTGGAATCACAATTTCAATCTTCTGTAAGTTTCTACTGTTTTACCACATATGTTGTTTTCAATTCCATTTTCCATTTTTTTTAAATTTCATGTTATAATTTCTTGGAATTATTGCTAGAGTTATCCTGTGTTTTAGAGTCTGATGGGGACACTTTTACCTACTGTTTTGTTTTTAAATTGTATGGTCTTCTTCCTCAGTTTCTATCAATCCAGATTTAAGCCCATTCTTCTAATAATTGTGACTCATTGCACCTCTGTCTTTTATAAATGTGGTTGTTGTTTCTTGAATTACATGATCAATCCACTATACAATAGGATGTGTCATTTCCACAAAGATACAAAAACAAAAAGAAAATGAGAGTCCAGACTACGCTGGCACACTGAGTGGAGTAACGAAGGAAGCACTTTACCATTGCACCTAACAGGAGTCAATGCTGTCTCCGAGCATGCTGTTAAAGCAGAAATAGCAGCAAGGAAATGGAAAATTAAGAGAGTCCTCAAGTAACTGATGCTGAACCAAACACATCAGGCTCTTTGAAATCAGTAAGATATCTGTTTATTTGCACTCACTTTTTGGCATAAGATAATGATGACTTCTGAATGTAAATTCACATAGACCTTTCTTTTTCAATAAGAAGGAAAAATTAACTGTATGCAGACTTAGTTTGTATCTGCACTGGTACAGATACCCTATACTAAAATCCTGTTTGCTTTTTTTTTTATTTATTTATTTTTATTTTTATTTATTTATTTTTTTAAAAATAGAGGCATGTATTATTTATTTATTTATTTATTTATTTGGTTGGTTGGTTTTTGTTTATACATGCACTGGGTACAGTCAGAAGCGCGGGAGGGTGAGAGAATCCACCAGAGCCAGAGCGGGGAGCAGAGCAGGCAGAAGGATCAAAGCACACTGCTGAGGGGAGCAGCAGGCGGCAGGAGAGGTCTGCGCGCCATGTGGGACCCTCCTCCCATGTGGGACCCTCCTCCGGTGGCCGGGGAGCAGCCAGGGATCGAACCAGCGCTGCAGAGGCTGCGGGCAGCTTCGCAACCCAGCGCTCAACCGCTGCGCCACAGGGGAGGCCCAATCCTGTTTCGTTTTATTTAGCACTGTACTTCCCATGGTTAGTGAACCATTAAATTTTTTAAAGTATCATCTTTTAACACATCTTTTAAAGAACTATTGTTACACTGAACTCATTTTGGAAATACCTACTCTACACAACATGGTTTGCTAGAATCAGTTACTAAGGTTTGTATTTCGAATGCTAACTTCCCTCTGATACAAATTGGAATAGTTTGTAGTTAACATCAGAGAGATGATTTTTAAGACAATGGGTCACTTGTTTAACTTCTAATTGGTACAGATGCTTTAGGTTACGGCTGGAGCATTCTGCTCACGAGCTCAAAATCTGGGGTTTCATCTCATCCTGAGCCAACTGGATTCTGCCTTTTCCAAAACCAGCATCCCTGACCCTGCTTTGACATCTCAACAGACTGCGAATGACTGGGTGAGTCAGTGCAGACAGACAGAGGTATGATCTAAATCTACCCCACCACCAAAAAGTTCATCACAGCAACGAAACAAAAAAACAAATGTCCAGATGATGCTAGATCAGCAATGTTATCTTTTCCATTATGATAGAATATTTTTAAGTTGGTGTGTATCATGGGCAAATAGTTTGCTAAATTTTTAATGCATATAGTCTTCTATTCTAAGTTTAGCTACAAAAAGCAATTACAATTTGAATGTGTATCTTGGCCCTAAATGGTTTCTTTATTTGGAAATCAATAGCATTGTTTCAGAAGGAAAACAAATATTTGGCATGTTGACGATTTGAGATTTTTATCTCACTACTAGAAGTCTTTGTCCCTTTCTTTGCTTTGTCTTATAAACCACTGAATATATTTTAAGACAATATTATGTCTTCCTAATTAAAAATCATTTTTAAAATCCAGTTAGGGAAATAAAAAGCATATGAATCAAATGCAATTGAGAATGACATTTGTAGCACTACAATTGTTCAAACTGATTTGATTTCAAATTTATTTGGGGATGTCCTTTAAAAGTGCATGCTTGTTTTTTCTTTCAAGTTTCAACATGGCTTATTTTTTTTTTCTTTTTTTTTTTAAGAGAAAGGAAATTTTTTTTTTTAAGATTTATTTATTTATTTATACAAGCACTAGGTACAGTCAGAAGTGCGGGAGGGCGACAGAATTCACCAGAGCCAGAGCGGGGAGCAGAGCAGGCAGAAAGACCGAAGTACACTGCTGAGGGGAGCAGCGGGCGGCAGGAGAGGTCTGCGCGCCATGTGGGACCCTCCTCCGGTGGCCGGGGAGCAGCCGGGGATCGAACCGGCGCTGCAGAGGCTGTGGGCAGCTTCGCAACCTAGCACTCAACAGCTGCGCCACCGGGGAGGCCCTCAACATGGCTTATAAGTGGCTCTATTTTATGGTCTCATAGAGAAGAGGTATATGAGATGGAAGGGACAGTGTGAGTGATAATGTTGACTTAAGAAAGGGCAGGAGTCTGGGGTGCACTGGGTCTAGGTGATCCATTGTACTGCAGAGCTGTTGGGATAAACCTAGTGAGGCTTGCTTGCTGCCAGAAGAGGAGACTCCAGGGAGTACATTTAGAATCACTCCATCCTGAGAGAACCTAATGTAGTTGGGGGAGTTGAAGTTTCCAAGGGATGATTCACAGCCCAATTCTTAGCTCTGTGATTTAATCTTTTCTAAGAGTTAGCTTCATCATTTGTAAAATGTCGTCACTAGCAATACTTATCTCAGAGCACTGAGCTGAGAATCTAGAGAATTCATGCATGTGGAAAGCCAGCACAATGCCAGTGTTTACTCAGAGGTAAACACATAGAAAAATGTTATTTTATTTTATTTTTTAAAAAGATTTATTAATTTATGCATACAAGAACTGGGGTAGAGGCCAGAGGTGTGGGGGGTGAGAGGACTCACCAGAGACAGAGTGGGAAACAGAACAGGCATATTGATGAAATACACTGCTGAGGGGAGCAGCGGGCAAGTCAGAAGAGGTCTGCTGCACATGTGGGTTGCTCCCTGGCCGGGGATTGAACTTGTGCTGCAGTGGCTGCAAATAGCTTCATAGGTTGGGTCTTAACCCCTTGTGCCAACAGGGAGGCCTGAAAATGTTATTTTAAAACTATTAATTTATTAATTATACTTGGGATTCCCGAGGGGTTCCTTGAAGTACTTTTTTCTGGTTCAAGAGTACCCTGGAAATCTGAATGAAAACACAGTGGGTAACAAATTTATTTTGGTCATAAAACCCAATATCCAAGATAGATCACTTAGTGGACTCTGTTCACAGCGGCCTCAGTCTTCCATGGCAGTAGTGGAGAGGTACATCGGCTCAACTGGAAAAGTCCTAGAAAGACTCATCCAGCTCCAGTGTAGACTTATCTCACCACCCATATGCCCCTCTCCTTGGGTGTCTGAGGGAGCTAAATAGACCAATATTATCCCAGGTTATGGCATTTATTCTCCCTCCCTCTTAAATAAAAAAAAAAAAAAGGCTATAGAAAATCCATTTACAATAAACTCCAAACTTTAAATATAAAAAGGAAAAGAGGGCCTGCCCTGTGGCGCAGTGGTTGAGCGCTGGGTTGCGAAGCTGCCCGCAGCCTCTGCAGCGCCAGTTCGATCCCCAGCTGCTCCCCGGCCACCGGAGGAGGGTCCCACATGGCGCGCAGACCTCTCCTGCCACCCGCTGCTCCCCTCAGCAGTGTACTTCGGTCCTTCTGCCTGCTCTGCTCCCTGCTCTGGCGAATTCTCTCACCCTCCCGCGCTTCTGACTGTACCCAGTGCTTGTATAAATAAATAAATCTTAAAAAAAATAAAAATAAAAAGGAAAAGAATACTTGTACTAGAATTAAAATAAGGAAAGATGTTATTATTTGAGAGACAGAGACAGAGAGAGACAGAGAGAGAACATGTTGTCTTGAGTGTTCTAGTAGTGGAAGGACAGTGGGGAAAACTGAAGATTCTTAGGGTTTGTTTTCTGCTTAAAAGACATTGACCAAATCATCAGAGGAGACAAGCATTTTCCTGGCCTCATGCTCCAACATTCACTTGCAGATAAATGTCTAAATAAGAAATATTGAGAAACATGATGTATGACCCCTCAATAACAAGTTTGGGATTATTTTTACAGGGCAATATTTTGTATGATATGTATGGCTACTCCCCACCCCCCCTCAGACCTCATTAAGAGTAAATATTATATAAGTGGTTATTCCTTTAAGTCGAGGGCTATGGAGAAGAGTTTCAAGTCCATATGCAGATAATCAAAGAAAGAGCTGGCCTTCAAGTTCTTGTAGGGAATGAAAAGCATCAAAATGAAAATTATTAAAATAAACTATAATAAAGGATGCTTAAATACCTTACCAGTCTGTGAGCCAGAAGATAAAATCATCTAGTTCTCAGAAATGAAGAGATTTTCTAGGAATGGTGCAGATGGCAGAAACAAGAATTGGTGAGGAAGAGTAAGACAGTGAACTGAAAAAACATACTGAGTGCTTATAACAGGCAAGCTCTTTGCTACTGTCTTCAACAACAAATTATTTCATCTTCATAATCACCCAGCCCAGTCTTATCATCTATGAACACTGAAGGTCAGTGACAAACACATTTGTCCTGCAAATTGTGACCACACCCCTTCATACAGGCCATGGAAATGAAGGGCTGCATGGGGAGAGCCGAGAGCTAAAAAGAAAGAGGGACAAAGGAACAAAACGTATGCAAACCCCTCGTATCCTGTGAATTTCAGGGACACACACTATAGTCAGAGTTGTTTTTTGTTGTTTTTTTTTAAGATTTATTTATTTTATACAAGAACTAGGGTACAGGTCAGAGGCACAGGAGGGTGAGAGAATTCACCAGAGACAGAGGGGGGAGCAGAACAGGCAGATGGACCAAAGACACTGTTGAAGGGAGTAGCAGGCAAGGCAGGAGAGGTCTGCCGTGCCATGTGGGTATCTCTCTGGCCAGCAGAGAATTGAACCTGTGCTGCAGGGGCTGCAGACAGCTTCACAGTGCTGAGCTCAAGCCGCTGTGCCACTGGGGAGGCCCTCGATAGTGAGAGTTTTATGGGTAAAGTCAAATTTCTTGTGTAGAAACCAAAAAAAAAAAAAAACCCTTGCAGTAAGGATTGAAGATAAAAGAATGAGGAAGTAAAAGAGTGTGGGGAGAGGAGAGCAGGCATGGTAGGGGGATGGTCACTGGCAGTAGGGGAAAGTGTTGCAGGGGGTCCACACCTGAACAGGAAGGAGAACTGTAGTATTTGTTAAATAATCCCAGCTATGTTGCAAATAGAATGTGGGAGTAGAGCCAGGGCTTCTCTGGGGAGCAGACACTCCCCTCTTTTCAAACCCTCTCAACCTTTAGCAAAGCAGCTGGTGCTGGGTTACCTGCCAACACCCCTCCTGGCCAGCCACACACCACTCCCTCAGGTAGTAATCTGTCCTGTTATGATACCTGTTTACTTTCTTGAATTCCTTGTGTTTCTCTAACTGGTACACTTCAACCACATTTTATCCAGTTTTTAAAATTTGGGAGCTATTTGTGTGCAGTGACAGCATATGATTTGCCCAGTTCCCATCTGAATTTGGAGAGTGGCTCCTATCAGTCATGAATTTGCACTCAAAATTCTATAAAAAATAAAACCTTAAAAATCTAAATTACTACCTTTTTAAATAAATAATTCATATGCAGTTTTGTGGGGGATAAACAAGGCCATTTACCTACATTACCTACAATTCACCTCTACTGCTACGTGTAGTTTCTACTTGTGATTGAATCATCAAAGGACCATAGGTACTTAAAATAATAATAATAATAACATCATAAAGACCAGACTGGGCAGTGACAAAAATACTGCTTTCTGTCATGAAGGTTTCTGGGGACAGTTGAAAGGCACAAGGACATGTCCAGAGCCTGATGGAAATAGTCCAGACACGTCTTACACATGGGAGATTCCCACAGCTCACAGCATGCTCTAGGGAAAGATGCTAAACGCTAAACCCTCAACAGGAAATTTTTAGAGTAGATGACTTCTCCTCATCCATCTAATAAGCAAAAAGGGCATCTCTCTCAGGGACAGGAGTGAAGACTCATGGATGAGTCTCTTACCAAAATAAGTTTTATTCTGATGTTTAAAAGCACTTTTTCAGACATTATGACCTCTATAAGGAAAGTAACTATTTCATCTGAAGTTTTTTTTTTTTTAAGATTTATTTTTCTGTGCACAGAAGAACTAGAGTATAAGCCAGAGGTGTGGGGAGTGGGGTGAGAGGATTCACCAGAGACAGAGTGGGGAGCAGAACAGGTGGATTAACTGAAATACACTGCGGAGGAGAGCAGGGGGTGAGACAGGAGGGGAGGGGTCTGCTGCGTCATATGTGGGTTAACCCCCTGGCCAGGGATCAAATTCAGGCCATGGGAGTGATAATGCTGAGACCTAATCCCTAGGCCACCAGGAAGGCCCTTCATCTGAAGTTTAACCAAAGAAATTATCTATATCAGAACAGAGGACAAAATCTAGCTGCTCTTGATTTGTTGTAGGGTAAGATGTGAAACTGCAACTAGGCAATTTTCACCTTCTGTACTGAATTTGGACTCCAAACCCCATATTAGATGAGTCCCCATTGAATCTCCCCGCATACCACACTATAAGCCTCACTCCTACCTTAGTTATTTGTGCATTTACTTCCAGGAGTGGACATGACATAGGGCCCCTTCTTTTCCACCTGAATTCTGTCAATTCTACTTGCACTTAGTAGGCACTTACTTGTTAGTCATAGAATTACATTTCAGGCAAAGTAAGAAAGGAAATTCTAAAGCCTGATCTATGGTATTCAACTGCTATAAAAGACATCACTGAGACAATGGGGAAGATTCATTAGATAATAGAATTCTATTAGATAGAAGAATTGAATCAATGTTAATTTCCTGATTGTAAATTGTATGTGGCTATGCAAGGAGATTCTTTATTTTTAGAACAAACACACTGAAATATTTTGGGCTAAAAGGACATCATCCCTCAACTTTCTCTTAAAGATTCAGGGATGGAAAGAGTGTGTGTGTGTGTGTGTGTGTGTGTGTGTGTGTGTGTGTAAATACACATATAAAGATGTTAACATTTGAATTTGGGTGAGGTACTCAGAATTCTTCAGAAATGCATACTATTCTTTCAGCTTTTGCAAAAGTCTAAAATTATCTTTTAAAAAAGGCATAAGGGAGGAGCCTCCTCAGAACTAATCAAGAAATCTCTGACATTCCAGTACTCCTTTTCCTTAACCTCAATAGGTCAGAGAGATATTCAATGACTATTATGCAAATACAAAGGGCACAAAAGGGTCTCCCCAGTGGCGCAGGTGGTTGAGTGCTGTACTGTGAAGCTGTCTGCAGACTCTGCAGCACGGGCTCAATTCCCAGCTGGCCAGGGAGATGCCCACATGGCATGGCAGACCTCTCCTGTCTCACCCGCTTCTCCTCTCAGCAATGTCTTCGGTCCATCTGCCTGTTCTGCTCCCCACTCTGTCTCTGGTGAATCCTCTCACCCTCCCGCGCCTCTGAGTGTACCCCAGTTCTTGTATAAATAAATAAATCTTTAAAAAAAAAACAAAGGGAGCAAAACCCTCACAACAAAGAAACCCTACCATAGGAAGGAAATTTATACCATGGAAAGGAGACCTCTATGGGAAGGAAAACCCTACTATGGGAGGGAAACCTCTACTATGGGAAGCTCTGATCGATTTAGATTATGCTCAACCTGGGATTCCATGAGGCTTCTTTCTGAATTATGTTTGGGAGTCCAGAGCTCCACCAAGTTATGGTAACTGTCAATTTTCTCTGAAGCACAGAATTCCAGGAGTATTAAGGGATAGTGATAGTTATTATTATTTATTGACAACATTCCATGTGCCAGGCATTATGCATAGAATTTTTATCCATTTTCAAATTTCCTCCTCATAAAACCCTTAGGACTTACATACTATTATTTTACCCAAGTTACTGCTGAGATAATTCATGCTTATAAGTATTAAGATGAGTTAATGAGTGGTATGTTGATTCAGCCTTCAGAGAACCAGATGCTAACAGGAGATTAGAAGTGGAAGAAATTTTTTTGGAGGGCTATCCCCACCCCTTTCCCCCTCTGATAAAATACAAAGAGAAAAGCAGGACTGGGCAGGGTGAGTCTTCAGATAATGATGCAGCTCTGATTCCCGTAAGGGAGAGGGAGGAAGAAGGTCTTCCTCATCTAGGGTTCCCTAGGTACCTTCTCTCCCCCCAATTCTTGGATTAGGGTTCTGAGGTTGTTGCATGAAGAGCAGAAAGTTTATCATATTAATGTGTTAAGCAACTAGGATGTGATGGTACTTTTCCTCTAGCTGGTGAGCACTCTCTCCTACTATGTAGTTTTAATAATTATTTTTAAATTCTGAGTTTGTGCCCTTATTTTTCACAAGCGTATGAAGTCACATTGTTTCAGAGATACTGCAAAGTGAACTGTAGTTCAGCAGATTACTTAATTAATGAATTAGGCCTGATAATTTTCCTAGTCAATTTTTTGGTATAACAGAATATCAGTCTTTAATCACAACTTCATAGAGAAGAGTATTGTTCTAGATTCTGGAAGGAATTCATGTCTAGGAAAATTTAAAGTAGTGGGGAGAAAAATTAAACTTCAAGTGAGATAGCAATTAAGCCCCTATTGGTCCAGATCCCATCCAATGAACTCAAGTTATTATTATCATTTGTACAAGCAATATCTTCTCAGAGGTCAAATTTTATTTTCCATAAGAGATTGAAAAAAGCACAAGTCAGAGTTAGAAATTAAGTAACTTTTTTGGGATTTGCAGGAGAATCCTGAGGACCTCTCCAGTTTCTATATTTTTCTCTACCATCTGATTATTCCCATAAAGTAGAAATGGGCACCAAGAGAGCTCTTTCCCTCAGAATTTATATCTCTTCTGTGTATTAGAGCCTAATGTTTGCAGTGATTAACTTAATAAAGAAGTTCTCTCATGGCAGCCAAAATCTACACCCTGCTGTACCTTGAAAAAGAACAAACATTTGTTACAACTCCCAAATTGTAGGCCAATCAGACTGAGATAATATTTTTGAATTACCTGTGGTTTTCTTTTCATCAAATTTCAGGACTACATTTTCCAGTAGTATATCTGACATATGGAGAAGAGGGTTTTCAGAAATAATTTTCCTGTGTTTCACTCTTTATTAGAAGCTTAGATATAATATGCAAGCTCTTTTTTAAAAAAAAGATTCACTTTATATCCCACAAACAGGACCTGCTGCTAAATTTAGAAAGAGATGCTTAATGTCTAAATATTGATAGTGCTTTAGTAGGAGAGCTATAGCAATAATCATGTTCTAGTAGGTCAAGAAATTATACTTTGTCATTTTATCAAAGGCAAAGTGAGCTCAAGAAGGTTCATCATACAGGTCATGACACTCTTTTTTATTATTTACCTTAAGAAATAAGATTGCCAAACTGATTGGCAGATTCATATTTGCTGATAAGCACATTCTAAGTCTCTATGGAAGCCAAATTACCATCTCAAGGTTGTATGCTGAGCACAGATCCAAAGATAGGAAGTGAATGATTTTGATAGCTGCTGTTAATCAGGTTACGGTTGTTTTATGAGCTCACCTAAGTCACAGCTATGTTCTGACAATCCATGGCCCCATTATATGTGCACTGTCCTCCTTATTTCACCCTGGAAATAACTGGCTTCCACCAACCAATTTGGAGCAGGTAGCTAATTGCTTATCTTAATACACTTTCTTCCCATTCCTAGGCATGGAATCCTGATTTTGAGTTGGGAATGTTGTCATTTAGAAATAGCAAAGCCAAATAAAAATACAAAATAAGCAAACAACAAATTCGCTTGTCATAAAAAATATAGAAAGTCATTATAGGACTGCGACAGCAACCAGAATTAGAGGGCCCAAGATTTTGGAAAGCAGGGAATGATGGTGAGGGTGAGATCATTCGCAGCTGTTTGATTTCTGAGGATACTGCCCATTATGAACTAGGATAAGAAGCTGAGAAACTAGGTATTACACACACACAGAGCTGCTGAGGAGAAATTAGTAGAAATTTTGGTGGTTTCATTGCGCCAAACTGACAAAATTAGAGATATTGTGGATCAAGACAGGGAAGAGGGTGGAAGGCATAGAACTGAGCCTGAAATGGGACTTTTTCTTTAACTATTTACCAAATCCTGGAATCACCCAGTCAGTAGGCTAACAAGTATTAATAGAAAGCCTCTGGAAAACAGGACAGAGCTTTCAGCTGAAAGGCAAGGATTAGAGCTCAGAACATTCCAAGCAGATGGGCCCAAAGGACATATTGGCTCTTAGCTGGTAGCCCTGATGGGCTGCGCTTTAGGAGCAGAGGAAACAGAAGTAGGCAGATGCTCACAATGCTCATAGCTTAGTGCCTGAAATTTAAAATAAGATGATCAGACTCAATTCTTTCTGCCTTGGAAAGAAAAAAGTAAATACTTTTTGGAGGAAGATAAAATCATCTGGAAACCATACAACATATTTATGTGCTGCAGAATGACATTTCAGTCAGGGATGCACCACATACACAATGGTGGTCCCCAGACTCTTATTGTCTAGTGAGGCCGTAACCTTCATGATGTCATAGTGTTTTATGCCAGCAGAAGTCTCCTATATGCATTGTTTAAAGCATCTCTTAATAGCATTATTTTCCTTTGTGTTTGATTTAATCTCCTGTTGTTTTGTTCATGATGGCTCCCAAATGAACAAAATCTACTGTTAATGTTGCAGTAAGAGGCTACATCAAGTGTTGACCTGGAAACAAAATTCAAAGAGATTAAGGACTACAAAAGTAGAAAATCAGCGATGGTTATTGCTGATCAGTCAGGCACGCCCCACTCTACCATAGTTGTGATCTTGAAGAACAAGAACAAAGTGACAGAAACTGTTGAACAATCTACTTTGTTAAAAGCAACAAGACATAAAATTGAGAAGGGCATATGTCATATATGAAGAAACTGCTAATGACTTCAATGGAAGACCAGACACAGAAGCATATGCCTCTTGGCACCATGATGATCACAAACAGAGGAAGGAGTTTGTGATGTTGAAAGAAAAGGCTTGACCCCACTACAATATTGAACCCGTCAGTAGGTCTGGGTGCTTTCAACAACTCAATAATCATTATTTACTCCATAATGTGAAAGTGAGTGGTGAATCTGCAAATATTGATGTAATAGCAACTGGAAAATGTTTTGGATACTCTAGAAAAGCTGAATATGGGGGAATTGTTAGGGGGAAAAGGATGTCCCAAAGCAAATTCCATATAGGCTTTGTGGACTCCACCCCCACCCCAGGTCAAAGCCAAAGACACTGGGAACTCCAAATCCCATCACCACCAAAGGGAAGGTGGCTGGGACCTGAGGGTGGGGTTAAGCAGCCAGGTGGATATAAAAGGCAGACACGTGGGCTTTGGGGAACCCCATTTTTGGCTCTCTACCAGCTCGCAGCGTCTGGTCAGCTCTGAGAGTGACTTTGGGTTTCCAGGTCATCGGATCGGGTAGGACGCATTAAAGACTTTATTTCCCTATTTTCTCCCTGAGTTGTACATTTTCCTTATTTCCTTTCCTCTTGTAAATAAATCTTTTATTAACCTTTTGTGTGTGTCTGTAGTAGAGTATTCATAAGTCCCTTTAAAGCGCGCGGGTGAGGACCCACAGCCAGGAACCCGTTTGATATCGAGGTTGCTCTATAAGTGGCAGCACTCCCACTGCCCACCTGTGACTATGCAGGTACCTCTTTTTTTTTTTAAGATGTATTTATTTATGCATACAAGAGCTGAGGTACAGGCCAAAGATGGGAGGGGGGTGAGAGGATTCACCAGAGACAGAGTGAGTCTCTCCCTCCACAGGGCAGCATCCCTCCTGCCTGCCTGTGATCTGTCAAGGCCGCCTGCCTGCAACCATGCAGGCCTCTCTTAGTAAACCTGTCCCTTCTGGGGCAGCTCTTCCTGCCCACTTGTGTCTATGCAAGTAGACACTTTTGTCCCTTCCTGCCCACTTTTGTCCCTTCCCTAATAAACCTGCCCTTTAAATATAACTGATGTCTCTGTCTCGTGGAGAAACTCGCCTGGGAAACTCACCATGTGTTGCTGAAAAGGGAGCTCCGGTGACACCTTTCCCAGAGTGAACCCAAGGACCCTGCACTCCAAACCCACTGACTCCAAAAAACAACAACACAAGTACCGCCTCTTTGATCCAACCATTAGATCAAGAAGTTATAGCAGCTTTTAAGGCTTACTACCGAAGAGGACATTTGTCCAGGTTATTGATGTAACTTAAAAACACTAATGCAACTCTGGAAAGATTACAACATCTATGACTGCATCAAGAACTTTGCTTAGGCCTGGGATGATGTCACCAAGGAATATATAAGTGGCATCTGGAAGAAGGCACTCAAGAGATTTATCCATGACTTCAAAGGATTTGCCAAGGATGAGGAGACTGAAAAAAAATAAGACCATAAGTTGAGACAACAAACAACTTTCACCTGGTGTGGGTGACAATGTCACTGAGGAGCTCCTAGAGGTGATTTCCTGAGAAACTGACTAACAAGGAGCTGCTGGAACTAGGAGAGAAATGCACAGCTGAAGAAGGGGGAAGAGAAAAGGAAAATACTGAAGAAAAAGAATTATCTCCCAAAAAATTCACAGTGAAAGGTTCAGCAGAAGCTTTTGCAGACTTCAACAAGCTCCTTCAAAGGTTCAAAAACATGGACCCCCCCAAACCAAAAGGTTTTCATGAATAGAGAGGAAAGCTCATGGCTCACAGGAGAATCTATGATAAAAGAGATGACACCTATTCAAGAAGCACCTCAGGCATATCTTTCAGGATATGTTCCAGAAAGAAGGCATTGTTATCATCTGACAATGGCAGTCCCATGCAAGTTATTGCCCCTGAAGAGATGAGATATGGAATGAGATATGGAAATGGAGGATAGAGATATTGATGATCCCACAACTGTGTAGGCCTAGGATAAAATGCTAACAGTATTTAACAAAATTGTAAAAAGTAAAAAAAACATTAAATATTTTAAAATACAGAAAAGCTTATAAAATAAAAACATAAAGAAAAATTATGTTATAACTGTACTATGTATTTGTATCTTAAGCTGTTACTATGAAAGTCAAAAAGTTAAAAGGTTTTAAAGTTTATAAAGAAGTTACAGTAAGCTAAGGCTAATTTATTATTAAGGAAAATATTTTATAAATTCTGTTGAGCCTGGGACCTCCGTGGTGGTACAGGGGTTAAAGACACAGTACTGTCAAGCTGTCACCAGCCACTGCAATATGAGTTTGATCCCTGGCCAGGGAGCTAACCCACATGGCACAGCAAACCTCTCCTCTCTCCCCCTCAGCTCCCCTCAACAGTGTATTTCAGTAGACCTGCCTGTTCTGCTCCCCACTCTGGCTCTGGTGAATCCTCTTACCTCCTGTCCCTCTGATCTACACCCCAGTTCTTGTATGCATAAATAAAAAAATCTTTAAAAAATATAAAAAATAAAATAAATTCCTTTGAGCCTAAGTGCACAGTGTTAATAAACTCGACAGTACTGTACAGTGATGTCTTAGGCCTTCACATTCACTCACTGCTCACCCACAGACTCACCCAGGGTAACATCCACCCTTGCAAGTTCCATCCCTGGCAAGTGACCTATACAGGTGCATCATTTCTCTTCTGTGTTTTAATTTCTATTGGACTTCATATGTTTAGATACTACATACATTGAGTTAAAACTGCCTACAGTGTGCAAACAATAATATGCCCTATAGATTTGTGCCTTGGGAGCAATAGGATATACCATAGAGCCCAAGTGTGCTTTGGGCTATACCACCTGTGTTTGTGTAAGTACAATATCAAAATCACCTAAGAGCACATTTTCTCAGAATGTACCCTGGTCATTAACTAACATGTGATTGTAATAAATGTTTGGCATTCCATTCAAAAACATTACACGTGCTAAGAGGCAGGACAGTATGAATTAAAGTGAAGAGGAACATCAGACAACAGATGTAGAATGACAGGTGATCCTTCATTGCAGTTACCAGAGATTTTAAAACAGCAATGATTATTGGTATGTTAGAGAAAACTGAGGAAAAGATGAGAAATTTCATCATAGAATTATAACCTATAAAGCAATCAAATGGAAATGCTATTACTAAAAATCACAATACTTGAAATTAAGAATTCAATACACAAGTTTAACAGAAGATTGGTGAGGTGAAAAGAGGTTGCTAAGAAATACATGCAGTGAAATATTAAGAGAAGAAATTATAGAAAATGTAGAAGAGGGCCTCCCCGGTGGCGCAGCGGTTGAGCGCTGGGTTGCGAAGCTGCCCGCAGCCTCTGCAGCGCCGGTTCGATCCCCGGCTGCTCCCCGGCCACCGGAGGAGGGTCCCACATGGCGCGCAGACCTCTCCTGCCGCCCGCTGCTCCCCTCAGCAGTGTACTTCGGTCCTTCTGCCTGCTCTGCTCCCCGCTCTGGCTCTGGTGAATTCTCTCTCACCCTCCCGCGCTTCTGACTGTACCCAGTGCTTGTATAAATAAATAAAAATAAATCTTTTAAAAAAAAAAAAAAAAAAAGAAAATGTAGAAGAGTGGCTTCCCTGGTGGTGCAAGGGGTTAAGACACAACCTATGAACCTATCCGCAGCCACAGCAACATGAGTTCGATCCCTGGCCAGGGCGCAGCAGACCTCTCCTGCCTTACCCGCTGCTCCCCTCAGCAGTGTCTTCAGTCAGTCTGCCTGTTCTGCTCCCCGCTCTGTCTCTGGTGAATCCTCTCACCCCCCCCACACACACACCTGTGGCCTGTACCCCAGTTCTCGTATGCATAAATAAATAAATCTTTTTTTTTAGATTTATTTATTTATTTATTTATTTATTTATTTATTTATTTATACAAGCACTGGGTACAGTCAGAAGCACGGGAGAGTGAGAGAATTCACCAGAGCCAGAGCAGGGAACAGAGCAGGCAGAATGACGAAGTACACTGCTGAGGGGAGCAGCGGGCACAGCAGGATAGGTCTGCACGCCATATGGGACCCTCGCCCTGCGGCTGGGGATGGAACCGGTGCTGCAGAGGCTGCAGGCAACTTTGCAGTCCAGTGCTCAACCGCTGCACCACCAGGGGAGGCTCAATAAATAAATCTTTTTTAAAAAAAGAAAAAGAAAATGTAGAAGAGTGTCGGACACGAATAATAGAAAATCTAATGTAATTTTTTCATTATTTGTCAGCTGGTCATAAATTTGTATAACGTTGGAGGTATATTTCCACACTCCATCTGCTAGATTCCCAGAAAGAGAGAAGAACAAATATGCTAAAGAAAAAAAAATGTAGAAATCATGGCCAAGAATTTCCAAAACTATTTGGAAAAATAATTACTCCGGAGAGCAGCTGAGAAAAAAAAAGGTATACTGCTTTCAATGAGTAACCCAATAAAACTGACAACAATTTCTAAAGAGAACCTTTGGAAATAACGAGATAATGAGATGACATTTTGAAAGTAATGAAAGAAAATAACTTTAAATCTGAAATTCCACATCCAGTCAAATTATCCTTCAAAATACCTTCCAAAATGATGGCAAAATTAAGAAGTTTTCAAACAAAACAATTTTTATCAGAAAACCTGCACAAAGAAAAATACTAATGGAAGTTACTTTGACAGAAAGATTACCCCAGACTGAAATACAGAAAAGTAATGAAATGTAATGGAAACAGTGGACTATATAGAGTATTATGGGTGCTTACTTGGTATGCATGATGTGGTAGTATACACCTAAAAATATGTGAACCCATAACCCTAAATCCCATACAACTCTGTAAACCAACACTACCTCAACAACAAAAAAATTATAAAATGTAAAAAAAAGAATAGAAAAATGTGATATAAAGTTTTTGCACACCTACTTTTACTAGCCAATTTTTAAAATTCTGTCCAATTTTTCCTATGGACTTTACACATTTCTTAATAATATTATACTAACATTGGCTATTATGTGGTTCTAAAAGTTATTATTGACAAGATCTTACTGTCTACTTCCTTCTCTAATGAGTTACTGGTCGTATGCAACAGAGCTATGATTTCTGTCATGGTTTTTCTTATAGCCAACAAGTTTGCTGGTCTGATTAACTGAAATTGTGCTCCTCTTTCAGACCTTAGGCTACTTTATCTGTTTGAGACACATGGATGACCCTCTTTCTACTTGGATATAAATGTGTGCCAACAAACTGGTGGAACCCATTTCCACAGGTGGCCATGAAAGCTGATAAGTTCTTCATGTTCTTGATACAGTTCCCATTTTTTCTGCAACGACTTAGCTTAATCATAGTTCTCTGGGTTCTTTCCTATTTACACAGATTTTTTTTTAATCTAGCCTTTATGTAGACACTTTATTAACAGATTAAATGAAATCCCCACTCTACTGGTGGGGCATCAGCTCTGACGGTGCTCACTCTCACACATTGAGGTCCCTCTGCTCTGGATATCCAAACTCCCTGTGATTGGTACCTGCTCTCCTAAGACTGCTTTCCTGGGCTTGAGGGCTTCTGGGGGAGGTGTGATAACCCTTGTTTGGGGTGTCCAAGCCCTTACCTGGTACCTGGAACCACCTACCCTAACTCAGGCCTTTCTTAAGACATCTTATACAAAGCTAGATTTTTCCTTGCTGCTTCCTATGGTTCAAGCCAGTAGTTGCTCTCTATGCCACAGAGGATAATTCAGTTCCTCAAACTGTGAAATACTCTAGAGGCAGTTGATTGGTGTGCTAAGAAAATAATCTTCCACCAGGTACATATGTTTTAAAAACCCTTAAATGTTTGAAGTTTTATTAGCTTGGTTGCATCTCAGAGCATTCAATTTATTCCTGTGTGATAGGAAAATCCAAAAGGTTTGGTGTGAGGTTTTTTTTTTTAAATATATTGTAGATTAATTTTTTTTAAAGCAAAAAGAGAGGTATAAAGAAGGAAACCATAAACTAGTCTACCTTCTAATACCCAGTTGCACATATGGACATTTTAAAAAATAATTTATATGCATAGATAGGATGTAAATCACAGAAGAACAAAACAAACTGCCAGGGGTATATTCATTAACTTATTTATTTGCAAAGATGTAACCAGCAATCATGACTGGTCCAGAAGTAAGACTAAGATGCTGAAGTTTTAGGAGGTTAGGGCCCTCTTCAAAAACCCTGTTTGTAGTCTGGATAGAAAAATTTTGTTAAATAATCTTGAAATGCTCATTTCCCATACTGTATCAAAATACTCTAGTATTTAGACTTGTTGACCATTATTCTGAAAACAAGGGGTCTATGGTTAAATACTCTTTATGTAAATGTCATTCATTTCTTGTATGGGATATAGCATTCCAGTTTCATTATTCAATGTCTTTAAAAACTGTAATGCATATATGTCCTTTAATTTATCAGAGAGAAGACTACAGTAGATTCAAGAACATCTATGTAATCTGATAATGTTTGTGATAATCGTAGTGGTTTTAGTTCAGATACCTTCAGCAAATCTATATTTAATTACAAGGAAAAATGGTTATTTCTTTTAGGCCCCAGAAACAGGATCCAAAAAGAATCCAAAAGACCACTCAGTATATCTGCCCTTGGGGATCAGAACCCTAATGTATCTACTTGAGTTTCCCCCATAGTGACTAGTATCTAGAATTTGCTCTACAGATGTTCCCTGAATCTAAATAAAACCATAACCATCAGAAAGGATGACTTGTACCTTAAAGATTACTGAAATTGTGCTCCTCTTTCAGACCTTAGGCTACTTTATCTGCTTGGGACACATGGATGACCCTCTTTCTACTTGGATATGAATGTGTGTGGTGCCATCACATGCTTATCATCACATGTGTGTGATGCCATCACATGCTCTTTATCACATAAAAAGATGGTCATGCTCTTTATCACATAAAAAGAGTGCAGATGTGCTAACTGAACAAATGGAGAATCAGAGTCTCAATGTTGAAAATGGTGTAAAATAGCCCTTACACATGGAAACTCAAAGTACTTGACAGTATCATGGGCAATAGTTTTGTTTAAAAGAAAAGCCATCTAGAAATCATGAAGTACAAAAAAAAGTGGGGCCACTGCCTACAGTTTAAAATGCCGTCTTCCTCCAAAGGCAATTAGCATTTAAAAGACTTTCATATCCATTTTTATTCAAATATTCCACCTTTGTAGTCATAGTAACACTTTTATATTTAAATTTGGTTGCAGATACAAGTCTACTTGAGCCATTCATTTTATCCTCCTTCCTAAGTATACCAGGTTTCTCTCCCCTTTGCTCTTTCTTTTTTTAAAATGTTTAATATATTTTATTTTATATAATTCTTGCATCATTTTTCATGTTTGCACAATGTACACATTTTCATTTTGGTTATATTCCCCATACAATTGTACCCCCCTTATTTTGACCCTAATCCCCCCCCACCCCATAGTGTGTCTCTGGTTTATAGTTGCTTGTTGATTTTGATTTTTACTTTATTATAATTAGTCTTTCTAATAAAACCCACTGTTGTACATTTTTCTTCTAACATATTGGTTCTCCCTAAAGGATCTGCAAATAGCCAAATGAGATATTATATTGAATAACAAAATTAGGAAAGTTTCCTGGACTAACAGAAACTGTTTTTAGTAAATGGCAAGAGCCAAGTTCTTATATAAATTTCAAACTTAGTGCCTTCTTTTTGTTCTTTGCAACCATAAAGATACACCACTTTACTGACTTAAATTCCTGGAATTATAAATAGTCCTATTTGGATTATAACATTCAAGTCAGGCCAGTAAGACTGTTTTCAAAAGAGGACAGAATCCAAATGTTGGAGACACATTTATTCAATTTTGTTTCTTCTTACTTATAAAGGAAAATCTCAAATGAGATATAAGACATAATGTAAAATTAGCATTTTTCCTGTTTTTTTCTCTTTTAAGATCTATTTTGACATCTGAATTTATAATTACAGCAATGGATTTTCAAATCTATTCTATTTCAAATCCTTTTCTGTTTAGAAAAGTGTCAACATTCAGAGCAGAAGAAACCTCAGTGTTTGTCTAGGCCAGAATCGTTATTTTGCAAGAGAAACTGAGGCTACATAGAAATGAACACCTATTCATTTCAAAGTCATAGTTAGTTAAAAGCTGCACTCAAGCTCCTGATTGCTTCTCTGTGCCTTCTTTCTATGATATACCCAGGCTTCATACCATGTTGATTCCACTATAGTCTTTATTTTTTTATTTTTTTTATAATAAATTTTATTTTTATATTCCCCATACAATTGCAACCCCCCCATTCTGACCCCAATCCCTCCCCTCCCGCCCCCCACCCCCCAAAAAGTGTCTCTGGTTCATAGTTGTTTGTTGATTTTGATTTTCACTTTCTTATAGTTATTCATTTTCCTGGTCCCTTAAGAATGGCACATATTAAAAAAACTAGCAACAACAAATGCTGGCGAGGTTGTGGAGAAAAAAGAACTCTCCTGCACTGTTGGTGGGAGTGCAAACTGGTCCAACCACTATGGAGAGCTGTGTGGAGATTTCTTGACCCACTATAGTCTTTATATTAAAAACAAGGTAACAGGACCCAAATGGTGTCACTATTGCTAGGCTGGACGTCACCAAATATGATTTAATTTAATTGTAGTTTTGGCTCTTCCAGAAATGGAACCTTAAAGCATTCAATCAGGAATTACCAGATCTGTACTGGTTAGGTAATCTCCAGAATAAACGTCAGTATCCCCTAAAGGAAAGTAAACTTGCAATAACCAATTCACTTTTCCCCTAGTATGGCTTCCTTTTCCCTGCTTCCTTCTGCCTATAAATTCTTTCCTTTTGTAGAGTTCCTTAGAACTCCTTTCTTTCTGCTGGATTGTATGCTGCTAGACTGGATTCAGGAATCCTTGAATAAAGTCAATAAATCTTTATAATTTGCTCTGAGGTTTTTTTTTTTTAAACTTATAACCTTAAATTTCAGGATTTGGGTTTTTTGGCACGAATTTTTTAACATAATTTTTAAAACAAAATTAAATAATATCCTTTACTCCAAATTATCCTAATACTTGATTATTGGCATATGTTTTCTAATTTCATCTGGTTTAGCACCAGATGAATTATAAATTTTATAATTTTTAGAGAAAAAACAACCTCATTTCATTCATTGGTTATACAAGAATGAGCCCATAGTGACATTTTAGATAAGATAAAGTATTATGAAGCTAGTAAAGCTTAAGACTTGGAGATCCTCAATTGCCCAGGGCCCTTCTAAGCTCCTGTAACTTAGGTTGCCTTCTTAAGCTCAGAAAAGTATTTGAGCTTTAGGTCACAAAAAAACCAAAACAAAACAAAACAAAAAACAAACCTGGGCCTCACAGTGAGGAAAATGTTGCCAAGCCAGCCATTTGGATACAGTTGAAAGCAAGGGTTCTCCAAGAACTAGTCATGTCATGATAACTTAATTTCTCTTCTATCTCTCCTTGTTTTTTGTTTGTTTGTTTGTTTGTTTGTTTTTGGCGGCTTACTAAATTAGTATACCAAGGGGTTGAATCTGCAGACTCATAACAAATGTTTATTGTTGTTTTTTTAACATTCCAAAACATTTTTTAATTTTTTTAAAATTATATTTATTAAAGTAATACTGATTTACATCACATTATATGTCTTAGGATATAGGTTTATATCTCTACAATGGTATTGTTATTTCACCACACCCACCACCAAAGCCCCAGTAAGCTTCCACGAGACCTCCAGAAATCCTCCCTATTGCCTTTGTTCCTATCCCATCATATGCCCCTTCTGGTAGCCTGAGTCATAGTCCAGTGTGCTCTTTGCCCTCCTCTTTTCTCCCCTCCCCTTCTCCCTCTTCCTCCTCTCTTAGATGTCTCAAATCATGGTCAGTTTTCAAGATTTGCCTTTATCTAACCTTTTGTTTCTCTATATTCCACATATAAGTGAAACCGTCTGGTATTTATCTTTCTCCATCTGACTTATTTTGCTTAGTGTAATTCCTTCCAGCTCCATCTATGTTGCCACAAATGTCATGAGTTTTCTTTTGATCACTGAGTAGTATTCCACCATGTATATATGCCACAGAAATTTTTAAGAGCCTTCTTGTGTCAGGTGCTGTTCAAGGGTTTGGGGATAACAGTAACAAAGGTCCCGTCCTAACAGCACAGTACTGTGGAATTAACCACATGTACCTTCATTTTGCGAAAGTATCTTAAGGTATATTTTTTAATCAAATGAAGTAATATGCTCTGCATGATAGCATTCTGGGGAGGATTTCTTGTTAAAGAAATGGTTGAATATTAATGTATTGATTAACTGATTCATAGTAACTTGGACAGCAGCATCTGAATGGCAGAGATAATGTCAGTTTATAGCACTGTCTTGTTCAATTATTTTACTACCAACCTGAATGCAAAACACAATCTTATTAAACATAGCTTATTACATTAAAGTAAGCCAATATGGTGAATGACAAAGTCAATATTTTCCATGAAATGTAGGTGGGCTTTCACACAAGCCTATTCCATCATACCCCTTTATCATATTGTGCTGGTAAGTGTCAAGAATACTATGTTAGTATGTGTTCAACCACTGTGAGAGTTTGTCAGCTTATGTCAGCTTTAATAATTGAAACATTTCTTTCTTGTAAAGTTAGGGAAAGTATCTCTGTGAAATAGAATTTATTAAAACCAAATTTCCAAACATCTGAAAATTACTAATGTAATATACCATATTATTAGAACAAAGGATAAAAACCACATCATTTTAATATATACAGAAAAAGGACCTGATAAACTTCAATGCTGCTTCATTATAAACACACTGAATTAAGTAAGAATAGAATAGTCCTTACTCGCTTTGATTTAGGTCATTTATGAAAAACCTACAAACAGTAAATTACTTAAAATGAAAGGTTAAATACTCCCTCTGAGATCAGGAACAAGGCAGCTCTTATCAATTCTATTCAACACTGTACTAGAGCAATTAGGAACAAATATGACATCCTGATTGAAAAGAAGGAAGTGGAATGATTTGCAAATGACATTATCTTATATACAGGAAATCCTATATATAGGAATCCACCAAAAAATCTTTTAGAATTAATAAATAATATCAGCAAGATTATCAGATATAAGATAATATGCAAAAATCAAATCTACTTCTAAACACAAGCAGTGGAGAATACCAAAATGAGATTAAGAAAATAATTCCACTTATAAATACTTTGGTAAGAATAAAATAGGATCAAATTTCACAAAATAGGTAAACATACACACATACTTTGAAAAGCTATAAAATATTATTGAAATGATAGATGACCTTAATAAATGGAAAGAAGTCCCATGTTCTTGGAAAGAAGTATTGTTAAGATAGCAATACTTCCCAAATTGATTTACAAATTCAATTCAGTTCTATCAAAAGCCCCTGAGGCTTCCCTGCAGAAACTGCTAAGCTGGTCCTACAATTCACATGGAAATGCAAAAGACCCAGAATAGCCAAAATAATATCAAAAAAAGAGTAGCATTGTAGGCGTCACATTTCCCTCCTTATCCACAACATCAGTGGATAATTTAGATCACAGACATTATCAATATCATTTCTTCTTTACTAATTATCATTTTTGTTCACTAGAAGCAATTGACTTGTACAATTAGAAACGTTCTTTTAATGGTATGGGAATTATGGCTTAGTAACAATGTTTAAAACATCCATTTCTCAAATTAATTTCAAAAATGAATTTCTTCATTTCTCAAATTCAACTACCACTTTCACAATATCTAAAAATAGTGTAATTTCCAAACTGCTTTTTGGCTCAATTAGTGTAAGCAGCTAGTTGAGGTACAAATATTTCTCTAATTTCCATTATTTCATTCCCCCATATCTTTTAAAATATTGGACAATGACCTCTGTTGTTTGTTTCATGAATAGTAGTACAAAGTTACCAAGAAAACATAAATTTTATAATTTTAATTGCATCATCCAGAGATAATTGAAAATAGTAGCTCTGTACCAAAATAAATATCCAGAACTTTATTTTAAATTGTGATTAAAACTCCTGGCTTTCTCCCTAACTTTAAATGGCACAGTTGCATAAAGCTTATTAAACTTTCTATGCCAATATATTTCATGGAAATAATTTTCTCTGGCACCACAAACAAAAATTCTTACTGCTTTTCAGATGTTATTCATGACAACTCCCAAATATTAAAACCAAGCTTCCAACTCTCTTCAAACTACTGAACTTCTCATTTGAAAGAAATTATTCCACTATTTTACACAAGGCAACTAAAGCTTTATCAGCAATGACTGAAATTTTACTATTTTGATTTATCATTTCCAAATTATAGTGTTCTCCTTTCAGTCAATATATGTTTTTAGCAAGCCAGAGCTACAAATATAGTTTATAATCATGTATACATTTATATATCATATATTTATCAATATACTTATTTTGAAGTCCTATTAAACATTCATACTTTAAAAACCTCCATTATTTTTAAGGATTTTCAAGTAACTTCATTTAGCTTTTCAAGCAGTACAATTTTCAAACCTTTGAAATTTTTTCACTTATTCTTGATGTTTTAAATTTATTTCTTTTTTTATTTAAATATTTTATATAATTCTTATATCTTTTTTCATCTTTGCACAATGTATGCATTTTCTTTTGGGTTATATTCCCCATACAATTGCACCTCCCCCCTTATTAAATTTATTTCTTAATGATGAAAATACATTTCCTTTGTTTAAGTAATAAAATTTAACAGAACATGATTCCCAGTCTACTAAAATATTTAAGTATTTTGCAGTCTTGCATTTTACTATTATTTTAATGTAATTTCTTCTTTATACTTCCACAGATCAAAAAAGTTCCTGTTAATTATATTTAACAGAAATGTTGAGAAACATACCTAAACTGTTTTCTCTTAAATGTGGATACTTGTATTCAACCGTTATACAAATATACATTTAAAACATCACAATGTATACTTACACAAGAATTATAACACAACTATAAAAGAAAAATAAAAAGAACACCATTTCAATGCAAAGCAACTGTAATCCAGGATGAAGATAAACTGGGGATTTTCCCAAAGCAGAGAGTTTTATATAGAATACACAATCTATCTGTACTGCTACTGGACATTGGCCAATTGGCTGTGAAGAGACAACTGTTTCTCAGATGTGGTTATGACAGATGGCCATTTATCAAGGGTTGTTGAGATATACTACAATATTTCACTAGAACTAGTAAATTTACATTTCATTTATATTATGAATTAACTTTATTCTTACCACTGTTACTATAGGAAAATTTACCAAGTGGTATAGAAGTATTTCTATATTTTAACAACCAATCTGGTCATTAAATATCAGTTCTGCCTAGGTCTGCAGAGATCTCTCCTGGTAAGGACAAGATAATTACCCTTCATAAAGAGTTATCTTTATTGTAGTCTCTAATGTGCCTGGTATGGAAAACTGACAGAAGTATTTGAGGAAAAGCAGAAGAGTCTTCCATAACACTTTTGCTAAGGACTTCGGCCAAGACAAGACTGGAGGTTGACTGATCCTCCCCATGGATTAATTATAAGCTAGACTCACCACTAATTATTAGGAGAAGTAGAGACATCCACCGGAAGAGTGTCAGCAGAGAAGATTCAGTCTCTCGATCCCATTAATGAAAGAAAGAGACACATAAATCCAAAGTTCCCAATAGCGGGAAACATACTTAAATGTAAACTAGAGGGTTTTTTCCACACTGAGTTACATGAATAATGATGCTAACTGCAGTGCTGTCACTGGAAAACAATAGGGAGATAGAATTGTTAACATAGTTGTGATTCTGTAAGAAAGTGATTTTTCAGTAAAGGTAGAAATATAAATGCATGTTTTCTTCACTTGCCTCAAATAAATGCCTTCAATACAACAAACAAAATCATATAGCAAAGGAAATCCCATCTGCAATAAACCTAAGATATGGCTCCATTCCAAACTACCAAAGAAAGGATTTCTAGAAAATATAGTGAAATTTGGACAAAGGAAGGAAGCTTTTTTTTTTAAGTAATAGATAATATTCTGGAGCTCAATGGCATTCCCTCAAAATAAGAACCAGGACATGAGAAATCTAATTTCTTGTTTGGAAGGCAAGATTGAGGATACAGGCTAACCCAGGAGGAGCCATGTACCTTAGAATCACATCTCTAAGTTATGTCATAGATTGGCAAGGCCAGGATATAGGTGAATCTTATTTTCTCAGACCTGAATTTCACATGTAGTAAGTTTTGTAATGTCCTTCTGAATTCTGCTCCACATGAAGTCTTGAAATATTATCTCTTTGGGTAATAGGATCTTTGCAAATGATATTAGCTAAAGAACTCAAGGTGAAATCATCCCAGATTTAGAGTGGGTCCTAAATCCAATGATTGGGGTTCTTATAAGAGAATGTGAGGATACAAAGAGGCGCACAGGGAAGAAGGCCATGTGAGGAAAAGGGCAGAGAATGGAGTCATGCAGCTACCAATTAGGGAACGTCAAGGAATGCCTGTACCCACCAGGAGTTGAGAAAGGCAAGGAAGGATCCTGCCCCGGAGCCTTCAGAGGAGGTATGGACCTGCCAACACCTTGATTTCAAACTTTTATCCTCCAGAACTATGAGGGAACAAATTTCTGTTGTTTTAGGGCACCAAGCTTGTGGTAATTTGTCTTGGCAGACAGAGGAAACTAATACACCACATAAATAAACTGGAGTGTGACAAAGGAGAGAAAGGGAAGTATTAAGCAGATTTGCAGTGCTGACCGAAGTGGACACATAAAAATAAATAACAAATGAATAAACACAAAATATCTGTGATCTATTTAGCCTTCATTAAGAGTCACACAGAGAGACTGAACACTGTCCCCAGATGACAGTCAACAAGAAAACTGAGACCTCAGTCCTAAAACAGCATAAAATTGAACCCTGACTGAGCAGGAAATGGATTCTCCATAAAGTCTCAAGAAAAGTGTCTTGCTGACACTTTGATTTTAGTTCAGTGAGAGTACACTGAACTTCTGACCAACAGAACTGCAAGATAAAAAAATTTACATTGTTTTCAGACCCTGTGCTAATTGTTACATCAGCAATAGGAAACTAATAGAGGGGATACAGGATGAAGATGAAAAGACAAAGACGAGTTGATAGTCTCAAAGAAGCAATTAGATCTCCAAACCCCCTTCGCCATCCTGTATAACCAGATGCCCCTCCCTCATGACAGAAGATTGGAGATGAACTTTCTGAAGAAGCTCAACTGGGGTTGTTCTGGCACATCAGGCAAAGCTGTGGTCAAGTGTACCTTCAAGTCTATACATGTTGAATAATGAAACTTCAACCCCTTTCCTTTTTCAACTTCCATAATGCTAACAGACAGAAATAAAATACCTCAGATAGAAGCTCAGAGAATTCCCCTATGGGGAAACAGATTAACCCAAGCAATGTAGAGATATGACACTGGTGTTTTGTGCAACAAAACAGTTGAGCCCCATCTGATTACCCTAGCTTAAAACCCTCTTCTTAACACCAGAAAGAGCTTCAATTAACATTTTATTGCCTCACTCTATATTATTAACAGACACCAAAGATCACCAGATATTTTAGAAATGCAGGTCAGAACAAATAATAAAAACGAATTTGTAAGAAACACTAACTTTAGGAATCAAGAAAAAATAAAATGTGCAACAAGGGACCATGGTGATGGTTCACAGGTGATATGATGGTGGGATATTTACAGGGACTACACCTGAGGGGAGAAATCAAATATTGTACAAAAATGAATACAAATGTAAAAAATTAAAAAGTTAATAAAAGAAAAAATGTGCAATAAGCTACAACAATATTCATTCAAAGATATTTTTTGAACATTTACCACACTTGCCACTCATTGTTGTAGATGTTGACTTAAAGTGAAGAAGAAAGTAGAAAAGGGTTATAGCTTCATGAATCTCATTATTTCAGAGATAGAAAACAAGATACTAGATCTAAGAAATAAAAACAGGAAACTAAGATAAAAGAAATATGCAAAGAGCAAGATAGAATTCTTAAAAGTTAAGAATATGATAGCTGAATTTTTTTTTTAACACCAGAAGGATTAAATGATAAAGTTGAAAATCTCTTAGATGAAAAATGGTGGGCAAAGAAGGTCTTGATTAAAGGATCAGATAAGGAAGGTCAAAATTAAGGCCTCCCTGGTGGCGCAGGGGTTAAAGACAGCTGAATCAAGCTTTTGGCAGCCACTGCAGTGTGAATTCAATTGCTCAGCCAGCCACCAGGGAGCTACCCACATGGCTCAGCAGACCTCTCCGGCTTCACCCGCTGTTCCCCTCAGCAGTGTGTTTCAGTAGATCTGCCTGTTCTGCTCCCCACTCTCTATGATGAATCCTCTCACCCCACCCCCACACTTCTGGCTTATACCCCAGTTCTTGTATACATAAATAAATAAACCTTTAAAAAAAAAAAGGAAGGTCAAAATTAAAATAATAAGAGATTTCAGAAATAATGGAGAGAAGAAAACTTATTTTCTAAATACACACAAAATAAAATTTTCCTAGATCTAGATGAGTTCCTAAGGCAGAAACTAATGAATGAGAAAAAATCCACTCCAGGACACATTATCATCAAGTTTTAGAACAGTGTGACTAGAAGGAAGGCTCTAAAATCTTCTCACAGTTGAAACCCAATCCCATCAAAAGGGACCAGGAATCGGAATGGCATCAGACTTTTCTACAGCAACAATGGCCCATCCATGAGAAGAAAGAAATACATGCCTTAGAAATTCCAAAGAGAGAAAAATTTTAACCAAAAAATGTACACAAAGCCATACTTAGAACAGACTATGGGGGTAGGATAACAATATTATAGATATACAAAACATTCTCCTATGCCCCTTTCTGAGGAAGGTACTAGAGGCAGTGCTCCAACAACAAAGGTGCAAAAAGAAAGAGGATTCAGCCCCCAGAGCTTTAAACAGAAACATGAGGCAAGAGGAATTCCTAGGATGCCAACCACCCTGCAGCTGAGCTAGGAAGCTCTCCATTCCTGTGGCAACTAAAGAGCAAGAGGCAGATGGGGTTCTTTCTGAAGGGGAATCATGAAATTGGTTGATCAAATGATATGTCTGAAAACATTGAGGAGAAAAACACTGAATTCTCTCAGAGAGTTTGGGGTGAATTGGTATACCATGAAGCTCATCTAATGAATATGTTTGCATAATTTAAAGGATAAATAGTTAAAAGATATAAGTACTTATTCAAAATAAATGATAAATATAAGACCAGGATGGGAGGCATGTTGAGTTGAAATCTTCAGGAGCAAGTAGGGGGCTATCATGGGAGTAAGAAATTCTTTTCACCCATAACAGGAATTTAATAACTAACATAGAAATCAGACAAATTAAGATGACAACATGAGACCACTATTTCAAAAGACAAAAGATAAGTACTAGGGGAGAAAATGAAATAGCTAAAATCTCTGAAAATAGTAACTTTTAAGGACCAAGAAACAAGAGTTGCATTGTGGGGAGGAAAAAACTGCAGTTTTCCAATATAAGCATGGTAAGAATATTTCAAGAATTGGAGGAGCTCAATCTGTATTACCTCTCTTAATGCTGAACGATATGAAAGATAAGGAAAAAGAGTAGCAGATCGAAAAGAAACAATCACTGTTATTGCCAAGAAAGGTTAATTTGAGAGATGGTGACCTTGAGCACCACATAGACTTATTAACTGAACCCCAAAGTTGGGCCAGAGAAGGCTCCCATGGTATCAAGACAGGACCCCCACATCCTCCCTTATGACACAGGTATAAATAATTTGGAGGGGGAGAGATGTTACTGAATTAAACAATTTGAGACCCCCCAGCTGGAAAAATGATTTGTTTTGCATCCCTTTTACTTTTATGAGTTGAATAAAACAAATGTTATTTTAGCCTTCAAACCAGCAGTACATACCTGCTGACTTGTCCTATGGTTGAGGTTCAAAGTACACATCTTTTCTCTCCCAATGTTTTAAACTTTATTTGAATTGAAATTCTAAGCCAGCGATGGGTAAAGAGAGTGAGATTTAAGAAGGCAGCAGGAGCACAAATGTTTTTTTGAGTTGTAAGAAAGAAGAGCTCCATGCTTGCCCTGGGAGTGGGCTGCCCTGGCTCCGAGCCTCTTCCCCAGCATGTCTCCTTTTACCAGTATTATTTATCCTGATTTCCTTGCTCATGTGGTTCTGAGAGACAGAGGGGCACCCTGGAGGTCACTCAGGAAGTCCCTGCTGGAATCAGGAAGACAGCCAAGGTTTTTGACTCCAGGTCCCTTAATGAAATCAATAGACCACTCTGCCCTCCTCCGAGCCCTGCCTCAGCACAGCGCCTACCTTGCTGCTCAGAAGGACTGAGCTGAGCTAGTATTGCAAAAAGAAACTCAATTTTTGTGCTTCCTGAGTATTCAAGTCCGGAAAAATGCCTGTTCTTAATATAAAAATAACAGGCATTCATAAGCCCTCATCTCTTACACAGATAAAAAAGAAGAGCAATATTTTGGGTGTGTTGCCTTAAGTCCTGTTGTAGAAAACACTGTCAAAATCAAAGAAGCTTGTACTTGTGTCTCTCAAGCCCACAGATCTTTTTTTTTTTTCTTCTGCTTTTACGGTTCTTCAGTGAACGGGAAGAGGAGAGCCACTGGCCAAAATAATGAGTCAAATGCCAAGGGAAACCAAGTCAGTCCAAGGTAGGGGCCTGAGGAAAACATATTTTGGAGAACACCGTGGTTTTATTTTGATACACCTGTGATTTTTAGATATGCAAATTAGATCCTTTTAGGAAGGACAGTTATCCTAGATTGTAGACCAGCTGTTGATAGAAAAAGCCCACAGGGATCACTTAAGCATGAAGAAAATGTGACTAATTCTTAGTTAAGCAGAGACTAAAAACCTCAATCATGTACCATGAGGATCAGTAGAAAGAACTTAGGCTTTGGAGCCAATACTGGACACAAATGAGAGCTACTTCATGTTACTTAGCCTCAGTTTCTTCATCTGTAAAATGGGAATAACAATAGTAATAGTGATAAAACTCATGAGATTGCAAGAGATAAGTGAAGACTTCTAATTCAAGGTAAGAACATAACATACGTTATTCCCCTTTTTTTGCTCCTGTTGTCCATTGTGGTGGTCATTTGACCAAATCTTTCCATTCTTCTCTCAAATACATGTGCAACTGCCCTTTCTTGTCCCCGACAAGATAAATAGGGCCATGCAATTTGCTTTAGCCAATGAAATCTGAGCAACATAAATGCATCCCCTCCAAGCTGAAGCTGAAGCAAGTACAAGGTTTGCCATGTATCTTTTGTCTTTATGACAGCAACTGCCAGTGTTTCCATAGAGTGACCCACTTTGGGGCAAAAGTAAGAATGACATAGCAAAATTCACAAAGGACAGGTGGTATGAGTGAAAAGCAAAAAAGTTTGCTGCTTTAAGCCACTGTGATTTTTTTGAGCTCTTTGTTACCTCAGCACAACCTGCACCCTCCTACTTGACTCACTGTCCTTTAAGTAATTGCACTTGCTGGCAATATTAATTCATTCTACAAATATATGTTGACCAAATGCCAAGCACTCTGCTAGGTGCTGGGAAATGCATGTTACCGATTCTTGCCCTCAATGAGCTCTTAGTAAAGGGAAAATGAGGGGGACATTGTAAGAAGGTTTTTTGTTTTTTTTTAAATAAAAAAAAAATCCCCTATGGATTCTAATGTTTAGCTAGAGTAAAGGTTGGGAACTACTGCCTTTGTGAGTACTGAATCCTTTGTGCAATATGTCCTGATCGCCTGCAGGTACTGATAACAGAGAAGCTAGAGATTGTAATAAAAGGGAGAAAGGTAGTGTGTGGGAGGAGAATGGAAAACGTGATGATTAAATTGACAAACTAAAATCTGAATACTTCATCTTGTTCCTCTTCCTGGCTCAGCTATCTCTCTTCCACCTATCCTTCATAATTTACTAGAATTATTTTTTTTTTCCATTTTAGACTGAAGGTTAAATCAAAACCAATGTAAAATTCTTTATTATTACTGTAATTCTAGAACCCATTTACATCTCAAAAGGAAATCTTAAAGATCTAAAATAAAAAGCCAAAGCTATATATTTCTAATGGTGGAATTGTAGGCACAGTGCCAACTGGGGATATCATTCGCGGGGAGTAAGGGGACCTTTTCAATCTTACCTTAAACCATGCTATTTTATGTATTTGACAATGTTGTATGAGTGCTTCTCAAAGTATTAACCAGCACATGACAATTTTATATTTAAAATCTCTTAGTAATTTAAGCATGAACCCACACATTTTCAAATTCATTATTGATTTTTGAAAGGCTCCTCTCAAGAATTACAAAAAGAGTACACCATTCTTAATCACCAATGATTCCCATAATCTCTATGTTCAAATAAATCATACAGTTAATAGGAGGATAAATAGGATGCCAACAATGTTTATACTTACACAATATCTAAAAACTGAAGACTTGGCTCTTTAATAATTTCTACAGAGAAACCCACTGATTACCCTAATGAAATCTTTTAACACAGGACTTGCTGAAGGTGGTTGTTAAATAATTCATCCTTTGGTTATAGATATAACTCCCTTTTTCAGGCAGTCATGTTCATGGATCTGGGTGAATGATAAACATTCATTCATGCTACTGCTTTCATGTTGTGTGACACAGATAAATAATAGGCCAGGCCTTTATCTGTTACTATAATGATGGTGGTTTCACTTTTTCTCAACTATCACGGTAGCTGATTGCCAAGTTCAGCTGCCAAATCTTCAGTCAAATGCGGATCTCATAGAGATACTATGGAACTGTGTGTCAAATACTACTAGTCACTCATCCAATGTTCAATTCCCTGTTCTGCATTAATAAGAGAACCCTGATTTTCTGAAAGCTGGCTGGTAGCCCTTTAAAATACTCTCTATTCCCTTGCAGCTAGGTATGACCACATGAACAAATTGTGGCCAAAGAAATGTAAGTAAAGCTTCAACAGTGTTCCTTCCTAAATAAAAAGGCAAGGCCTAGCAAGGAGCCATTCTGCCTTTTGTATTTCATTCTTTCCTTCTTCCTGCTTGGACACAAATGTGATGCCTGAAAGAGGCAACCATTTTGTGGCTATGAGGATGAAAGTTATGTATTAAAGACATCTCAAAATATCTGGGTTCCTTGAGGGCCTCATGGAGCTATTATACAAACCCTGGGCAATCTGCTTTCAGACTTCTTTTTACATCAGAAAAATAAATTTATGTTTGGTTGTATTGCTAAGAATGAATTTCTATTATATGCAATTAAGTACAAATTCCAATACAGCCTACAGACTGATGGTGTCTTCATCTGGACCTCATCTGCTTCTCATCAACTTTCCCACCAAGTGGGCAGTCAGAATTATTTCTGGGCCATAGGGAGAGTTAATTGAACTAGTAGGAGAGGTATGACATGATTACAGTTAATAATGTTTTTAAAAATCTACTACAATCATTTTCTTTTATGCAGAACTTTACATACATAAATGTTGGTGGAGATCATGAAGAGGCTGTGACTACTAATCGACCTGAGAGCTGGTCTGGGCAATCAAAAGCCCCCTATCTCTGCCTATGGAATGTAGATTCCACCCACCATTCCCTCATCAGGAACTGATTCAAGGCTCAGCCAGAGAAAAGAATGTGTTGTTGAGACCACCAGGATGGTATTTGTGATGAACCCAGTTAAGGCCTCTATACAAACTTTTAAGATTCTGGTGGGCAAGGGTGGAAATCTATTCATGCTTGAGGCTTACCCAAAACAAGCCTTGTATGTGAATTCCCTTGCCTGTTAAAACTGCCACCTACCAATCTGGAGTGGCCTGTCTCTTTTTGGTCTCCTCTCCAAAAAGAGGGGAAGGGGTTGTTCATGTTTCACTGAGTAACTCATGAGGTTATGAGCCAACAAGATCTTCCTCTTCCCTAAGTAGCCAGTGGCATCCATTGCATTAGAGAAGATTAGGATTTTTAAACCAGGAAAGCAAAAGCTAAGGCAGGGTAAAAGTAAAACCTAACTGGTTATCCTGAAATCCAGTTTGTATAAAAAGGACAGAACAAATGCATGATTGTTTTCTTTTTCCCTGGAAATTTTCAAAATAATGAGTTCATACCCTTTTACACATCAACAGTGATCAAACAACTGAATAGTTTAAGAATTACTATACTATATACTTATATTTGATGTGTTTGAAATAATAGTAATTATCAATTTTTGATCCTCAAATGGATCCATCCCTGGCTAAGGGTGGGAACATATTTGAATTGGCTCCTTAGCCTCTTTGACACAACCCTAGTAGTGGTTGATAGCTTCCTTACTTCCTGTCAATATTTACAGATAAAATGATATGATATCTGGGATTTGGTTTTAAAAGATGATAAAGGAAAAAGGGTATATATTAAAAAAAAAAAAAAGATTGTCCATGATTTGTTATTTGTTCAAGCTGGGTGATGGCCCCATAGAAGCTCATTAAAATATTATTTTACATTTGTTTATGCCTGAAAATTTCCAAAATGAAATATAAAAAAAAGTTCAGCCTACAACTTCCAAATTTTTTGCAAGACAATATCCTTAAATACTTGGCTTTTGTGGGAGGAAAAGAAATTTCTAAGCTCCCAAGACTTCCCTAGACTTATAAAGAATAAGTGTAGAGTTCTGAGTATGCAGTTTTACTAAAAGTCACATATAGTGGGCTGTGGGAATACAAATAGACATTCCCTGCTTGTCCCAGGAAGGCATGAAGAAAACAGGAAGGAGAAAAGATAATAAGGATGGGAAATGTACACCGACAACCTCAAAGGTTTCTTGTGGTGGGAAACTCTTACCACCCTTCCTGATGTCACCAGACTGGATAAAAGGGGCTTCCCTCAATAACCAGTTGTCTATCTTCTCCCACCCTTTGGTCCAGATCCTTCCCTCTTACTCTCAGTAAGGTTGGCTCGATTGTTTATGGTCAAGGCCATGGTGCTTTCTGAACAGAGCAGGAAAGAGTGATGACCTGGAAGTGTAGAGATCAGAATATGAATACGGCCTATGACTCAAAATGACAGGGTATCTTGGGTCTTAGTCTCATCATTCATGAAAAGAATGGACTGTCTGCAAATCCTAGGTCTGAACAGAGAGATAATCCTGCAGGCCTGTTGATGGAGGTCAGAGAGAGAACAGTGACTACCAAATGACCAGAGAGCCCACCCAAGCAATTGGAGGGTCCCCTGTCCTTTGACTATCAGTTGAGTTCATTAATCCAGTACTAGGAGTCACTTCAAGGACGGCCTTAAGAGCATACTGTGTTATTGAAACCACCCTGCGGTATTCTGGCAGTCTGAGTGAATGAAACCCCTCTTAAAGCCTCTAAATAAACTTTTAAGATTCTAGCCTGTGGGTGCAGAGATCCACTCTTGCTGGCAGCGCAAAAGAAATCCAGTGTGTAGGTTTTCCTTACCAAAACTGCCACCTACCATTCTGGAGGGAGCTGCCTTTTTCTTCCTCTCTCCCTGCCCTCCATATGCAAGTCAGTTTTGTATTTCACTAGGGGAACTCCCGAGGTTGGGAACTAACAGCCTCGGTGCCTTTTGGCTGCATGCTTTTTTTTTTTTTTTCTTTCCCATCGCTACCCATCACAAGGCCTCCAAAAGAAATATATGCCGGCTGTCACTTTTTTGCAAATAATTGGAGAGCAGGTGCCCAGTGTAGGTGACCTCAAAGTTGGCCGCACTTATAAGGCTCTGGGAATGAGGCGCGTCACCGACCTGTACGATTTCTCCTCTCTGCCCTTGCTCGCCTGCAAATCCTGACTGGATCCCCACTGCAGAGAAATCTCCTAAGAGACGACGGCCGGCGTCGCCCCAGCGCCCGGTGGGGTGGGCGTGGAGCAGAGCGCGCGGGCCTGAACGCTGGGCGGCGGGGCTCCCCGAACGGAGCCCGGAGGGCGGGGCCCGGGGGCGGGGCAGCACCAGAGGCGGCTCTTGGGGCTCGCCTGGGCTCAGTCTCCTCGCGAGCCCAGCGCCGGCCGGCGACGACCGCTGTGGCTAGCGCGAGCCCCAGCCAGACCCCGGGCTGCGCAGCCGGGAGGCGACCGACCGGAGAAAGCGGCTCGGGTCCCCGCGGCGGCGCGTCCTCCTGGTGGAACCCGGTAAGTGCGGGCAACTCAGCACCCCCAGCTACCAGGGTTGGTGGCCGCGGAGCCGGTGGCGCGCATCCCGCTGCTGCGCCGCAGGCGCACAGGTGGCCCGGAGCTGGACCTGCGTGCCCCCCAGGCCCCTCCAGGAGTTAGCCAACTCCCTACACCCGGGGCGCGGTTTCCCGGTGCAGGCTTCTGGCTTGGGGTAGGAGGTCGCGGGAGGGCCTGCTGTTGGGGGAGAATCGCGAAAGGGGCTCTCCCTTCCCCGACACCCACAAATGATACAGGGATAGGCGGGCCAAGCGCCTCCCCAAGCTGCATCCCAGCTCCGGCCTCGCTAGTGGGGCGGCTGTCCTTCAGTTTTATTTTCCTAATAACCCACCGGGGAAAGTTTGGGACCACACAAGGCAAAGTTGGGGCGCGGCTGGGGGTGCACTTTGCCGGCCGAGGTAGCTTCTATGGAGCGGAGCGCTGGGTTGACTGGTCGAGCCCGGCTGGGGCTGGAGCTGATCTTGCGCCCCGGGGGTTAAGTCGGTCGCGGCCGGTAGCCCTAGCCAGCATTGTGACAATCCCCAGAGCGCTGTGAGACGCTTAATCTTCCCTGCTAAGCGTTGACATCTGCAGTCAGCCAGCAATTTCTGTGATGGGTCGGTTTATCTCAGGAGTAGCAGCAACTCAGCCTGATTTGACTTGTGCTCTTTCTCTGCAAACCTGAGCTCCAGCTAATCTCAATGTTTAAGTGGCATGTGTTTAATTAGCTTATTTTATACCTGAGATGATCTCAGCAAACGCTTCTAAAATGAAATCGCTGATACAGGGGGAAAAAAACCCAAAGCAATGTTAAAGAAATAACGAAAAAGAAAAAAGAACCTTCAGAATATCAGCTGTCATGTCTGAATATTTTACCCACATCCTCTATGGGATAGCGAATGAAAACTGCTGGGATATGTAACCTACTGCAAGAGTCTGTGTTGGGGCTATTTTTGGCAGATTTTGTGGATAGAGGTGTAGCTGCAAATTGCATATTGTTTATGAACTACACTTTTGGTCTGGAAATAGCCTACTTGTTAGGACTTGCTTGATTTACTAAGTTGTCTATTTTAAATATGACTAGAGTTTGTTCTTAAAAAATAAGCCTTAGTTGAAAGCAATGTCTAGATGTTTAGGGAAGAAATGTGTTCATTCTTTTGTAAACTTTAATTTTTTTGGTAAACTTCACTTTTTAAAGGGCAACTTTTCTGCATCTCATAGAGGATAGACTTTTCATGAAAGAGAAGGTCCTAAACTCTGTGCAGGCAAAGAGTGCTCCCTGCAACAATCAACCCTTTCCAAATGATACAGTAAATCAGGAAAGTGTGCCTGCCACTGGAAGTATGTAATTGGACGAAAAGAAAACAATGAATAACTCTGGGTTGTCAAGTGCATAGGTAGTTCTAAAAGAAATGGGATCTTCTTTAGCATTGGGAGGTTGTTTCTTGATTTAATTTGGAATAAACAGATTGTTATCTGTAAAATCATTATAATATATATCTACATCTAACATTGGCTTTACCAAAGTACTTATTTTGGTTTGTACATTACATATGTGTTTGAAAGTGCCTACTGTGTGCCACATCCTATTCTTAGTGCTTTATCCTCAAAGCAATCCTTGGTGGCAGGTGCTATAATTGTCCTAATTTTTGGAATAGGAAAACTGAGGTACAGAGGAGTTAAGTTACTTACTCAAGCTCACACAGCTGTAAGATGGGACTTAATCAGATCTGTAGAGTTCTTTTTGTAAAAAAGATATGATTTACTTATCCTTGTTTTTATTTTTATTTAAGCATAAATGTTGAAAATATTTCCTGTGAAGCTTAAGAATCCCTGATTGTGGAAGTGTCCCCCAAAGCACCATTAACTATAAAGTGAGAAAAAGTATGAAAGAGCCATCTGGTTGAGTCTACAATTTGAAGACCACCACATCCACCAGAAGATCCAGGATGGATCTGCATCAAAGCACCACCATCACATTTCTTGAGAAATGGTGTTCGGATAAGTCACCATCTGGCTGCCGGAGACATTGTAATGTGAGGAAAAAACTGAAGTTAATTCGAATCTTAGGCCTTTTCATGGGCCTAGTAGCAATTAGCACCATTCCATTTTCAATCAGTGCCTTTTCTGAGGCAGAGGCACAGAGCACAGGAGAAGCGAATGATGCAAATGGCCCTAGGGTAGCACACAGTCACTGGCAAAGAACTCTCTTAGATTTCAATGACAAGATCCAGGATTACACTCCACAGCCACCTCTTTCTCACGAAGGCAAGTCTGAGAATAGTACAGATGACGTCCAAGGAGACTACCCAAGAGACATCTTTTCCCTGGCGGAGCGAAGAAAAGGCGCCATCATTCTCCATGTCATTGGAATGATCTACATGTTTATAGCCTTAGCCATTGTCTGCGATGAGTTCTTTGTTCCTTCTTTGACTGTCATCACTGAAAAACTGGGCATCTCTGATGATGTGGCTGGAGCCACCTTTATGGCTGCAGGGGGCTCTGCGCCAGAACTTTTCACATCACTCATAGGGGTATTTATTGCTCACAGCAATGTCGGCATAGGCACAATTGTGGGCTCAGCAGTGTTCAATATCCTCTTTGTCATTGGAATGTGCGCTCTGTTTTCTAGAGAAATCTTAAACTTGACGTGGTGGCCGCTTTTTCGAGATGTGTCCTTCTACATCGTTGACTTGATCATGCTGATCATATTTTTCCTGGATAATGTTATCATGTGGTGGGAAAGCTTGCTCCTCTTATCAGCCTATTTTTCCTATGTGGTTTTCATGAAATTCAACGTCCAAGTAGAAAGATGGGTCAAGCAAATGCTCAATCGCAATAAGGTCGTCAAGGTGACAGCACCAGAGGCCCAAGCAAAGGTTGGTGGTGGTGGTTGTTTCTTTAATGTTCTTTTTAACCATAGTTCTGTTTTTGAGATCTACAGCTTTTTAAATGTGATGGTGTTCTGGTTAGCAGATTTCTTTTTGCAGTTCTGTGTTAAGCAGACTAACATGGAAACAGAAAAAAATGACTTGGGGCTATTCTTGTAGAGGTCTGCTAAGTGCTCAAGATCCCTACCAGCTTCAGACGAGTTACACATAAGCATCCCTGAGCATCTCAACAGTTGTTTGTCTCATTTTCTGAAGGTAGACATAATGATTTTGTGAGAAATTTGCTTTTTCTTGGGAACTGTGTGTGCATGTGTGCCTAGCAAATTGCAGGGCTTTTTCTTTACATGGGCATGTGATCAAGAACCCTTTAAAGATAGCTGGGAAAAATGTGTTGCCCGAGCTGAACCTTTAAGTCATCAACCTTGCAGGACTGGTCTATGTGGTTATAAACCAGTATTCTTGGTCCATACACAGTGCTTCAGAACACTTGGCCAGGAACGTTAGAGGATCCATGAAAGGAAGTCCCTGGCCAGGCCTGTAGCCTACCTCTGCAGCTCTGTGGTCCATTTTGCACACCATAAAAAGCATGACCTGAATTATTTTTATTGCAGAATTTAAGGGAGTGTTAATGACAGATATGACCATCCTAGGTGACAAGCAAATTGATAAAAAAGAACACAAGGAAATTGATCTGCAAAAATGTAAATGATGAATAAGCAAGACTGATAAGATTTTACATTACATATAGTAATATAGTTCTGATTTATAGTCTAACATTGGAATGTCATCTCTGCATGTGATTTTAAACAGAAAACCAAAATACATATGCAGACTTTTCATAGTAGCATCTGGAAAAATTCTTATATGTGCAAGAAGCAGATGTTGAGTGCAGGATGGGATATTTTGTCCAGCATAAAAAGAAAAAAAAATGATACTTATTAAATGTATATCCTTTATGGTCAAGTTTGATGACTACCCAACATTTTTATAGCAGCTATGAAATAGAAGCAACATGCAGGAAAAAACACTAGAAATATTTCTATTTTTTTACAAGCAAAAGATAAATGTTTTGTACAGCATTTTTCCCTGACATTTTATTCAGTGTATGGTTGTTTATTAGAAACTGTGGTTAAAAATATCATTTAGCAGTGTACATGCAAACAAGCATTCAGATGTGATGACTGAGTCTATTTCCTTGAGAGCACAAGCAGGCTTGTTGGAGCCCCTCTTCCTGCTCTGATTTTGTAGCCAAAAGCATGGTTGAGTGGTTTGCATTAATCCAGGATGTGTTTATTCCAATTTGAGTTGAATAATTACCAAGGCAAAGGCATATGTTTTAGAGGAAAGGCAATCATTTAGTATCATTTCCTTGGCATATCAAGGGTAAATTGTCTTTTTGGGAGCTCAGTACTTTTTTGTTTTGTTACACCTCATTGGAACTTCATTAACTTAGACGCAGACTGGGATGAAGGTTATGTTGGAAACTTTTATGAAAAAGGAATTTGCAGAGCAATCCAATGGTGTGTGCAAGAGAACAGGGGGATTTTTTTGTGTGTGTGTGTGTTCTAATGGAGGTTGAGAAGAGCTGGTCTCATGAATTCAGGGAAAACTTTAAAAATACAATTTATAGACAGTATCCAATCAGTTATATAGCATTCATTAAAGTAGCTTTAGAAGAATTTTACCTACTATATTAAGTCCTATCATATTTATGATAATTTAACAGTCTGAAACATAGGCAGACATTCTTTAACAGTTGGTATTCATATCCATAATTTTGCGCTATGCTTAGTATTATGTATATTTAAATTAGGAAATCCTGCATTTACCTAATTAAAAAAAGAAAGCAGATTATGTTCATGACTATTTCTTCTCTTTCTTATATCGCCACCCAGATGTGTTTATTATTTTCCTTTAAGCATCAAATAACTATAATTTATTCATTTTAATGATTATTAATTTTTTGGGCATACAGTAACCATATGAACTATAAGTTATCATATGAATGGAATTTTATTTTTTTAAAGATTTATTTATTTATGCATACAAGAGCTGGGGTACAGGCCAGAGGTGCGGGGGGCGAGAGGACTCACCAGAGACAGTGGGAAACAGAACCGGCAGATTGACCAAAGTACACTGATGAGGGTGGCAGCAGGCAAGTCAGGAGAGATCTACTACTGCACCATGTGGGTTGTTCCCTGGCCAGCCGGGGAATTGAACTCGTGGTGCAGAGCCTGCCAATTGCGTCATAGGTTGCGTCTCAACCCCTTGCGCCACTAGGGAGGCCCACGAATGGAATTTGAAACATAGTCATGACTTGTTTTGTATTCCTCAAAAATTCCAGAACACAGTTATATATTTTTATGTCAAACAGAATATGTGATTTCCTTTAGGAATTTTCACCTTGCCAGTATCACTTTTGAATTGTTACTGAAATTGTTTTCTCAGGCTATAGTGTTTATCATATGCCTGATTTCAGAATTCTTATGGAGATTTTGCTCCCCAAGCACTGAGATAAGTTTTCCCAAGAAGAAATGAGTCCTTGATCATGGCCATCTATTTCCCTCATCTGTAAAATTTATTTCTCATTGTGTACGCCTTCTTTTGCACAGAAGTTGATGCTTCTGACATCATAACACTGAGAAAATAGACCCTAAGCCACATGTAACCCACAATGGAGACTTCTTAAAGAGGAGTGTGCTGTATAAGAACATAGGAGGCAAAGTGCTAAACATATTTTCATGCAAAATCACCGAATTCTCTTATTTGCACAATTACTGGCAATTTGGGACTATGAAAGAAAAATATTTTAGATAGTACATAGATCTTCAGTAGGTCTTGCTCAAAAGAAATCATCAACTCTTCTGGACTCTAGGCAGTGAAATATCTTTAGAACTACTTGCTTCATAGAAAAATTGAAAGTCTTGGTTTCATTAATGATGATGTCATGGGATAACTGTGAAGCTTGGAAAAATGTGAATGTGAAGATTTTTCATAAAGTAATAGTTTCACATTTCATTTAGTTATTCCATGCCAGGTGTAGTTTTTCATTTGTTATTTTTCTTATTACTTTTTTTTTTGGTGATATTATCCTTTTTTAACTGTTGTATAATGTCATGACATGACCTTTACCCTTTGACTATGGGAACAAAAGTTTATACCCCAGCCTTGTGATAAGCCTTGTAACCTCAGAGAAGTCCTATAAACTTTCTGAGTCTTAGTTCCTAATTTGGAAAATTAAAGTAATAATAGCTACTTCATAAGGTTAGGAAAATTATTAAGTGAAGAAATGAGTGTTAAGCAGCTAACATAGTCCTTAGCAAATGTAGGTTTTTTGATAAATATTAGGTCCCTTCTTTTTACCTTCCATTCTTAAATGAAAACTGAATTAGAATAAATCATATCAAATTTGATAATTGCCAAACATTTCCTGAAGATTGGAATTTGTCCCAGTGAATCATTGAGTTAAACAGGTCAGTGATCCTTAGGGGCATATAGTATTTGCCATACTATAATATTTATAAGCTCTAGTTCATATACAGTGCATATATACAGGTCAGATATTACCATTAACTGCAATGAAACTTACAAATACTTTAATTGTCCTGAAGTTTATTACTTAGAAATTTGCTTGAAATAAGTAGGCCATTAACTTGGGTTTAGAAATATTTATGCTAAGGAGAAATTTTTGTCTTAAGGGTATTTTTACTTATAAATGATTGTGACTCTCTTATAAAAAACCTATCCATAGCTGGTTAGGAATAAATTTGAATCCTGCAGGATGTGAAGCAGTGATTTTGCTTGTGTTTCTGGCAGGGCTGCTGAAGTCTCTTGATCTGATATGGTGCTAGGCTGTCATTGGCCTAGAGAGCAGCTGTCCATGGTATTTAATTTCTTCTTAAACTTGGCACTATAATCCGACAGCAAGTCAGCCCAGTTCTAATGAAGGGAATGGTCTAAATAAAGAGGCTTAGTGCTGGATTGTTGAAGTGAAGCATTTACTAATTTAGGTGTGCAGTGCTTTATTCAGTTTGTGTGTTCCTGAAAAGTAGTTTGTAAACAAATTTTTGCAGTTTAGAATGTTATTAATGTCTATTGGAAAAACAGAAATTGAATAACATTATAAATGCTCTTCATAAACTGAAGCATTTTATGTAAGGTACTACCATAGAACATTTTATAAATACAAATGTGTAATCCCAAGCTTACTTAAGGCACAAAATCTGCTATAAAACACAACCACTATTCCCCCTTCAAACGTAGTAAATAAATTAGTACAATTAATATACAAACTTCAAGGAAAGAAATAAATAGGTAACTCTGTCCTCAAATAATGGGGGCCTCCCTGGTGGTGCAAGGGGTTATGTCTCAGTACTATCAAGCCAACCAAAGCCACTACAGCATGAGTTCAATCCCTGGCCAGGGAGCTACCCACATGGTGCAGCAGACCTCGCCTGTCTGGCCCACTGCTCTCTTCAGCAGTGTATTTCAGTCAGTCCGCCTGTTCTGTTCCCCACTTTGTCTCTGGTGAATCCTCTCACTCCCCACATCTCTAGACTGTACCCAGTTCTTGTATGCATAAATAAATAAATCTTTTTTTTAAAAAAAAAGAAAGAAAATGTAGGCATGAAAATTGACTATTGAAGTAGAAAGTTTACTTTATTTACATCGGTTGTGTCTGTTGCATTCAAATTCTTTTTTTTTTACATTGCTATTTTAGATCTTCTATTTATTCTAATCTTTCTGTTTCTTTTTATCATTTTTTTCCTTGACATTTTTTTGCACTTGATCATAGCCAAAAGACCAGGAGGCAATTTTTTTCTGGACTTTCTTTTGGATTGAATTTTTTTTTTTAATCTTTTTCCCTTTAGTAGTTTAGAATTGTATACACCCTATTGCTATTCTGTTAGTGTTTCTCCTAGAACTTTTAATGTGTTTTATTTAACTTATCATAGTACAAATTTACTATCATTATACTCCTGCCAAACAACCTAAGGACCTTAGAATGTTTTATCTCAATCACCTCTTTTAAATTACATGTACTTTGAAGCAAATGATTAAAATTCTACCTGGATAATGTTGCATAACAACTTTGAGATATAAGCTTCACTTTTGAAAGCCCACAAATTAGACATTGTAATTATGCCATCAATGTTTTTAGACTTACATTTTTAACAATTTCCCCCATCTTCATTCCTTTTGCTTGTCAGACCTTTATTCCTATGATATTTTCCTCTGCTGACTTACATTTTCTATAAGTCCCTTTAGTAAGAATCTGTTAATAGAAAATTCTCCTGATTTTTATTTGCCTAAAGATGTGTTTCACTTTTGTTCTTGAAAGATAGTCTTGGTGGGTAGGAAATAATTTTCTCATCCTATTTTGAAATTAGTATTTCATTGTCTCCAACTTCCATTTTTGCTGTTGAAAAGACTATTGTTACTGTATGTGTTTCTCCTTTTTTCTGAAATCTGTTTTTTCTCTGCCTACTTTAAGGTTTTTTCTTTTTTGTCTTAAGCATTCTCTTTATGTTATCCCAGGTGTGGTTTTCTCATTTATTTTTCCCCTCTCTGTGATTCATTAAACTTGCAGAATTTGAGAATTTGAGTGTTTTCCACCAATTTTTGCCTTTGCCTATTGTTCCAGTAGTCTCCCAAAATTTTGATTAGTTACATGTTATACCATCTCAACCTATCCCTTTGTGTCTGCCTGCCTTTTTCTATTTGCGTTCTGCATCCTGCTCAATTATTTATACCTTGTAGTTTCTAATTTTGTAGTTTCTAATTTTTAATTTTAATTAAAATTGCCTTGTAGTTTCTAATTTTTAATTTTAATCTAAGTTGCTCTAAAACTTGTTTATTGAGTTTCTAATTTTAATTATTATGGTTTTCATTATAGAAATGTTTTATGGCTCTTTTCTCATCTGTCAAGTTAACCTTTTCTCCTTATTCCTTCATCATATAATACCCTCTTTTATTTCTCTGAACATGTTAAATATGTTTATATTACATCAGATAATCAATGTTCTATTGTCAATATCCCTGAAGGTCTAGTTTGGTTGTTTTATTCTCAGTTGTATGGGTTGTTCTCTTATGCATTTAGTGAGTGTTTATTGTTGTTGTTTTTTTTTAACTTGGAACTCACATTCCATGGAACTTTACACATGAGAAATTGTTGAAGCTGGATTTTATGTGTATTTCTCCAGAGAGGACTATGTTTGTTCTTCTGTCAATGTTTGGGAGCACAACCAACCTGGAACCACTGTAACCTAAATGTTTGACTTATTTCACCCAAATAGTGTAAATTCAAATTCCAAACCTATGGAGCCTATGGTTAGGAATTATTAAGAAAGACTTTTCTCTCCTTTTTTTTTTTTTTTTTTGAGTACCACTTAAAACCTATGTAAACATAAGCATATTTTAACAGCTCCTTTTGCAAGGCAGATTTTGTTTTTCTTATTCATCCACGAAGAGTGTCAACTCTTCAGGATTTCCAACTAACTATCAGGCAGAGAGTTCTGTGAATTACCTTCTCCCTACAAGCCCCATGTTTGTAGCTTCTAAAAACCTGATTTCAGGCCACTGGGAAAAGGCAGGTAGTCCAAGACAAAGCAATGCAAAGCAAATTCCTCTGGATTTGTGCTTACTTGGTCTTCTGAATTCTGAGAAATCCCCTAATTCCTCACTAACATAGCTGGGTAATTGAAAAATATAATAACCAACATTTTTAGGTATAACATACTTAGAAATGTTTCTCTGAATATTTAACCTATCATATTGCCAGAAAGATATTTTTTAGAAAGAATTTGTTAAAAGATGATGCATATAATAAGGGATACTGATATGGAATTTTAATTGTATACTCTCAGAATGTTTTGACACAGCCTGAACATTGTACTAAAGCTCTTCATCAACAAAAATCCTGCCAGCAGTAAAATTCTAGTTAAATCTAAGAGGCAGTTGTAACAGGAAGCTCTATGGGGCCTTTCTGAATTTTAAATTTGCTTTTCAAATAATAATATATTGTATACTAAAAGTAATATATTCATTGCACTAGGTTGTAAAAGCACATCATAATTATAAAAAAGAAAAATGTAAATAGTCTATAATCTCTCCATTGCACCATTCAAAGAAAACTTTGCTCATTTTTTGCAGGCATTCTTCCAGACTTTTCTCTCTCTTATACACACACATTCATATATATACTACATGTATTGTTAAGTGTGTTGCAATGATAGTGGATCTGCAAAAATTTAAGTTTACATTAGGTATATATCATTGTATAATTTGAAAAATAACTTGGCTTATTGTGAGCATTTCCTCATGTCATTAAGTGTTCTTCTAAAATAGTTCAGTTTTTTGTAAAATAGAAATCCATTTTAATTTTATTATTTATTTATTTATTTATTTAATAGAGGCATGTTTTATTTATTTATTTGTTTTTGTTTTGTTTGTTTTGTTTATACAATCACTGGGTACAGTCAAAAGCGCAGGAGGGTGAGAGAATTCACCAGAGCCAGAGCGGGGAGCAGAGCAGGCAGAAGGACCAAAGTACACTGCTGAGGGGAGCAGCGGGCGGCAGGAGAGGTCTGCGCGCCATGTGGGACCCTCCTCTGGTGGCCGGGGAGCAGCCGGGGATCGAACCTGCGCCGCAGAGGCCGCAGGCAGCTTCGCAACCCAGCGCTCAACCGCTGCGCCACCGGGAAGGCCCCCATTTTCATTTTATAAGCAAATATTTTATAAGCTAAAATTCTGGATAGAAGTTTATGAACTTTTTAAAGTTTAAAAGTTTCTATTACATTGCAACATATTTGTTAGTGTTGACTTACACTTTTTAGTGTTTTCCCATTTCATAGGTAAAATATAGCTTGTTTTATCTTGTACTTTTTGTTTAATTGGGAGGTTGAGTGTTGAAAAATAAATGTATTGAGAATTCACATTTTCTTTTATAGATTATTAGTTACCTATATGTCCTTTATGTCATCTTTAAAATTTCCTGTGATGATTTCAAGATTTCTTACAGACACTTACTGAGAATCACTAATTTTCATTTGTCTCTACATTTGCATGCTTCAGTAAATCCAGTAGTTTCTTGTAGACTTGGATTTAAAGGATGAATTATGCTGAAGGAAGGAGGAGGCCTTATCATCCAGGAGTTGGGATATGGTTTCTAGGACTGGAAGGTGACTCCTGACCTTGCAACCTGGGAGGAGGGATTCTGTGTCTCCTAGGACCTCTGTTTTCTCATCTGGAAAATGAAAGAGTTGACCTAGATGACCTAAAAGAGTGCTTTTAGCTAGTCCTTTCTATCTTTATAAGTTCTAATTCTTACTATGCTGAGTACTCTATGTCAAAGAACAATCTAATACATTTTCCTAAAACAGAAGACCAGATTATAACCATTCCCATATCATCTTAGTCTTTGCTAAACTAACTTAGACGTAATTGAGCAATATTTTTTTTAATTGAAATAACATGGTTTACAACATTATGTATGATTTAGAGGAATAGGATCATACTCTTCAGGAATATGTTACCACACCACACCTACCACTCAGGCACCCAAAATGCTCCACTATAGTCCATTGTGACCCCTCCCCACTTACTGCATTATATTAGCTTAGCATGCTGGGGGAGGTAGCTCTTCCAGACAGAACAACTTCCATGGAGCAGAGTCATTTAAGGTTTTATATAGGACTCTAAACCTCCTCAGCTTATGTCGTATCTGGCAGTGAAAATTCTTGGCAACTGCATGGGTACCCCTTAACTGCTGATATCTGCTGGTCTCTCCAAAGTCCACAGGAGAATGATCTGAAAGCTGGGCATGTGTTTATACCAAGTACTTATTACATCAGCAATCTTAAATAGATATCATCTCCTGCAAATCAGGAATCTGAGGGTGAGAAGGCATAAATGATTGCCTAAGGTCCACCTGTAGTGGTATTAAACTACTTTTGAACTTAAATCTGTCTGACTCCTAAATGTCTGCCAGTTCTCTTAGTGCTTCTCTCTGGACAATTGGGAATTAAGACAAAGTAAACCTCCAAATTAGATTCACATTTCATACTAAGTTCTGTTAAGTCAGTGACTTTTTTTTTTAAGATTTATTTATTTATGCATACAAGAACTGGGGTACAGGCCAGAGGTGTGGGGAGTGAGAGGATTTACCAGAGACAGAATGGGGAACAGAACAGGCAGAATAACTGAAATACACTGCTGAGGGAAGCAGCGGACGAGTCAGGAGAGGTCTGCTGTGCCATGTGGGCCAGCTCCCTGGCCCAGGATCAAACTTGTGCTGCAGTGGCTGTGGATAGCTTGATAGTACTGAGACATAACCCCTTGCACCACCAGGGAGGCCCAAGTCAGTGAATTTCAGATAATTTTTACTGTGACCCCTACTAAGAAACATACATTACATATCAGCCCAGTACATGCATACACTTATGCACACATACATCTGTACATATTTCCATGTACATAAAAAGAAAATCTAAATGTGAAACACATTTATATGTCTTATAGTTTTTATGCTATTGCTAACACTAGTTTCACAAAACAAAGGAATAGACAAAAGCAAACCAAAACAAACCCTAGATATCTGCCTGTAGAATTGAAGCTACCAGATGTATGGAGAATGGGGAGCAAAGTATGGAGGAGGACAAGAGGTGCCTTGGTGATGGGTGTATTGTGGTAGCATATGTCTGAAAAGGTATGAGCTTATGTCTCTGAATCATATACGGTGCTGTAAACCAGAGTTGCCACAATAAAAAATAATGCAGTTAAAGAAAACTCTAGTTTGAACCCTCTAAAATAAATTTATGACCTTCCAAAAGCCAGTGACATGAGTTTTTAAAAATAAATTTTCTAAAGAAAGGTACCCCGAGCCTCCACTCATCTTTGCTTCCTGATGAATGTGGTGTCGGTGGAAAGCAAGATAGATAAAGAGGGAGGTATGAAATCAGAGAGAAGTCGAACCTTGACTGGAAGTCTGAGGCTGCATTTCAATTAGGTTATTTTTCATTTTATAATGCATTGGATTTGTAAACGAAATGATGCAGCTATAGTCCCCATGCTGGTAAAAACTGATAGATTTGGAAAAGGATCAGGGCACCAGGCATCTAACGCCATGGTGACAACTTTAAAGATTACAGCAGAATCCTGCATTGGCAAGAACCCAGCCTGGAGCCATGGGGTCCCTTTTTTTTCCCCACGCTGACATCTAACCCCCATCTAAGCACTGTGCTCCAGTAGTCTCCTCTGAAAATAAAGGGGGTTAGTTAATCTCCAAGGTGCCTACCAGCTCTGATAATTCTGTGCATCTCTGTTAATGAGGAAGAAATCAAGAATATATCTGAAATTAAGGACTTGCCAATAGAAGAGGTGGCCAGGTAATGAAGTCCTGAACTCACCTCTGTAAGAGTGCTTTTTCCTATTTAAAAAAACTTAAATGAAGATGGATGAGTCCTTTGGATAGGTAATGAACACTTCTTTTCCCATCTGTAGAACCTTCTTGGAAAGGACAAACTGAGTTTCTAGTGCTTTGTAAGTAACTTTCTCTTTTACTGCTTGATGGACCATGGAGATGGGTGAGCAGGTTTAGATTGAAAAACAAGTTTCTTTAGCATCCTAATTCCTCCCACTTTAATGTGTCATCTTTTGCTTTAATTTTAAGTAGGTTGAGTTGGTTTTATTTTACTTGCCAAATAGATGTTGAGCCATATCTTTTATCTTAGGCTTGTAGTAGGCACTGAGCTTGGGTGCGTTTCAGGAACTGTGACTTTTCTGAGAGGGAGTTGATGGTTAAGGGTTAACCCAATAGAATTATTATTTAAACTTAGGATAGAATGTGACCCTCCTAGCTCTGTGATCTTGGACAAGTTACTTAACCTCTCTGGTCTTGTTTGCTTATCTATAATAGGATTTCCCTCTTAGGGAGGCTATGAATTTTTAATGCGATTACATAGTAAAGGTTGCTCAGTAAAAAACATAAATGATTGCCTGAGTTCCAAATTTAGTGGCACTAAATTGCTTCTGAACTTGGGTCTGACTAAATGTATACCAGTTCTTTTAGTGCTTCTTGCTGGACGATAGATAATTTAAACAACGCAAACCTCCAAATTAGGTTCACATTTCATATTTGGTTCTGTTAAGTTGGTGACTTTCAATGTTTTTGACTGTGATCCCTACTAATAAATACATTTTACATCTTAACCCATTTCTATAATTTACATCTATTACATCTCAACCATTTCTATTATTTCAGGCATGCAGCAGGCACAGAGCATTGGTACATTACAGGAAACTGACTGTTTTCTGAGAAGATGATGGTTAAGGGTTAACACAATAGAATTATTTTTTTTAAACTTAAACGTTTTTTATTATTGTATTTATTTATTTTTAACTGAGATAAGATTGGGGTACCCCCATCAGGTATTACCACCATAGTGCACCCACCACCAACTCACCCAGTATTCTACCACCACAGATCATTGTACTTCCTTCCCTCTTTGTGCTTTCTCTTATCCCACAAAACCTCCCACTACAGAATTATTCAAATCTAGGAGTGTGACCCTCCTAATTGTGAAATTTTGGACTAGTTACTTAACCTCTCTGATCTTATGTTTGCTTATCTCTAATAGGATTTTCCTCATAGGGAGGCTGTGATTTTTTTTTTTTAAGATTTATTTATTTATACAAGAACTGGGGTGCAGGTCAGAGGTGCAGGAGGGTGAGAGAATTCACCAGAGACAGAATGGGGAGCAGAACAGGGAGACGGACCCAAGACACTGCTGAGGGGAGCAACAGGCAAGGCAGGAGAGGTCTGCCGCGCCATGTGGGAATCTCCCTGGCCGGCTAGGAATCGAACCCGAGCTGCAGAGGCTGCGGATAGCTTCACAGTGCAGCTCTCAACCCCCTGTGCCACCGGGGAGGCCTGAGGCTATGAATTTTTAATGAGATTGTATAGAAAAAGTGCTTAGCAGACCTCCCACCACCTAAGATATTTGTGGTCTCTTTCCCTCTTGAATCCCTTCTCTGTACCACTAACCTGATCTTGCAGAGGCCTGTCTCTCCCCCATTTCCATGCAGCCCTATGAAGTACAGCTCCCCAGGTAATCCCTGCATACTCAATCCTCAGTGTTTGAACTTGAACCTGTTTTTCCTTTGTTCTTGCAGAAAGCTGAGAAGCAGTTTCCTTATCTATGAAACTGAACTGCACTCAGCCATGAAATTCACTCGAACCCTCCTGTCACCGCGCTATAAATTCATTTACTTATATACATCATCAGAATTTCATCGCAGCTGGTCACATATCCATCTAGCCGTGACTGGGTCTTATGTTGGTTTGCCAGCATCTGTGTTTTCTGCCTTGGGTAGAATACTCCCCTTACCAACCAATTCCATCTGCAGCATTTGGCTCTTGACTCATTGTCATGGGTGAAGGCGCAAAGGGCACTTAATGCCCTTTGAGAAATTGATAATGGTGGTGATGATTAGTGCTCATGATAAAATGTCTGGGCTGGGCCTCCCTTGGGGCGCAAGGGGTTAAGCACCACACTATGAAGCAATCCAAAGCTTCTGCAGCACAAGTTCAATTCCCAGCTGGCCAGGGAGCAACCCACATGGCACAGTAGACCTCTCCTGGCTCACCCGCTGCTCCCCTCAGCAGTGTACTTGGGTCGATCTACCCGTTCTATTCTCCCCACTCTGTCTCTGGTGAATCCTCCCACCCCCCGCATCTCTGGCCTGTACCCCAGCTTTTGGATGCATAAATAAATAAATCTTTGAAAAAAAGAAAAAAAATGTCTGGGCTAAGTCAATCATAAAATGTAATGTGGCTTATGGATTAAAGTCAAATAGTGAACACATTTCTAAGTTAAAAAATAGTAGTCATCAAAAATTCTGCAGCCCCTCAGGGCAAGTATGAACGTCACTGCAGGTAAGGGCCTACCAGATCTAAAAGCCAGATCACTCCAACTGTGGCCCCAAAATAGTTCTCCTTGCCTTCTACAATTAGATATTGTTTTATTTTTCTGAGATATAACACGCTTGCCATATAATTCACTGGTTTTTAGTGTAGTCAGAGTTGTAAAACCATTAACACGATGTAATTTTAGAACATCTTTATCACCCTAAAAAGAAACCAAAAAAGAAAGCCTTTCCTGTCTCCCCCCAGGCCCTGGGAGCCACTAATCTCCTTTCAGTTACTATAACTTGCTGATTCTGAACATTCATAGAAATGGCATCATACAACATGTGGCCTTTTGTGTCTGAATTTTTTCACTTAATGTTTTCAAGGTTCCAGCCTTTTTATGGGCTAATATTTCATTTTATGGATATGCCACATTTGTTTATGCATTTATCAGTTTATGGACTTTGGGGTTATTTCCACTTTATGGCCATTATGAGTAATGCTGATGTGAATATTTGCTTACAAGTTTCTGTGTGGATATATGTTTTCAACTCCCCTTGATGTGTACTTAGGAGTGGAATTACTGGGTCATATGCTTACTCAAAGCTTAATATTCTAAGGAACTGCAAACTATTTTCCAAAGTGGCTGCACCATTTTTCATTTATACCCACGGTGTATATGAGGCTTCCAACCTCTCCTGTATCTTTGCCAATTTGCTATATGGCTTTTTGATTATACCCTTCCTGGTGGCTATGAAGTAATATCCCCAATTTGCATATCTCTGAAGGACAATGATGATGTACATCTTTCCATGAGCTTATCGACTATTTGTATATCTTTTTTTTAATTGTCCTTGGATTCTCAGTGTACTAAAGCAAATTATTATTCCATTGCACTTGTACTTATTGCTCCACGTGGAGGACAGTTTTGCACAAAATGGATTATTTTAATTTTTTTAATATTTTATTTTGAATTATTTCAGTCTCAAGTATATGGACACTTGCCAAAAACAAAAATTAGAAATATAATCTCTATTCCTTTTTATTAAGTTCAAGTTTCCTTTTATACCCTTAAATGTTTTTAACTAATTTTTAATTTAATGAAATACCATTTTGTATATCTTTGTTAATATTTTGACAGTAAAGAATTTCTCCCCTTAAGTCTGTGGTCATCATATCACCAAAGCAGCCATATTCCTCTGCCATAGTCTCTTGTACTCTCACCCACCCCTCTTTTTCTGTTCTCATCCCTTCCTCTCTTTCTCCTTCATCCCCTCCCCTCTTGGATGCCTCAGATCTATGGTCAGTTTTCAAGGGTTAGCTTTGTCTCTGACCCTTTGTTTGGTTTCTCTATGTTACACATATCAGTGACACCACCACCTGGTATTTATCTTTCTCCTTCTGGTTTATTTCATTTGGCATAATCCCTTCCAGCTCCATCCATGCTGCTATAAAGGGCATGAGTTTATCTTTTTTGATTGCTGAGTAGTATTCCATTATTTATATATACTATATCGTCTTTAGCCACTCATCTGTTTTAGGGCATTTAGGTTGTTTCCATATATTGGCTATTGTAAATAGTGCTGCAATAAACACAGGAGTGCATATTTCCTTTCAGATTACTGTTTTTGTGTTCTTGTGTTCTTGGTACTTAGGAGTGGGTCATATGGCAGTTACATTTTTAGTTCATACTACTTTCCATAGGGGCTGAACCAGTCTATAGTCCCACCAACAATGTAAGGGTGTTCCTTTTTCTGCACACCTTTGTCAGCATTTGTTGTTTCTGTTCTTTTTTTTTTTTTAATATGGGCCATTCTCACAGATGTGAGGTGGTATCACATTACTCTTTTGATTTGCATTTAATTTGTATATCTTCTTTGGAAAGTGTCTATTCATTCCTTTGTCCATCTAAAAACTGGGTCATTTTTACTGAATGGGAAAAATAGTTGCACACCTTACAACTGATAAGGGACTGATATCAATGATCAACAAAAACAAAGCAAACAACGGAGTCAAAAAATGGGCAGAAGAGCTAAAAAGACACTTCTCCAAATAAGAAATACAAATAGCCAACAGGCATATGAAAAAAATGTTCAACATCACTTATAATCAGGGACATGCAAATTAAAACCACAGTGAGATAGATACCACCTCACACACTAGTGAGAATGGCCCATAGGAACCCTCTTACACTGCTGGTGGAAATGCACACTAGTCCAATCACTGTGCAAAGTTGTGTGGAGGACCCTCAAAATACTGAAAATGGAGCTACCATATGTAGCCACCATATGCAATTCCACTCCTATAAATCTACCCAAAGGACACAAAAACATCCATTCAGAAGGAAACCTGCACTCCTATGTTTATTGCAGCACCATTTTCAATAGCTAAGATATGGAAACAACCTAAATGCGTAAAAACACACAAGTAGATCAAGATGTGGTATACATACACAATGGAATACTACTCAGCGATCAGAAAAGATAAACTCATTCTATTTGCAGCAATATGGATGCAGCTAGAAGGGATTATGCTAAATGAAATAAGTCAGAAGGAAAAAGAAAAATATCTATGGCTTTACTTATAAATGGGATACAGGGAAACTATAAAATAGGGTCAGGAAAAAATATAAAACTCTCAGGAAAACCATAGATCCAATGCATACAGCAGGAGACAGGGTAAGAGAGAGGTCAAAACGGAAGAGAAGAGCACAAAAGACAATGGTGATGGTTCATGGGTGCTGTGGTAGTGGAAGAATTATGGGGACTACATCTGAAGGGAGAGCTCAAATATACAGAAATGAACAACAATATAAGAAAATTTAAAAAAATAAACAAAAAGAGAGTGAGATCCTTAGATGAAATAATTTCAGCAGATGGATTAAAGGATCAAAATTACACCAAATGTATAAAGTTTTACTTAAGCAATGTGTAAACAGTGCTACTTGTTTTTGAATTGTTTTTCATCAGGATTAGCCATTTTGAATAATAGGAACTTTAAGTAAATATTGTTAACATTTCATAGAAGAGAGTAAACTGGTTAGGTTAAGCAAAGCAGACTGTGTTGTGCTTCATGTGGAATTTATAGTCCATATTTTTTGTAAGAGGATGTTTATATTTAAAAGAGAAACTTCCAATGCCCTGTTAAAATTTTCTAGCTTGGTGACTGTTTTTCTTCACTTGAGAATTAGAAAATATTGAAAAAGAACATGACTAATAGCCATCATTATCAATAAATAGCCATATTCAGCACCTTTATGTTGTTAAAATAACATGTATTAACTGCATGTTTATGTGGCAAGCATAGTTGAAATATCAAGTACTGTTTTTTCTTTTCAAATAAAGTATAGTAAAAAGTAAATAAATAAGTAAAACTGGGTTATTTGTCTTATTGTTGAATTTAAGAGGTCTCTATATTATGAATACAAGTCTTATACCACATATAAGATTTGCAAACATTTTCTCCTGTTCGTGATCAGTAAGGACTGTGCTCCCATAGTAGGGCAGCTCCTAGACTAGGTACCCATGGGTCTCCAAGCTATTCCATGTTGTTATCTAGACATAATTGTATCTAGGGTGATATGGGATCCTTGCGTCAACTCTAAAGCTACCTCTTCTCTTGCGCTGGTGTTGAGAAAAAGTCAATCCCCTTGAAACTGGAGGAAGACTTAAGGCTTGTCAGGGGTCCAGGACTTCCTGGTTATGGAGAACCTGAGAACATCAAACTACTTGACAAGGCCCAGGATGTTTGTTACCTGCTTGCTGCATCACTCTTCTTGATCAGCTCCTAATTTCTCTGAATTATCTAAGACAGTTTCTTGTCATCTCTTCCTCTTCTTTCCATCTTGCCCCAAGGACCTATCAGGAAAGCAGTTGGGCTGTAGGCCTTCACTTCCCAATGTGAACTTTGCCCATTTTGCTTTTGGACCTTGGCACTTAGCTGTGTATACTTTTGTTGTCAACTAATCCTGTCCAGCCATCCTTTTCCTTCAATATAACCTCTTCCTCCAGGTCCTAGGAACATGTGCATCCATCTTGAACATGGAGCTATAGACTGTAAATAATAACAATACCAGTAATGATCTACTCTGTCTTTGTCTAGCATGAACAGTAATTGCACAAAGCTGATTAATGAGCACACTCCGAGGGTAAAGAGAACTTAACCACATTATCTTGCTTTGTACACAAATGCAAAATTGGTTCAAAGCTCCAGTGGTTTCCAAGGGGCTCAGGGAACATCCTCTTTCTCACTAAAGCTTGCTTTAGCTGCACAGTAACGGGTGGCATAATAGACGGAGTTTTGTGGCCTTGAACAAGAGGCTGATTTATTTAAATAGATTCAGATGTGCCAGGCTGCTCTTTTGATGCTTACTCTGAAGGGCCATTATAAATCTGCTGTTTTCTGCTGCCTTTTATTTTAAGTCCAATTAAGTAGATAGCCACAAATAGCTCTGACCTTGAAAGTCTAAGTGAAGGTGAGATGTGAGAATAGGCTTAGGAAACATATGTTTTGGCGTGTTAATGCTCTGCAAGTCATAGACACTTAAGGAAAATAAATAGAACAGGACAAAATCGTGTTGTGCTTTAGGAGGAAGAATCTGAATGCCCTGGGAAATAGCACCACATGCTTCACTGGTGGATAATCATAAACTGCTAAAAATTAATCCAACTCTATCTCATTTCACTGTGACTCTAAGAGACAAGCCCCAAATGCATGGTATTGCCTGTGACGTTCAGTGCATAATCACCTCAGATGGGCATCTTTTCTGGGTGCCACTACTGAGCAATGCTTCCTTCCTCTCGGCAGCCCCAATAGGTGCTTTTGCTTATTTATTTTTGGTACAGCCAGTGTTAGAATACTATATCAACAGTTCAGTTCAGTTTCTTGCAAATATGGAGCATGAGCTGAAGAGCTGGATAGGTACTTTCAGTCGTTGAATCGCTTGTTTTAAAAGTATTTTTCATCATGGAGCCTCTTATTACAATTCTGAAAGTCCTAACATTAGGTTAAGGAGATTTAAAGAGTTTTCTGCAATGATCTTTTAAAGATATTAAGTATTTTGTCATGTGCTAAGCTGTTCTCTCTTTTTAACCATAACTTAACCAGTCCGGGAGAGTGAGAGATGCTTGTCTCAAAATTATACTAATTCACTGGATTCCCATTGTTAAGTTTTCATTTCTGTATCTATTTAAAAATATTTTTATGTTCCTACTACTTCATTAAATGCTCCAACACTTCCTAAGATATGTACGTTTTTATCTGTCCCCAATGTTCTACATCAAGAAGCAGATGGCTTTTACTTTGTCTTGTGGGAGAGTGTGATAATTAATGAGGTGATGGGAATGGATCACTATCTGAGCCCACATTCAAATGAAACTGCAGACATGAAGACAGTGACAAGTGCAAAATGAGAATATTAGGAAGTAGGATTAGAATGATTTCAAGCATAGTTTTAGTATAGGGTTGAAATAACTTTTCTTTAGAGAAATGATTGCTCTAATATGAATATCCTGAAAAAATGTTTATGCAATCTTGAGTGATTGATAAAGCACTTTCTGGCCATTATATTTGTGTATGATTATAATACTGTAAACTTTAATTTGTTTGGAAGTCCATAACCAGATGTCCAGAGCAGAACCAAGATCCAAAGCCAAGAGGACTTTCAAGCAGGCAAGTAAATGACAGAAGATCGAGGCTCTAAATTTCAGGCACTTAATTATACAATGACTTCTTGAGACTCTTTGTAAGAGTCTATTTACTTCTATCATATATTAAATTCAAATATTAAAAAGCAGGTTCCCTGGTTTTCTAGTCTATAAAGAAGCTAGAGGCAGCCAATCTGGTCTGTACTGGGTAGGGACTGGGTAGAGTTCTGAGTTGGGGTAAACTCCTGTGTGCACACTGATTGCCAGGTCTGCTACTTGCCTATCCAGTATCCTTAAGCAGATTTTTAAAGGTCTCCTGTTCTGAGAAGACCAGTTAGAAAAAGCATGCACATCCCCCAAAGTGAAGGATGTGGTGAGCAGAGGGCATCCCTGTGCAAAGAGAAAGATGCCATCTCCTCTAGTGGGCAGATACAGTGCCCACCATGACCCCCAGCTTAGCATGCAGCACAGGCTCTGCTCACTGCTCGGCCCTGCACCTCTGGGCAGTACACACATGCAAGGCCTAGTCTGCAGTCCTGCAGTCATATCAGGAATATAGCTGGTAGAGCAAGAACCAGAAGAACTATAAGACCACACAAAAATGTATCTCTCTGGGGTTAGTATAAGTTCAAAACAGAGAACTTCCCCTTCTAATGGCACATGTGGGCACGAAATGGTAATTAATGGTAATACCCACAGAAATGTTGAGGGAGTCTGAATCATGTTCGGTGCGCCTTGTGCTATAGAACTGGCGAGACAGGCTGTTGGGTGGGAGTGGAGTGACTTACATGCTTGCATAACCGGTGCCAGGATCCAAGTGGGTGATGATGGGGGCTTGACCAAGGTGGTAACCACAGAGGCACAGTGAGAAGTGATCAAATTCTGGACTTATCTTGAAGGTAGTGCTAATAGTATTTGCTGAAAGTCTAGCTACAGGGTGTGATACAAAGTGAGAAATCAACGCTGATACCAAGATTTGTGACTTGAGTAACTGAAAGAGTAGAACTGCCATTAATTGAGATGGGGAAGACTTGAAGTTTAGCAGGAAGACTTGAGGAGGAAATAGGAGCTCAGTTTTGGACTGAGATTTGAATGTTTAAGTTAAACACCTAACTGGACATGTTGAGCAGACAGTTGGATATGAGACTGGAATTTAGAATTCAGACAAGTTCAGAAATGATGAGACTCTATTATACACATAGTCGTGGGATTGTATAAAATCTCCTGGGAATGAGGGGGAGAGATAAGAAGTGTTGGAAGGCTTAAGTTCTGAGGTTTCACCATGTGGAGACCCGAGGAGAATGAGTAGGAAGTGAGAATTGAGAGCTTTTGAGAAAAGATGGAAATCTATCAAATAAGGAAATCTGGTAAAGGAATCAAAGAAAAGAGGGATCATGTCCAGTGGTGACCACGTGGGATGAGCACAGAGAATTGGGCATCAGGTTTAGAGATGAGGAAGCCATTGGTGCTTGACAAGGACAGTCTTGGTTGGGGGCCTCCCTGGTGGTGCAAGGGGTTAAGCACCAATAACCTCTCTGCAGAACGAGTTCGATCCCCTGCTGGCCAGGGAGCTACCCACATGGCACAGCAGACCTCTCCTGTCTCACCCGCTGCTCCCCTCCACAGTATATTTCAGTTGATCTGCCTGTTCTGCTCCCCACTCTGTCTCTGGTGAATCCTCTCGCCCTCCTGCACCTCTGGCCTGTACTCCAGTTCTTGTATGCATAAATAAATAAATCTTAAAAAAAAAAAGGACAGTATTGGTGGATGGGTGGAGTGAAACATAGGTATAGTGGGTGCAAGAAATGGGAGATGGGAATTAAAGCTATGCATAAAAGGGAATCAACAAATGGGGGTACAAGCTGGGAGGAAATGTAAGGTCAGAGATTCTTATTTAAAATGAGAAAAATAATAGCACGTCTGTGTGGTAATGTGAATGACACAGCAAAGTGGGAAGATTTGGTGATGCAAGAGGGCAAAATGGCTGGAGCAAGTGGGAAGAAGCTGCAAATGCTGAGCATGCCTGGAAGAGCATGCTTGGAAGAGCCCAGCTTAGCAAGGAGTGAAGTCAGTTAACTATTCAGCTGATGGTAATGGGTGAATAGTTGGGGGACTTGTGGAAGTTCCCTTTTTGTTTCTGTTTTCTCAGTAAAGTAGGAAGCAATAGAATTCCAAAATTTGATTGAAAAATGCTATGATGAGTAATAAAAATCCTCTGTCAACCACACCACATTTAGCAAAGTGAAGTCATGGGGCTCAGATCAAATCACAAAAATCTATGCTGCTTGGGTTGCCAATAAGCATTAACTCATCTTATTTTAGAAGACTAGATTTTTTTTTTTTGACAACAGTATGTAAGAGGATGTATATCTGCAGTTCATTTGGGCTAAAAAAGATGGCTTCCCCCGCTTATGCCAGTGTATGGCTTCTGGTAGAAATCAGAGAAGCCAGTGAAAGATAAGTTCCATTAGGGCAGAAGTTTATTTCATTCATACATGAATCCCTAATACCTAGAAGAGTCCCTGGCAAGTAATAGATGCTCAGTAAACAATTACTGAATGAATGTTTGATGCCAAACTAGGGATAATCAGAGTATTTTCCACTTAAAAGGATTGTTACCAATTATTTTTAAGTGAGCTGTTTCCACATTGTTAATTTTTCATCATTCAAGTGAGCATGTCCATATGGTTACATCGCTGCCTTTTTCCTCCAAACACTTTATTTTTGAGAACTAACTGAAGAATATTGCTCATGGCTCTGTTTTTGTGGGATAATTTCAGAGGCTCAATCCACAAATTCACTTTATATTTGAAAAACCAGCAGAATCTCTGCACAGAATAATAATCTGCTCCCTACTCTTATCTGGTACAATCTCATTAATAAATGGTTATGGAGATCATAGAGTGTAATGTGTAAAATGCTGGGCACCATCTGTTGGTGAGTTGGACACCTACACTGAAAAACCAGACATGGTTGTGGAATTTCAAAACAAGGTCCTCTGATATTTAAGTTATGCCAACTTGCTACCATATGGCGGACATACTAAGAATCAGAAGCTAAAGAGAAGCATTGTGCTTTATATTCTAGGTCTAGGTGTTTGATCTTCTTTGCAAACAGTGTGATCACAAAGTAGGCTAGTTCTTCATTTCCCTTTGCTTGGTAAGATGAGTATCTTCGCATCAGTCAATAGACAGCATGTTGATTGCTCTGCAATCTTGACACAAAATAGCTATGCAAGCACTTTCTGCAGTCCTATCCCAGAAACCTTAGAAGAAAGATGCATTGGCCTAAGTTATTGAGTCAAGAACAAATGCTCTTACCCTAGTAGAGCACGAAGATGTGTTTTACCTCCAGCTTGTGTGATTAGCAGGAATTATTGACAGCCACTCATGATTGGTAGGTAGTGAAGTAACTTTTTTTTTTTTTAATATTAGGTTGGAGTGTTCTTTAACAAGTAAGCCTTATTAAAAAGAAAGCCAAACCTGAAAAGGGTCTCTTCTCCCCTTGGCCCTCTCACCTGAAAAAAATAACCACTGAATGACCTTTAAGATATACTCTACCCCAATGGGACTTTCTGGTTTCCAGGGTAAAGAGAAGGAAGCCATGATCTCTTGTTCCTTTTAGCATGGAGAATTTTTTTTCCCCCAAATAATGCTATATTCTAACTCTTTGGTTTGTTTGTGTTTTAGTGAAGACTTACTGCAAATGATGAAGGGAAGTTTGGAATTACATATGAAGGACACCCACTTGCAAAGTAGAAAGCTGAGCTTGGCTTTCTGCCCCTGCCTACAGATTATTTGTGCTTATTTATTCCCTCCCTCTTCCACTCATGTGGACAAGCAGAGGGTGCTGTGTACTGGGCCTGATGTGTCTTTTTTTTTTCACCAACTTAGTTCAGACAGAAGTCTTGGCTTCATATCTATTGGCAGGTCATAGGTTTTCTTTCATGCTCTATAAACTAGTTCTTCCTGTTTGACATTTAAATCACCTTAACATAGACTAGGTGGTCTCTGAATTTTCTGTTGGTAGTCTAGATCTTTGTCAAGATCTTTTACTGGGCTATAAGTGATTTTTAAAAGACTAGAAAATCTCAGTGACTTACAGAGGATATTTTTGTTCTGAGCTTCATCTATTCCTCAAGGTATAAGAGGGATAATTCTGTTTTGCATCTATTTGTAACAAAAAAGCAACTAAATAAAATGTTAGATAAACATTATTTAAACAAGAAGAAGGAAGAGGGAAAGAGAAGGAAAAGGAGAAAGAAAATAAATGACTTTTGGGTATTTTCTTCTTTGCAACTTAATTTATGAATCAGTGGAATTTTCTACATATTGATAATTTTTAATGCATATATGTATTTTGCTGCCATGTTTAGTTTCAACAATAACTCAATTTTTTCAAACATACAGTGTGATAAATGCAGAAAAGACTCTTTGTTTGGCTCTTGGGAGGTACAAATAAATGAGAAGGGACCCTCGCATTGAAGAAAATATAATCAGTCATCATTGTTTCATTTGTGAACAGGCAAATTGAGTAAACTGACTCCAGATTTTAGAGGTAAGCATTTTCATTTAGAATAGGCTGCAGAAGAAGTCTGGGGCATGGATTCTAATCTCTAGTTTTATACATTTCTGGTGCCTTTGCCTTTCTTCCCAAAATCTTCTCTAAACTTAGGCATTTGCTAGAAGAATGACAGCTTCTCACTCTTTTTCTGATTAACATGAACAAACTTAACTCAAGACTTCTTTCAGAAAGCCTATTGTAATAGAATCATATAAAATCAGGTTTTCTAGTTCCTGAATAATCTCTAAGTTTAGTATAATCATTAGCACCTCCCAAAGGTGAATTATAATAATATTATTGCTCAAGCAAAGAACCCAGTTGAGCCATCCTCTGCCTAGACTTCTGACCTAATGAAACGCTGAGATAGTAAATGGATGTTGTTTTAAGCCTCAAGTTTGTGATAATTTGCTAGAGAGCAATAGAAAACAAATATACCCATAATAACATTGTGTAAAAAACTATCCAAAATCATTGGAGTATCAATTACTAAGCTTTGAATACTTCAAACAAATCACCATAGAATATTTTATCCCATGATTCTCCTCTTGTTAGAATGCCTTCAGAATTGTTTTCTCTCTTTGTTTCTATAGTTTAAAAAACTCCTCTGCAAAAGGACACATCCATTTGTTTATGGATTCAAGCATCAAATATTTATTAGATATCAACTATGTATGTGCCTGGCCCTCAATTGGGCATTTGGAGGTAAAATATGACTATGGTGTAATCACTGCACACCAGAGCTCACAGACATACAAACACATCATTGCATAGTTTGGATGCTCAAGGTTGAAGAGAATAACTGTTCACACAGGGCATGGGAAGAAGATAGCATTTACATTGGTGAATTTGCCATGGGCAGGAACCTGGCTCTCAGCCCAGTAGACTCATAAAGCTGATTGTGATGGTCCATTGCAAAGAGATAGTCTCTCAGAGGTGGACTTGTATTACCCAAGCTCATTAGGACTGTCATCTATTAATACAAATCCAATTGGGGCCCATTAAAATACAATGAGAGCTACATCTCTAAAATTGAATGGAAAGCTCAAATCAGCAAATCAGTGTCTTATTATTTCCCAGTAGGCAAGTACATGGAAAACAAAATTATAATAATCAGGGTGACAATCTATTAATTTACAATGAAGAATTAAACTGTCAAGTTGACTGATCTGGCTGGCACGTTGGCCTGTGTAGATAACAAAATGGAAAGCCAGATGATGACACCTGGATGAACTTAGCTAAAATGCTTGGCAGAGTCTCGCTGTGGGAGGGATGACCTTACTGAGGAAAGAAAACACTTGCTTAGCCAAGACTTTCTCTACCCTTGTGGGCCCTTGGACAGACCTGACTAACTCCATCTTATTATGATGCTCCCCACTCTTTACTTCCACACCTGACCACCTTTCACACTATCTCCATAACAGAGTACAATATCACAGTTATGTTTTCATAATCAATTACAATTGAGTTCCAATTCTCCCCCTTTTTAAGGTTACTCCCAAGTTACTGTGACTGAAATTTGAGAGATTTCTTTATTCTTTAATCCCCCACTACAGACAGTCCTCAGGGTTTATATTCATAGAACATTAATAAATACAATGTGATATGTACTATAATGTAAGTATTTGGAGGGTCCTATGGGATCTTACAGTAAAAGAAACAGACTTTATTGAACTCCTACTAGGAATCAAGTATTATGGCAAGCAAGCATTTTACATGTATTACTCATGTGGTCCATAATTTCCCCATCATGTAGGAACTGAAGATTAAGGAACTTGTCTGTAGTTACAAAGCAAGCAAGAGGCAGGGCCAGGGTTTAAGCTCATGCCACCTGAGCCCAGAGCTTATGTTCTTAACTGTAGTGCTCTGCTGTCTCCCTTTAGTCTTTTAGGCCAAACTACTTCTTTGAAGGATAAAGAGGTATATCAGTTGGAACTCATTTGCAGAAAATAGAAGCCACTTTTTTATTTCAAAGACAGAGGATTTGAATGTAGGAAAAATCAAAAAAAATCACAGGAGGGGTGAGGGGAACAGACTGGGTGTCCAGGAATGACTCCCAGAACCACACAGTAAGCTTCTGCCTTAGTTAGGAAGATACGGAATCAGAAAGGCAGCACAGGAATGGCTGCATTCTAGAACAATCTACAAGGGCCCCTGCCCCTCAACTGTATGGTCCTAGTTACTAAACACCACAGGTTAATTTAAAAAAAAAATCCTCCCATGGTTTCCAAGAGCAAGTATGGCAGAAGCACAGACTCCACCCTCACTTTCACCTTCTGAGTCTAGTTTGAGGGACAGCTTGGCCAAACCTGAATAACACCATGTTTTACCTTAGCTATAGGGGAGGTGGAAAATACCATTGTTAGATTTGTGACTTCTCTGACTGCTATAACTTAGGAGGCACACTAGCTGGAAGATGGGAAAGATGTTGAACCCCAGTCTCTGTGTCATTGGTGAGCAATCCCAGCATCACAAGTTGACTTGTACAAGGTCATACCATGAGAGATAAGCTGGCCAGACTCTCATTGAATTTGTCACACCCCAAGTTCGGTGTTCAAAGTCCTCTCTAATGTTTAATTCCTTCTATCTGGAGAAGGAGTGTTTATAGAAATGACTTGTGGAGAACATGGGTCTTGAAGGAGAAGTAGACTGTGTTCCTGGAAAGTAGACTGTGGTCCATGGGAGGGGCCCATGGGGGCGGGGGGAGCAATGGAGCCGTTCTCTTATTTATGACAATATGACCTCTTTTTCAAAAATCTCTAAGTGATCCAGGCCATTATCTTACCTTGATGAAAGTTGAGTAGTGAGCTTTCTTACCTCCATAGTATATTTTTTTTTTATTTTTTTATTTTTTTTAAAGATTTATTTATTTATTTATTTATATAGCACTGGGTACAGTCAGAAGCGCAGGAGGGTGAGAGAATTCACCAGAGCCAGAGCGGGGAGCAGAGCAGGCAGAAGGAGAGAAGTACACTGCTGAGGGGAGCAGCGGGTGGCAGGAGAGGTCTGCGCGCCATGTGGGACCCTCCTCCTGTGGCCGGGGAGCAGCCAGGGATTGAACCGGCGCTGCGGAGGCTGCGGGCAGCTTCGCAACCCAGTGCTCAACCGCTGTGCCACCGGGGAGGCCCCATAGTATATTTAAAGTATTAATATTGTGGAAAGGATTGGGAGCACTATTTTTCCTTTATTTAGCTTTTTAAGATGTGTCTTTCTTGAATGCATGTTCAAATATACTATTTAATTAATCATTTACATACTTTTGCTGCTAGAAGACTGCTTAGTTTTTTCAAAGTAACTCAGTGGTTGCTGTACCTGTGAGATGTTGAAAGATACTGAGTATTTTGTTGAAATCAAAAGAGGCTTGTGTGAAGCATCTTCTGCCCTTTTGGCAACAGAGAAATATCAGGGGAAGCTGATTCTTTCTCTTCATCAAGTCCACACTCAAATGCCATGGGATGCCCATCTAGACCTCAGTGTGGTTTTCCACACTAATACACACCCTTGGTAGGACAGTACTTTTAAAGCACTATCTTTTTCTGAACAGGTAGCTGAGTAGGCACTGAGCTTGGAGAAATTACAAAAGCAAAGAAATACAAAAGGATACTTGAAACTTGGAGGTTCAGATACCACAGCTCACATTAACATAATTTAATCCATTCCTTTAAAATGAAGGTGAACACAACTTACAGGAAGATAGTAATTTAAATATAAAGATTGATTGTATGCCAGTCTGTCTGATAAGTACCCAGTTGTATAGAAAATGGACCAACTATTTGGGGATGTTAATAGTTTAGGGTCATTATTTTTTTTTTCTTACAGCCTTAGCTCTACTTACCAGCACTTAAAACTCTCCCAAAAAAGAGCCCTCTCTATTCTTAAAAGCTTTATTGATTGTCAACCTAGATAAAATTCAGTGTTTCAAAAATGCTGGGACTTGGGAATCTGAGAAATCAAACGAACTGCCCCTGGGGGGTACCAGTTGAGTTGAGGGACGTGGTTAGATGAGACATGACTCAGCTGGGTGTTCCTGTCCTCTCTGCCTGCTGAGTCAGGCTGCTGCTGGGCTGAGGCCACAAAAGGTGCCTTTTATGTCATCATGTAAGGCTCTTTCTCATCAAGCCAGAGTGCAAAGGAAAGGAGAGGTGTGATAAAAAGTAATTCTAGGACTAAATCCCCACTTTTGGCACCTGAGGAATCAGGGGAACTCCTCCTTTGGAAGCTCTAATTTTGGGAATCTGGCATTTCCTTTTGTCCTCATTTTGTCTGCTGATACATACAGAGAATTCTGGGCAGAGCATAGCAGTTAGGAGTCTAGAATCTGGTGCCAGATTGCCTTGGTTCAAAATCTAGTCTGACCGCTTATTTTCTGTATGACTTTGGGGAAGTCACTTAATTTGTCTGTTTCCTAGTTTCCTCGTCTGTAAAAGGGACATGATTACTAGTACATTTTCCTAGGATTGTTGTGAAGGTTAAATAAGTGGTTTATGTGTGCATGCATGTACGTACACACACAAACACATACACACAATGTTAGCTATTATTGTTGATGTGGCTTCTTCATTTAATTCACAACCATAGGAGGCACATATTTATTACCACAGTTAAATATGAGGAAACTGAGGTTCATGAGTTTAAGACATTTGTCCAGTGATATAATTTATTTATTTTTTCACACCATTGTTCATTTTTAAACAATATTTGCTTCCCCCCACCCCCTCAGGTGTAGTCCCCATAGAGTTTCCTTCACCAAGGCACCGGTGCACCATCACCTCAGCCCCCTGTGCTCCTCCCTCCCTCCCTCTGATCCCTCTCCCTCCCCCTCTCCTGCAGGATGTGTCTGATTTATAATTGTCCGTTTTGACTTTGTTGGGTTTTATACTGTTATTATTTTTTTACACTGATGTCTTATTCGGTTCCCCTATATTCCTGCTATAAGTGAAACCATCCGATATTTTTCTTTTTCCTTCTGGCTTATTTCACTGAGCATAATTCCTTCTAGTTCCATCCATATTGCTGTGAATGGCATGAGTTTATCTTTTTTGATTGCTGAATAATATTCCATTGTGTATATATATATGCCACATCTTCTTGATCCAGTCATCTATTTTTGTAACCCCTCATTTCTGGGTCAGAACTGATCTCTTCAGGGCCTCCCTGGTAGCACAGGGGTTAAAGACAGCACCACCAGGGAGGCCTATCAAGCTATCCCAGCCACTACAGCAAGAGTTTGATTGCCCAGCTAGCCACCAGGGAGCTACCCAAATGGCGCGCAAACCTCTCCTGTCTCATCTGCTGCTTCCCTCAGCAGAGTATTTCAGTACATCTGCCTGTTCTTCTCCCCACTCTGTCTCTGGTGAATCCTCTCACCCCACCCCCTCCACACCTCTGGCCTACACCCCAGTTATTGTATGCATAAATCTTTAAAAGAGAAAAAAAGGAATTGATCTCTCCATCACTTTATAAACCCCATCATTGTCCTAATATGTTGTCCTAAAAAATCCTTTAAAAATTTTTTTTTATTGAGGTAACATTGGTTTATAACATCAGATGTGATTTAGACCCACACCCACCACCCCAACACTCTTACTGCTCCACCATAATTCCAATGCCTGCATTTGATTCTACTAATACTCCTACAGTAACCGTCTTTCCTAGGTCTTTAAAATCTGCCAAGAAAAAAACCCCCAGTTTTCTCATGCCCATCCTGGATCAAGTCTTCAGTCATTCCGCACCAAGTTTCCCTAGTTTCTGTTCTTTCTTATTTCTTTCCTGGCAAGCTGCTAGCATTGATATCATTTAACCAAATACCTGTCAGAGACTCATCAAATGAATATTTTTGAGGTCAAATTCTGCTTTTTGACAACTTTTTGACTAAGTTGAAAGCAATCACTGCAGTGCACATTCTAATTTTGGCAAAGGAGTGATTTCTTCTGGTGGTCAGAGAGGGGCAGGACCAGCTCAGTCTTTGGGAAGATTAGGAGAAATCATAGTGCATGTGCTCAGAATTGCTTAAGTCAGCCTGAGCCTCTCTCTGTTGCCCATAAGGTCCACTCTCAGGTTGAGGAGGAGCCTCTCCACTTCCCTCCCCACTCCTGATCTCCCGCATGCTGTGCTCTGGAAGAGGTTGGTCCTATCTGCTTGGGAAGGAGGCCGAGCAATTTATGAGGTGGCCTGGCACCCACCTCTCTGCATAAGTCAAACGCTTGATGGGCAACTTAGGAGCATGCCTGTAGAGCTATGGAACTCTCTGCTGCTAGTGGCTCAGTCCCTTTTTTTTTTTTTAAGATTTATTTATTTATACACGCACTGGGGTACAGGCCAGAGGTGTGGGAGTGTGAGAGGATTCACCAGAGACAGAGCGGGGGGCAGAACAGGCAGAAGGACCAAAATACACTGCTGAGGGGAGCAGCGGGTGAGACAGGAGAGGTCTGCCATGCCATGTTTCTCCCTGGCCAGCGGGAATTGAACCCATACTGCAGAGGCTGTGGACAGCTTTACAGTGCTGCGCTCAACCCGCTGCGTCACTGGGGAGGCTCAGTCCCTGTTTTTTTTTTATAATCTCAAAATTCTCTAGCTCCTTCCTCCCACTCCCTATTATTTGAGAATTCTGAGGATGAAGCAAGGAGATCAGTGATTCTCAAGACTCACTGCATAGTAGAGTCACCTGGGGAGTTTTAATAAGATCCTCCTGGTTTTGGGAGGAGGTTTTGAAATTTTAATTAAGATCCTTTTGGTTTGGTTTGGTTTGGTTTGCAGATCTCTTCCCCATGCCATTTTCCCCTCCCCCATCTCCCTTCATGGCCACTGCCATTTTTAACTTCCCTTTTGAGAAATGAACTAATGCCCAGAACTGGTGAAAGCAGTGTGGTGACCCCATTCCAAGGCAGGCAAGACCCAGGATAGAGATCTGGCTCTGGCTTTTATTTATTTATTTATTTTTTTATAGAGGCATGCTTTATTTATTTATTTATTTGTTTGTTTGTTTTGTTTATACATGCACTGGGTACAGTCAGAAGCGTGGGAGGGTGAGAGAATTCACCAGAGCCAGTGGCTCTGGCTTTTAGATGCTAACTTCCTACTGTGTGCAGGGCATCACAGTAGGATGGTACAAATACCAAGCACTCTTGTGCTTGGCACACAGAATCATTCCCTACGTGTTTAAGTGATCGAAGTGGTTATGCATCATTTGAGGAAGAAGCATGTATTCTGAGAGGTTGTTAGTATGTGTTCAAGTGTCATTTGTTAATGCATATCCCTGCTGTTTGCTTTTGGTAATATGATATTACGCCCTCCACCAACTCCCAGCCATGTCCCTGAGTATGGCAAGTGTAGTGGCAGGATGGCACAGAGCAGGAGATCTATGAACCTATAGGAGATGGATAAAGGAGAGTCCTGGAGCCCTTGGTGGCTTTTTCAGGCTTTTACTGAGATTTTATCAGGTACATGGCAGGCAGGGGTGCGGGGGGCGGGGGCCAGGCAGCTGGCAGACCGCCCGGCCCCCCAACGAGTCTTGACTCTTTTGGGGCTCTCTGGTGTTCTCTTGTGGTCTCATTCTCTCTCTTCTTCTACTCTGTCTCTGCTTCTGGTGGTTTTCTTTCACTCTTATAAGCCAGTCTCAGCCCAGGTCTGTGCCTGCCTATGCATTGCCACACCCTAGTCCAGGTGTCTGCCATCAGGCATGCATTTAATCTAATGGTGGGAGGGCAGAGAAGCCTGACACTTTCTACTTACCTACAGCAAGGCAGAGTATAACAAAAAGACTGCTGCAGAATTCCAGAGGTGGTCCAGGCCAGTGAGACCAGGGCAGAAGACTAGTCTTGAAGACTTCCCAAGGGGCAAGAGAAGGTCAGCTGGTGCTAGAATGAAGGATTCTGGATGAGTAATGGAGAACTGACTGAAAGATGGAATTCAAGGGAATAAATTCTCATTGGTGAATAGATATTTCTTCAGTGGACACAATACAAGTTCTGAGAACCCTCTGCCTGTTTCCTGCCACATGTGGGTCAGATGTATGTGTCTTTATCACATCAGGTGAGTGCTATTGCGTCATCTTGTCAGAATCCCAATAAAAAAAATTCATATTCCAATTTTTAAAAATGTCGCCAAGTCCAGCCTTGTGAACTAGCTGTGGCTATGTGACCTTGAATCCCACAGAGCCTCACCTACTTAGGTTACTGGACAAAATATAGGATGTCCAGTTAAGTGTAAGTTTTGGATCAACAGTGAATCTTTTTTTAGTATAAGTATGTCCCAAATATCGCATGGATAAAACTTAGACCAAAAAAGATTTCTTGTTGATCTGCTCTACAAATTTAAATGAACATCTTGGACTTTTATTTGCTAAATTTGACCAGCCTAAACCTTATCGATCTCAAAACATTTCTCATAATGCCTATAATCTTTTCTAGTAAGACATACATGGCCTTTTGTTGTTATTAGCAGAGGGAGACCAGCAGAATTTGTTGCTTGAGTGACACAACCCTGGCTCTCCCTGATCCCACATGTGGAAAACTCAGCTTTATTGTTTTTTGCTTCTTCTGTCTTTGTTTTATCCTTTGAACACACTCTCTCTCTCTCTCTCTCTCTCTCTCTCTCTCTCTCTCTCTCACACACACACACACACACACACACACACATCTTTTTAAAAAGTAGGCACCCAGTCAAATATAAAAATATAACTACAAATATCCTGATTGGTTTAATGGAATTCAGACAGGAAGACCAATCAAAAGAAATGAAATCTGTGTGGTCTTTCTGTCTCCTTTAGTCAGAATTAAAGAATCCCTATCTTTTGCTGAGGATACTGTCACCTGGATTGTGAACCTTTTTATTGTTTATTTTGACCTTTCTCACCTAAGTAACCTAAGCTGAGGGCCAGGGAGAGAAGTGATTTGTCTCAGTATCTGAAATACACACGTCGGTCTTGCTGATTCATGAGAAGCTTAGGGGCGTATTGATGGCATCTGGAAATAACTCTGGAAGCCGGTTGTGCCCATCAGATGTCTCATCCTGCACCGCAAGGTCTCCTGAGAGAGGGAAATTGCACAAGCTGGTGCAGCAACCTGTTCCAGATAGGAGGAGGTTCTTGTTTCTAATTTAACACAAACCCACTTCCTCTTGTGCTTTCTGCATGTGAAATGGAGACGGTTTGCTCACCCACTCCTGTGGTTGAACTGTATGTATCTTCTCATCCATCCTTCTGCACCTCACGAGCTTTATCCTTCATGATCAGGCCAGTCCTCTGAGGAAGCTGGGAAGGTATTTTAAGATGTGTTGCTAACAAAACAAAATTAAACAACAAAAAACAATTGCTCCTGGTTTCCAAGATAAAAGGGGCTGACTGATATTGTTGAAAAATTATCAGGTTAAATTACAAAGATCATAAATTTGACACTAATCAGCCACATCTGGCATTGGTCTTACAAAATCCTTACTGCTCAACTCTAAACACACAGAAGTTTAAATATGCTTACAAAGATGCCGCAACAATTTTTTCCTATCACTTATCCCACACTATAAATGGAAAGCTAGTCTTAAAAAATTTCTATGCCACTCCTTGGTGTCACTGCAGAGGAAAGAGAATAACTTGTCATTGAACTTAAAGAAGCCAGTGTCACATGGTGATATGTGGTCTGTTTGCTTGCTTGTGAGCACCGGTGGGAGCTAGGAAGCAAAACCTCAGATCTGCTCTCGTGCAGACATATTTATATCTGCTTCAGCTGAGCTGAGTGTCAGCTGTGTCAAATGTCAATGGCTGAGGGGATTTGTTTTTAGTAAATAATTCAGTAAATACCCTGGAAAGCACATGTGATGCTCCCTCTTGCATCTCTTTTGTGAGCTTGAAAACAGGGGACAGAAGGTAGAGAAATCTGGAGAGGTCAAAGGGTAGATAGGGGTCAACCCTGACCACAGACTTAGAGGCGAGACTACATACTTCCTGCATTTTGCTTCCTGCCATGGTGATACTGACAAGCTTTGTGGTTTCTGCTCTTGATCAACCTCTTCCTGCTTCAGTTTCCTCTCCTACTAGATGTATAGATTCATGTGGTGAAATGGATTGATACAGAGCAGCTCCAGTTGATCCTGCACAGAGTTAACCTGCATACATGTGGTGTGTGCATGTGTGTGTACCATCATAAGTGTGTTCAGGTGGTCTGTGATGTTGTACTCTTTTGATTTGTCCCTGTGTCACAAGGAGCAGGGAGAAATAAATATATGAGGTCCTGGAAAGTATTCATAGTAAAAGTTAATTTCCAGATAAGGTAAGAAGAATTTGCATTGGTTAATGTTTTGATATACAGCTTGATATGTCAGATAATATTAAAATTTTTGTAATTAACTTCTATCAGAAATCTATTACATGCTGGACACTGTACTAAGCTCTTTACCAGAATCATTTAGCACTCTGGTGGGTGGGTTAGTATCCTTGTTTGACAGATGAAGAAATTAAGAGTTAAAGAAGTTAAGTATTGGGCCTCCCTGGTGGCACAGGGGGTTAAACACAGCACTATGAAGCTGTCTGCAGCCACTGCAGCATGAGTTTGATCTCTGACCAGCCAGGGAGCTACCTACATGGCGCGGTAGACCTCTCCTGTCTCACCTGCTGTTCCCCTCAGCAGTGTATTTCAGTCAGTCTTCCTGTTCTGCTCCCCACTCTGTCTCTGGTGAGTCCACTCAACCCCCGCACCTCTGGCCTGCACCCAAGTTCCTGTATACATACATAAATAAATCTTTTAAAAAAAAAAAAACAAGAAGTTAGGGCCTCCCCTGGTGGTGCAGCAGTTGAGCGCTGGGCTGTGAAGCTGCCCGCAGCCTCTGCATCGCCGGTTCGATCCCTGGCCGCCAGCGAGGGTCCCACATGGCTTGCATACCTCTCCTGCGGTGCCCGCTGCCCCCGCAGCAGTGTATTTCGTCAGTCTGCCTGTTCTGTTCCCCCGCTCTGGCTCTGGTAAATTCTTTCACCCTCCCATGCTTCTGACTGTACCCAGTGCTTGTATAAATAAATAAATAACTCTTAAAAAAAAACAAGAAGTATTAAGTATACTTGCATCATGTAACATAGAGCAAGAAAAGCAAACTGCATATGAATATTAGGGAACCAATTACAGATTTTTTTTGACAGTGGTACATATGTCTATAATGCGAGTGAGAAAGTAAAAGTACAAATCTGCAAGGGAATGATAAATAGCAAAGGAAAGGGAGAAGAAAATGAGATCAGAAGGGAGTACAGAGAGTTCCAACTTTTCTGTAATATTTTATTTCTTTCAAATAGCTTTCCATATGGCAAAGTGTTAAAATCTAAATAAATGAGGTTGCAGATTCACAGGTGATTATTTTCTATACCTTCTTAAATCTTAACATATTTCCTAATTTTAGAAAGAAGTCATATCATAGTGAACTGGAGAGTGCTGGCAGAGCATGGGCACACAGCAGACAATTCAGCAATAGGACTGCTCTTGTCCCTGGGTTTCTGTCCCCTATAAACACTGCTATGGAATAGGCTGTTGATTTCACTGTTAGAATTACATTCTGAGGGGAAGATCAGCTTGTTAGGAAATCTTACAAGAAGCCCCAGAAGGAACTCAAAATACCTTTGAAAATGTTCTTGTTAATCGGTCACGTAAATCAAAAATACAAACAAGTGTGACTTAAACATGTACAAGTGCACTGTGTGACTGTTCTTTGACCCAGATAGCTGGGTCTCCCCATGAATCCTCTTTGGGCTTTTGGGCCTTCACTTAGTGCGTATATGAGTTAAAGAAATGAGGAAGGGGATACTGGATTTTAGAGCAGAGCCAGAAATAGAAAAAATAATTATCTGGGTCAATAACAAAATTAAAAATTTCCCATTGCATGCCCTTGGGTATATTTTACAATTTTTCTTTTTTGCAGAAGCAGTGTCAATTTTATTGACACTATTATGGTAATGGAGCAGTTTTTTAAATTATTGAATTCTATTACAATCAGTCACAGTGAGCCTGCAAACACTATTTGCAGTTGGAGTTGCCTCAGGGACCCCTAAAAACAGAGATACTGAATATTTTCATGTCAGAATTAACAATTTCCCCTATCTGTCACAGCTACTAGAAAAAAAATCACGCTGATTTTGTGTCATTTAGGTTTTGCATCTACTTTCGGGTTCCTTATAATTTTTCACCTGTAAAGTTGCCAGATGCCCTGAAAACAAGGGAGCTACTTATCTTCTAGGAGATTTATGCAGTGGAAAAGTGGGCGGCACCTGAACACCCGTGCATGTGCGTCACAAAGTAAAAAAGACTGAAAGATAATGCATAATAATGGACACTGAGATTCTGGATGAGTGTTATTTTCTTCTGTACCCTTTCCAGCTTTTCTGCAACTAATATAGTTGACTCTTATAAGTAGCGGAAAATGATATTTCTAAAACACAGAAAGAAAAGGCTGTGATTTATGTCAGGGAAACATTAACATTCTTAACACTGACACTTTATTAACTACAATTTCAAGAGAGTCATTTAATCTTTTATTACTACTTTTCAGATTTATAACATGGTCAGATGGTAATATTAAGTACGTTTGGTTTGTAGAATTAGACAAGGAAATCCAGAATGGAAGGGAATAAGCCATTTTTCATGTTACATCACCAAATAATCACCTAAACATAACTCTGCAGTTCAGATATAGGCTTAATATGGTTAAAAAATATCCTTCACACATGCAGCTCTATCAAAACAAGGTACTAGTCCACTCATGCTGTTGTCCCATGGCACCGAAAGAGAATTTCTAGAACATCAAGAACCACGTCTAAGTTTCCATGCTTTTTGAATTAGGGGAGACAGTCTTGTGGATTAGATAAACAGAACCCTGGGATCTGAGCTTTATTTTACTGTAAATGTGTGTTTTGTTTTTTTTTTTTTTAATACAAGCACTGGGTACAGTCAGAAGCACGGGAGGGTGAGAGAATTCATCAGAGCCAGAGCGGAGAGCAGAGCAGAGCAGGCAGACTGATGAAGCACACTGCTGAGGGGAGCAGCGGGTGGCAGGAGAGGTCTGCACACCATGTGGGACCCTCGCCCAGTGGCCGGGGATCGAACCGGCATTGCAGAGGCTGCGGGCAGCTTCGCAACCCAGCACTCAACTGCTGCGCCACTGGGGAGGCCCTATTTTACTGTAAATGTTTGCAGGGCAAACAGGAGGGAGCAGCAGCTAAACAATTTTCCTAGTAAGTTGCTTGGAACATTTTTGTATTATGTAAAGAAGGACGTATTAGAGAATGTAGCATCCCTCTATCATTGTTGAATCCAACACAAATTTCAAAGAAATTGGGCTTCACTGCAACTGCTTTGGGCTACATACCTCTGCCCCAGCCCCCATTTTTTCCTTTGGTGAAGGACAAGGGCAAAGTTTGACAAATGCCACTGAAGGGAATACTTCATTCTTCCAAGTCAAACAAGTAAGTACATGATCATTATTTAAAATATGTAGAAAATCATATTTAGCTGTATTCAGGTGTCAGCTGTATTTTAAATTGTTTCCCTAAAAAGCAGTTGATTAAAATTCTGTATAATTCATAAGGTGAATTACAAATTAGTATATGATCAACTTCCCATGAACAGAAGTGATAAATTGATTGACCCTATGACATAACCTCAGCTGTTATTATGCAGCTCAGCTGTACCTGCTTTCTTAGTCCAATCCCAGTTTTGACTTTCAAATTTTTGCAAGCTGAAAAAGAGAGCTGAAAAGCACAGGATTCCACTATTTTTTTTTCCAAAATGACAGGGTTTTTCCAGGCATATGAAAAAATTGGAGAAATTTAGTGTTTTTTTAAATCTTTCATTGAAACATATACAAGTTCTCTTGTTTTAAGTGGGATTTCCCATGTCCCATTCAGATTTCCACCTGCTGATAAATGATCTCAGTTGTTTCCCTCCAAATGCAACAAGATGGCCCCATGAAGCTGTGACCCATTCTGAAAGTGGTGCTGTTTCTTACCATGACAGAAAGTTGTGCCCATAGAGGCAGCTGACCTGAGGCCCTGTGAAAGGCATTCCCAAAGACAGGGGTATGTGTATGGAGGAGGGCAGGGAGAGTTCATTGATTCCTTCACGGGTCACCTTTTAGTTTGCCTTGTTCCTGAAAGGAGACATGTTCAAATGCTAGTTGAACTACCTTTATGAAAGGAAGACCAGGCTATGAATCCCAAAACCAGGGTCTAGTCCCTCTTTGGCCACTTATTATATACTTGAACTAAGGAAGTGTATAATAGCCTCCCTTTATGTAATGATTTATAAAAACTTCCCTATAATTAAAAAGAAATTTAGAAAGTGGGTATTGGGGAGAGAGCAGAGAAAGGGGTAGTAATAATTCCAGCTCTATTCCGTAAGACAGATGTGAGAGCTCAGTGAGGTCATACTAGTGCAATGCTCTGTGGGGAGGGATCACATATTACTAAAGATGGCTGCATTTAGGGTATGTCTTAGAAACTGAATCAGAGAAGATTGCTTTACCACAACGACATTGTTTAAATACAACTACCCTGTGGTTTAATGAAAATAAAAAAATAGAAATCTCTTACCCCTGCCCATTCATATAAGTCCCTAATTTAGGAAAATAATCTGTTGATTTAAGGAGACTCTAAGATAATTTCTGTACTATTGAGGGCCTTATTTCCTGTTTTTAGACCTGCTGAAAAGATGGGGAAATAAGAGCAAACTGCTAATATGAAATCAATAAACTACTAATTTCTTGTCTTTCATTCTTTGCTAGTCCAGTCCAGGTGAATTCATTAACATTTACTGGATTATTTTTCCCCTCAGGATAATACCCGTCCATGTTTTCAAAGCATATTTTAACTAAATGCTCAATAAGTTGCTCTCTGTTTTTGGTAATGTTCATACATTATGCAATTTCCCTTTTATAAAGTACCTACCTACTATAAAGTACCTACCTACTTTATAGCTTCCATGTGCTTTTGATATTAATACTTCTATGGTGATTGCTTCTGAGATGGAATTGGTGATTTTGCCTCTGAGTTTCAATATTGCACTATCAATTTCACTCACCAGGGGAAGCTTTAGGAGAAATAATGTAAACCTTTAAGAGAAATAATGTAAACCTGGCTTATAGCTCAGATTAACTTTATCCAAAATTATCCCATAGTACGTGAAGATAATCCCTGTATTCACTAAAGCAGGACTCGATTATTTAATTTTCAATAGTCATGTTTAAAAAATCAAAATTGAGATAACTAAATACTCAAATGGTTGAAATTATTGCTGTTCTTAACTGGGCTGAAAGCAGGAAGGAGAAAAATACACTGATTTTGGTCAATAAGAGAAAATCTGTTACTTTTATGCCAGACATAGAGACAAAGGGCAGAGTCAAACTCTTGAAGGTTGTATCAGACAGGATCCAGTCAGGAAAAGAAATCTCACCTGTTATTGGAACAGAGCAAGCTTAACATAAAGATGGTTAACTAGGTAGAAATTTGTTAATGACTTAAAGTGGATGAGAACTTTATTGCACCAGAGAGGTGGAATTTCAGGAGCAGCTCCACTCCTCAGACTGGTGGAATAGGGAAGATTTTATATAATTAAAATCAGAAACCACGAAAGGGTCTTCTCAGGTGATGCTCCCGCCGTTCAGCAGAGGGCTGTGAGCCTGGTTCTGTGAGACTTTTATGCTGGGTTCAGCTGCTGCAAAGGGAAAGGTTTGCCACTCCTGGGGTGAAGCTTAAAGGATCAGGAAACAGTCAGGAAGTGCAGTGTTTTGGGCATGGGAACAGGAAGAAGCAGTTTCTTTCTTCCTTCTTTCTCCTATGGACTTCTGATCTCCCCCGCAAGGGCCCCTTTTGGTAAAGCCAGAGGGTCACCCAACAAACGAGAAAGTTTGTAGAGCCCCATCCCCAGTTTTAGATAGCAGGAATATTGAATGCAGCTTGGAGCTGAGGGCAGTCCCTTCATCACAGGAACAAAAGTTTTCAGACAAGGTGAGCTGATGGCGGCAACAGAAATCAAACCTGGGCCCTCTGCTGAAGGATGAGGCAGCACTGAAGGGCCAGGAAAGCATACAAAATGTAGCAGCATCTCAATTTTTGTCCTCAAATGACATGTAGTCTTAATAGTTTTTTCCTTCAAATAAACTGGTAAAACTGTGGTTCAGTCAGAGAGAATAGGAAACCTTTTAGAAGACTGATGTAGGTCTCTGTGAATAGTTGTGGGTTTTTTGTGGGTTTTTTTTTTTTTGGTGTTTTTTATAATGGAAAATTTCAAATGTACATAAAAATACAAGAAGTAGTACTACAATCCCCCATATACCCATCATCCAACTGGAACAATCATAAGCGTCTATCTAATTGTGTTTTATTTTTCCCCCAGCAGCCCCTTTCTATGCCCCAGCTTCTCATTGAACAACATCATTTCATTCCTAACAGTCCAATGTATTTAATTACAGCTCAGTGAATTCCATGTATCAAATAGACTTGTGTAAAGCTCCATCTAAATCAGGAAAAAGAATAAAGAAGAATAAAGAAGTGACCTCTATCACTTGTTTTGACCTTCGTTTATATGGATGCACAGTATGTGCTTTTCTGTTTGATTTTTTTCCCCCCTCTATGTTGTTGGTGAAATCATCTAAGGAGCTAAATGATTTTAGTAAGAACAACAACAACAAGACATTGCTCATGAGATTTATTTGTGTTGTCGCATGCAGACAAACTTCATTTATCCTCATTGCTCTGCAGTAATTCGTTATCTTGAGTATACCACAATTTGTTCATTCATTCTGTCATTGATATGCAGTTGAGTTGCTTTTTAGCTCTTGGCTATTGCAAATGAACATTTTTCTACATCTCTTTTGGTACATACTTGTATGCATTTCTATTTGGTCTATATCAAGAAAGGAATTGTTGGGTCTTAGAATATGCATATGTTCAGCTGTAATAAATACTACCTTAGCAGTTTATTAAAATAGTTACACCAATTTACCTCTTCTAGTTCTAGCTGTTTCATATTCTTGTCAACACAAGGTATTTTCAGTGTTTTTATTTAGTGTTTTGATTTTAATCATTCCAATGGGTGTATTTCTTTATCATTTTAAATTATATTTCCTTGATAAGCATAATTTCTGATCCTTCCTTGACTATTTGGATTGACTGCCTTTTTTCATTCTGATTTCTTGGATTCTTTGCATGTTCTAGGTAGGAATTCTTTCTTGTACATAAATATTGCCAACATTTTCTTTCACTTTAGCTGGTCTTTTTGATAGGGTAGCAGTGTTTGTGGTAATAAAAGTTGATAAGAGAGCCTGTTTTGTTAGAGTCTTTTATAGTTAGTGCTTATTTTGTCTTGCTTAAGAGACTTTTACCTACCTTAATGTCATTAAGATTTTCTCCTATGCTATGTTCATGGATTTATTTTTTAACTTTTCACACTTAGGTGTACAGTCTATCTGCCATTGAACTCTAGAATGTGAGATATGGGCAAAAATTCCTCTTTCCCCACATATTGCAATAAGCTGATATAACAACATTTGTTGAAAAGGTTATTATATTTTTCTCATTGCACTACAATTTCATCTTTGTTGCAAATCAAGAGATAGTGTTGGTGTGTGTTTACGTCTTTCTATTTGTATATTCTTGTGCAAATGCCACATTATTTTTATTGTAATAAGAATTGAGACACCTGATGGTGTATATTCTTAAACTTTGTTCTTCAGAACTTTCTTGCCTATTCTTGACCTTTTCCCCTACATAATTAATATTTATTAGTTTATCAATTTCCAAACTACCTAATAGAATTTTGATTAGTATTGCATTCAACCTATAATTTAATTTGAGTAAAAATGACTTCCTTGCAACATAGAATCTTTCTATCCATAAATATTTTGTGCCCTTCCATTTATTTAGACTTTTAAAATTTCTCTAAATAATGTCTTATTCTTTGGTAGAGGCTTTCCTTAGCCTTATTAGATTTATTCCTAGATTCTTTTATTTTTATAAATAGAATTCTTTTCTAGCATGTGGAAATGTGATTGATTTGCTAAATTCAATTATTCAAATAGTTTATTTGAAGATAATTTTGACTTTCTTCTGCATATGCAGTTTTGTTGTCCACAAATAATGACAGCCTTTTTCACCCTTTCTAATCTTTATGCCTTTCATTGCACTGGTTAAGACAAATACTGCTCAAGACCAGCACATTGCAAACACACACCCTGAACACAATAAATTTATTTTGAACTGCATGGCCTCGTTTCTCACTTGGAATTTGTTATCCTAATGTCTACTGTAACCTTACCTCCCCGCCCCTAGAAAAGCAGTTCTCTGCATATCTTATTCTATGTGTTTTAAACTAAAAATGTTATAATCCAGATTCTATGATCATTTGATTCTGTGTTCATGTTGATGATGGAGGCAAAAGCTGCTTTGCAGAGGAAGATGGGTGGAGTGTGTGACTGGGCTTTGTTTACAATCTTTTGTTTACAATCTCCATCTTAGAGTATTTAGTTATTTCATATTTGATTTAATTATGGATATATTTGGGTTTAAATCCATCATATTATTTTCTGTGACTTTTTCTACATTCTGTTTTTCTCTTTTTTTGCTATTTTTTGAGTATTATTATTATTACATTTTGGTTCCAGCCTATATTTTATTAATTTGTTAAAAATGGCTATATCAATCATGCTTACCTTTCTAAAGTCCAGTATAAGTGAGTACTTTTGAAGCATGGTGACCTGAGATAAGCAGCCTGGGGATCTTAGTAACAACTTTTTCTCAGTTCCTGGTATGCAACTTCATCCCTGATAGGAATCTTGCTTCATGTTGGACCACGTACTGCCTGAAGGATCCCATGATTACTGACTCTACTCACTCCTTAGCATACAACCATACAACTCACCTCTTGGTCTATTGCCACATCATGTCTGCCCATGTACAGCTACCAATGCAAACCCACCTGGAACCTTGTAGAAACTGAAAGTGTGTATAAGTCCCTGACTTCCTACAGATGGGCTCAGCCTTAGGATATGAATCCATTGAGTCAGCACTGGTGCATTAAACCTGCTTCTTGTTAGCCCTGCTGTCCAAATTTCCTTTTGCTGTATAATATTTCTACCACTTTCCAGACATGTACTGAGGACCTTAGAATATTTTAATTCCATTTAATCCCCTTTCACTTTTTGTGTTACTATTGTCATTTAATTCTAAAGAAGTCTTTACATGACTCAGACTGTTCTGCCATTTCCTCAGAGAGCCTTATTTGATTCATCCTAATTTAAATAACCTCACCCCTCCCATTTCTTCATGATCCCCTTATTTTTCTTTTGTTTTTCATCACAGACTTTTCACCTAAAAAGATATATATGGATTTTTTTTCTGTCTCCAGAATTTATCTATAAAATTCATTAAAATGGGGGCTATCTACCTTCTTCATCTGGACTTGACCCAGAGTGGGCACTCAATCAAAATGTGTTGAGTTATAAATATAGGTCAGAGGTGCCAAATGAGAACACAGCCACTGTCTCTCATGAAAAAGGCCCACACGACAGTGGGGCACCACTGCAAACCACAAGTCAGAGGATTTTTATATCAAGAAAACTAGGGGGATTCTAGGATCACTCCAGACATAACTAAGTGGGCACATTTCCTCCATCCATGCTTTCATTCATTTAACATTTCCTGAACACCTGTTCCAGGCTGGCTCTGAGGTAGGTGCTAGACGCCGTGCTGTGTGCATAAGCAGCATTCTCTATAAAAATTCTTTCATAGATCATCATTGCAAATAGGTTCTGTCTAAAGGTGTAAGGGAGGGATGGGCTGGATGACTGGAGAGAATGTTCTGACAGAAAGGAGTGGAGCTGGTTCTGCTGTTGAGGCTTTCCTGGGCTGAAGGAAGCCAGGAACCTTGATCCTGATAACTTTTGGTCAGCAATGTTGAAACGATGTCAACATGGTGCAAAAAAACATTGACACATAAAGAGATTCAAGAACTTATTCAAGAAAATTCTAAAGCCAGAGCCCCTCAACTTACAGTTTCATCACTGAGGCTCAGGAACTACAGGCCACTAAACCTAGAAACTTGGACCTGCTACCATCTGCAGAGCAGCTCAGATGCCCAGTGTTTGCCTGGAGCCATATTAGCATTTTTTTATTTTTAATTTTTAAAGACCAGTCACATCTTAAGGCTTCTAAAATGTTCCATCCTTATGTGACTTTTCAGTCACTATTTTTTTTCTCCTGTAGCAGTTTGGCCTAAGGTGATGTAAGGGATATTTTCTTCTGGCTTTTGCCCATTTCTGGAAAAAAAATGTTAAAGTTCACAGGTTAGTTGCACAAAATGGCAATTGAAAAAAATCAGACTTTGTGTGTGTGTGTGTGTGTAACTGGGGTTTTATTATTCTCACATTTTTTTAGCTGTCAACCTTTTTTCCAGCCTGACAGGCAGATGGGAGGGCGGCTGGACCTGGAATAAAAAGTGACCCTAGAAGCCAGTTCCTCTGTTTCACGATCAGCCCTAAAACAGCACAGACCTAGTTCCTGCCTGTGAAAGATGATTGCGTTTGCAGGAAGAATAACTGCAGCGACAGAACCAGCAGGGCTGTGGGGAAGAGATAGATTTCTGGTTGTGAATACATTCTAGTATGCATTAGGATGTGCCCAACATTGCCCAAGACTCTTCACCAGCCACCAGCCAGAAGAAATGACACGGGTGGATGTGCTCATGCCTTTCCACAGCCAGAATTTTCAGTATTTCTGCAGGTACTGGTCTCAAGGCACGCTGCGGGGCTAAGCAACTAATCTCAGTTTTTTCTGAAAGCTAATTGGACTGTGATGATTAATCCCACAACCTCTGCCTCTTCAGTGCCAGTCAGGAGAGCTAAACCACTTGGAATCTTTGCTTGGTCAGCAGGCATTACTGGGTGCCCACTGGAGATCATGCACTGGGCTTAGTGTAGCCAGATGTCTATCTACACCTGCCATTTGTGGTCATACCCAAATATTCAGCAGGAAGAGATCTTTTGCTTTTTAAACTTAATTTATTTTCTTACATCATTGTTCATTTTTATATGGTAATTGGTTTCTCCCCTCAGATGCAGTTCCTGTGGTTCTCTCACCACCATATTACCTGTGATCATCACCATGGTTCCCTTGCTGTATGTCTCAGCTTGCATCAAAACAACAAATTACTGCTATTTTATACGCCCTTTGCTATGCTTGAAATGTTCATATCCCCCAGAATTCATATGTTGAAATCCTAATGCTTAATGTGATGATATTAGGACTTGGTGCCTTCGCGAGATACTTGTTATAAGGGTAGAGTCCTCACAAATGAAATTGGTGCTCTTACAAAGGACCCCACTATGCTTCCTTCCCCCTGTTCCATGCGGGGATTCAAGGAGAAATCTGCAGCCCAGAAAAAGTTGCTCCCTTAACTGTGCTGGAATCCTGATCTTAGACTGCCAGACTCCAGAATTACGAGAAATAAATATGATGTCTAGAAACCACCCAGTCTGGCATTTTGTTATGGCAGCCTGGATGTATTAAGATACCTTTTATCCTGCCCATGAATAAAATCAGCTGGCCTAGAGCTCTTCAGGTCTCTAAGTACACAAGTTCCTCTCTAAGAGGAATCTTCTAATATCCAGTGTCCCTAAACCAACAGGCTCAGTCTGTACAACTAGATTTATTTTAAAATGTAAAATGTTGGATTATAGCTGTTTGGGGTTTTTGTTTTTGTTTTTGTAGTTTGTTTTGTCTTTTTTTACAATTTATTTTTTTTATTTATGTCTTTTACATCATTGTGTATTCCCTGTAAAATTCCCACTACCAATTCACCCATGAACCATCACTATATTTCCTTGTGCTTTTTTCTCCCATTTTGATCCCTTTCCCTACTCTTCCTCATAGAATGTCTCTTATTTATGGTTGCCTTCTAGTTTTTATTATTATTATTATTATTATTATTCCTGATCCCTTATTTGGTTTCCCTATATTCCTTCTATAAGTTTTGTCTTATTTTTAAGATAAGCAATATGAGATCTTTGAAAATCATGCCAACACTTTTTTGAGCTTCTCTCTGAAGAGATAAGAGAATCTTCTATAATCATTATATGTGACAACTTAAGACTTTTTTCATTTTAACAAAGCAGGTGGAATAAAACTTTTCTAATGAAATGTGTAGACTTCTGAGCTGAAACTACATTACCAACCTGCAGCCCTGGAAGATGCTAATATTCAGTATATTAAAAGGACATGTAGGCTAGCCTTCTTAATGCCCATTTGCCTGAATTTATGAGATAGCATTCATTTCAGTTTGGCATTTTAAAAATTATCCATCTAGAAGTGAGTCAAAAAGTCTTTTCTGTTTTAAAGAAAACCACTAAAAATGCTGGTCATGCAAAGTAACTCAAGTAAGAAGACCTGCCTTTCAGAAAATCTTAATATAAGAAAGACAGTCTCTTGGGCCTAAGCTAGGACTCATGCACTCAGAAAAAACACTGCCTCCAAGCCCAGTCCACCTGACCTCAGTCCAACTCCCACCTCCTTACCTGGTGCACACCTCAGTCTTTCTGAGACTTCCCCTATTTCACTTGAAAAGGGCCAATGACCTTGACCTCCCAAAGCTGGTGATGGCCTTAGGGTGAACTTACTTTCTTTCTCTTTTATGAACTTTGAGAGATGTACTATAAAGATTGAAAGAGGGCCCCTTTCCACTGACAAAGAATTGGGAATGATCTTGGTTTTTGATTTCCGACTTCTAGTAGTAAATTAAAACTAACACTAATATATCTTTGCTTAGAGGATTATGAAGTGAATCATATTGAATAGATTTCAGCATCTTCTTTTCAATACTTAGGATAAATGAATTTTTAAAAATTATTCCTTCTAGAAAAGGGTTTACAGTGCAATTTTTTGAATACCTAAAATAATAGTGAAAGATACAGGATTTATTCATCTAACACATGTGTATAACTGTCAACTACACAGCAGCCATTGTTGTCAGTGCCTACGGTACCACAGAGACTAAAAGTGGCCCAAAGCCCTACCCTCTTGGAGCTTATCTTTTTGTAGGGAAGACAAACTAATAAGTAAATGATGTAGTGGAGGGGGTACAGAATGCTATCAAGCAAAGTAAATTAGGGAAGAAGGTGGAGGAATTATAAAATTAAATTCTCAAGCAAAAAAGGAAATGCTGATTATAAGCAAGCATATGATGCAAGTTATTTAAGGCGACTTTTCAAAATCTGGATGGTATCTAAATCATTCTTTTTTTATTTCCTGAGGGGATGGTAAAAATGTCACTCTAAAAAGGTACACATTTTCTTGATTCTGTCCACATAAAAATGTCTTGTATTTATGCCAATGTAAACTAGCACTATGTAGCATTAGAACTCAGCAGATTTACTGGTAAATCTGACCAATGTGGAATTGCTGCTTTTACTTTCCTTATAAATAAGGTGACACAGTCTTTGCTTCTTTAATGGTGAAAGAGTTTTACCCCAGATTATTTAGAAACCTGAACAAAATGGAAACAAGTAGTAAATCTGGGATTGACTTTAGATAAGCATCTGACATACCTGAACAATAGATAAAATGCAATCTCCTATAGGAAGGCAAAACCCAAAATTTATTTAGAGCATTCATTCTAACTTTAAACCTGATCGAAAAACTTTGCTCCGTCTAAAAGAAAAGAAAAGCTCCATAGATCAGGTTGAATTTGCATTGTGTAAACAGTCAGTTCTACAGGAAGCAGAAATATTCTATAGAACAGTTGGCAAACTGCAGATGAATTTAATGAAGTTAACCATATGTGAAGTAACACTATCCTGTAATGATTCCATGTGAGTCATCTGCATGACAACCAGAGGAGAGTTAGTGTCAAATGGTTGGCTTAGCCAACAGGAATTTGGTGATCAATACAGAGAGAGCAAAATCCCATTTCACACTGTTCAATTTGGAGGTTGCTGAGGTGTTCTAGCCCCATTTACCGCCTTCTCTTCTATCTTTTTTCCTGTATTAAAGGGAGTGCTGTGCCTTCTGTTTGGAAGCTGTTTAGAAGCAATAATCACACTGAAATTTTATTTGTTTTTCTACTAAGACAAAACAAAAATGAATAAACAAAAGCAATATACGGGGAAATAATACAGACTCACACTGATACAAAAAGGAAGATTGCACTGTTTTTATGGAATAGATTTTGCCTTTGCCTTTTACTTTTCTGGTTGGATATAAGATGGTTTTGAAGTTATAGTCTCTTCTAGGCAATTAGAATATTACTGCAGCAAGGAGACTGCCTATTGAGAGGAAGTGTAATTCTACGCTGTGTTGAATGTGAAATGCTCACCCACATAAAGAAAGGTCTTGCCAGAAGGTGACTCAAGGGAGATTGGTTTTTGAGGTGCTATGAAATTAGAGGCAGAATTTTGATCAGAGCCGATAAACCCTGTCTTTCCTCAAAGACAATATGGCCTAGGGTTGAGTTTGCTTCAAGAATCAAGAAGTCACGAAGTTTGTAAATATTCCTTTTTAAGTAGAAACCCATAGATTTGCAGAGGTCCAATTCCATGGAAGTCTGAACATAGAAGGGCCAGGGCACAGCAAGAATTGGCCTTTTCTTTAAACATAATTCTACTCCAGAGAGGAAAGTTGTCATCCATTGTATATCCTGGGAATATAGAGGAAGTCTGCTCTAATAAGATACATTACATCTAATGCCCATCTTGACCCCACATCCATTCATTTCTGTGTCTTTAGGAAAACAGAGACAGGACAATAAGCTATGTGCATGCTATGGTAGTGTAAGCTATTGCCCCCAAACTCTTAATCCTCAAATACCACATTAGCAGCTGCTTTCACATGTATTTCTGATGTTACAATATTTATTCACACATTTGTTTTTTTCCTTTGAATAGTAAAAATTTAAAAAAATAATAAAAATTTAAAAATAAAATGCTGTCATAAAATTAAATACAGTGATAATATAAATAATGTCCTGGGAAGTAGCTTATTTTGTAGTTTACCTTCAAATCTGAGTGTTTTTATCAAAACATTCAACAGTTACATTTTCATCCTAAGCCAAACAAGAGTAAAAATGAAATGTTTAGCCAAATTCCCTCACCTAAACTATTTGCTTTTGCTATAGTAGACATGTTTGGGTTGGCATTAGCTCCTTTAGCTACTGAAGAAATAACTGCTTAAGTTGTATGTAATTACAGCTCAAAGTATGACATTAACCGCTTATTGATGTACAATGTACAATGTGTACAAAAAACTCCAGGGTTGGAGAGGGCGGAGCAACATGGCGGCGAGGAGACGCTGCGAGTAAGATCTCCCATTAAAAAAAGTTAATAGGGAGGAAAAGCGGCAGGTCCCAGTGAGAACTGGGACACGGAAGATAAACGGACGACTCCAGCAAACTGCCCGAAGAAGAAAGTTGCCATAAAAGAGGACGAGAAGGGAGGGAAGCGCAGAACCCTGCTCCCCTCCCCCGCCCACAAAGTCGGCACTCTCCGACCGGCAGAGAGGAGGAAACAACAAACCAAAACGGCCAACAAGAAAAACGGACACAGCAAGCGGGACTGTGAGTGGAAAGGAACTATTGCAGCCACCACACCCTGTGAACGGGAGCTGAGGCGAACCCTGCAGGATCCGCCGCGGAGGTGAGCTCCAGGCGCCATTAAAGAGAGCCCCGCCCAGGAGGAGACCAGCCCCAGCACACAGCCCCGGCCGCCCGGTAAGCTTGCGCGGAAAGTGGCACGGATCCAGACCGGATCGCAGCTGCCCAGGTCCCCGCGCCTGCGACCTAGGCTTGCGGGGAGAAGGCGGAGGCCCTCCCTGAGTGAGCAGGAACAAGGCGCCCAGGCAGGGGAGCGGGATTCAAAAGGCGCCATTCCCGCGCCACCGATCTGGGCTACAGCCCTCGTCCTGGAACTGAGGGCTTTGGAACTGAGACCCGGGGCACGAAATTAGGGGCGTGGGTTCCCCACGACGGTGGGGCACAAGGCAGACACAGCACCCCAAAGCCGTTGAGGTGTACCCTACCATCCCCGCTCTGCTCCCTGTCCCACGGGGTGGAAAATCAGCTCCCCAAGGGCTCCAGGAGAGATCTCTGGCGCCACCTAGCGACTTGACCCCAGCACAGGCTACTGAAGGAGCTAGTGGCCAGCTGGGGAGTTAGCCCACACCTGGCTCCTTCCAAACAAGTAGTCTGAGCCCACAGGGAGAGCGAGCACCCACAGCCGGGGCAGACCAGGCGCGCAGAAGAGTGTGCCTGAGACCAGACGCGCAGGGAGTGTGTCCCACATCACCATTTTAGAACAGGGACATTTCTTCAGTAAAGACTACCTGCAGAAGGCTTCCTCAGGAGCCAGAGGTGAGCGGGGGAAGTTCGCCCACGCCAGACCCCCTCTGGCCTGCAGTCCAAGCCCAGAGGGGAGCAGGAACCCACCGCCGGGGCAGACCAGGCGCACAGGGGAGTGTGTCCCCACATCGGCATTTTAGAACAGGGACCTTTCTCCATTAAAGGCTGCTTGAAACTGACAGATGACTCCTGGAAGAACCAGAGGGGAACAGAGAAGCCCACCCAAGATGCCGGCCAGTCCCAACAACACAGTGTCCCAACGCATACGGCAAATTAGAAAACAGACAGTAGGGAGGAGAAGAACCACACGCAACCTAGCAACTCTCCAGAGAAAAAGCACACCACAAAAAGAAAGCCAGCCCCCAGATTGCAAAGACAATAACTTGGAAGAATTTCTGAGCCTTCCAGAAAGAGAATTTAAAATTGCCGTGATTAAAAAACTGACAGAAGTCATAAAGGAAAACAATGATAAGGGAAAAATAATCAACGATCAGAAGAATGCAATTGAGTCCCTAGAGAGGGAAAACAATGGTCAGAAGAAAGAAATTGAGTCCCTAAAGAGGGAAGTAAAAGAAATGCAGGAGATCAAAGAATTAATGGAAGAACTAAAGAATTCTGGGAAAAGCAATGAAAGCAGAATAGATGAAATGGAAGAACGAATAAGTAATCTTGAAGACACAGAAATAAAAAGAACCAAAACAGAAAAGGAAAGAGAAGTACGAAGGAAAAAGAACGAAGAAAGACTTCGGGAACTATCTGACTCCATGAGGAAAGGAAATATAAGAGTTATAGGAATACCAGAAGGAGAGGAGAGAGATGTAGGAACAGAGAAAATATTCAAAGAGATAATTGAAGAGAACTTCCCAAATGTGAAGAAGGAGCTGAAAATTGATATACAAGAAGCAAGAAGAACACCAAACTTCCACGACGAAAGGAAAAATACAGCAAGACACATAATAGTAAAGCTCCCAAGAATCCAGGACAAGGAAAAAATAATGAAGCTGGCAAGAGGGAAGAAACAGATAACATTCAAAGGAAAACCAATCAGGCTGACATCAGACTTCTCCGAAGAAACACTACGGGCAAGGAGAGAGTGGAGGGACATAGTCAACAGACTCCAAGAAAACAGATGCCAACCAAGAATACTCTATCCCGCAAAGCTCTCCTTCCTCTTTGAAGAAAGAATATGGACCTTCCCAGACAAACAGAAACTCCGGAATTTCATTGCAACTAAACCCCCACTCCAAAAAATACTACAAGGAGTCCTAAAGCCAGAACCTCAGAGGGACGAATAACAATGAAAGAAGGCCAAAAAAAAAAAAAAAGTTATTAAAAGAATAAATAAATAAAATCAAAGGAAAGACAAACACAATGGCAAATACAGATGTTAACATATCAATATTAACTCTAAATGTAAATGGACTAAACTCTTCAATAAAAAGACACAGAGTGGCAGCCTGGATTAAGAAACAAAACCCAACCTTTTGCTGTCTCCAGGAAACACATTTAGCTACAAAAGATAAAAATAGGCTCAAAGTTAAAGGATGGAAAACAATCCTACAAGCAAATGGACCAAAAAAGAAAGCAGGAACAGCTATACTTATATCAGATAAAACAGATTTCAAACTCAAAAAGATAAAAAGAGACCCCAATGATCACTACATTATGATCAAGGGGACAATACTTCAAGAAGAAATAACACTCATTAACATATACTCACCAAACGAAGGAGCACCAAAATATATCAGACAACTGTTGTCCTCTCTGAAAACAGACATCAGAGAAAACACATACGTAGTGGGAGACTTCAACACACCACTATCAACAATGGATAGATCAACAAGACAAAAAATAAGTAAAGAAACCAAAGCTCTAAATAAGGACCTAGAGCAATTAGGCTTAACAGACATCTATAGAACACTAAACCCCAAAAAAACGGAGTACACATTTTTCTCAAGCGCACACGGATCATTCTCCAGGATCGATCACATACTGGGGCACAAGACAAACATCAACAGATACACCAAGATTGAAATCATATCAACCATCTTTTCTGACCATGAAGGCATCAAACTAGAAATAAACCATAAAAAGAAGGCAAGGAACTTTCCTACCTCATGGAGATTAAAAACCACACTACTGGAAGACCACTGGACTAATGAGGAGATCAAAGAAGAAATTAAAAAATTTGTTGAATTGAACGACAAGGAGGACACTAATATCCTAAATGTATGGGATGCAGCAAAAGCAGTAATAAGAGGAAAATATATAGCAATAGAAGCTCACATCAAGAAACAAGAAAGAACGCAAAGAAACAACCTCATCTCGAAGCTCAAAGATCTAGAAAAAGAACAACAAAAAAACCCCAAAACCAGTAGAAGAAAAGAAATAATAAAAACCAAAGCAGAAATAAATGAAATTGAAACTAAAAAAACAATCCAAAAGATCAATGAAACCAAGAGCTGGTTTTTTGAAAAAATCAATAAAATAGACAAACCCCTAGCCAGGCTCACAAAGGAAAAAAGGGAGAAAGCACAAATAAACAGGATCATCAATGAAAGAGGAGAAATCACAACGGACACAGCAGAAATCAAAAGAATAATCAGTAACTACTATGAACAGTTATATGGAAACAAGTTTAACAATCTAGAGGAGATGGACAAATTCCTACAACTCTACAATCACCCAAAGCTAGATAAAGAAGAAATAGAACACCTAAATAGACCAATTACAATTAGCGAAATTGAAATGGTAATAAAAAACCTCCCCAAAAACAAAAGCCCAGGACCTGATGGATTTACAAATGAATTCTACCAAACATTCAGAGACGAATTAGTGCCTATCCTTCACAAACTCTTCCAAAAAATTGAGAAGGAAGGGACAATACCAAACACGTTTTATGAAGCCAACATTACACTAATACCAAAACCGAACAAGGACAACACAAAAAAGGAAAACTACAGGCCAATCTCCCTAATGAACACTGATGCAAAAATCCTCAATAAAATTTTAGCTATCAGAATCCAACAATGTATCCATAAGATAATTCACCACGACCAAGTTGGATTCATTCCAGGGGCACAAGGGTGGTTTAACATCCAAAAATCAATCAACGTTATCCAACACATCAACAAAAAGAAATATAAAAACCATATGATAATATCAATAGATGCTGAGAAAGCTTTCGACAAAGTGCAACACCCATTCATGATAAAAGCCCTTGAAATTCTGGGGATACAAGGAACATACCTCAACATCATAAAGGCCATCTATGACAAGCCAACAGCCAGTATCATTCTCAATGGTGAAAAGCTGAAAGCAATTCCATTAAGATCTGGAACAAGACAAGGATGTCCACTCTCACCATTGCTTTTCAATATAATACTGGAAGTCCTAGCCAGGGCAATAAGACAAGAGAAAGACATCCAAGGAATCCAAATAGGAAAAGAAGAAGTCAAACTATCCCTATTTGCAGACGATATGATATTATACATAGAGAACCCCAAAAACTCCACAGAAAAGCTAATTCAACTCATCAATCAGTTCAGTAAAGTGGCAGGATACAAAATCAACACGCAAAAGTCAGTAGCCTTCCTATACACAAACAATAAATCTGAAGAAGAAGAAATCAAAAAGACCATCCCTTTTGTTATTGAAACAAAAAAAATCAAATATTTGGGAATAAATCTAACAAAAGAGGTAAAGGACCTATACAAAGAAAACTATAAAACACTGTTAAAAGAAATAGAAGAAGACACAAAGAAATGGAGAGACGTCCCCTGCTCATGGATTGGAAGAATAAACATTATTAAAATGGCCATCCTACCAAAAGCAATATACAGATTCAATGCTATTCCAATCAAAATTTCAATGTCATTCTTCAAAGAAATAGAACAATTATTGATGAAATTCATATGGAATCACCAAAAACCCCGAATAGCCAAAGCTCTCCTGAAAAAAAAAGAAGGGAATGGAGGCATCAGACTCCCAGACTTCAAACTATACTACAAAGCCATAATCATCAAAACTGCATGGTATTGGAACAAGAACAGACATACAGACCAATGGAATCGAATAGAAAATCCAGAAATAAACCCACAGATTTATGGTCAACTAATCTTTGACAAAGGAGCAAAGAATATGCATTGGAGCAAAGAAAGTTTGTTCAATAAATGGTGCTGGGAAAACTGGGTCGCTACATGCAAAAGAATGAAGCTTGACCACCACCTCACACCATACACAAAAATCAACTCAAAATGGATTAAAGAACTAGACATAAGACCTGAAACCATAAAATATATAGAAGGAAATATAGGCGAAACACTACGTGATTTGCACATCAAAGACATCTTTACAGACACATCACCCAAAGCAGTGATAGTGAAGGCAAAGATAAACAGCTGGGACTACATCAAATTAAAGAGCTTCTGTACAGCAAAAGAGACAATAACAAAAACAAAGAGAAACCCCACCAACTGGGAGAACATTTTTGCACCCAACACTAATGATAAAGGACTGATCACAAAAATCTGCAAAGAGCTGATGAGACTCAACAACAACAAAGAAAATAATCCAGTCAAAAAATGGGCAGAAGAGCTTAAAAGAAACTTCTCTGAAGAGGAAATGCAAATGGCCAACAGGCATATGAAAAAATGTTCAACATCACTTGTCATCAGGGAAATGCAAATCAAAACTACCATGAGATACCATCTTACACCAGTGAGAATGGCACATATTAAAAAAACTAGCAACAACAAATGTTGGCGAGGGTGTGGAGAAAAAGGAACTCTTCTACTGTTGGTGGGAGTGCAAACTGGTCCAACCACTGTGGAAAGCTGTATGGAGATTTCTGGACCTACTAAACATAGAGCTTCCATATGATCCAGCAATTCCACTCCTAGGTATTTACCCAAAGGACACAGAAACATCAATTCCAAAGAACACCTGCACCCCTATGTTTATAGCAGCACTGTTTACAATAGCTAAGCTTTGGAAACAACCCAAATGCCCAAAAATAGATGACTGGATCAAGAAGATGTGGTACATATATACCATGGAATATTACTCAGCATTCAAAAAAGATAAACACATGCAATTTGCAGCAACATGGATGGCGCTGGAAGGGATCATGCTCAGCGAAATAAGCCAAAAAGAAAAAGAAAAATACCGGATGGTCTCACTCATAGCAGGAATCTAGAAAACTTAAATAAGGGACCAGGAAAATGAATAACTATAAGAAAGTGAAAATCAAAATCAACAAAAAACTATGAACCAGAGACACTTTTAGGGGGGCGGGGGTGGGAGGGGAGGGATTGGGGTCAGAATGGGGGGGCTGCAATTGTATGGGGAATATAACAATAAAATTTATTAAAAAAAAAAAAAAAAACTCCAGGGTTTCCTGACCTGGGTGCTGTTGATATTTTAGGTATTTTAGGTTGGATACTTCTTTGTTGTGGGAGTACTAGATGTCAAATAGCTCTCCAAACCCAGAGTTGGGACAACCAAATATGTCTCCAGACATAGCAGAATGCCCATGGGGATGGGGGCAAAATCACCCCACTGAGATATACTGTAGTGCATACATTTAGTTACGGTGCAAGACAGAGGTTTTGAAAGGTGCAGACCCCATCTGTCATAATTTGGCGGGAGGGGTAAGGGTTGGAAGGGCAGCTCTTCAAATAGGAAAGCTGCAAGAAAGAAGTGAGATTTGACTGACTTTTCAAGTGTGTACAGGATTTTGGCTTAAACTGTGACTTGCTCCTTAGTTTACTTTTAATGATGTTTTTTCCAACTGGTGTTTATATTTGCTATATGCTCTATTAGCCTTCAAAGATGTTTAAAGTTTTAAATATACCAAAACTATAATTTGTGCATGAACTAAAAATCAGGAAAATAGAAGTCATTTTTATTTTCTCTTTTAAGCTAAGACTGAATTTTTTCTGAACTTAATAATGTGACTTTTTTGGAATTAGAGCATCTGGAAGTAATTGAACTGGGCAGAAACTCACTGCTCTTCATTTGCAAATGCCACCATAAAAAGCTACTTGTATTGTCTTACTGAAAGGGAAGTGATATAACAGAACTTGTATAAATAATGTTACCTTTTGGCAGGAACACCTCCCAAATCCCCTCCCTGCCAAAAATGAAGATGCATGTCAAATCATCTTCCTGATTTATCTTTTACAGATCAAAATTGTGCACAGTTGTCTTTCAAATATTTGTTGCTCTCCAATGTAGTTTTAACTAAAGATACTGCCTCTTGAAGAGGAAGTGCCTTGCTCAGATTGTGTCATATTTAAAACAGATGTTATCACATGCTGCTGTGTTGGAAAGTCATTCTTTCTGGTTGTATTCCTCATTAAGTCTGAGTGAGCACACTCAGCTATGCACTTAACCAGTGTCTCAGATTAGTCATGATTCTGTGTTCACTAAACTTTGTGGCTCTGGGTTATCCAAAACAGAAATTAAGACTTGCTCCCAAATTCTTCTTCAAATGAATTATCATTCTCTCCCAGGTATAAATGTGTCCACATCAATATCATTGCATAGCAAATTAAATTACGACGTTATGACAGAAGTAGCACTTAGATATTAACCTTACTGTAGACATGCCACAAATCCTTTTGTACCATGAATTAGGTTACTTCATAAATTAAAGACATCTAAACAGTTCAAAGCACTCCACCAATGTGAATTTATGAATTGCAAATGGTTGATATGGCAAAATGGTCACATCACCAAAGAATCAAAGAGACACCATGTATGGGACAGAGTGTCTAATAAGTACTTAGCAAATGTTTATTGAATTAAGCTCTTTATATTAATTTCTGCCCTAAATTAGAATGTACAGAAAGCCTTTTTGAACTGTGAATTTTACTTTAGTGGTTTGTTCTCACTGACTCTGATGCTGGACTTCTATTATTAACAGCAATTCTCTTGAAATTAGTTTTCAAGGAGAATTCCATGAGTAGAACAGTAAAAGACATGTTTGTGTCTGATTGAGTTATACTGGAAGGCAAGGTGATAGCCCTAACTTCATTAGGGTCTCTTTTAGTATTATAATTGTTACTAAAATCATAGAGCAAGAATTGCTTATTTTAGAGAGTCTGTGTTAAAGTCACTGCAATGAGATGAAAGATTCGGTTTGTGGTTTTGTATAGAGCTTAAGGGGGGAAAAACTTTGTAAATTAAATGGAAAGTGATATGTTTGGAATGGGAACACCTGTACTAAATATTATATTTTAAATGGGAGAGGAAAGCCAGATGTTCTGTGGGCACATTCTTTTTTTGGCTCATCTTATTTTTCTTTGTGGTTAGCAAAACCATGAAATAAATTAAAACAAAAATAGAAAAAGAGAGCAAATGACATGACTGCTAGATAAAGCAGCACCTAAAATAATTGTCATAAGCTATTTGGGGATTTATCGTGTATTCGAATGCAGGAATGTGCATGAAAAAAGTGTCATCTGTCATTTAAAAACAATACAATTTATTTGAAAATGGAACTGTGTGCACTGCTTAGATTGACAGGTCTTTAAATTGTAATGATAATTTTTCTCGCTACCACCCCCAAGCCCCAGTATCTTGTGTGCCGTTTGCTTTGGGATTTTCCTTGAATTAAAAATTGAACAGTCTTATTGCTGTGCAGAAAGGATTTCATTACTTGCAGAGGTGACCTTCCAGATTCTATTAGGACCAGAAAATAGCCTTTAACTATGTCACTCAAAACCTGTCTTCCCATACTGGCTATACCTCATTCTAGCATCTTCAAATGCTCTAGAAACTTCTTCATGACATGTCTCCTTTCTGCCATTCCTGCCCAGTGTCAGTAATAGATATGTGTTAAGGTCATTTGGAAGTTTATTTATGTATTTATTTATCTGTATTTGTTTCTGCCATTTCATTTTTGTTACCTCATTTCTTCAAGTTGTAGGTTAGTGCTTTGAAGCTAGGGATTGACTGTCTTATTCCTTTGTACTATTCCAGAGAGCCTAATTCAGATTCCTCTACCTAGTGGGTAATATTAACTGGCTCTTTCTGCTGAAACACTCCTTGATTCCTTTAAAAACTGTGTCAATTTAGCATACATTTTGTAGCTATTCCATGTGAATTACGAACCAAATATTAATCAACTATTCACAGCTTTTCTGTTGAAGATGTAATAGTGTCAAAGGAGGCAGAACTTTTACACATGTTTCAATATATAGCAAGTCATAATATTTTTTATTTTAAAGTGATACCAAAATATGTGTCAAAATTGGCTTTCTCATCTCAGCCCAATGAATTCCTGTAAGGGATCGTGTTTTTTATTGCATCAATAGAATTCCTAATCTCATAAACATCCCCAGGCAACAACCTTGAAGCGGTATCTAATTTCATCTGTTCCAGGATTCCTAAATCCAGATTTTTTTCACCTATATAAATCTGTTTGCTCCCACCTATTGCTATATCAGAAACTACTTAAATATTATTCTCTATGATTTTCATTTAAATTTAAGCAAGACCATTAGGATAGGATGTACAAAAAATAAAATAACACTTAAAAGGTAGTTTCTGGAACTCTTTCTTCTTTTGAGAATGAGGGAGGTGAGTAATTTGGAAAAGTGTCATGAAAATAATCTTACATTAGAAAATGTAGAGGAAAAGATGCACCAAATAAAGTTGAAGAAATGAAGTCTCTTTATGTGAAAAAGATCAATATCCTCACTAATTCAGTGACTTTTTAGTTATGTGAAAAATAATTACTAAGATTTTCTCCACAAAAATACAGAGGTATATTTTAATGGAAACAAGCTTTTGATGGCAAAGATTAGGATAGAATGGATCAAAATATTCCCAAAAAGGAAGTCTGCTATGTGTTAGAATTATTTATATAAAAGGACTGTTGAAGAGTTTGATTCGGGAGTCATAAGAATGAGGAAGACATGTCTGAAATGATGGAAACTAAATGGCATTTTAAAGACCCTCCTATTTTAATTGTTTTTAAGATTTCTTTCCATTTATTTTTTAATTTATTAACTTCCATAATTCAGTCAGATTTATCATTTCATAATTAAAGTTTCTTAAACCTTCATTCTGAAGGGAGAAGAATTTAAGGTTTGGTTATTTTATTAGAGCACATATTTTTGTCTCCTTTTCTCTATGTTTTTCTTCTTTTATCATTGTCTTTTCCATCAAGGCAAGTCACTAGCTCCAAAATAAAAGTAATTCCAGATTTTCATTAAAAAAAGTTACTCTTGCCAGTAGCAAATAGGGTCAACAATTTTCAGAATATTTACAATGGAAACGGTGACTGTAGCTGAAATCCAGCAGAGATCATATTGCTCTGGGTCTTTATGAATATACATAATTGATGTTGTGATTTCAGAATAAACTATATGAGTTATATTTTAAATGTGGGACTTTAAAAGTGGAGAATTCTTTGAATTGAATGATGTTTTTCAACCTCCGTTTTATAAAAGTATGTTGTGAAGCATTTTAAACTCCCATCACTTTGGGACAACAGTGGTTTTTTTTCCTTAAATTTACAAAGAAATGATGGTTAATATGGGGTGAAATTTATAGAAATATGTGAGTTTTTCTTAAATTTACAAAGAAAGAATGGGGTTAACATGAGGTGAAATTTATAGAAATATGGATTAAAAATGACTTCCTTAGTGACCTAAGAGTTAAGTGTCTGTGCTACTACCTTGGTGGCCTCAGTTCAGTACCCAGGCCAGGGAACTAACCCACATGACTGAGCAAACTCTTCTGTCTCACCCACTGCTCCTTTTAGCAGTGTATTTCAGTAGATCTGCCCATTCTGCTCCTTATTCTTCTCTGATGAATCCTCTCATTCTCTGCACCTCTGGCATACACCCCAGTTCCATGCAAAAATACATAAAAAAATCCTTAGAAATATGGATTAAAAATTGACATTCCTGTATCACAGAATTACATACTCCAGAATTGTCAGAAACTAAATGGTTTAAATGGTCACTTGTATCAAGCATTGTACTTTGGAAACTTGGAAAATCAAGTCTGGATTACATTAACGTCAGGGATATATGTGGTGTTGGAAGAAGTTCTCAAAGTTCTCTCTCTGTTTCTCTCTCTCTCTCTCTCTGTCTCTCTCTCTGTCTCTCTCTCTCTCTCTCTCTCTCTCTCGCTCTCTCTCTCTCTCTCTCTCTCACACACACACACACACACACACACACACCTTGTTTCAGAACTTCAGAAAGAAAATTGAGGACATGAGTTTCTATTTCAGTACTCACCATTGAGTCAAGAATACATCATATCCTCTTGGGCCACACTGAGGTGATTTGATTATTTTTTTTTTAACACACAATATGTTCCCTGTAAAATATTCCCATGCCACAGACTCTGAGAAGAAACTTCAGCTTCATGGATAATTCTTAAGCACCATGGACAGCTTCAGCTCTCTTCCTGCAGTTCTGTAGTTTGACACAGTAGGGATGGGGAGGAAGAGGGATTAAAACAGGAGCAGGAAGAGCACAAGAGACTATGGTGATGGTTCACGGGTGACTTGGTGGTGGGAATTCTATGGGAATGCCACCTGAGAGAATAAATCAAACATTGTAAAAAAATGAACAATGTTGATCTATGCTGTCACAAATATTCAGTCCCAACCATGTTGTCTCAAAAAAATATATGAAACCTTGCCACTTGTGGCAACATGGATGGAACTGAATTTGTTCTTAACTGGTTTCTGAGTGTTAACAGAATTGTAGAAGAAAGCTGCAACTGTCCATGGTGTTTAAATATTTTCTATAAAACTGGACTCTTTCTTGGAGAACAGGAGAGGATAATGTAGGACAAAATAAGTCAGAAAGAGCAAGAAAAATACCATATGATGCCACTCATTATAAAATATAAAGAAATAAAGCAAAGGACCGGACAAAACTAAACCAAAATAAGCCCTATAAATCTGACTGTAGAATTGAGGCATGGGGTGGGGGGAGTAGTAAGGGGGAGAGCCCAGGTCACTATGGAGGAAGACTGGCTTTTTTAGTGGGAGGGGGGTGTTATGGTAACATAGATCTGAAGAGGTGTGATCCTATACCACTAATTCATGTACAGTGTTGTAAAGTAATGTTACCGCAATACAAAATAGTACTATTATTAAAAAAAAAAAAGATTCAAGGCTTATAATTCATGCATTCACTGTAAAGTTCCACACTTATATTTTCAGACAAGGCTGTCTCAGGTAAGCACTTTCATCTTCATAAAGGCCCTTCCCACTCCAATTTTTCCTTTTGTAGTGTCTAGTAAATTATTGTAAATTCTCAGAACAAGTAAAATTGGTATCCCAAAGGCCTGGAATCAGCCTCATTCAGTTTTATAAAATATAGCATAGCAAGGCAAAATTTTCTTATATTGGTTGGTCATGATACTAGTGGTACAGCATCTGTAGATTTACCTTCAGCTTGCTTCATCCATTTATGTTACCTTCCTAGCCTCTGTTAGAGTTTATTGTACAAATCTTAGCATAGGTCTCCAATAGAATCTGGAGGGACTTTAGAGTTTTCTCAAATACAGGTGAAGACACCCAGGATGATGATGTGTCTTACTTGAAATCACATAACGTTGTATATATTATATGTACATGTTGCTAAGCACTGTTTCCAGGTTTGATCAACTCTATTATATTCACTAATAGAAACCCAAAGAGATCCTAGTCAAGAAAGGTGGATCATGACATGAAATAAAGCATGGTGAGTCCATTAAGATGGTTATATGAAGTTCACTTATGTATAAAATCCATTTTACTTATAAATCAGTGAACTTGCTCATTCTTTTATAAGTACCCCAAAATTTGCTTTAATAGGAAATGAAACTTTTCATAAATCCTAAAATTCAGCCCAAACTGCTTCTGGACTTCTTAAGCTGTGCTCTTCACCTTCCAGTACCTTTTTTTTCTGCTAGTAATGGGGGTTTAAAATGCAAATATTCAAGCAGTCCGCTTCTCTCAATTCTCAGTCTCAGTTCTTACCCGATAAAACAAAGCTCTAGAAATAAAGAGGCTGAAGGGACCTTGAAAGTATTGAGTATCGTGCATCATTTGAGAAGATTGTCAGGAATTCAGATATAAAAATGTTGTGGAATAGATCAGATATGAAGCAGAATAATACTACTAAAGAAATTAGTACCAGGTGAAAGGTCATCTACAAAGTTTTAAGATGTTAGCCACATACCTCTCCCACTAATTTGGTGGCAATAATGTTGCAATATTATCTTATGGAATAGTTTGTTTCTTCTGACCCAAAGTTCTATGCTGATAACCAAGGAAAAGATGTCTTGTAACTTTGAGCACCTGAATAGCAAACTATGCTTCAGAAAGCTCCTTGAAACAATAAAGTCTTAATAGTACATGCCCAGCAGGAAGATTCATCAAGAACCTTGGCATTTGGGATATTAAGTGAAGGGGAGAGATGGAAGGGAGCTGGTGAGACTTGCTTTGCAGAGGACTTGATTGCTTTTTGCCAATATTCCATTTGACAGCTTGTTGTAGATGATTTCTTCTTTCTCATATAGCTTGAAATGTGTCAAGGGAAATGTGCCCCAGTTTCCTCAGACTAGCTCTAAAATTTCAAAAGACAAGACACAGTATAAATTCAGAGAGTCATGAGGGAAATAAGTTGACACCACATTTTAAAGTTCCTGAAGTTTAAGAGGAATGAAAATAGGTCATCTTTTAATGAGCTAATGGAAAGGCATTCCCATGGTGGGATCGTTGATTTGAGCACTTGAAACTTGCATGTGATTTATCTCTAGTTCTAGACAACGAGTGACTCTGACACAGTGACCAGAAACCTGACTGGCACTGTGACCTGGGGCCACTGATGCCACTCAAGTAACACGTGATGCTCTCACAATGTTAAGTCATCCTGTTTGTGGCTGCCTTCATATATCCCAATCTGACTAGATATTAACATGCGCAGGCATTCTCTTTTTATAGCTCAAGATTTGAGTGGGATTTTCATATAGTGGAATGATTAGAAATCTAATTCTTGGATGACTTTTTTCAGAAGATTTCAGAGATAGGAAAAGAGGAGAATCTGTATAGAACAACTGAAAAAGTAATTTAAACACCATAAATCTAGAACTCTAACTATTAAACTGAGGATACCAGAGGGAAAAAGGAAAGGGCGGAGGGACACAATGGACTATGGTGGTGGACTCTGGAGGTCCTGGTGATGGGTGTGGTGTGGTAGCAACACTTGAAAAGGTGAGATCTTATATTTCTGAATCATTTACTATGTTAAAAAAAGAGTTACCCTAATATAAATAAGTAAATTTAACAAAGATAAAAATATAAATCAAATAAGAGCCAGGTAGAAAATTCATCATGACAGGTAATATATTGGATCTAGATCAAGTGAATTGGATGTTATGCAGCTTTATTCTTCATCAGTTTAGCTTTCAAAATTAGATTTGCGTAGACTTCCTTTTTTTCTAAAATCCTTTTTAAAACAACATTCAGCATAGTTGTCACTGTGTGCTTAATGGTTTCTGAGGCAAATATTTTGGCAATATCTTTATATTAATGAACACGCAGTTCATCCTCATTCTTTAAAAATTTGAAATTCATATATAGTGCTTATGGCAATTTAGGGTTAATCCAAGAATTATCTTGAACCATTTCATTTTACTACTGTTTTCAAATAACCTGGAGTGTACTGGGCTATTTATGAGTTACCTTTCTCCCTTGGAACCATAATGTAGATCTTTCATTTTCCCATTTCCTTTTCTGAATCTCTTAGAACCAGTGTGTCAGCACTGCATGCTCAAGGTGACAGAGAAATATATTGCAAAGGTTGAACCCTTTAGCCTGTCTTCCAGGGTGCTGGTCATTAGCTCTTACCTTCTGATTCTGCTTCACCATTTTGTCAAATGATGTGTGTAATTAGTGTCTCAGGAAAAGCTTTCACTGTCTGGCAAAGAGAGCTGCAGTAGTTCATCCATTATCCAGAACATAGATGACAGATTACAAACAACTTTAAGTATCTGCGATAGCACCAAACTGGGTTTGATGGGAGAGAGGGAAACAAGTAAATATCTGTTGTAAAGAATTCTTTGTCCAATCTTTGAGCAGACAAACATAACAATAGTAACTGGGAAGACTGGAAAGCTAGAGGTTGTAGTGGTCCTATTGGCTATCAGACCAGACTGAAAGCATAAATACGGAAGCATGAAGGCATGACTAAGACAAAAGAAAGAAAATAGTTAGAAGCAGATATTATGTGACATTGGAGGGGTAGGAACAGAAAAGAAATTTTTATAGTAGGCAAGGGTGACATAGCTATGAGATATAAACACAGAGCCTATGAGAAAGAAATGATCATATCCAGGAGACAAAGGTTTTTATCAAAAAAATCATCATAGATCTCAGCAGTCCCTTGAGACATGAGTGGTCTAGAGACAGATATCAGATAACAATTCTTGGCTAACACTGCTGTGGTAGGAAGGGTCATATTAATATAAGGGTAAATCAGATCACCCTAGGGTTCATACAGGGTGTCACTGCATGCAAAATCTACTGAAGGCCTTCTGACTTCTAGTTCAGTAGTAGTGACCATGGGGCCAGGGACCTTGTTTTAGCACTGGGTTCTTCATATTGCTGGGCACATAGTAGGTCCACACTATGTAGGCTGAACGAAATACTGAATGAGCCATCATCATTGACCTCAGGTAGAGTCTTTGTAAACATATACAGTTGGATTGGGGTAAACATGTTGTAGACAATATCCTGCAATATGAACTAGGAAAGTTCAAAGCAGAGAAGCAAAAGAAGGTAGTGGAACCCAAGGATGACTTGAAATGAGCAAGCCTGGGATGCCTAGCCTGATAAATAGATAATCGTTTTTCTGTGTTGTATAACATGGTTAACAAGGGATGTCCTCCGTGAGCCTAATGTTATAAGAGTTTTGTACATTCTGTGGATGTATTGTGCAAGATGCTATGCTTGACTGAATGAAAGTGCTTCTTTCTTTTATTTTGGTTGTTAATATATTTTGAATTCAAATTTCATTGATCTGCTGTTCATTTACAAAACTGCATAATTTAGGAAATACATCTTCTCACCTCCATGTGTGTGTATGCTTCATTTGCCCACCACCAAAATCCTAGTGCCATTATATTACTACATTGACCCTCTCTACTCTCGCCTCTAACCCCTCCTCTAAGCCTTCCTCTTTCCCTTTCCTGTGGTAACCACTATATTTTTCACAGACTAAGCTATTTTTGCTGCATTTTGCCAGTTTATTTTCTTTCAATGTTTCTCTATAAAAACAAGACTTCCTGTCCTTCCTCTTTCCCCTGCCCATGACCTGAAATTCAAAACAATATGAAAAGACTCAATTTAAGAGCAAATTAGAAAAAGAACATTAGTTGACTAAGGCATGGATATTTTCTGCTAGGTACTTTGGTTTTCACTTTTATAAATAGCCAGCATATAATGCAGCTCTATAAGCATTGTCGGTTGTTTATCCCTTTCAGAGACTCATTGGTAAGTAGCATCCCACCCTCTGAGTAGTATATAATAGTGTGCTATGGTCACAGTTGCCAGCTGCCCTGTGGGCTATGCCTGGTTTCAAAGACAATGAGGACAGGGTTGACTGTGCCTGCAGGGGCTGGTCTTATAGACTCTTGGAAAATAAAATCTTTTAGCAAAACTCCTTAGCACAGAGCTTTCAGAGGAGGCACAGTGTTGATTTTAGGACAAGCTAGTGCACAGATGGAAGAATACTTCCCAAGAGGTTCCATCATTTTTTAGTACTTTCAGGTAAAGTCTATTTCAGATCTGAGTCAAATGTGTCTTTTCACATTGCTTTCACTTTCAGGTCATAGGCAGGATTTGAGGATACTCCACCTACTCTCCTCTCCTTGAATAGCCAAACTTTCTATCTTTGATCATCGTTTTGCATCCCAATACATCAACTTGGTTATTATTCAGAAAGCAAAATGTTATTATGAAAGAAAATATGAGATGAACTTGGTGTGTCCTAAAAATGCTGTATAAAAAACATCCAAATTTTATCCTTTAAAATGCACTTTCTTGGTATCTTGAATTCTGTTCAAGATAAACATTGGGGAATGCTTCGAGTAAAATACAGTCTAGGATTAAGTCTCTGAAAATGTTCATTTTCTGATGATGATAATGATGACGATGATGGTGGAGGCAGGACTGGGGACTCCCAGGGGCTCTCAGTTCTTGTCTCTATGAAAAAAAAAATTCAACATTGAGACCAGAGTTAGGCAGAAAAACAAGAGATTTATTGATAGATAAGAGGAAGGTCAGGAAAACACTCTGAGCCGAGGAGGGTCCCGAACAGGTTGCTGCTCAGGGACAAAAAGCAGGTGTTTATATGGATATAAAGGACAAGAAGTGGGGTTTCAGCCAGTGGGTGTCTCCACGTTGTGTCTCCTGCTGATTGGTTGGGGCCCATCGGGTCTCCTAGGTTACTGAGGCCCACTGAATCGTGGACCACTTTGCAAGAACTAGCTTTTGTTCTTTTCTTTAACATGGTGTTATTGTGTTGGTGTTCAGAACATTCCATTTTTAATTGACTTGGGTCACCTTGACTCCAGCCAATTGTTTCTCTATCAGATTGATGAATGGTCTTGGGCCCCTGGATTTGGGGGCACACCCTCCTGCTTCCAACCGATTGTTCCTTATTCAGGCTGATAAATGCTCTTGGGACACCTGAGCTTGGGAGTTTGGGGCACCCTGTTCCTCACAGACTACCCACTTCCGAACTTCTTCATTTAGTACTTTATGGGAACAGGCTTTCTTTTCCTCTTCTCACATAAATTGTTGGACTCATTATGAGGAATCCTCCTCTTCTATACAACTAATTAAAGGGAAGTAGATGATTAGTGGGAGTAGCCAGGAGTACTGACCATAGAAATCACAAAGCTTGGAAGGTTACCCAAAAGTTAAGACTTCAGAAAAAGAATAAAGGAGATTTTTAAAATGTTTTTATTCAGGTGTCATGTATATATAATATATTCATTTCAGGTGTATAAGTTAATGATTTGACATTTTCATATAATTACAAAATGATTGTCACAATAAATCTAGTTAACACAGAAAAAAAATTATCAAGCCAGCCCCAAGAGGACAAAGCTACTTCAGTCTTTGATTTAGCAATCAACGTATTTATTTATTTATTTATCTATTTATTCATTTATTTTTACATCATCGTTCATTTTTTAAAAGATTTATTTATTTATGCATACAAGAGCTGGGGTACAGGCCAGAGATGCGGGGAATGAGAAGATTCATCAGAGACAGAGTGGGGGGCAGAACAGGCAGACTGACTAAAATACACTGCTGAAAGGAGCAGTGGACGAGACAGGAGAGGTTTGCTGTGCCATGTGGGTTTCTCTCTGGCCAACTGGGGATCAAACTCATGCTGTAGAGGCTGCAGATTGCTTCATAGTGTGGTGCTTAACCCCTTGTACCACCAGGGAGGCCGTCATTGTTCATTTTTGTACAATGTTTGATTTCTCCTCCCAGGTTGTCCCCATTAAATTCCCACCACCAAGACATCCATGAACCATCCCCATAGACGCCTGTGCTCTTCCCTCCTGTTTTAACCCCTTCCCTCCCCCTCCCCCGATGAATATCTCCTATGAAAGGTAGGTTGGTGACACTGCCATTGTGGTTCCCCATGTGCTGCAGAACCTGTGAAAAGAAGTAAGTTCTAGGGTCCTCTTGGGGTCCTCATCCTGAGATCTGCACCCCCCCACACACACGCTCAGCTTCACCAAAGGACTCCTGTTCATAAGTACAGTTCGTTAAAACAAAGACACACACATACAATGTTACAGATATTCTGTTATGAAAGAGAAGGAAATGTGTGTTCTGGAGAGATTTTTGTGACAACAACGTGGAATTGGAATTACTGAATTTTTTAATATATTCAGAAGTTGTCGTTTCCTGGAGAGTCTTGAAAGCTGAGGTGTCACGGAGCTTCACTTAATAGCTGGTGAGACTCCGGTGTTAGGAGAGTGCTCTGACCAGTCACAGTGATCTGCCTCGGCCAGGAGGGATTTTTTTCTCCCTTTCCTAACATGTACAGTTTACATGGCATTTGCAGTGTCTCTTGAATACTTTTCAGTTCTTTCCAAAAGAAAATACCTATCTTAGAAGTGAGTATGTCTTAAGGAATTCAGAAAGAATATCATGTTCAGGGAAAGAATACCCAGCCTTACAATTATGTAAGGACTTCAGTACATTAATAAATTTACCAGGACTATGTTAAGGTAATATCCACTGAATTGATAGGCCTATACAGTAATGCTAATGAAAACCTTTTGAAACACATTTTCAATTTGTAAGTGTGGAGGACATATGCAGGTCTTTAATTAGATACTTTTCTAATTATCAGAATGCTTTTTACTCAATGCCAGCAGATATCAATGTTTATAACAGCTGAGAACATAGTTTCTTGATAAGAAATGACTATAATTTTAGGTCTCAAAAGTGCACACTATTCATAAATGTGGCTGACAAATGCACTTAAAATGTTTTATTTTTGCATTCAGAGCGTCCTTTCAAAGGTAAGTAAAAGTATACCCATTATTAGAAAATTTCCTAAAACCTTGCTGTTACTGTATTTGACAGCCAATACAGATTTTATAGCTAAATAGAGTTGAAGCATTTCTGCTGATGGCATGTTTCCATTCCCCCAGCATGAGCACTGCCTGTCTCTCTTCCAGCTTTCCAAAGGGTACTTTCTTCCTTCCTTCCTTTATTCAACAAATATTTGTAAGCATCTACCAGTTGTTTTGAGTACTAGGTGCTAGAGTTTGAGCAGTGAACAAAAACCAATAAGTAAAGAACTATCTATCTGATAATATGTTAGTTAGTGATACATACTGCATGGAAAAATAAATTGGGAAGGGGACAGAGAGACAGGGTTTCTGTGTTTAGCTTGAGTTTTGAAAAGGTTCCTTAGAGGTGACATTGGAGTACAGACCTACATTAAATGAGGGAGAGAATCATGTCACTATCTAGGGCAGTGATTCTTAACCAGGGGTGATTTTACCTCTTAAGGAACATTTAGCATCTGGAGACATTTTGGGTTGGCACCACCTTGTCTGGAGAAAGTAGGGGTGTTGCTATTAGCATCTCCTGGCTAACGGTTGGAAATACTACTAAACATCCCAGAATGCACAGCACAGTCCCCTGTAACAGGAATTAACCAGCTCCCGGTGTTTATAAATCTCATCTGGGGAAGTAGCATTGTAGGCTAAGAAGGAAGTAAAAGCCAAACAGGTCCCCAGATAGGGACTTGCTTGGCACATTGAGGAAGACCTCAGAGGCTTCTGTGACTGGAGCACAGTGACAAGGGAGACTTAGCAGAAAAGGAATTTTAATGATAACCTGACCCTGTGGGGTCAAGACCTCTGCTTCTCCTGCTTGGCCCTGTTTTCCTCTCTACTAAGATCCTTTTCCACAATTGTCCTAGAAGCACTAGTCAGCTTGCTATCACATGTCCCAGGAACCTCACTCTGAGTGTGGGAGAAAAGGGCTTTATGTAATTGTTCAGCTAAAGAATAAGTTCTCCAATGCATCTTACCCAGTGATGGGGAAATCCTAGAGTCTGCTCTCCAAAACTTGAGACCAGTTCACTGAAGTTCTCGAACGAAGCTCTCCAATATGGTAGTTACTACTGGTCTCAAGTAGTTGTTTGAATTTAAATCATTAGAAATGAAATAAAATTTAAAATTCAGATAAAATTCAGATATACAACCTCACAAGGAATGTCCATGAAGGTTGATTGCAAGGATGGTTAAGGGATGGTTAACCATGTAAAAAGCTGGTAACAATCTAGCTGCACAACAATAAAACAATCAGTTAATCATGTTAATCATTAAAAAAACTTTTTTATAGATTTTCATAATAGCAAAATCTTTACTACATGGTTAAGTGGGCTAAGTGATATATGATCTTATTCTAATTATTAAATTACTATATATTATCTTCAGTAAGATGAATGTTTTAACGATCAGAAAGAAAAACTTTTTAATTTATTTCATGATATAAAACATTTGAAAACGAGAAGGGTCAGATTCAAATGCTATGACTTTTAGACAAAAGACCAAAAATTTACAGGGGAATAAATAGATGCAAAATAATATGTGAATTTATCTAACTCCTTACCTAAATATCTCTTAAGGATGACAACATAATAAGGTGTTTTTTTTTTAAATAGACTTCTACTTAAAATTTTAAAATAAAAGAAATATTATCCAATCTATTTCAGAAACTTTGGGAACAACCCTTGGTTTTATAAGCCAAGACTAGACAATACCACCCATTTTGGGATTTCAAATATTTCAGTCATAAGCACTTCTTAGTCTTCTGAGATTTACCTACTTGTAAATACTATTGTTTTACATTTAGATTTTTCTTTTTCATTGTGGCTTATATTACTTCATGTTTTAAAAATTCAAACAGTATAAAAATGGGCACAGTGAAAAATAAGTCTCTGCACCCCAGAGCCCTAATCCACCAATATCCCTTCCTAAAAGGGTATTGTTAATTTTACTCTGAATTATTCCTCCATCAGTTTAGTCTATGGTTGTTCAACCATTTTTGTATGCATAGACGCCCTTGCTCCCACTTTTTTTTTGAACAAATGAGACCACTTGGTACACTCTGTTCTCCTCTTCATTGTGTATATTTTTTTAACCTGGGCAATGATTTCATATTCATACTTATAGATCTCTCATTCTCCCTAAGAGTCATATGCTCTTAGTTCTTGAGCTATAACTGCCCAGTCTCCTGTACCATTTTCTATGTTGCTCTTATCCCGAATTTCCCCAGAATTTCCATGCTGAGACATTCAATGATTTCTTGGAAGGACAGATGCCCCAGTATTACTCAGGGTTTAATGAAGTTTCTTTTACTGGCTCTAATCTTCTTTGAATGGCAAGTAGGTAAATGCCTGGTTTGAGCTCTATTAGCCCATTTCCTTTAGACAACGACGACGACGACGACCACGACGATGATGATGATGATGATGATGATGATGATGATGATGATTACTGTTATTGTTATTGAAGTAACATTGGTTTACATCATTGTTTATGTTTCAGAGGTATAGGATCTTCAGGTGTTGGTACCACGCCACACCCACCAACAAAACCCCCACATTCCATCCCAAATTCTGTAGTCAGATTTTGAGGGTCTGTCATTTAGTTTTTTAAAGGGATGATCCACAGGGAATCCTAAAGTCCTTTTGGGGATGGAAACGTGAGTTTGGAACTGCTGGTTCTGAGTCTAATTTGCATCATTTCTCCTCACTGTGTTATTTTCCACTTGCCCACACTGCAGCTTCTATTTTGCTTTTCTGCCCACACACCAGAGATCTTGTTCTAAGCTATCAGCATTATTCAGTGACTCTGTTTTCTAACTTTAAAAACAAGTTGAGAGAACAAAGTATCTTCAGAATTGCAGATATAGATTTCATATTTCTCTTTAGTACACTTTTGTTATGTGCTTGGATGTTGTCCTTAAATCCTAGGCATTATCCTTATATTGCACATGAGGAACCTCTGATTTGATAGGACAACAAAGCTCAGATAAGAATTAGGCTCTTCTGGGCCTCCCCTGGTGGCGCAGTGGTTGAACGCTGGGTTGTAAGGCTGCCCGCAGCCTCTGCAGTGCCAGTTCAATTCCCGGCCACCGGCGAGGGCCCCACAAAAAAAAAAAAAAAAAAAAAAAAAAGAATTAGGCTCTTCTGTCAGTATAATTTAATCTCATTCATAAATTTGCTAAGCTTTTGGTAGTGGATGCCTTCACAATGTTTGTTAAGTGTTTATGGCAGTGTCTCTTCAAGTTTTGTCATCTCGTATTCCCTTTGCAATCTCACAAATTATTGTGGATCCCAAAGAGTTTTGGTTTATGTGGCTTATATCTCTGTGTATTTATATTTGAAATTAAAATTGAGAAAAAATTTAAAGCCTGAAATCCCAGCACATAGAACATTAGTCATCAGTGCAACTGCATCCTCGCAAAAATTTAACCTCTAGAACAATCCACTGTATGCTTTGAAAGAATAAGAGCCCAAAGGGAAAACTGTGACTTATATTATGAAAATAGTTTTGACTTCACAGACCCCCTATGTGGAAATGCAGTAACTCTTCAGAATTCCTAGACCTCATTTTGAGACCTGCTAGCCTGTTGTATAAATTTGAAACAATTACTTTTAAGGAAAGCTAGGTGTTTTGTGCCCAGAAAATATTTTTTCCACTACCTCTGAGTTAATCTTCCCATGTCCTGGAGTGGCTAATGGATCTCCATGGAGAGGACAGGAAGGAAATAAGCATTTTTAAAGTATGTTCTCACTGCCTATTCCATCATCCTACATCCAGTTAATCACCAGTCTCACTCCATTTACAGTCTCCCATTTCCACTGACATTGGCCTACTTCAGCCGAGAATCATCTCTCACCTGCACTAATGCAGCAGTCTCCTAAGTGATCTCCCATCCTCCTGTCTTGCTGCCTGTTCTTCTTTCACTTTATGGCTAAAGCATTCTTCCTAAAATTCTAAATGAGCCATATCTGACGCTGACACTTTTCATTGCTATTTGGAGGAAGTTAAACTTACTCCAAATGACTGGCAAAGTCCTTTGTAGCTGAGTTCTGCACACCCTTTAGGTATCATTTCCCGTCTTCCTACTGCCCCTCTTTCCCACATTCCCCATATCTTCACCATTTTTGTTTGTTGAGCACCTGAATATTCATGTTCTTTCACACATTTGTGCTTTTAAATGTATTGTTCCCAGTCTGGACACATCCTGCCTTTCCTGGTTAAGCCTCTGGTCCATCAGCTCTCACTTTAGATGTTGCTTCCTCCAGGAAGATTTCTCACCGCCACCCCCAACAACTAGGTTCGCTACACCCCTTATTTGTTGCCATGATTGTTGGTTTCTTCCTGTTGTGGCGCTCATTAGACTGTAGAATAATTGTGTTTCCTTGGTTATATTCCTTGAGCCTGAAATCATTCTGAGGCAGGGGAACATTCTCTGCCCTTAGAGCAATTTCCAGCATAGAATGGGCACAAGGTACAAGGTTAATAGTTGAATGATGAATGAATGAATGAATGCGTCGGTCAACATTTTAAATATTTCCAAATGCTCCATAATAAGTGCTTTATGTGCATTGTTTCATTTAATCCTTTTTACTAAAGGAGATAACTTTCCCCCCAATTTCATGTTAAAGGAATATGGACCCTTTATTTCCTTGCCTGGACATCCCAGCCGGTGGGAAGCAAAGCTGGGATATGAATTCTTTCCTACCATAGCCTGCTAAAATAAAGGGATTACTACCAAATGTGTAGAGTTTAAAGTAAATTTTCTAAGAGCAAAGGCAGGAAAAGCATCATTCTAACAAAGCAACTGGTTTTTGTTTTTGTTTTTTTCAACTTCTAAGCAACTTTGCTGGAATATACCCAAGCAGAACTCAGAATAAAGTCACTGAAGATACTTGTTAAGGGAAATTGATCTGCTTCATCATAAAAGCACTTCCCCAGTTGGCTGTCTTGAAAATGTCTATGTGCCTCTAGCTTTATAGTCTTTTTAAAAAAAAAAAAAAGGTTTTTTTTTATGTATCCAAAAGCTCCAGGGACTACAATGTGAAGATTACACAGACTTATTTCACACCTAGTGGAAAATTCTTATAAGTCTTTCTCTCTTTTGACAGTGTCTTGTTACACTGATTAAATCCCTGAGGGCTGTTTTCTTCCAGTTTATACTGTTGGTTAGTGTTTATTTTTCCATAAAGAACTCAGTGAAATTCTGAAAACAGAAAAGGAATTTAAAATACTGTCTTATTTATTGCTGTTATTTAAAACAAAAAAAATAAATTTTGCATGATGTTATTTTAATCGAGGTAGTGTTATAGTACTGTGTATGACTGAAAAGGCTCACTCCTCTTCAGATGTATGTTACCACACCATACCTACCACCAAAGCACACATAATCTTCCACCAATATTTGTTGGATCACCTCTCTTCATTGTGCCCCACCTTCCAGTCTACTCTGGTAGCCTCAATTCTACAGTGAGATTTACAGGTTTTCTTTTAGTCTTATTTTGTCTATTCCTTTTTTTGTTTGTTTGTTTCTCTATATTCCACATGAGTGAAATCATCTTCCTCCTTTTGACTTATTTCACATAGTATCATCCCCTCCAGTTCCATCCATTTTATCATAAATCCATTACATTTGTTTTTTAAAGAAGTATGTTCAGAGCAGAAAATAGAGCTGTGCAAACAGAGAAGAAAATTTGAATCTCCTTTTTAATTCCACCAATGTTGGGATTTTGGTATATGCTTTTACCTGCCTATATTGCTATCTATGTCCATCTCATTCTCTCATACTTATGAATTTATACATATTTTTAAGTACCAGTGTGGTATCATACAGAACTAATTCTTGTGAAAACAACCTGTTTAATTGCCATTTAATTGCAAATAATGTTCCATGCCACTAATAACCTATTTTAGTTATTAATAACCTATTTTAGTTATTCTCAAACTTTAATGCATTTGTGAATCACTGGGGAGCTTGTCAGAAATGCAAAACGTCAGACTCAGCTCCAGGCCTTCTGAATCAGAAATTTCAACAAGTTTAACAGAAATGTTAACAAGTTCCAGGTGAGGATGAAGGGTTGTTCCAAGGACACATTTCAGTACCAAAGGTTGACATGCTCAACAGAAGACTGCTGTGTCCCCACTGTCACTGTTAAGGTTTATGTAACCAAGCTCAGGTTGTCAGACATCAGTTCTTTCCAATTTCCCGGAAAGGATGAGGCATATATTTATAAATGTTGGCACACACACACACATCAACATTCCCTTTGGATAAAAAGACCCTGTAAGTATTTTGGTAGATCATTCACAATTTAAGGGACAGAGTTTATTTTTAAAGAGCCCCATATAAAAATTAACTCCATCTCATGGCACGTAAGACTTAAAATGTAAGCAGGAATTTAGAAAACCTAAATAAGAAACCAGGAAAAAGACTAATCAATGCAAAGTAATAATCAAAATCAACAAGCAACTATAAACCAGAGACACACTGGGTAGGGGGAGATTAGGGAGGGGTGGGGAGAGGAACAGCTAGAGTCAAAATAAGGGGGGGGTGCAATTATATGGGGAATATAACCAAAATGAAAATGCATACATTGTGCAAAGATGAAAAATGATGTAAGAATTATATAAAATAAAATATTGAAAAAGACTTAAAATGTAGCCATCTATCATGTCTGCATTTCCTCTATCTGCAGTGTACCAAGAACAGAGTTTCTTTGATCTTTGATATTTTTTGAGAGTGTTGTTTGAAACTTCTTCCCTGTCTTCTCATCAATTCATCTAATTTTATCAATCATTTAACACATGGTTTTAATCTCACTTCCTCCAGAAAGTCTTCCCTAATGGTCCAGTTACAGTGCTCTGACTTGCAAAATATTTTCCTCATTGTTTTCTGGAGCAACTATCTCAAAGTGCATGTATCTATTTGCTCTTTATGTCATTTAAACATGCCACTTGGTAAGTCTCATGTCCTTGACTAGATTGATTACAAATGCTTGAGGGAATGATCTTGAGTGTGTTTCATCCAACTCCTCCATAGCACCTAACACAGGGATTTATTCCAGAAAAAGTTTTGGTGCTGTAGAAAGAGCACATGACTCGGCGTGAGAAAGTCCATGTTGGAAGCCCAGCTCTGTCATTTCTCATCTGTGTGACTAAGGAGTAAGTCACATAATTGCTTTGATCCCAATTTTGTCATCTGTAAAATGGGAATAACAAGCCAAGTACTAAAGTTGTGCAAATTAAAATTACAGTCCAGTACATCATTTCCCAAAATCTAAAGAAGTCACTAAAAATATCATATAGAAGTTCCATCTCTGAGTTCTAGCGAATGTATGCCTGTGTCCCATTCCTTTGGCTTTGGGACCTTCACCTGACAGCAGTATATACCTGGAATCCAGCAACGTTGCTTTGCTTTCATTTCACTTATTTCCATTTTTTAAGGCAAGCATATTGGTTTTCAAAGTAGAGTAATAATATGAAGTTTACTTTTTCAATTAAAGTAATATCAGTTTGTTTTATATAGGTTTCATCTGTACAGACTTTTAAATTGACGCCTGTGTATATTACTGTGATATTGCTCCTCGTGTTCACCAACAGGATTCTACTTTCTGCCTATCCCCATACAGCTAATTTCTTTTACCCACTGTACTCTCCCCTCCTCCCACTTCTCTTCTGGAAACTACTGTTTTGTTCTTATAATCTCAACATTTGTTTTGTTTAGTTTGTTTTGTTTCTTATGTATTGCCTATGAGTGAAATCAGTGTTTGTCATTCTACATCTAACTTCTCTCTCTAAGCAAAACATCCCCTCGTTCCATCCATGTTGTTTCAAATGGCAGGATTTCATCTTTTTTTAAATAACTGAGTAGTATTCCATTGTGTATGTATATCCTATCTTCTTTATCCAGTCATCTGTCAATAGGCACTTAGGTTGTTTCCAACTCTTGGCTGTTATGAATAATGCTGTGATGTGAAGTTTATTTTTGAATAAACTTATTAAAATTTTTAAAAGGCAAGACAATTTAAAGTAAACATTTGGTAAATAGTAGGGCATAAGTTATAAAAATATGGGAAACTATCATGCTGATATAAAATTGACTGAGGCTTGAGGAACACCTATCAATAGGAAACCAGCTTCCAACTGTAAAGCAATATATAGATGTCATTTGTTATTTAAACCCTTATTATGCAAACTACTGGAAGACCAGGTCTGTGGGTGGTTCTCCAGCAGAGCCCCAGACATAATAGATTCTCAATAAAAATTACCGATGTATATTTAAAAACAAACCAAAAAAGTCAAGTGTTCTGTTGTTTGAAAAATGACAACCTATTATTTTAGCTTGCAGAAAAATCCAAAGGGCATAGAGAAGAGTTTTTTATGCTAAAGATGTTAGATATAAATGTACTGAGAATTTTGATCAAACTAAATGGGATGGTTAAACATATACCAGTTACAACTGGGAGAACATGTTACCTAGCAATGAGACATTTCACTATCAGAAGGTATAAATATTTTTTAAATAATTTTTACATCATTTTTCATTTTTGCACAACGTATGCATTTTCATCTTGGTTATCTTCCCCATACATACAATTCCCACACCCCTTATTTTGATCCTAATCCCTCCTCCCCTCCCTGCCGCCCCCGTAGTGTGTTTCTGGTTTATAGTTGCTTGTTGATTTTGATTTTTACTTTATTATAATTAGTCTTTTTCCTGGTCTCTTATTTAAATATTTGAGGAGCATCAGTTGTATAGAGGATACCTTACTGGGAAAGATTTGGCTAAAATATGCATTTATGGAGTAAACAAAAGGCAACAATGTTCTGAATCAACATGGTTGTTGCTGTTATGTTAGAACTCAAAACTTGTGCACCTAGAATTTTTCAGTTAACACTTTGTCATCTCTCAAAGATAAGGCAGGTCTTATTAATTCTATTTCTGCATGAGGAAATTATATTTGTCAGAAAAAGATTAAATGATTAGATTAAGATCACATGGTTATTTATAACCAGAATTAAAAATGAGATTCTGTAATTTCCTCTCTGATTTCCATTCACAGTTGACTTCTTGGTGCTATATCTTCCTGCAGCCCTGTGAGGATCAGATTATTTGACTCAAAGGTTCTAGATTTGGATTCTTCAATAGTGGGATTAAGTTATGTCATTAAATCAAATAGTGGTATTAAGTGATACTTAGATGAAGCCTAATGTGATCGGTTTGAAGAGAGTGGAGCAGAATGAGCCTTCGATTTGAAAGATGCTGGCAAAGCTCCTGATGTAAGTAGACCAAGTTGTGGGTAGTTTCATTTTCATAAGGCCTAAGGGGCCTCTTGAATTCCTGCTTTCATTATAATCAAAATCAAAGCAGGAGAATGCAGTCATGAAAATCTCAGGCTCTGGAGTTGAATTAACTTAGTTCCAAATACTACTTCTGCCATTATCCACAGAGTCTTAGATAATTCAGTGTCTCTTATCATCAGCCTACCTATAAAATGGGATAAATAGGGCCTCCTTGGTGGTGCAAGGGGTTAAGTCTCAGCACTATGAAACTATCAGCAGCTACTGCAGCATGAGTTCCATCCCCGGCCAGGAAGCTGACCCATATTGTGCAGCAGACTTCTCTCTCACCCACTGCTCCCCAGAGCAGTGTGTTTCAGTAGATCTGCCTGTTCTGCTCCCCACTCTGTCTCTGGTGAATCCTCTCACCTCTCCGCACCTCTGGCCTATACTCCAGCTCTTGTATGCATAAATAAATAAATCTTTTTAAAAAATGGGATGAATAGTAGTACTTGCCTCATATGCTTTTAACAAGGATTTAGAATGTGTTTAGAATAGTGTCTGTATATGGTATAATATGTATTCACAAAAAAGATGATTTTTTTCCAATTTTTTTTGCTTAGAAGAACTGGGGTGTAGGCCACAGGTGAAGGAAGTAGGGGGTGAGAGGACTCACCAGAGACAGAGTGGGGATCAGAACAGGCAGATGTACTGAAATATACTGCTGAGGGGAGCAGTGGGTGAGACAGGAGCAGTCTGCTGCCCCATGTAGGTTAGCTCCCTGACCAGGAATCAAACTCAGGCCTCGCAAGTGATAGCCTAAGTCACCAGGGAGGTCCCTGAGGATGATAAAGATTTTTGAATGGGAAAGTGAGCTGATCTTTTAAGACATTTCAGGCCTCTCTGAAGTTACAGACCTGCCTCTAGAATGGAAGTTGTTCTCCTTACTTCAAATGATGGTAGTGACCTTTAGATCTTGTTTGTTCATTAACAAATTATTATTAAATGTTGTAAATACCCTTTCTGTCATTCTCAAAGGCTTGGCTTCCTAGTAGACACTCTGCTCCTTTAACTAACATTTCCACCTTGTTGTCCTCATGTCTTGTCGACTAAATTAGAACTCTGGATCTCCCCTTCTGGCCCCCTCCCCACTGTATTGTTGTCCATGATGACCAGTCCATTTTCCCTGACTTGTCCCTCTATCTACTATAGTTTTCTCCTTCATAATGTTCAAATTTGAGTTTCCCTAGAAGCAGACCCCTAGGTAAGTCTTTAAATGCAAGTAGTTTACTTGGAATATTCAGAAAACATAGCTCAGATTTATTCAACCAAAGGGTCACTGAGCCAGGGTGTTTAAGTCTGGACCCCATCAGTTGCTGGCTGAGGGCGACTGGACATGGGGCTGTTGATGCCTCTGCTCTCAGGTAAAGATAAACACTGGCTGTCAGAAGTCAGCCTGAGAGCACTGAAGTGCTCAGTCTCCCTGGAAATGGCAGGATACCCACAGTCTGCCACAAAGTGCCCTTCATCTCTTTCTCCTGTCTCATCTACCTCCAAGACATCTCCCCTGCTCAGTCCTTCCCATCAATCTCCCAGCACCTCTCAGATCAATTCGCAGAATAGGGAGGACCTTAAGGGAGTTATGCCCTTTCTCAAGCATCTTCAATGCTTCCATAAGGAAAGATTCCTACAAAAGGAAAACAGAAATCAAATAATAAATTTTAGGACTAGATCCCCTGGTACTTTAATCTCAGTCCTTGAACTTTTAAATTTGGGTGTGCAGGTGTGACAGCAGATGTACTTGGGGATCTATTTGTGTACAGAAGTTCCAGGCTTGGCACATGAACCTTTGGAATCTTGAGATGTGGATCCCTTAGGTCTGCATTCCTCAGAATAGCAATAACACCATGAGGAAGTGTGAAAATTGATTTGAAAATGGAGAAGGTTAATTAAAGGAAATGTTTAAGATGTGCAGCTGTCAATGGACACTAGAGAAAAACAGAACCTGAGAAATTCTGAGTTCTATACCTTTACAAAATGACCTCCTATGTTTAGGTAAACCCAGAATGCAAGGAGACCTAAATGCTGAAATAACTCCAGCCCACCAAAGCTAGGGCATTCACCCTTGTTCTGGGAAGTGCTTGAAGTTTCAGAGCTTTTAGATGGCAGACTTCAGGCTTAAATAACACCTTAAAATTTGTCCCCAGTGCTCACATTGATTTTCCCACACTGTGCTGACTTTGTGATTCTGGTTCAAACCATAAAAAGGTAGAGAAAGGAAAAAGAGCGTTCTATACATTTGTAACATATCAAAAATAAATACACTTTAAAATTAGAACAAAAAATGCTGAAGCTGGAGTTTGGAGGTAGAAGGGTTAAATCCTTATTTTGCATAAATGTGGAATGGTGAAAGGCAGAGCCTAAGAAAAAAAAGAAAGAACACTGACCTTGGCTGAGCATCACTAAAGGTGCTTCGTTCACATGTACCCTCTGAAAAAGATAATTATCTCCACTTTACAATTTATGGAGCTCAGGATCATTTCAGTGATGTCATGAAACTAAGTTCATCATTTGGGATTTGACTCTAGAGTCTGTTCTCTATCTTACCTTTCTCATTTAAGACAAAACTTGCATTTATCTAGTACTTTTCAAAGCACTTCTCTTATTCTCTCTTTAAATTTCATCTGTAGGTCAAATGTCAATGGCCAAATTTTATGGATCAAATTATAATATCTCAGAATGTTTTTCCCAGAGAAATCCAGCCAGGAAACAGTGAGGCAGGTCTGGGTCATGGGACTCAGTTCTCCTGACCTTTCCAGTGCAACATTGTGCCCAGACCACAGGAGGTTTCAGATAGTGGCCTGAAACCAGCTGGTACAATCAGTTCATTTCAAACAATCAGTCTGTTCTGAAAAATGTAACTAAGACTTGTTGGTTTCATCCTTAATTATTAATTGAATGGAGTCTGCTTACAGAAAATTAGGATAATAAAAAAAAAGAATGAAAGTAAAAATCGCCTGTAGTAACATCTCCCAGAAAGAATCGCAAATATTATTTTGATACATTTCCTTCAAGTACATATAATGCATATTTGTATGAATATTTTTTTAGAAAAGTGGCATGATGCTATAGTATATAGTTTAGCACCCTGATTTTCTAATTAACATGAGATGATGAGTATTTCCCCAGGTCTTTCAATAATCTTAAGAACCTACCTCATATTGTATCAGATACAATAATATTGCTTGAATATAAACTTAATTTATTTAAACATTCGCTTAGTGTTGAATATAGACACCCCTCCCTCATTATAAACTATTTCACAATGCTACATTTTGGTATCTAAACATCAAATTTACATTTCCGATAGCAGTGGATGAAAGAGCCAATTTCTCTACCTTGAGTGTTATTTGGATGTGGTCTGGTAACATGTATCTGAAAAGGTATGACTCCTTCTACTCCCCTAAATCATGCACAGTGTGGTAAACAATGTTACCTCAATTTTAAAAAAGACACTAATGGAAACAAACCAAATGCCCAAAAATAGATGACTGGATCAAGAAGATGTGGTATATATACAAAATGGAATACTATTCAGCAATCAAAAAAGATAAACTCATGCCATTCACAGCAACATGAACAGAACTAGAAGGAATTATGCTCAGTGAAATAAATCAGAAGGAAAAAGAAAAATATCAAATGGTTTCACTTATAGGAGGAATATGAGGGAACCAAATAAGGGATCAGAGGAAAAATATCAATAATAATAAGAAGAAGAATAGTAATAATAAGAACAAAACTAGCAGACAATCATAAATAAGAGACATTGTGTGAAGGAGGGGGAGGAAAAGGGATCAAAACAGAGGAGAGAAGAACACAAGGGTCAACAGGTGAACTGGTGGTGGGAATTTTACAAGGAATACACAGTATGTAAAAGATACAAATAAAAATAATAAATTATAAAATTTAAAATGAATAAATTATAAATTGAAGCTATTTTTTAAAAAGACACTTAAAAAATAAAACCTTTGCGGGCCTCCCCGGTGGTGCAGTAGTTGAGCACTGTCTGGGCTGCGAGGCTGCTCGCAGCCTCTGCAGCGCTGGTTCGATCCCCGGTCGCCAGTGAGTGTCCCACATGGCGCACAGACCTCTCCTGCTGAGCCCACTGCTCCCCTCAGCAGTGTATTTCATCAGTCTGCCTGTTCTGTTCCCTTCTCTGGCTCTGGTGAGTTCTCTCACCCTCCTGCACTTCTGACTGTACCCAGTGCTTGTATAAATAAATAAATAAATATTTAAAAATATATAAAAATAAGTAAAACCTTTGCAAGTGTAGGTGAAGAAAAATTCCTCTCGTGCATATTACAGATGACAGCCAAGCTAAGCTTGGTACCCAGGTGTACTGTCTCAGGCATTCTGATCTACACACAGTACCAGGTTTGTTTCTATGCAGTCACAATACTCAGAACCCCACAGTCAGTACCAAGATGATTGAATGTTAAAATAATCTCCAGAACTCTCACATCAAACCAGTGCCAGCACAAAAGCATAAGTATCTCTCTGCAGGAACTGCATCTTATTCATCTTTCTTGTCCCCAATTCCTGGATCTAAGCCAGATACCTGGCAGGTTCTCAATACGTTTGTTGAAAACATTGCAGTGGAACATATGTTCTGATTTTGGTCTCCTAACTTGCTCTGTGACTTTCAACAAATCAAGTCATCTCTCTGTGCCTCCATGTCGTCAACTCATGTGATGGGAACATGACAAGACATGCTGTGGGAACTAAGTGCTAGAGAAATGTTGCTTCTTCCACAGGAAAGGTTTCTGTGTGTGCATGTTACCTAAGTTGGATTCCTTTCCTTCTCCAGTACAGCATGGAGAATTCCATGTGTATTAGAGTTCCTTCCCAAAGCTCATGTACTGATGAACTGATGTCAAAGCTGATGTACTGTGGCTGGACCCCATTTTATTTTGTTTGGTTATTGGTGATGGTCTTAGTGCTATAAATACAGCACTAAGTATAGAGTGTTCACACTTAGAAGAAGCACACCACGTATGAAACAATGATGAAGTTACAGATTTATTGTTTTTTTCAGATAAACTTTTCAACCATCTCCAAAAAATGGTGAAATCACTGAAATTTTTTAAGTTGAATTTAAATGAGTAGTTATGAGTCCAATGAAAACTGGGAAGTATAAATTATGTCTTCTTTGAGGATTTTTTCCCAAAATAATGAATGTTTGTTTTGATTTAAATATGTATATTTTAAAATGTTTACCTACTTGGTATGTAATATTCCTAAATATATAGTATTTCTGAAATGACCATTTAAATGATAGTTTCAGCTAAGCTAGTATAAGGAAGTTAAAACAAATCCACTCAAACTTATCTTGTATTACTTATTCATGCAATTAAAAATGACAAACATTTTATGCTTTCCTCAATTCCCAAATGATTTGTCTATTTAGAACAAATAAGTGCCCAAGAAAAAGGCATTAGTTACATAATTGCAGGAGTTATAACTACAATTTTAAAAGCCCTTGTGGCAACCAACCACTTATCTGAGGATCTTTCTGTAAGCAAAGGATTATATGAATTTTTTTTTAATCCATATTCTCTAGGCCTCCCCAGTGGCGCAGTGGTTGAGCGCTGTGTTGCAAAGCTGCCCGCAGCCTCTGCAGCACCGGTTCAATCCCCGCCACCGGGCAAGAGTCCCACATGGCGCGCAGACCTCTCCTGCCACCCGCTGCTCCCCTCAGCAGTATATTTCGTCAGTCTGCCTGTTCTGCTCCCAGCTCTGGCTCTGGTGAATTCTCTCACCCTCCCATGCTTCTGACTGTACTCAGTGCTTGTATAAATAAATAAATAAAAATCTTTAAAAAAAAATACATATTCTCTGAAAGGAGACTTTGAACTTGTGGCAAGAGTCCTGTCACAAGTAAGCATTCAAATCATTTCAAGTATAGGAGTAGATTAAACGTTCAGTCAAATGTTTATGAAAGTCAAAGATTTTCCAATGAAGATTTCAAAAATTAAGTACAATCAAATTGAGGAGTCTCTGAAACCTATTTTAGTCTGGGGACAAATCTAACAACTGCAAGGAACATGGCAAAGCCAGAAGCTGCTACTCCACATCAGATAACACATACTCCAGAGAAATCTTACAAATGGATAAATGTGACATTGCCTTTAATATGTCCTCATGGTTTAATCAAATTATGGCAATCCCTACTAGAAAGAAGCCTTACATATGTCAAGAATGTGGCAAAGCCTTTATCAAGTGCTCAAGCCTCAATCAACATGAACAGAGAATCCACACTGGAGAGAAGCCATACAAATTAAAGAATGTGGCAAAGCCTTTAAATAATCCTCAAGCCTTTCATGCCATTAGAGAATACATGCTACAGAGAAATCATACAAATATCAAGAATGTGATAATACATTTAACCACTGCTTAAAATGTACTCAACAGCAGAGACCATCATGAAGAGAAACTGTACAAATATAAAGAATATGGAAGAAGATTTGCCATTGTTTGCCCCTTAACTAAGACCCTCACAGAGCTTACAAAACCCTACTTTTTTTTGGTTTGAATGAACCAATCTACACTTATCCCAGGAACTCCAAAATACTCCAGTAACAGACCCTTAATAATGCCCCAGTTCTTTCCATTCTCTCTGCCTGCTGTCTCCTTGACCTTCCTGTGTAGCCCCTCAAGGCATGTGTGTACATTGTCCAGGACCTGTGAGAAGTAAAATCTCCATTAACAAAAAAACAACAATTGAACTCCTGTATGAATGATGGGGACTCAGACCAGGTTAATTGTGGGCTTCTCCCTAAGACAGGTTTCCTTGACAGCAACACTATGGCATTTGAACTGGACTATTCACTATTTCGGGGGCGGTTATGCATCGTAGGTTATTTAGTAATTTCTCTAGTCTCTACTCACTAGATGGAGTAGCACCACTTGCCTCAAATCATGTCAATCAAAAATGTCTTCAAGTATCCCTGGAGATAGCCTCCCCCACTACCAAATTGAGAACCACTGCTTTTGAAAGAATTGACTGACCTTTTTCTTTGCCCCAAATTTAAGTCTCTAGAGCCATTTTCTCTGGGGTCATTCGCTTTCTCCAAATGGACTCCTGTCCTTGATGGAGGATAGAGAAGAGAAATCTAGAGACTGAGACAGCCTTTTACTCAGTCCCACAGTTTTCAACCTGTACTCCAGGCCAACTCTTGGCTGTGTTTGGTAGCCCTGTGTTCAAAGCCTGCAATTTATTTTTTTATATATTTTATTTTATATATTTTTACATCATTTTAAATGTTTGTGCAATGTGTGCATTTTCATCTTGGTTATAGTCCCCATACAATTCTCACCCCCGCCCCCTGTTTAGATCCTACTTCCTTCCCTCCCCCCATCATAGTGTGTCTCTGATTTATAGTTACTTATTGATTTTGATTTTTACTTTATTATAATTAGTCTTTTCCCTGGCCTCTTATTTAGGTTTTCTAAATTCCTGCTATGAGTGAGACCATCTGGTATTTTTCTTTTTCCTTCTGGTTTATTTTGCTGAGCATGATCCCTTCCAGCTCCATTCATGCTGCTGCAAATTACATGAGTTTATCTTTTTTGATTGCTGAGTAATATTTCATTGTGTTTATGTACCACACTTCTTGATCCAGTCATCTATTTTTGGGTATTTGGGTTGTTTCCATAGCTTAGCTATTGTAAATAGTTTTGCTATAAACACTGGGGTGCAGGTGCCCTTTGGAATTAATGTTTCTGTGTCCTTTGGGTAAATATCGAGGAGTGAAATTGCTGGATTATGTGGAAGCTCCATCTTTAGCAGATTGAAGAATCTCCAGACAGCTCTCCATAGTGGTTGGACCAGTTTGCACTCCCACAAGCCATGCAAGAGAGTTCCTTTTTCTCCACATCCTTGCCAACATTTGTTGTTGCTAGTTTTTTTAATAGGTGCCATTCTCACTGTTGTAAGATGGTATCTCATTGTAGTTTTGATTTGCATTTCCCTGATTACAAGTGGCAAACAATAAATCTGAAGAAGAAGAAATCAAGCAAACATCCCTTTTATTATTAAAACAAAAAAAATATCAAATACTTGGGAATAAACCTAACAAAAGAGGCAAAGGACCTATACAAAGAAAACTATAAAACACTGTTAAAAGAAATAGAAGAACACACAAAGAAATGGCAAGACATCCCCTGCTCATGGATTGGAAGAATCAACATTATTAAAATGGCCATCCTCCCAAAAGCAATTTACAGATTCAATGTTATTCCAATAAAAATTTCAATGACATTCTTCAAAGAAATAGAACAAATATTGATGAAATTAATATGGAGCCACCAAAAACCCCAAATAGCCAAAGCTCTCCTGAAAAAAAAAAAAAAGAAGGGAATGGAGGCATCGCACTCCCAGACTTCAGACTATACTACAAACCCATAATAATCAAAACTGCATGGTATTGGAACAAGAACAGACACATGGACCAATGGAACCAAATATAAAATACAGAAATAAACCACAGATTTTCGGTAAACTAATCTTTGACAAAGGAGCAAAGAATATTCAATGGAACAAAGAAAGTTTGTTCAATAAACTGTGCTGGGAAAACTGGGTTGCTACATGCAAAAGAATGAAGCTTGACTACTACCTCACACCATGCACAAAAACCAACTCGGAATGGATGAAAGAACTAAACATAAGACCTGAAACCATAAAATATATAGAAGGAAATATAGGCAAAACACTACATGACAAAACCTGAAATTTAAAATGTATTTCAATCCTTGATACAGTCCTCTAGTCACAGTTCTTCTTTTCTTTACTTTGGTCAACATTTACCTTAGAAACTCTTTAGCCTATTAGTTTCCTGGGAGCCTTCTCTTTAGCAAAGAGTAAAATAAATTGTTTCCCACTTCTGGATAACAAATCAGTTGTTAAGGAAAATACTGAAGTGAAGAGGAAAGTCTCCATTGGTGGGAAGACCAAATACTTAGGTAAATCTAACTGGTGCAAATCTTGATATAGCCCTGATACAGCCCTCATACAATACCTCATATTAAAGCATTTAAACTGAGTGGAAAGTGATTGAGCCAATTGCGATAATAATTTTCTGTAAAAATACCTTTAACCTACTGGTTGAGATTCTATTATTTATTATTTTCTTGTGGAAATTGACCATTATTTTCCTAATAACATGTTTATTTGGAATGAACGTCATAATGATTTGGGGATATTTTTTCAGAGCAATTTGGTTAACCATATCATAATGAGCAACTCTGTTATGTTCAACCAGTTCATTTTGCCTGAGGAGTAACTTGGTGAAAATCTAACTCAAAGAGATTTAATGTACATTTATCTTCTAAAAAAAAAATACTTATTGTCCTCCCTCCGACCTATTTGTTTATTTTGTGTGGAGAAGACAACCAAAAACTTAGCATAATTCTAGTTAATCAACAAGACACCTGAAGGAGGGAAGGGCAAGGGAGAAGGAGAGAGAGAAAAAGAGAGAAAGAAAAGGGGAGGAAATGGGGCAGAAGGGAGGCAATCTAAAATAAAAAACCAAAGAGAGAGAAAGGAAAGCAGAAATTGGTACAACTCAAATGCCTACTTTTCCCAACACTGTTTTCTGTATATGAGGAGCTTCTTAAAAATAAAACTGACCTTATGGGCCTCCCTGGTGGTGCAAGGGGTTAAGATGCACCTTACAAAGCTATCTGCAGCCAATGAAGCATGAGTTCAATCCTAGGCCAGGGAGATACCCACATGGCACAGCAGACCTCTCCTGTCTTACCCGCTGCTCCTCTCAGCAGTGTATTTCAGTCAATCTTCCTGTTCTGTTCCCTACTCTGTTTCTGGCGAATCCTCTCACCCCCTACACCTCTGGCCTATACCCCAGTTCTCGTTTGCATAAATAAACAGATCTTTAAAACAATAAAACTGATCTTTTAAGAGGGACAAAAAAACTTTAGTGGCTATCAGTCTTGTCAACGTCCTGTTCTATTTTTGCTCTCCAAATGTACTTGATTAGGGAGAACACTGTATGTTTACATCTCTTCATATTATATATATATAAAGGGTAATAGTTCAGGTATATAAAGACAATGCTTTCATCTATTGAGTTCTTGTTTTAATTTTGAAGAGGACCACAGGCAAGTGGAAAGAAATAATTATATTCTACAGAAAAATGAATGAAAACAAAATAAACTAATGGGACACCTTTTACGGACCCAGTCATGTGCCAAAAGGTTTCATTCATACAGAAATACCCAGAGGATTATAGAGGCTAACACTTTCACCAATATTCCCTCATTTTATTCTCACAAATGAGTTAATTGTGTCACTAGTCTATGTACAGAAATATAAACTGTGAGAGGCTATGTGAGTAAGTGTCTTGTCAAAGGTCAGATGGCTAATAAGTGTGCATTTTCCATATCTGATGACTGATGGGCAGAATTTGAAAATGAGAGAATTTTCTAATTGTAATTTTAACCATAAGTCAATATTCAGCCAACAAATTTCTTTTTTTAATTTATTTTTTTACTTTAACATTTATCATTTTTCAAATTTTTTAGACAAGTATTTGCTTTCCCCACCCCCTCAGATTGAGTCCCTATAGAATTTCCTTCCCCAAGGCACCCAGGCACCATCACCACTGTCCCCTGTGCTCCTCCCTCCCTCCCTCTGATCCCTCTCCCACCTCCTCCCCTGCAGTATGTCTCTGGTTTATAATTGTCTGTTTTTGTTTTGTTGTGCTTTGTACTGTAATTTTTTTTTGGACTGATGTCTTATTTGGTTCCCCCATATTCCTGTTATAAGTGAAACCATCCAATATTTTTCTTTTTCCTTCTGGCTTATTTCACTGAGCATAATTCCTTCTAGCTCCATCCACATTGCTGTGAATGGCATGAGTTTATCTTTTTTGATTGCTGAATAATATTCCATTGTGTATCTATACCATATCTTCTTGATCCAGTCATCTATTTTGGGGCATTTAGGTTGTTTCCAGGTTTTACCTATTGTAAATAGTGCTACAATAAACATAGGTGTACAGGTGCTCTTTTGAATCACTGTGTCCTCTGGGTAGATCCCTAGTAGTGGAATTGCCAGATCATATGGTAGCTCCATTTTTAGTAGACCAAGAAACCTCCAGACAGTTTTCCACAGTGGTTGGACCAGCAATGCAGGAGAGTTCCTTTTTCACTGCATCCTCACCAACTTTTGTTGTTGCTAGTTTTTTTGATATGTGCCATTCTTACTGGTGTAAGGTAGTATCTCAGTGTGGTTTTGATTTGCATTTCCCTGATGATAGGGATATTGAACATTTTCTCATATGCCTGCTGGCCATTTGCATTTCCTCTTTGGAGAAATGTCTTTTGAGTTCTTCTGACCATTTCTTGACTGGATTGTTTATTTTGTTTTTGTTGAGCCATGTGAGTTCTTTGTATATCTTTGTAATCAGTCCCTTATCAGTTGAATGGAGTGCAAAGTTTTTTTCCCAATCACTGGGGTATCTCTCTGTTTTGGTTAATGTCTCTTTTACTATACAGAAGCTTTTCAGTTTGATGTAATCCCAGGTGTTTATCTTTGCCTTCGCTATCACTGCTTTGGGTGATGAGTCTTTAAAGATGTTTCTGAAATGTCTAATAGTGTTTTACCTATATTTTCTTCTATATATTTTATGGTTTCAGGTCTTATGTCCAGTTCTTTTATCCATTTTGAGTTGATTTTTGTGCATGGTGAGAGGTAGTGGTGTAGTTTCATATTTTTGCATGTGGAGGTCCAGTTTTCCCAGCACCATTTATTGAACAAACTGTCCATGTTCCATTGCATATTCTTTGCTCCTTTGTCAAAGATTAGTTGTTCATGTAAGTGTGGCTTTATTTCTGGGCTCTCTATTTAGTTCCATTGGTCTCTGTGTCTGTTTTTGTTCCAATACCAAACTGTTTTAATTATTATGGCTTTGTAGTATAGCTTGAAGTTTGGAAGTGTGATACCTCCTTTCTCCTTTGTTTTCATCGGTAGGGCTTTGGCTATTCGTGTTTTGTTTGTTTGTTTGTTTTTGTTTTTTGTGGTTCCATATGAATTTCATCAGTATTTGTTGTATTTCTTTAAAGATTGTCATTGGGGTTTTTATTGGAATAGCATTGAATCTGTATATTGCCTTTGGGAGGATGGCCATTTTAATAATGTAGATTCTTCCAATCCATGAGCGGGGGATGTCTTGCCATTTCTTTGTGTCTTCTATTTCTTTTAACAGTGTTTTATAATTTTCTTTGTATAGGTCTTTCACCTCTTTTGTTAGGTTTATTCACAAGTATTTGATTTTTTTTTGTTTCAATTATAAAAGGAATGGTTTTCTTGATTTCTTCTTCTTCCAATTGTTTGTGTATAGGAAGGCTACTGATTTTTGTGTGTTGATTTTGTATCCTGCTACTTTACTGAACTGGTTGATTATTTGGAGTAGTTTTTCTGTGGAGTTTTTAGGGTTCTCTATATATATTATCATATCGTCTGCAAATAGTGATAGTTTTACTTCTTCTTTCCCTATTTGGATTCCTTGTATGTCTTTCTCTTTCTTATTGCCCTGGCTAGGACCTCCAGTATTATATTGAAGAGCAGTGGTGAGAGAGGACAACCTTTTCTTGTTCCTGATCTTAAAAGAAAGGCCTTCAGCTTTTTGCCATTGAGAATACTGTTGGCAGTGTGTTTGTCGTATATGGCTTTTATCATGTTAAGGTATGTTCCTTCTATCCCAAGAATTTCAAGGGCTTTCATCATAAATGGATGTTGGACTTTGTCAAATGCTTTCTCAGCATCTATTGATATGTAGCCAACAGATTTCTACTGAGCATCTTCTGTGTGCTGGGGGTTTTGCTAGGTACATGCAAAAAAAAAAAAATCCAACTCCTTGCCCTCATCGAGCTTATAGTGTAGCAAGGTAAATGGCAATGGGTACTGCAAATAAGATAGCAACACGTAGTGATAAGTGATAGGAAGAAGGAAAGTAAATTGATAAAGAATAATCATTAGAAAGATGAGAACTCATTAGACCATCTGAAACCACAAAATCTATGTGGCATCTTTTTACTTACAATTCAGGTAAATAAACATGTTTTACTACTAGCATATTTTATTCACAGAGACCCTAAAACATGTAATTGAAAGAACAGAAAAGGAAAGCCTTAATAAGATGGCTTCGGTTTTATCTTGCAGTATTTGCAGTCCACCATCAAATAACATATATATTGCATTCCCATTTTTTCAAGCATGACTCAAAGAAAATCTAATCAGGTCATTGTTAGTGTCTGTAAAACCCAGATGGAAAAAACACTGATGAAATCTGTCCTTGAGAATCTATTTCCAAATTTCAGCTCTTTTGTGACTTTGCAAGGTAATTCTGTCTTTTAAAGATAAATGGTTTGTGTCTGCTTAATAGTGTTTCTCACTAAACCTTGAAAGAATTTTAAATTAAGTGTATTAATTACCATTCATTTATGACATAAGCAGGCCATTCAGTATCCACTGTATTTTTGCATAATCCTATGACCTCCTTGGTCGTTCTTTGCTCATTTCTGCACACAGAAAGTAATGTTCTTATTTCTTGCAAAAAGTCTCACATTTGACTGTTGTACTCATCTTTGTATTTCCAGTATTTGTCTGCAAACATCTTTCTTTGAAGTAAAAGCTAAGACTTTGGAGAGGTCTGAGCAGAGGGGAGGTGGCCGAGCATGCAAGAGATGTGGGAAAAGAACACTGAAACATGGGCTCTGTGAATGTAAGACTCAGCATCTCAGGGAAAGATCTTTAGTCCTCACGCATGGTGTTTCTGACTTGAAGTCCAGCTCCACATACTCTTATTCCCCAGGGAGTGACATAAGCACCACTGTGGCACTTGAAAAGATTTTAGGTGGTACAACAAAGAGTTTCACTGTGCTTTAATAGTTTTATGTGCTTATTGAGCATGTGCTTATGTTAAGAAATAATAGAAATGTATATAAATGGTATATTAAACCTATGCTTTCTCTAAGTGGATGACTTAGAATTAGCAAGTATTCAAGTGAAAGCAAAGTGGATTGGCTCAAAGAAAAGGACCAGGCTATTAATAGTATATGGGGGCACACCCATGAGGCGGGTGTGAGTGAGCCCAGAACCTCTCTGTGTTCTACCATCACCAGGAGACCTGCTTTCCCAAAGACTGGATCCTTGTGGTGCTTTACCTAGATTTCTGGTAACCTCCTCTGCTCAATCTCCGTGTGCCCATAAAATGTTTTTCTCTTTCCCAGGGGGTAGATTTGCTCTAACAAAATACCAGAAACTGGGTAGCTCCTAACAAGCTTTTCTCCTTGGGGTTCTGGAGGCTGGAAGTCAAAGATCATTGTGCCTGCAGACTCGGTGTCTCCTGAGCGCCCACACCCTGCTTCACTGTCGGTAACTTCTCATTGTGTCCTCATGCAGCACAAGGGCTGAGGGTGCTCAGGGCCTCTCTTTGGAGAGCACTAATCCCATTCATGAAGGCTTCACTCTCATGACTAAGCAATTCCCAAGGGCCCCAGCTCCTAATACCTTCTCATTGGGCGTTAGGATTTTAACATGAATGGGGGGGGGGGGCCACTAACATTCAGAACATAGCAACCCCCATATGAAAGACAACTCCTTTTCCAAAGGTCCCTCCAACAATCCCAGCTTTTAACTACCTTGAGTGAAGTGACCTACATCCTGTCAGTCCCGACAGCCAGGAGATGGGGTGCACTGACCCAATAGGCCTGAGTCATGTGTCTCACGCAGAGGAAGGTGGGTTTCTTCACCTCCCAAAGCAAATGGACTCCCAATGGAAGAGAGAGGTGTACTCCAAAATAGCTAAGATGCTGTTTCCAAAAAGAGCAGTGGCTGGTGAAAGGAGAAAGCATCAGTTGTTGTATAATGCCTTACACAGAGGAGGTGACCAGAAGCGGAAGCCTTCAGTGGAGATCACAATGCACATGCCACACTGACAGGCCCTTCCCCGTCATGGCGACTGGCTTGTGGCATTTACTCCTTGAAACCATAATAACCACAATGTCATATATATTACCATACTCCATAGTAGAATGAATATTCTAAGCATTAGTCAGATATGTTGAAAGATGTGCCCAGTCATTCCTAAAACATCCAAATCCTTAACATCCAAATCTCTTGCTCTAGCTCCCCTTGCTAATGAGAATATCAAATCGTCAGAACTGCATCAATCTTATGCAAATAAATTGAGCAAACCTGATTGTTGAAAAAAGCACGAGCCTGAGCAGGATCTGAGGCTGATTTAGTTGTGTTCCCCACTTTGGGGAGTCTTACTGTAACCACTGCACTGCCTTCTCTAGAGAAAAGACCACTGGTTCAGGAATCAAGAAAAAGGTGCCAATATGGCTTTAGAGCATGTAATTAGCTACATGAGCCTCAGTTACCTCATCTGTCAAATGATGATGTTTGTTTCCTTAGGTTGTATCAAAATGTGATGAAGTAATAAGTAAACAACTCTGTTTTTTCTCCTCTCTCTCAACAAAGGGCTTTTTATTATAAATCTATACTTTCAACAAATGTACATTAATTTGTCTCATAAATTTTAAAGTCTCAAATTTATGTAAGATTTGAACCACACTAGGGTATATTATGTACTCAGTGGTAGCTTTAATGATTTGCAGCATAACTCTGTGAGATCTTGTAATTTATTCAAATTAACAGAATAGAAGAATTTAAATTTTGGGAGCTCTGAGCATGGCATCAGGGGACATGTAAAATAAGAGGCATTCCTCTACCTTAGAGAAAGAGATGTAAGTTGGGGAAAGATAATCAGTAAAATGATTTCAGGTTCTCTAAATGCACTTTTAGTGTATTTCTCTAGTGAAAGTTATCTACCGGGAACATATTCTGATTTGTATCTTTAAAGTGGAGATAAAAACAAAACTCATTCTAAGGAAATTTGCTTTCTAGTCACCTTATCTGACCTGCAACTTTTTTGTAAAACAGGAAGAATGTCCAGCAGTTTCCCAAAGACCTCAATCACTGTTTGCAATCACTTTTAGGTTTAAGCTTCCAATGCAGATTTTTTAAAAAAATGTAATCAGTCAACGAGTGGCCAGCACCTTATCAGCAGCATTTCCATGTATTCTGATACAGGATACAATGAGGGAGATGTTTTTCCTTCATTTTGCAGTGAAAGAAACTGTGTTTCTGGAGACATTATATGACTTGCCTAAAGCCACACAGCAGTAAAGCAGGAACCTAGGTGATCAAGACCAGTCCTGCCCTACACTAGATCCAGGGCTCTTCTCAGAGTGTTAGTAGCATCCCCTTAACTAAAAGGCAGTTTTGATTTTTCACATTTAATAACACCTTTCTTCATCAAGATTTCTACAATCTGAGCAAATTGATTTGCAAGTTATTTATAGAAATCATTTCACCCATCACTGAAAGCAGCCTTTGCAGAGCTTTGCAAAAGCATACAAAAATATTTCCTGGCAATTTAATGAAATGGAAAAAGGAGAAAGTATTGGAGACTACAAAGTATTTACACATAAACATTAGACCCCACACATGGAGCCATAGGGCTGACTCCTCCTTGAACCGCCAAGGCTGATCAACATTTAAGTAATGTAGGCATTTTTACTTATTACCTGGGGCCTCTAAAGAGATGTGGGCACTTGACTGAAGCATTTGTGACTCAAATTACAAGGTCCAAAACCAATCGTGCCTCTAAGTTATATACACTGTCCTAAACCTATGCTACCTCAATAAAAAATAAATAAAATATTAAAAAAGAAAAACTCAGAAGCTGTGAGACATGTTGAGAAACATGGCTTGGGCTATGTTGAACAGTGGTTTCAGAATGAAAAATGTGACTGGAAGGAGGCAGTCAGAGCCCTTTTCTGTTGTACCAGCTACTGCTGCATGGGACTATCCAAAGGACCTAAAGGAATTCACTTTTTCTATTTGCTCCCTAACTGATTCCACTTTCAAGTCTACTGCTTGAATTCTTAGAAAGCTTCGTAATGGCTTTAAAATCTAGGCTGCTTTAGGACTTTAGGACTGTGCACCCCAGTTTACACATCCTGTACCCCAAACACAGTCCATATATTAACTCATCCAGCCTACTGTGACGTGGTTGATGTAAAACTAGGTTAGTTGTGCAATGCTGCCATCTTGTCATCTTCTGCATGGATTTTTCCAGGTTTCCTGTTACCTACTCTACTAACCATTTGGCTTTCAAAATGAGAAGGAGACATCAACAAATCTAGAAGAAATTCATCACCCTGGAAGAGCCAAAATCTTCAAAGGTCACCTTCTCCTGGCAGAATTCAGGGGTTGACCTTCCCTGTTGTGTCACCACTTCATGCTGAGTTATACTGTGCATCTGTAAAGTGCTGCTCTTCCCAGATGCCACAGGCACTGACTGCTGAGCGAAAAGCTCACCATCTCTCCTTAATAGCACAAAAGCTGTTTTTGACCATTTTGGTCAAAGGGCATCACCAGGGCTTCCTGAATGGAAGTTTGTCACTCTGATTGTAGAAGGTGTTCCTTCTGAGGGTAGGGGGTGGGGCAGGAAATCTGTGCTACCTTATAACATGACCACATTGTTGAAGGAATGCTCTGTCTCTTCTGGGCCTTGAAAGTTTCAGTAAAATGACACTGAAGCAGAAAAAAAAAAAACAACTTGGCACTGACTGGCCCTTAAGGGAGACTGTCCATCAGCTGCTGCTACCCAGAGCCAGAATAACCAACCCTGTGCCTATGCCTATCGTTTTTAGACTTGACTCTCAATTTTCTTTCAATCCAGTGAATTCTCCTGTTTCTCCTTTACTTATTAAGCAAAAATGTTTTTTTATAATCAGATTCCTAAGGGCTGTCTCCAAAGGAAAGATAGTGAGGAACAAAGGACGCAGTGAGGAATTGCCAGAGGTGGGAGAAAGCAGAGGTTTATGAGTTTGCATTCCCAAGACTAGTGACTTCTAGCCTAGTGACCTGATCATCAGATCACCAACAGCTTTCTTTTCCCAAATGTTTCCCCCCAAACATGTTCCTAAATGCCCCATTTAACCACAGGAAAGCTACCCTGTTGATATAAAATTTCAATTCTGTTTGCTCTTAGCTAGATTTCCATTACCCAGTGTAGTGATGCTTGCTAATCCAGAAGCTGTAATTGAAAGACTCCAATTAATAGAAGTGGAGAAATAAACTAAATAATGTTTAATTGATGTGGTTGGCCATGTCGTCCATGAAAAAAATTAGACAGTTCTTGGAGATAAAAGTTCAGGACACAATTTCCAGGCAGGACAGCAGACTACCTGTGACCAGAACCACATGGCATCACATTCTCTGGATTCTTCCACTTCTAGAAAGGAACTCCTCTGCTCCTTTCAAAATACAACTCAGCATCCATGTCATCTCCCCAAAACCTGCTCAGTTCCTATGTTCCAATTTGTAATATTTCATCTCCATCCATCTCTTCCACGAAACTCTAAACTCCTTGCCTGTGGGAGCTTTGCTTTTGGTGCTTTTCAGAGTTTTTTTCAAAGTATATATTATAGTGTCTGATAAACAATAAGCACTTAGTAGTTATCGTTCTTTAAAGGGATTGTTCTCCTTTCTTTGGCAGAAATTGATATACAATTTTATATCACCATTGTGCTGAGAGTGAGGTTTGTGAAGCTCTAGATTCATGACTTTACTATAACCTTAGTTAATCTGTATCCTTTTATTGTGAACGCTTTTTAATAACTACTTTCAGTTTTGGATTTTCCAGTGGTTTTTTTAATTGAGGTAGCATTGGCTTGCAATGCTGTATGTGATGTATGTGTCTATGACATACATATACCCCCTCAGTTGTATGTCACCACACAACACCTACCACCAAGATACCCATAGTCCTCGACCATAATCTTCCACCGTAGTCCATTCTGCTCCCCATCCACTTTACTCTCCCCCGTCTTTGCCTCTAGTAACTTGATTCTACAGTCAGATTTCTAGGGTTTGATGTTGGTTTGGCTTTATATGACCCTTTGTTTTATTTCTCTATGTTCCATATATCAGTGACACCTTCTGGTATTTGTCTTTCTTCTTCTGACTTATTTCACTTAGCATCATCCCCTCCAGCTCCATCTAAGTTGTTGTAAATGGCAACAGTTTATCTTTCTTATGGCTGAATAGTGTTCCATTGTGTGTAAATACCACATCTTCCTTAATCCTCTCATCTGTCTTTGGGCATTTAGTTTGTTTTCATAGCTTGGCTGTTACAAATAGTGCTGCAATGAACATAGGAGTGCATATATACCTTCAAATTAGTGTCTTTGCATTCTTCAGGTAGATTCCCTAGGAGTAGAATTGCTGGATGATATGGTAGATTTTTAATATTTTGATAAATCTTCATATTATTTTTCACAGAACCTGACCAGTCTGAAGTCCCACCAACAGTATACAAGTGTTCCTTTTTCTCCACATTTTCACCAACACTTATTGTTTCTGGTCTTTTCCATATGGACCATTCTCAAATGGTATTTCATTGTGGTTTTGATTTGTACTTCCCTGATGATAAGGGATGATGAGCATTGTTTCATGTGTCTGTTGGCCATCTGTATGTCGTTCTTTGGAGAAGTGCCTATTTAGCTCTTCTACCCATTTTCTGATTGGGTTGTTTGTTTTCTTTTTGTTTTAATCCCATGTCACTCCAACATCATATAGCCAATCAATATGTGAAGTAAAATGGGAAATAAATTTAAGCCATTACCTTTTCTGATGTTTCCCTTTGGGCTTTACCCTCAAATATCTTCCACATCTTCCATCATTTGCTTAGAATAGCACAAATTCAACAAGTATATATTTTATGAATAACTACAAATGTATCTCTTTGACCCCAAATGAAAGAGTGTATGTTATTTTGTACAGAGCTATCATGTGTGAACTTATACTGTGCTTTGCTCCCCATATAATGCTGTTACCTCAGAAAATGTATTGGTTACACTTTGCCATGGAAACAGACCTTTCTTCTGGGCTTTCTGCATACCATGGCCACAGAGATTGAGACTGTTCCACTTATGGGGCTTGGTATCGAAGTTTCCTCCCCCATTGGCATTTTAGTTAAAATTTATAGGAAGGGAAAATGATAAAAGAGAGGATCACCATTATTCCTTCTAGTGTTCATTAGCAATTTAATTTCAGTTAATGTTTCTCCCATTTGGGCTTACAGAATGGCTCAGATCTTGTACTTAACTGCCTCGATTCTACATGTCTTATTTACCACCAGTGCCAAAAGGAGCACATAACTATAATTTTTGTGTGCTGCCTGGACACTGAGAAACTTACTCCTGGCCCAGCAAATATACCTGCCTGTTCATCAAGACAAGCCAGCATTGTCAAAATCAAAGTCCTACTTCCAGTAAATATTCACATAAAGCACATCCATGATGCAGGATAATGAGTTTCAGAAAGCCCTGTCTCGGACCCTGTTCCAATTAACCCATGGCAGGAAAAACTGCATATGAAATGTCAACAGTAAAAAGAAACTGGTGGATTTGGGCAGAAGAAATGATGGTAAATCACCCTGGCAGATCCATCAGTGCCTCTGTCTGTCATGTGAAGGAGTTGTTTTTACAAACTAGTGTTTGCCATGCCTCTTTCAAATATTTTGCAAATCTAACATATGATTTCCCACACAAAGTTTGACTAAATGAGTCTCCAAAGAGTAAAAGTAAATGACCTCTCCATTCATTATTCTGTAGGTTGTCAATATGTGTTTGTAGTGTTCATGTTCTGAGAACAAACACAGCCCGCTCTCGTTCTGTCAGTGGGCTATTTGTACCACTTTCCCTTTTACGATCATGTTGTGTAGAGGCTCTTATCTCCCAGTTTTTAAGCTGAGTTAGCAGAACCAGGGACAAAGGGAAACGGAGACACTGAAATCCCAAGGAGATCCAGTTTCTCCTCTGGACCACAGATGGTTCTTTTTCTTCACTATACCCAAGACCTCAGGTCAAACTGGAGGATGCAGTCATGAATGAGACAATAATTCCTACCTTCTTACAAATCACATTCTAGGTGATGTTATCTAAATAAACAAAATAAAATAAGTATATTAACTAGGATGTTAGCAAGTGGGGAGGGCTATGGAGACATACAAAGCAGAGTAGAGAGGCAGGGAATGCTGGAAGGCAGGGAAGCTGCAATTTGAGATAAGGGGATCACATAAGGTCTCCTTGGGAAAAGTGCCATTTGGACTGACTTGAAGGAAAAGGGGAGAAGATTTGAAACCTATTGTTCTTTTTTTTTTTTTTTAGTTTTTTTAAAGATTTATTTATGCATACAAGAGCTGGGGTACGGGAAGGAGGTGTGGGGTGGTGAGAGGATTAACCAGAGACAGAGTGGGGAACAGAACAGGCAGATTGACTAAAGTACACTGCTGAGGGCAGCAGTGGGTGAGACAGGAGAGGTCTGCTGCGCCATGTGGGTAGCTCCCTGGCTAGCCGGGGATCGAACTTGTGCTGCAGAGGTTGCAGACAACCTCATAAGTTACATCTTAACCCCTTGAACCACCAGGGAGGCCCTGAAACCTATTATTTATCTGGGGTGAAAAGTATTCAAGAGAAAGATGGAGGTCAAGACCCTAGAGAACCATGAGCAAGGACAGGGAAGTTCAGAGAGGTAGAGTGGGGTGGAAGGTCCTGGTAGATCACTGGGGGCGAGGGGGTTTCTATAAGCTCTTTCACTTATGCTGTGAGATAGGAAGCCATGTAGAAGGCTTTCAGCAGAGGAGAGACATGGTTTGACATTTCCTACAGGGTCACTCTGGATGATCTCCTGAGAACAGGCTAAAATGGGGTAGATGGAAAGGTCGTGGAAACCAATCAAATAATCAGAGGCAATTGCACTTTTAAGGCCAAAAGGGATGAACCAGGTGATACTAGCTGAGGCCATGAGAATTAGATTCTGAATGCATTGTGAAACATACACACACACAGAGAAAGAGAGAGAGAGAGAGAGAGAGGCACACACCTGCTATATATTTGGAGTGTTTCAAGTCAGCAAAAATTTCTGAACATTTCTTACATCAGCACTTGATGGGAAAGAAATTTTCACTAGTTGCATCTGTGAGCATCTCAAAAAAATGTGAAATTGAGGAGTTTTCAAATGTTTTGAAACCATAAATCTTTGCCTTAAAATAAGTAAACTTGGATCATGTGAAACATTGTAGGGGCTAGAGACTTCCCCAAAGTGTAATTCATATTCTCATTATTCTAGCTATGTGATTATAAATGGTAAACTCTGCATTTTGCATAATTTCAGGAAAGCAAAATTAAAATGTTATTGCTTACTTGATCATTTTAATAAGCAAAAGTTGTGCCAGGAAACTAGACTATTCAGCACAATCTCACCAACTATAGAGAAGTGGCTGCTCTATGAGCCACTTTCTCTCCTGTGCCCTGACCCTTTCTGCATCATGCCTTTGCATAACTGTGACTTCCATCTGGAGGGTCAAGATCTCCACCACTTATGTCAGCCTTCAAAATCAACTCAAGACACCCTTCTGGTGGAGTTAGAGGTGTCTCTATTGCTCGCACTACACTCAACCATCCCCCATTGTAGCATTTCTCGGTGTTAGTAGATTCTGTATGTCTTTCCTCTAGACTGTCAGCTCCCCGAGGACAGGAACTGATTGTATTCTGTTCTTTCTTGGTTGCCTCAATGCTAGAATAATGTTGCCTGACACATAGTACTTAGTGTGTGTTGAATTAATGTTTGGTTGAAAGAGCCCATCATAGCTAATCATTTTATGATAGTTGTGTTTGCAATAACTAATTAAGGTTCTTTTCTGTAGTAATAAGAATGACAACTCTTTAGTGTAAAAATATGGTATCCCCAATCCTGAGGCACATGATTATCATTATCGCACTCAGGTCTGCAGCAACTCTAGGAGGAGGGAGTTTTTATCCCTATTTTTTAGATACAGCGACTAAGGTGCATAAGACAAGGCAGTAATAGATACCTTCAGGCAATCCTTAAAAATGGTCACAATGGAAAATTTAGAGAACCTGAGGACACTCTTTTCCTTTGGTATGTGTAGATTAGTATACAATATCTACGCTTGTTAGGCAAAACCCTACCCTACTAAGGTCTATAATCAACACTCTGATGGACAGCTGATGACCTCCCTTCCTCACTAAAATTAAACTCACAAAAAATGTCTGGAATGAGGAAACTGTTTACTTAAAGAGAGTGTATTTATTTCTTATAACATGTTCACACTATTCACGGAATTGACAGGAATCAACTACTAAGTGATATTGCAAATTCACAGTTCTTTCAAGTAACAAAATACAGAACTGCCCCACCAGAATGTGATAAGTGGTAAGAAAATCAGTTGGTAAGATGTGGGGTTATGAATCAGGAGGCGAATGCTAAGTATGTTTTAGTCAGTTTGTCCTGTTACAAAACTACAAAAGTAAAGGTGGCAAGACTTACATAATTGATTGGACACTGAGCTGAAGAAGTCTGATACAACAGCCAGGCAGCCAAGACCTACTCTCGCCCTGGTACATTCAAGACAAGGACTCAGCTGTCCACATTGCTGGCTATGAAGACAGAAGAAGGGGGCCACCACCCAAGGAATGTAGGGGACCTAAAGTAGCTAGGAAAGGCCAGGGAATGGAACCCCCCTAGAGCCACCAGACAGGTATCAGCCCTACTGATACACTGATTTTAGTACAGTGAGACCCATGGAGATACTTCACTTGCAAGAGTGGAATGTAACAATGTGTGAGGTTTATTTATTACAGGAGTAATTTTTAAAAAATAAACATTGTAGGCATTTTGGACAGCACAGTTCTCTGTTATATGGGACTGCCCAGTGCAGTGGACTCTGACCACTAATGCCTTCACTGCCATAGTCATTATATCATCCAACCCCCACCCCCTGCCACCCTGCATGTATCATAGGAGAACCATATACCACTGGCATACAGTCTCCAGAGCCGGAGTTGTGTATTCATTCATGTTCTCTCATTCCTTTCCCCTCCACCCCAACACCCTCTCTGTCTCCTGGTTTTGTTAGGGGGAAAAGGCTGTCCTAAAGCTAATCCCATACAGGCTTTGTGGACTCCACCCCCACCCCAGGCCAAAGCCAAAGACACTGGGAACTCCAAATCCCATCACCACCAAAGGGAAGGTGCCTGGGACCTGAGGGTGGGGTTTAAGCAGCCAGGTGGATATAAAAGGCAGACACGTGGGCTTTGGGGGATCCCCATTTTGGCTCTCCGCCAGCTCGCAGCGTCCGGCCAGCTCTGAGAGTGCCTTTGGGTTTCCAGGTCATCTGATCGGGTAGGACGCATTAAAGACTTTATTTCCCTATTTTCTCCCTGAGTCGTACATTTTCCTTATTTCCTTTTCCCTTGTAAATAAACCTTTTATTAACCTTTTGTGTGTGCCTGTAGTGGAGTATTCTTAAGTCCCTTGTAAGCGCGCGGGTGAGGACCCACAGCCAGGAACCCGTTCAATATCGGGGCTGCTCTATAACAGTTTTAGAACTAAGGGACTCAGACCTAAAGTTGCCGATGACATAAGCATCTCCTCTTCTTCTTTACTACACCTTCTCTCAGGTTGTGAAAAACAGCTCTACTGTATAAGATATAATAGTGCAAACTGAACTAAATACACGATAAGTTCTTTGCAGGTTACCGGGCCAAGCATGGGGGAGGGGGCAATGATATTTGGATGTTCTTGTTCTCAAACAGATAAACCAGTAAAATAAGACTCTTACTCATTCAGCCAGAATTTACTAAATATCTTTGATGAGCATAATATGGTGTTGGGAACTATGACCATAAAAAGATGGAAAGATTCAATCCCTGCACTAAAGTCACCTCAGTTTAAAGAAGGAGAAACTCATGCCATAGAAAATAGTCTGAGTCCATGACAAAGAAGGTGTAGGGGTAGGGGGGTGTGTGTATGTGTGTGTGTTACTGTATTTCCGTCAGTAACAGAAAGGTTCCATCATCTCAGTGGCATTTCAACTAGGTCTGAAAAGGGAAATTGGAGCCTTCCTGGTGGCGCAGGGGGTTAAGCACTGCTCTATGAAGCAATCCACAGCCTCTGCAGCACTAGTTGGTTCCCCGGCCAGCCAGTGAGCTACCCACATGGCGAGGCAGACCTCTCCTGTCTCGCCCACTCACTGATCCCCTCAGCAGTGTATTTCAGTCAGTCTGCCTGTTCTGCTCCCCGCTCTGTCTCTGGTGAATCCTCTCATTCCCTGCATCTCTGACCTGTACCCCAGCCCTTGTATGCATAAATTAATAAATCTTAAAAAAAAAAGAAGAGAAAAGGGAAGTTGGACTTCCACAGATAGAAGAGAGAAAGGAAGGGTCTTTTAGGGAGAAGGCAAAGAATAAGCACACCAACATGGGGCGGTGGAATTTTTTGTTTAAGGAAATTGCTCCCAATCTAGGGCATATACTTTAGGAAAACAGCAGAAAGTAGCACTAGAGAGCGTCTGACTGTGTGGGATCCGATCCTGGCTGACTGTGTGATATTAGGGTTGACTTACATGCTCTAAACCCAGTTTCCTAATCTGTAAAATGAAGGTAAGAGTCTGGTGAGATTGGAAATTTAAACAGGACATGGGATCATTAACCAAGAAAGGAAATGTGGGAGGAAATGGGTGGGGAATAGAAAGGGTAAATCTCAGTGCCTCTGGGTGTTTTTATTTTAAGATGCCTGAGAAACACAGAGAGGGAATAACATTGCTGGAGAATGAATGGGTTTGGCAAGGTCTCTGTCATAATTTTAGCAACTTACCCCTCTCATTATGATTCTTAAGATTTTATTTTCTCTTTTTTATGATAACTCATTTAGGTTATATTTTTAAGTAATAGAGAAATCGAAAATGTCTTACTAGGCATCTAGATTTATCAGTATCTCAGCTTAAAGAATACATCTGTTATATAAATATAAATATAAAAGTGTGTCATTTGTATTCATTTGTAAATTGAGTGTTTTATTTAGATATTTTAAGAAAAGAGTGAAAACCATTGTTTGTTTATCTCCAAGAATGTGCATATAAATAACACCTGCCATGGTGGACACACTGTGCTTTACAGTAGGAAAAAAATGCCCTGGACAAAGAACAGAGCCCCACTTAGGGAGCCGTTTACTGTCTGAAATCATGAAAGGCCCCGAGTAATATAACCTAAGAGAAAGGGACAAGATGTCCTGCATTGAACAAAATTTAATGGCTTTAGTAGCCCTTTGGAGAGGAAAAAAAATCAGTTAGGGGAGAGAAAGTGCTGTTTTATTGCTGATACATGCTGTTCCCAGGAATTGTTAGAAATAGATAAAATATGTACTCTATACTACTGGGCTTTAATTCCCTTCCATTCCCTTTTTAATCAGAAATCTTTAAATCTGTGCAATATACATGATGGATGCTTTATAGTTTCATGGACAGACAGAGCTAGCACATAATTTTTATTTTCTTAAACCATTGGAGAGAACTTACACTGGTTCTTAACTACTGTGTACCACAGTTACCTCATATATGTATCACATTTAATTAAAGAAATAAAAGCAAGATCTTCTCTATCTCATTTGTAAATAACAAATTGATATGATATATTAAAGCCTTCAAAAGGAAAAAAAGCATTATAATGACTGCAAAATATTTTATAAAATATCCACTTTATATAAAATATTCACTTTATTTTATATTTTTATTATAAAAATTCACTTTACCATTGTTATTTACATATTTTAAGTCATATCATTATCTTCACTTACTGAGAAAAATATATTGAAGTAACATTGATTTAAAACATTATATAAATTTCAGACGTACAGCATTATGATTTGATATTTGTATATGGTGCATTGTCATCACCACTAAGAGACTAGTTTTCATCCACCAACAGTACAATTAATCTCTATCTAATTTATCCCCGATAAACACCTAAGAATTTGTTATTTTTGTTTGTTTTGTTCTTTATCTTCTACATGAGTAAGCTTATACATTATCTTTCTTCATCTGACTTATTTCACTTAGCATAATTCCCTGTTAGTCCAGCCTTGCTGTAGCAAAATTTCATCTTCTTTTAGTAGCTGAGTAGTATTCAATTGTGTGTATATAGCACATCTCCTTTCTCCATTCATCCATCATCAGCACTTAGTTGTTTTCACATTTTTTGCTGTTATAAATATGCTGTAATGAACATTGGAGTGCACACACACACACACACACATACATCTTCAAATTAGCATCTTAATATTCTTTAGATCAATGCCCAGAAGTGGAATAGCTAAATCATAAGGAATTTCTGTTTTGAATTTTTTGAGGATTCTCCATCCTGCTTTCCTTCATGACTGCACCATTTACTTTCCTGCCAGCAGTGTACAAGGGTTATCCTTGCCAGCACTTTTTCCTCACTTTGTAATTTTTGATTTTGCGGTTGCATTTTCTTCTCTTCCATAGGTGTACATGTTCCATGGCTTGTCTTTTTAAGATAGACCATTCTCACAGGTATGAGGTGGCATCTCATTGTGATTTTGATTTGCGTTTTCCTGAGGATAAGTTATGAAGAGCATTTTTTCCTGTGCCTGTTGGCCAGCTGTAAGTCTTCTTTGGAGAAGTGCCTATTTAGCTCTTCTGCCCATTTTTTTCCATTGGGTTATTTGTTTTCTTTTTGTTCATTTGTATGAGTTCTTTATGTTTGAATATTAATCCCTTGATGGGTGTGTGAATTGTGAATACCCTCTCTCATTTGGTTGCCTATTCATTTTTATGGTTTCTTTTCCTGTGCACAAGTTTTTAAGTCATTATCATCACTTTTTACAGATGAGGCAACTGAAACCCCATGAGGTTACATGATTCACCCAATATCTCACAGCTAGTGTGTTGCCATACCAGGGTTCATACCTAGGGTATCCGCTTGATACCCTTGCAGAACTTTACAGCTAATTCATTTCTGTTTAAATCTACTAAATCTAGATCTAGCACAGCAAACCATTACCTTCACCTCACTAAGGCATCAGCACTTACCCTGTTACCTGGCCAGAAATCTGGGCTTCATAGCCAACTGCCCCCTCCACACTTCAAACCCAAATGTATTGGCAATCCTACAATTCTTCCTTCCCAACACCTCTCAAAAGCATCGACTTTCCCCCTACTGCCAGTAGGTGCCACTCTTACCAGCAGTCCCTGCTGCCACCACATGAGTCCAAACTACCCAAATTTCTCCATGAATAACAAACACAGTCCTTTTACACAGCCTCCCCTGTATCTGCCACTGCCCTCCTTCAAACCCCTTTCTTTACCCAGGATTGTGTTTGAAACTCACCTCAAGTGCATTGTATCATCCCCCTGCCTGCTCACTGGTGCTGTCTTTCCTCAAGAGAGTGTGAATCAGGATTTGCAACATCTAGAATCACAGACTACCCCCACAGTTGTTCTGTGAGGAACACAGCATGATTTTAGAGTTAAAGAACCTGGTATTTGTTTCCCAGGGCTGCCATAACAAAGTGCCACAAATCTGGGGGGTGGGGGAGGAGAGGAGAGAGGGAGCTCCAAAGAACAGAAATGTGTTCTCTTGGCATTCTGGTGGCTACAAGTCTGGAGTCAAGGTGTTGTCAGGACCAGTGCTTGCTCTGAAGACTCAAGGGAAGAAGTTTTCCTTGCCTCCCTCTAGCTTCTGTTGTCTGTTGGTAATTCCTGACATTTCTTGGCTCAAAATTGCATCATGCCAACCTCTTCCTTTATCTACAGATGGCCTCGGCCCTGTGTGTGTGCCCAATGTGACCCAGTCTCTTCTTATGAGAACCCTAGTCCATTTAACTTCATCTTAACCTGATGACACCTGCAAAAGTCCTCTTCCAAATAGTCGCATTTGATAAGTACAAGGGATTTGGACTTCAGCACACATTTGGGGTGGGGGATACAATTCAACCCATCAGATTTGTCCCATGACTGTGCTTCCTTGAACTTTGCACTTGAACTTAACCAAAAGGCCCAGAAGCAATTTCTTTGAATTTTGGATTTCTCATTTATATATGGGAATAACAATATCTAACTTCCAGGGTTACTGTGAATCATCATTGAGATAATGCATGTAAAGTGTTTTTTGCAGTGCCTGTGTCTGAGAAACCACTCAGTAAATGGCAGCCATGATTTATGGCCAGACTTTTTCCTTTACAAAATTATCTGTATGCTAACCCCTGTTCTAGTACACCAAAGAAACTTGCCATTTGAAGAAACCCTGCATCAGATTCCTTGTGAAACTAAATAAATAATTGTGCCTAGCTTGTTTTTCTTTTGCTTTCTACATGTTGAATCTCCCTCTGGTAAGATATATGGACTGCGTTCAACCAACCTAAATCCAAACTCAAAAGTTATATCTACCCAAGGATGCTAATCTGGGTGTGATGTGAATTCAGACTAAGCCTGTAGAGGGCCGAGTTGAAATATATCTTGTACCTCTTCCCTTCAAAGTTACGACCTTAAGGGGAAAAGCCATAGTGCACAACATGGTAGATGCTACCAAGAGCAGCCCTGCCTGTCTCTTTAGCTTCCAGCTGTCTGATCACTTATTAGAAGAGACAAAAGATGGGATGGGTGGGGGAGGAATTAATCCCTATATGCAAATTCATGTCCATTCCCTGCACCCTGCTTGTTGCCAGGTTTGTTGCCAACAACTTTAGTAGCCCTGGGTTTGCCTGTGACAGCACTGACCCTGGTGCTGGGCATTTGTGCATTTAGTTTAATCAGTGCAATTGAGTGATGGTTAGGCAGACCCCAGTGCAGAGAGGCAGAAAATGCTTCACGAAATAGAAAACTAAAGCCTCATTGGAGAAGCAGGATGGGTAGAGCAAAACCTTCTCCCACTCAAAAACTGGACTTGCCCTCTGTCCTCTGATAGCCTGTCTGCCTGTAAGTTGTACGCTAAGGATCACTTCAGCTGTTCCGATCCATCCCAGTATCCCCAGCAACCTATTCTGTTCTAAGTCAGGAAGCACCTTCTGTCACTACAAACTTTATGTTTAATCAAGTGGGGAGGGAGCCAGATTATCCTGGTGGGGGCAAGAAGACAGAACAAATGCCTGACTGTGCTTGGTGCTTTACCCCACTGTCTGTAAAGAAAGTGCTCTTCAGCCAGGGCTTATTTGAAGCAATCAGAAGGCTCCTGCTGCAGAGTTTATTAACTGGGATCCTGGAACAACTGCTTCAGAGGCAGACCTGGGACTTACATCCTCTTTTCAGCACTTAAAAGCTGTGAGATCTTAGACAAGTCTCTTGACCTCTCTGAGCCTGTACACTCATCTGTGAAATGAGGATAAGTTCGCATTGCAGGATTGTCATGAGAGTTAAATAGGATGGCACAGGTAATGAAAAGTGTTGAGTCAATGTTAGATTCCATCTTTCCCACTCTCTTTCCAGGGACTGGACGCGTATCTTGAACTCTTTGTCATGTACCTGCTTTGCAGTTGATAAATAGAGTATTTATTAAGTCAGAAATCTGTTTTCCTTCAAATTATAAAGATAAATTAAAGTTTTACTTAGCACGTACTAGGTACAGTTTCTCCATTAATTTTTAATGGTGGTTAGTGCTAGTGATCTGTAATATACTGTAATATACACAGAGCAGCAAATGAGATCAATGAACAAATTGATCTGTTCCAAATTGATCAGCTCCAAATTGCCCTGTTCCAAAAAGAATATGAGGAAACGGGATGGTCAGAATGCCATCTCACTGGGAACACTGAAGGGCTTCCGTCCATTTAGACACACTGGTTTAGGAGACTCTGTTAGAGGGCTGCAGGTACACTGTGGAGAGGGAGGAGAGCTAAGAAAAGCAGTGGCATCTTGTCTTACTTCATCTTCCAATCCTCACTTACCTGCCATACTTCAGGAGAAAACTAATGATTGATGGAAGGGTTGCAGCAGGAAAACAGGAGAGGGTTGTTTCCCAGTGAGGTACACTGGCCGCCATCACTCACTCTGCTGTCTCCCACAAGTAAGTTGAGTGACCCCAGGTAGCTCAGTGTGTTCTGTGGGAAAATCAAAGTGTAACTCTCATTCTATCAAGAGCTTGCAAATAAGTTGAGGGCACATGTGCACTAAAACATGTCCTAGTGATGGCTGCAAACTGAGCAGAACAGACATACACATCACTCAAGGAGAGAGAACTTTAAGTAACAGGCATTTGATTCCTACTGTATACCAGGCACATCCCCTGTCCTCGAGAATTGTACCGCCTGCATGTCACCACTGAGCCCATGAAGTGTGGCTCTGATTGAGATGTGCTGTAAATATGAAATAGACACATGCTTTGAAAACTTGATACCCAAAAATGTAAATATCTCACTTGAATTTTTTAATTGATTACATGTTGAGGTTATGTTAAGGTGGATATATTGAGTTAAGTAAAATATACAACTAATACTAATTTACCTTTTTCCTATAACTTTGCTTTTCTAATTATCTTTATGTATTTTAGTAAAATATATATATATATATTTAAGGCATGTGACGTTTTGATATACATATACTTAGACAGTTAGTCCAGCTGTATTCGGAGGTGTTGTCATTCTGCCTGTTCTTGTTATTTTTTTAATGTAGAAAATGTACAGTTACATGTGTGGCTTACCTTGCGTTTCTGTTGGACATATGTGCTGGTCCTGAGATAGAAAGCTCTGGTCCTAGGATAGCAGGGAAGGACATGGAGCTGAAACACTGCTCTGGAAAATGAGTAGGGCTCCAGTGATATAAAGAGATTTGACAGAAAAAGGAGAATGATGAGATTATAAGCACCAAGCTGGAATGGTCAAGGCATATTCAGGGAATCACAGGCAGACCATCAAGATGGAGCCGTTGGCAAAACTCTAGGTTTTACATGACATGTCTTGGACATTCACACTCAGCTCTGTTGATAAGCTTCATTGGAATAATAAGCAGGATGGAATGTCAATCCTTGCAGCACCAGAGGAGAACTACAGAAAGAGGATCCCTAATTTCTCACTTTGGGTAGTTGCATAGTCGGGTGTTGCCTAGAGAAAATTAAAATGCCATTTGCTAATTAGTTTTTTTTTTTTAATGAAAGGTTTAATGCTTCTTGTCAATATCTTTATTTGAACTTCCTCAACCCTGTGACTTCTTGGAGCTATAAATACAAATGTGTTCAAGGAAGAGATGAGTAAGAACAGGTGACAGACCCCCTGCATGAGGTTTTTCACAGGAGAATGAAGAAATGTCCCTACTGCTTCATGATGGCATCCTGTGAGACAGCTACCAGATAATCCCCACGGGTGCCCTCTGCAATACTGGGCTGATTTATCCAACAAGGTTTTTTATTCTTGTTTTCAAAATTCTTGAAGGAAAGACATCCCTGGACATGATCATATTGTAAAAATTGCTGACTTTTCCTTAATCATCCAAAGAAAAACTCAGCAGAATCCTGCCTTGAGAGTATATCACTATCCAGCATATTGGTTCTTTATCTAGTAGTTTATATGGCGCTGTCTGTGGCATTTAGGGATTTGTACTCTACAACAGGCAATGTGTTGTGAGGGACAATGTCAGTTGAATAATAAGTACACAAAAGTTCATGGATACAGATATATATGAGTCATAGATAAATTATTTTGTTGGGTTGGATGAGGAGGAATTACAAGAAAACTTATTTAATCAAACATGCTTGTTATTGCAAGATTTTTATACCATTTTTCTTACCCAGCAAACCCACAGAATCTTATAGATGGAGTTTCTCAACACAGAGGCAGGTAATCAGTCCCATATAGGAAGTAATGCCAAAATGTTAAAAAAAAAAAAAAGCAGTTTTTTTTAGCAGGATCATAGCTGGTAGGCTTTTGTGATCTAGCCACCTGCCAGTGGGGCAGAATTATTGCATGTCCGAACTCAGGGACAACTGAGTACGAAGCCTGACTTTGCCACTTAGTAAAACATTACCTTTAGGGAATTATAAAACCTCTCTAAGCCTCAACTTCCTAATCTGTAAAATGGGATAGTAATTACACCTGTCTCTTAAACTTGTCATGAGGACTACATGAAATAATCTTGTAAAATGCCCAGAATTTGCAAACCTGATGTGGATGGTGGTGGTTGTACAGGGAGTGCTTGTATAATCTTTCCTTTTATATAAAGAATCAGGAAGTTGCCATTCTATAATGAAGTGTTTTTCCCCAAGGGTTTTAAATCTTCCAATCAATCCCTACCACAATCCTTTTCCTACTGCTCCATAGGAAAGCAGGAGACATTCTGTAGTGGAACCTCTCCATTCTTTCTTTATACTTCTTAGCTACTCCTTTGTCCATCCCCCTTCTCAGGAAGACTTTGCAACCACTTTACCTTCTTTCCTTCACTCCTAGTTGTAGAGGTTTTTGAGAACTTTCTCTTTTCTCAGCTACATGGATATAGCACACTTTAAGGGAGAATTTATGCATTTTTATTGGGGCCATGAATCAAAACTGGCCTATGGCGATCATCAAGAAAATGAATAAAGTATGAGGATAAATATAAATACACTGAGACAGAAGGGTTAAGTCGTCACTAAGAACCTCCCCCCACCAGTGTACCTACTTATATGAATGAGTCACTTCTACTAAAAATAGTGACATCTTTAAGAAGAAATGGTAGAACAGTAATTACTCAGACAGCTTCCTCCACCTGCTTCCCTAGGGTAGGAACTGGGATACGTAAACACAGAGTCTCCAAGATGGTCCAGAGGGCAGAACAATCAGGTGGATCCTTTGTGACAAAGAAAAACTTTCAGACCTATACCTTTCATCTGTTTGCTTTTTTTTTTTACATCATTGTTCATTTTTAAACAATATTTGCTTCCTCTCCACCCCTGCTCAGGTGTAGTCCCCATAGAATTTCCTTCACCAGTGCACCTGTGCACCATCACCTCAGTCCCCAGTGCTCCCCCCTCCCTCCCTCTGATCCCTCTCCCTCCTCCTCCCCTGCAGGATGTCTCTGATTCATAAGTGTCTGTTTTTGTTTCATTGTGCTTTGTATTGTTATTATTTTTCCCCTATATTCCTCCTATAAGTAAAACCATCAGATATTTTTCTTTTCCTTCTGTTTGCTTTTTATTTCTTTTTCCTCTGAAAGAATTGCAGCTTGCCCAAAAACCAGCCTGTTTACCTTTAAGAGGGGCGTGTCCCCTCAAATTTCCTGCCCATTCACCTTAAAGATGAAGACACTGTTGTTTTGCTTTAGATGATAATGAAAATTGGGACCTGAGCTGTCTGCCTATTCCTATAGTATCCATAAGAAGTTGGTAAGCACATTTGAAAATCCTGACATCCACCCCCACATCACCCTGACTTACAACTTGTCCCATTCTAAATATATTTATGCCTCATAAAACAGGAAGTCAACTTTCTCAAGAGCTTACACTTCATCACAGCTTTGCCACTTAATACACACCCTGCTGGCCTGATAGCAAAAAGTCAGACATGTCACTAACCCAGATAATACTGTCTGCAGCACTGTGCTCAGGCCAAATGATATTAAGGGAGTTAATTGAAGCACTGTATGTAAGTTCTGCCCATAATTGTTACTGATATTATAGCATTGATATTACTATATTAGTGTAAATACTTGAACATTACCATCACAGCCCTGAATTCTGTTCCTCACCTTTTCACTTTAGGAAAGTTGGGGACCCAGCAGAAAACATGTAACAGATTCAAATTAAGTAATTAAAGAGAATTTAATGAAAGGACTGCTACCAAAAATATAGGTAACTGTAGTGTTTGCTCCCTGGGGCTACTATAACCAAGTACCACAAAATGAATGATTGAAAAAAAAAAAAAAACCCAGAAATTTATGTCCCATAGTTCTGGAGGTTAAAAGTCTGAAACCTGGGGGATTCTCCCTTGCCTCTTTCTAGCTTTGGTGCCCTTTGGCTTCAGCTGCATAACCCCAATCTCTGCCTTCATTCTCCCTGTCTCTCTGTCTTCATTTGGCTATCTGGTTTTTAAGGCCTCCAGCCATACTAAGTTAGGAAACCCCCTATTTCCTATCTTAACTAATTACACCTATAATAATCCCATTTCCTGGGCAGAAGAGCTAAAAAGAAACTTCTCTGAAGAGGAAATGCAAATGGCCAACAGGCATATGAAAAAATGTTCAACATCACTTGTAATCAGGGAAATGCAAATCAAAACTACAATGAGATACCATCTTACACCAGTGAGAATGGCACATATTGAAAAAAACTAGCAACAACAAATGTTGGCGAGGATGTGGAGAAAAAGGAACTCTTCTGCACTGTTGGTGGGAGTGCAAACTGGTCCAACCACTATGGAGAGCTGTGTGGAGATTTCTGGACCTACTAAACATAGAGCTTCCATATGATCCAGCAATTCCACTCCTAGGTATTTACCCAAAGGACACAGAAACATCAATTCCAAAGAGCACCTGCACCCCTATGTTTATAGCAGCACTGTTTGCAATAGCTAAGCTTTGGAAACAACCCAAATGCCCAAAAATAGATGACTGGATCAAGAAGATGTGGTACATATACACCATGGAATATTACTCAGCATTCAAAAAGGATAAACACATGCAATTTGCAGCAACATGGATGGCGCTGGAAGGGATCATGCTCAGCGAAATAAGCCAAAAAGAAAAAGAAAAATACCGGATGGTCTCACTCATAGCAGGAATCTAGAAAACTTAAATAAGGGACCAGGAAAAAGAATAACTATAAGAAAGAAAAAATCAAAATCAACAAACAACTATGAACCAGAGATACTCTATGATGGGGGGTGGGGGGAGGGAAAGGAGAGATTGGGGTCAAAATAAGGGGGTTGCAATTGTATGGGGAATGTAAAAATAAAATTTAAATTAAAAAATCTATACAGGACAAAATAAAAAAAAATCCCATTTCCAAATAAGATCATATTCAGTGATGCTAGAGATTATAATTTCAACATATCTTTTTAGGGGGGTGTTGGGGAGACATGCAAGTCAACCCATAACAATAGGACTAGGGAAATCATCAAGTGTCTGTGAAGCATCTGGGTCCATCCCTTGCCTGAAGGTGCAAGGGACCGAGGGTTCCTAGAACCCCCTGATATCTGTCGCTGGAGGAAAGGACTACCTGGCTGAGCTGTGTCATTGGGGACGGAATTGCAGCCACTGGCAATCAACATGGAGAGTGCTAGGGAAATAATATTCTGGCCTCTCTCCTCCCAAACTCTGATTTGAGGGGCAAGCAGAATAATTAGTACAGCCTATTAACTTCTTCAAGCCTCAGTTTTCCTGTGTGTGAATCATGGATAGTAAAAATGGATAATACTAATGCCTACCTCGTAAGGTTGTTAGCTTGATGCCCAACATGTGATAAGCCCAGATGTTAGCAGTTGTTTTAGTGTAAGTTCTGATCATCTTCAAATAACCCAGCCTCTTTACTACTACTTTGTAAACGTGGTAAATGTGAGAGCTAGAAGCATTTGTAAATGGATAAAAGTATGGTTTCAAGCCTTTTTGCCAGCAATGTTGTTTGGGTTTTGTTTTTTTTTTTTTTTTTTTTTTTGAGTCATAAACCCAAATGAACATCTTCATCACTTGGATCTGTTTTGGCCAGGGAGCAGCTTGGGCAAAGGCCAAAATAATTCCCAAAATGGAGGAAGGTCCAATTCAGCAATGACCTACATGGCTTTGTGGGACACTCTGCCTGGTACCCTCAGGGGCTCTCATCTAGCAGAACACAGATAGCTCTCACTGCAAGGCAAAATCAATGAGGGCTTAAAACTGATCACAACATTGATAGTTCTGCAGTGGGACATCTGAGAGGTTTCTCTGGATAGGCTAGTATTGGGACTGTGCTTTAAAAAAATAGGATTTGGGTACATGGAGTTTGGGCATCAGGGGAAGCAGCAATCTAAACAAAGTTAAAGAAATGGAACCCACAAAGGTCACATTGAACATGGTAGCATAAATGAGCATGTGGAAGATAAAACATAGGTAACAAATGGGGTTATAGTGGAAATGATTGTAAAAATCATAATAATGGTGAAGGATCTATAGCGCCTGGCAAGTTTCTACCAAAAGCATAACTCTTAATACATGACAGATATTATAGTTCTCAAGGTCATAGCAATTTCTCTGTCATGTCCTACATGTGAACTGACTCTTCTTCCCTCCTCACACTAAGGGAATATATGTAGTTATTTTTTTAAAGATTTATTTATTTATGCATACAAGAGCTGGTGTGTAGGCCAAAGATGCAGGGGGTGAGTGTATGTAGTTATTTTAAGGTATTTCTGAGGTTGAGTTAAGGAAATAGCCTGGAGCTGAGAGAGACAACTACTGCAAAGGCAGGAAACCCATAGCCACCAGCCATCAAAGTGTGGACGCACAAAGTCAACCACCCAGGAGTTTCAAGAGGGCCAGAGGGAAAATGATCCCACCAGAAGGAGGAAAAAGGAACAGCCCCTCCCCAGAGTGGTGTGGGTGAGATCCTTGAGTAGGTGGGAGGGCATGGGTGGTAGACACCAGGGAAGGAATTCTGCCTCACCTGGTAGTTGAGGGGTCCCAGTGGACAGCACCCAAAGAAGTTGAGGTGGGGGTGGAGGAAGCACATAGGTGAAAAAAGAGTAGTAGGGGGACAGAAGGGGCAAAGGGTAGAAAATACATAGAGACCGCAGCTGCACGTCAGATTTGCAAAGAAGCAAGCAAATAAAATTGCAGAGAAATTGCAGAATGGTAAGAACCAGAAACATAGGCTCAAGGTACATCTAGTATTCCCACTGGTGGGCATGGAAAATGGGAATTTTCCAAATAGGAAAGTGGGAATCTGGGAAAGAAATGCAGGCAAAATCAGTATATGAGGAAGAGTAGAGGAAAAGGATTTCAGAGAGGGTATTTGGAAGCAAGTAATAATACCAGTGTAATGGGGAAAGAGTGGTAAGACGCTAGGGTAAAGACTTTTGGGCTGGCCAAAAGCAAGATAAGATCGTCCTAGAGTTCTGATGGGCAAAAGAGTTACATAAGCTTGTGGTCATTCAAACTCAGAATGGCGTGAGCTTAACAAAAGTAAGCACGCAGAGCAGCCCGGACTCCCCAGGAATACGTTTTCAGGGTTTCTACATTCATTTTTTTTTTTTAATATTGGTTGTAGTCTTAGCAACCATACAGACTTTGTATTCTGTTCATTGTGGTGTCTTACATAGCAATTTGATTTAAATGGAAGCTCTCTGTATGGAAATGATCCATTCCCTGGTTTCAGAGAGAAACACCATCCAGGTTACAGCAGCCAAGCTGACAGTCTGAGGTCTTGCACAAACAATTCTAAAAGGGCCCACTTGTCATAATTGCAAACCAGACTTCAGAAATCCAGCCTGGGGAAAGTGATTCGGGACTGCAGGCGTGGTTAGAACTTGTGGCCTCCCACAGTTACTCTTTTTTTTTTTCCCCCGCAATTACTTTTTCACAATCCACTATGGCACCTTCAGGTTGGAATGTTAAACTTGGGGTTTTCAAACTACTGTGTCCTCCCCCCATGCCCACAGAAGACACCAGTAGTCAAATTCTGCAGCCTTTGCCAGTGAACCCAGCCAGGAAGAAACCCAAATTGTTCTGAGCACAGCCCTCCACCCACCAATTACGATTGGCGGGGGAGTTGAGATCCATTTGCCACAAGCCTTTGGAGATTTTCTTGTGCTCTCTTAGAAGTTTATATGACAGAATTTTTATATCAGAGGGGATCTCTATAAATCTGTAATGAGGAAAATCCATCACTAATGAAAGCAGTAATACCTTACTTATCCAGCCTCATCACTGATCAAGTATTATGAACAAGTGTGTTTTTCCAGATAATTGAAACCTGTTCACTTGCTGTGCCATTTCTGATGGAAACCTCTCCAAGGAGTGCTCATCACGCATTTGCTTGATTAAGAAATAGATTATATCAAGACACAATTTAATCTTTTCTAATTTAACCTTCCTTTTTTATACATATTTTAAAACATTTTGTATGCTTCTAGAGATGTCTCAGAAGACATTTTCCTCTCGTCTTGATAGCACCTACATCTTTACAATGCCACTGACTCAGCTTCTGGTGGTTTTATTGTTTTCCAGTTTTCTTTCTGAAGCTACTTAGGGAGTATAAAAGATCGCAGGTAGCTAATTATGCTAAATATTAACCCCATTTTCCACACACTACCAAAATGAGGCAAATAAGCTTTGTGAGGAGACACCCCCCACCCCACGTAGTGATAGATATTTCTTTTGTATTCTTCTGAATTTAAGGCTGTGTTACAGATATGTGACGCCCTGGATTTTTAAGTTCAAGAATAATGGAACATAGGAGTGTTACCTGAGAATTATTTTCTTTTCTTTTGTCTAAAGCAAATATAAACACAGATCATAAATAGGTTATAGATCACAAACAATGAATATCCATAAGGAAAGTGGTTTTTCTGAACTTGAGCCTGAGAAAATAAGGGACCAGTCACTCATGCATGCTGTAGATGTGGTCCCTAACCCCTTTCACGGACTCACAGTCAACACGTGTCCTTGCAGTGCTGTGATGATCATGAGGATCTGCACTAGTCACTAGGATGGCCAAAGGGAGGGAGTCAGTCTGGGCCAAGCAAAACTGGACATCAGTGGAATCTCGAAACTGGGCAGATAAGGGGTGCTCAGGATGGTGGGACCAGATATAGAGGTAGTCATAGGTAAATGAGAAAGGATCTCTGCCCTCAACTAGTTGTTGCAAAGTTCTCAGACCTACCAAATATTTTTAGAACAGCATTTTATATACATACTTTGCCATATTTTTAATGCCTCCTTCTTTACTTGGAATGAAATTCATGGAGAGCATGTGTAAGGGAGAGAAAAGATGGAATTAACCTATAAGTTCCTCACTGATGCAATGAATAGGCAAAAAAGAGGTGTCATTAACCAAATGAGGAAAAGGTCAGGTTCTCCAGGCGGTTGAATATAATTCGTGCAGAAGAAAAGGCCACAATTTAGGAACACTCTGCTTCCTGGGAGTGCCCACGCTGGCAGGCAAGCAGCCACACCAAATGTCAGGAATGCGCAAAGCCAAAGGCCCAGGCAAAACAGAAGATAAACTCATGCATATGGATGCAAACTGCAGAGTGGATAAATCTCAGAAACATGTGAAAGAACCAGATACAAGAAACTACACTTTGTATGATTCCATTTATATGAACAACTAGAAAATGAGAGGTTATAACTGAAAACAAATCAGTGGTCACTGTGGGATGGGATTTGGGGAAGAGGCGGATTATAAAGGAGCATGAGGAAACTTTTTGAGATGATGGAAATGTTCTGCATCAAGAGTGTGGGGGAAGTTAGGAGGTTAACTTTTTGCCAAAACTCATCAAATTGCAAACTTAACATGGATGAATTGTACTGTACTATATGTAAATTATGACTCAGGTTTAGTAGCAGAGAGGTGGAATCTCTCATAATAGAACACCTTGACCCTGAGGTAGCAACCCTGAGCATCAGCGGGTGACACTGGGCACAGAGCATTAAGGAGATGCCAGCACAGACCTAACTTGGCTAGAGTATTGCTAGATTTGCAAATTTATCCCGCAGACACATATCTCATATACCTACTAGGTACCATGAATTTAATCAAAGCCTTTGGCTTTGTGGATTCCTGACATTTGGTGTCGCTGCCTCACCTGCCATCTACTGTGTGCTGGACCCCAGGAATATAATGATGATAGAGGAATTGCAAAGTCAAATTTTGGACTTGGATTAAAACTCTGAACTCAACTCCAAGTTCAACATTCCACTGATATTTGGACTGTTTGTATTAAGCTAATCAACATCTTATTTGGGTAACTTCAGGTTAACTTCACCTGGTGACAAACCTCCAGAATGCAGAATATCAGTGATGGTAAGTAGTGAGGATACCAGTCCACACTTGCAGGGATCTTTTTCATGATGAGTAGAGCTGGTAGAGCTGAAACACTGAAGGAGGAGGTGGTGGGGGAGAGGAAAGAACAAAGGGGCATGTGGTCTGTGGTGGTATAATATGGGTGAGTTGGTGATGGGTGCACTACAGTGGCAATACCTTTTGGGGATACCCCAATATTACCTCAGTTAAAAATAAATTGATTAGGGCCTCCTTGGTGATGTAGGGGTTATAGACAGTCCTAGCAAGCTACTACCAGCCACTGCAGCATTAGTTCTGTCCCCAGCCAGAGAGCAACCCACATGGCACAGCAGACCTCTCCTGTCTCGCCCACTGTTGCCCTCAGCAGTGTATTTCAGTAGATCTGTCTGTTCTGCTCCCCACTCTCTCTCTGGTGAGACCTCTCACCCCCCACACCTCTGGCCTACACCCCAGCTCTTGTATGCATACATAAATAATTTTTTTTAAAAAATTGATTAATTTTTTTTAAAAGTCACCAACAAACCCATTCTGCGTCATGTGTGTTTACCACCTAAAGAGATTTGTATTTTCTTGAAAATAAGTGTCTGAACAACAGTGAGGAGAACATCTAGATTCCCTGCTAGGACACCTTGATCCATGTGGCTTAGGGAGCAGAAGATCCTTCCTATGGATATGCAGTTATAAAAAATATATCCGATGATATCCAGGTACCTGATGTTTATTTTCCAGTGACCTGGTACTAGCTTTCTTAATACACAGTTCCCCCCAAATCATGGCCTACAGAGAAAGCCAAGAGTAGATTTTATCTGTGATGTACCTGACTCATTCTGTTTCCATCTATATCTGTTACCATTTAGGTTCAAGTGAGAGGCACATTGGCTCAGTAATACCCTCTAGACTTTACCCATCATCTGTGTGCAAAGCCTTACAACCTAAGGATGTAATTCAAATCCAGGCCCACTTAAATATACACTGATTGAATATAAAAAAAACAAAACTCTGACTATACTCACCAAATAACTTTAGGCAGTTTCTCTCTGCTTATATTTTTTGTCTTTGAAATAGAAATAATAATAGTACCTTTGCCATTTGGTTGTTACAAGAATTAAACTGAGCAATATATTAAGGGGCTGTAAAGAGTATGTAGCACTGAGTAAGGACTTTTATCAGTGTTTGTATCACTCTTCAGTGCTTTTGCTGCTGACACAGCTCTTAGGTGGAGTGTTGCGGCTTGTCTCACACAATATTCTAAAAGCAAATGAGGTCATCAGACCAAGATCTGAGCTGTGTAATAACTGTTAGGCCCACCTCTGAACTTGTTTCTGAGAGGTACTAATTTTTCAGTTTCCAAATCTTAAAAGGCAGCACATTATTTATCTTTAAAACATATTGATATATTATCAGGTAAATTGACCACTTAGGTATGATGTCTCTCCATGTGTAAGGTACAGCTTATAGTTCTCAACCGTAGAAGCATTTCGACCCTGCCAACAGAATTGACTTGATAAAAAGCTATGGGTGCTGGCATCAGAAAAACAAAATAGACACTGATTTATGGAAATACCTGTGAATTAATTTCTAATTTAGTGTAAATCTAGTCTTATTTTTGTATTTTTTTGTGGGTGTGTGCCACATTTTAGTTTCTCTACAGATGAATTAGTTGTCTATGAAAAACTGATCTATTCAAGGACATTGCTGACTATTTTTAATGAGGCCAAGGTCATGGTCTCAATTCCCATTTGGCCTGCTAGCTTTGCTCTCTGCTCCTTTTTATAGCCACAGGCTGCTCCCTAATCATCACATCCAAGCTGTCTCCCTTGGGATGGGAGGATGTGGGGTAAGAGATTATTGGGGCCAGTCCACAACCACAGGTCAATTTTATAGTAAGCAAGAGACATCCACAAATGTTGACTGTGAGCATTCACTGGGTTTTTCTGTACCTTCATGTGATCACTACTTAACTTTCCCTGGATTAGGTCCCCGCAGCAATCTTTATCAGACTTTGTTTCTCTTAGCCAGTAAACTAGATCATTTCAACATCCATCCTCTTTACTGTCAGAGTAGACTCCTGGGACCTAATTAGTTCCTCTGTTGTTGGTTTTTTGGTTGTTGTTTTTTTTTTTTCCCCTGTGGTATTACATCTTTGGTTTCTTAGATTTCAGCCCTTAAGTCTCTTGTTAAAGAATCTGCTAATAAGAGCTGATGTGTATAGAACTCTTAGGTACCAGGCACCAAGACCTTCTGCATAAATTATCTCCTTTAACCCTCAAAACAACCTGTGAGGTAGAACATAATGTACCTTTTGTCCAATAAGTTCTGAGATGTAGAGCATTTTACATCACATCACTTAGGTACAATCAGAACTAGGATTCAAACTCCTACAATCTGCTTTCAGATCCTATGTTCTTTAGCCATTGTGTTATGACACTTTCTTCATAATATGACACTCTAGGCAGAAGAACTAGCAACTGGGTGGTTACTACAGATTCACACTGTTCTGAATCACTACCTAATTTGTGGAAAACCCTTATATTGTGTCACTCTTTCTGGATCTAGATCCAGATGGCCACCAGGCAAACTGTTCTAATTGGACATACTCATTCTGTGCCAGCAGTTAAATCATTCTTCTTGTTGTTCTTACATACATATAGTTATATTCTCAAAGGTAATGATCTGTGTAATTAAAACCATTTCATTTAATTGACTGGTTATCTGGCATATTCAATTTGTCTAATTTTCTATTTTTTTAAAGATTTATTTATTGATACAAGAACTGGGGTACAGGCCAGAGGTGTAGGGGTGAGAGGATTCACCAGAGGCACAGTGAGGAGCAGAACAGGAAGATCTGCTGAAATACACTGCTGAGGGGAGCAGCGGATGAGACAGTAGGGGTCTGCTGTGCCATGTGGGTAGCTCGCTGGCTGACCGGGGATCGAACTGATGCTATAGAGGCTGTAGACAGCTTCACAGTGCTGTGCTCCCTTGTGCCACCAGGGAGGCCCCTAATTTTCTATTTTTTATTGTTGGTTTACAACACTATATATGAATTAGGGATATAAGTTCACATCTCTCTACCACACTACACCCATCACCAAAGCATCCATATAATCCTCCACCATAGTCTTTGGGGACCCCTTTGTCTTTGTCTCCCATCCTCCTCCTTTGGTAGCCTCAATTCTATAGTCATATTTCTAGGGGGTGTTTTGGTCGAGGTTTGTCTGGTTTTGGTTTTGTTTGTTTACATTCTACGTGAGTGAGATTCTATAGTATTTCTTTCTCCTTCTGACTTATGTGACACACACACCATATTCTTCTTTATGTACTCATTAGTCATTGGGAAATTAGGTTGTTTTTATAACTTGGCTGTTGTAAATAGTGCTACAATGAACATGGAGTGCATACATGTCTTTGAATCAGTGTTTTTTATTTGAATTGATACCTAGGAGTGGGATTGCTTGGTCATATGGTAGACTTATTTCTAAACTTTTGAGAAACCTCCATCCTGTTTTCAGTGGAGCCACACCAGCCCCACTAACAGTGGTACCTTTATCCACCACAGCATTGCCAGCTCTCATTGTTTCTGCTCTCTTTGATAAGGACCATTCTTGTGAGTGTAAGGTGATATCTCATTGTGCTTTTGATTTTAATTTCCCTGATAATAAGTGATGATGAGCATGTTTTCATGTGTCTGTTGGCCACCTTTATGTCTTATCTGAAGAAGTGTCTGTTTAAATTTTCTGCCCATTTATTGACCTGGTTATTTGTTTACTTGTTGCTGAATTACATGAGTTTTTTTGTAGATCTTGGATATTAACCCTTTGTTGAATGTATGATATTCAGATATTTCTTCCATTCAGTATAATGTCTTTTCGTTTTATGATAGTTTCTTTCATGGTGCAGAACTTTTTAGTTTGATGTCACCCCATTTGTTTATTCTTGCTTTTGTTTTCTTTGCTGTTGGAGTCGAGTCCCCAGTGGCGTCACTAAAGTCAGTGTTCTGGAGTGTTTTGCTTGTGTTTTCTTCTATGCATTTTATGGTTTCAGGTCTTACAGTCAAGACCTTAATCCATTTTGAGTTAATTTTTGTACATAGTGTAAGATAGTGGACTAATCTCATTCTTTCTGTTATTTACATGGATTGGACGACCCCTGGTCTTGAAATTTTTTTTCTAAATGATTTCCACATATCCCATCAGTTACATCTTCCAAAAAATTGCTGAGCGGTTTTGTTTTTAATCAATAATGGTAAAATTTATTAAGTCCTCCTGTTTTAGAATAAATATCTTTTATCCCAGACAATTTGAGTAAAACCAGCTTTTATGCATAACTTGGATTCATCTTCTTTGCTATTCTAACTTTTGGCCACCTTTCCAATCTGCCAACACACATTGGTGGTACAGAGTCTATTTCAATTTCCCCATCTAATCTCCTGCTACATCTATGAACTCATTAAATCTAGTGCTTTTGAAATAAACTAATTTTATTTGGTATGTTTTCCTTCTTTAATAGAATCAGACAGAGGTGCCAATACCACTTATTCATTGGATGACCTAAGAATAAGTTGTTTAACTTTGTTGCCCATCCGGAGAATGAAGATATTAGTATCTACTTCATAGGGTTACTTTATCTGTTATATGGACTGATGTCCACCCCCTATTTAATACAGTGTGTGGTACTTCAGTTCATGTTAGTATCATTTGTATTTCTGAGAATTGGTTAACAGGACTGTCTTGACTTAGCTGATTTTTCATCATTTATCCTCCTACCTCCTACCTTGCCTTCCACAAATACCCCATATCATTACTACCAGTAGAAGGAAAGAGGTTCAAACTCAGGATTTATAAGCCTTTGTGAATATCCCCGAGGGAAACAGATGTTGACTGACTCAAGTGAGACACCAAATAGCTGTGTTTATCACGTCTTCTCTTGTGCAGTTGTGAACCAAGCAGTTCCCCATCTACTGAGTTAGTAATTCTTTTAAATGTGAGAACCTGTATTCCCTTAAAGGATTGAGGTTAACAATAGGTATATAAATAGTACCCAGTTCATTAATTTGATAGACATTCTTTCCTACTGGTAATAAATCTTGTTTCTGTATCCTCCTTCCCCCATCTTAATCCAGAAACGTTCTTTTGTGCATCTTCTTCTTGTCCTACCCTTAAACTTCCCTTAATGCCCCATTTTCTGAGCAGTATTTGCTGATCTGCCTGGTCTCAGGGACATCTGTCACATGGAAACTTAACCATGAATATCACCTCTTTCTCACCATTCACACCCTTCACGCCTTACTTCCCTAGTTTTAAAGTCTGGTTCGTGTGGACTTGTCCTGTTTGGGTCAAATTTTCCAATAAAGGGGATTTAGGACACTCTAACACAAACCATCTGTAAGTTCCCTGAGATAAAAAGGCTGATGGTGAAGAGTTGGGCAAGTAAGTGTACCTATAATTATCTTTACTCAATCCTTAATGTCTATGGGGGAGGCCTATATGACTGACTCACTCCCTAGTGAAGACAAGTGCATAAAATTAAAGGGAAGCAGAAATGAAAATGAGCCACTATGACCAGACAGTGTGTAAATACTACTCCATCAGAGGGTTCCTCATGATTAGAAGGGAAAGGAAAGTAATGTTATTTGAGAAAACTTTGAAAGGCTTCATGGAAGAGGTGAAGGTTAAAGGATGGAGGAAACTTCAGGAGATTTCTGTAGGTGAATAGGCCCAGGGAGGGTATTCCCAACAGGGGCTTCAACTGAAGAACTAACCACTCCTTTTCCTCAGTGCATGTGTGTGTGTGTGTGTGTACACATATGTATTTGAAGATGAGAGACTTAATTGTTATAGCAAATACATACCTGAAAGGTTGGTTGCAGCCATATTTTTAAGATTGTAAAAACCATAAAAACTCATTTTCACTATAAGCATGTCCAAAGAGATCTTATCAGGGAGTGAAGAAGAGATTTGGGAAACTGTATTTATATCTTGTTCCTGTCTGGTTAGCACACCCTTCAAAGAGGGAAATTTGTTATTATCTATCATAGTCTTTCTGGAGGAGCTGTGTGTCTGTCAATCTAACCCACCCAATTTGAGGCCCAGCATACAGATCCATTCCTCACAGCAGTGACCTTTCTTTTGAAGGCAAACCTGCCCCAACATCACCAATGTTTGGAATTCAACATTCTGAGCTTTAGAGGAATTTCTTTCAGAAGGAAAGAAAGTATGTCAGTGCTGAAGTGACAGCCCCCTGCTTACTGCTGAGGATTTGGGGGTTTGTGATAATCAGTGGCAAGGACAATTTCAGAGAAGAGAAATGATCTGTTGGCTGAAAGCACAATTTCTTTTCAAATCTTCTTCAAGGGGAGTCTGAGAACAAGCAAGAAACTCAAATGGTTTATATTTTGCTTGGTGAGGAAAAGAAACATGTAAAAAGACATATACGCACCAGGACATACCTGTTTGACTCTTAGTTATATGAAGTGTCTAGAACTCCTTGCATTCTGGTAAGGCTCAGATCCTGCTAGCTGTGTGCCTAAGTGCACAATTACAACAATAACCTTATTGTTTGACATCATTTCCAAAGCAATACCATATACATTGTCTCAGTTACTCTTCCTAGTTCTCTTCTGAAGGATTATGATCATGTCATGGGGGGGACACTGTAGCCAGAAATGTGGATGACTTTCCAGCTCCCATGGGAGAGATGATGAACAATGAGATGCCAATGGGAGTCATGTGACCCAAGTCCAGTGTCCTTTGCATTTCAGAATTGCTTCTCTGAGTCTTTTCTATCTCTTTGGAAAAAGAAGATTGAACAAGGAAAATTCCCTCATCTGTTTCTTGGAGACCTGAAAAGTTTATATTCATGATTCATAGTGAAAAATCAGTGCACAGTCTTCTTTCTTGCAGATCCAATGTAGGAAACCAAAACTGAAGTGTAGATGAGCAGGAGCCTCTGGGGTACTTGAGCTTCTAGAGATGTCTCCCACCATCACCAAACCACCTAGAGATGCCCCCGACCATCACCCAACTATCTAGAGATGTCTCTCACCATCACCAAACCATCTAGAGTTGCCCCCACCATCACCAAACCATGTGCTCTTCTCTCTTTGACCTCAAACCTGCTGTCATTAGGACCTAATTGCTATCGTTGGCCCTACACCTTCTTTGTCATCATGTTTTTCAAATACATTTATTTTTTGCCCCAATGCTTCTTTCATTATTTGTGAAGAATTCACTCTAAAGTATAAGCTATGTCCTTATTTTTCTCATTCATAAGCTAACAAACTAATATATGCTAAATCATATCCTGAATTAGTTATGGCAATGCAACCTACCCTCTGAGGTGCAAAGAAATTTTTAAGTTAAAAAAAATGATGCCAGTTTTATAGTCAATCACTAGTAAAAGATATTCCTAAAAATTACCCTATTCGGGTAAAAACCATTCACTTGGTCTTTACAAATGACTATCAAAGTTGTATAAATACAGTTCTATGAATATAGCCTCTGGGAGTTGAACATTAAAATATCCAGACCTTTTTTATATTTTTGGTCATTTGCCTTACCTTGTCTACATCTTTACAATATATAGCTTGAATACTAAAATTACTCATTTCATTGGTGGGAATGAGGTCAATCTAAAGAAGTTATACATAATAGAATAGGATTTCTTCTCACCTTTAAGTGCCATATATTCATATTTTCATTGTTTAGTTTTATGACTCTTCAGTGTTTGCTCCGGAAGTTCTTATCCATCATTAGGTCATCAAAAAGACCTTATTGAGATAAATGTACTTTTCAACTTAGATAACACAGATTGAGGATACTACTATAGTCATTCTCCTACAAAACAAGTCATTAATGATGATAAATAATCTTTCTGAAGAATCCTATTTTCAGATATTTACTAGTAGCCATTAAGCAGAACATGAAGAAGACCATAATTTTATTTAAAAAAAAAAACACAAAGTATTTGTTTCAAGCAAATTTCTTGTGTAAAAATATAGAAAAAACATACATAAGCTAAGGTCAAGAGAGGAAAACAGGACTATAATTTAAAATTAAACAAGCATTGGAGCTAGGGGGTAGAAAGACAATTAAGGGAACCGTCCTTTATTCTAGGCTACCTAGATTCAAGTCTCCACTCTTTTGCTCACTGTAGTACTTCAGACAAGTGATTTAATCTTCCCTTCCTCAGTTTTCCCATTTTTGTAACAAGGAAATAAAAGTAGAACTTGTATCATAGGTTATTGTAAGGATTCAATGAATAAATGTGTGGGCAATACATTTGTGCCCATTTATTGCCCTTCCTAGCATAGTCAACACACAACAAGTGTCACCTTAAAAAATTACAAACATATCAGTTTGGGCCAACTGTGCTTATTCCTCAGATGCCAGCCTTGCATCAACATTCTTTTGAATCTGACTGACCTAATATCTCTTTTTATTTCCAGAAGAAAGTGCAAAGCAACAGCTCTACACTAAAACACTACCTCCCATCACCATCAATAACACCAATGCCTCCTCTATGAACATTTCCAACACCTTATTTTATCTTCACATAAACCTTTGATCTTTAGATGAAAGGTGCCACTCCTCACCAAACTCCAAGTTCACTGTTGAAAGGGACTAGTTTTTAAGTGCAGGGTGTGTCATAAGCAGCTTGATATTCACAGTGGCTAACGTGTCCCAATTAGCAATTTTTTTTTCACTAATTAGAGTAGTTTCAAAGTAATCTCAATATCCTCATCTTTACTCAAGTGAGTTCCAACAAACTACCTAAAGTAGGAAGAAGTCAATGTTGTAGAATTCTGGTGAATCTTATGCTCTGCGGACTGAGCACATCACTGGTCCATCACCGTGCAATATCACACATGTCAGTGTCATCCTCATGGGTTGCAGAACAAATTTAAAGTTGAGAACTGCTGTCCTAAGGAACATTCTGATAGCGTTGTATTGCAAGTGTGTTTTTGTCGCTTCATGGGGAGGCAGCATTGGGAGCTGCACAGGAACAAGTCAAAGTCCAAGTAAAGAGAGACCTAGAGGGGCTTACACCTATGGAAATGCATTCCCTTCCACCCAGTTAGCCTCACATTTATTGAGCATCAGATTCAGGGAAGGTGGGCAGTCCATGGAGGAATGTGTAGAGAAATGTGCGTGGTAGGGATAGGTATTGGGGATGTATAATTGTCAGGCATGAGCTAGTGGGGAGTGAATAGGGGCTGTTGCCTGGGGGGCTCCATTGTTGCTTCTCATCAAAACATCCTATCTCTAGTCCCTATTTACACATAACTTCCTGTCAAGATGGTCTAGCTGGTTTTGCTAATCTTGCCATAATGTCTCCGGCTGTTTTCAGTAGATATCCTCATACCAAGACTTTTGTCCTGGTAAGGGGTCCCCTGCCTGACTCTACATTTTAGCTTGGCCAGCAGCAACTTTGGACACCAAGCAAAATCCCAAGAACAAGGCCAGCTGGGGAATCCATACTTTTCAAACTGGAAATGCCTATACAGATATTCAGAGCTATTTCTGGTAAATACATCATGTTACAGAAAGAAAACTCATTCATGACAAGTCTGCCTCTTCCTTAGGACGGGAGAGTTTGGGGGAGCCATTGTCCTGAGACATGGTGTTTGTGGTAGTAAGTGCCCCTAATCCATCCACTGGAGAACAGTTGGGTTGCACTAACTCAGTAGCAAACATTCCATATATAGAGAAGTAGACCCAAAATGTTCTATGCTCAACCTCTACCATTTTAGAAACATTTCCACTAGTGACTCAAATTTAATGGTGACAAAGTGTGAAGTTAGCAGCGACCTGTCAAAAATAAGCTAAAGACATTTTATACAAATAAAATTTATGAAAAACATAAAATCTGACCTGAGTAATGGATCCCTTGATCTCCTCAAACTGTATAAAATCAGAGTTGACTGATTTCATAACATAAAGGCATAAGTGAAGCAAATCTTCATAATTTTAAAATGTTTAACATTAAGATAAAAAATTATTCATCTTCGTAGAGTCCAGACAGCTAACATTTGATTTGTAAAGAGCCCTCAAAATCAGTAGTTACCCATTTTTGCAAGAGGGCAGATGATTGATGAACTTATTCAGATCTGTGAAAAAAAATTAATGCCATCTCTAGATGCAGCATCTTGCAATCAGAAAACGTGAAAAGTATTAGGGTATTTTTGTTGCCCTTGGAAATTCTGTGCATAAGGCAAGTGAGATGCTTGCCGCCTCCTCTACCTGGTCCTGAAAACCCCATGTCAAGGTGTACATTTTCCAGTCAACATCTATTGCTTTTATGGTCAAAACCATAAATATTAAAGTACTTAAAGAACCTAAAATAAACCTAAGACATAGGAAGATGTTTTGCCTAGCAGTAGAGAGAGAAAAGCACCCAAATTTAACATCTGAAAGGTGAATATTCAAATTCTTTTTCCAAATGGGTCTGATCTTATTTATGCCATGGATACTCAGGGAGGCACATGGATTAATAACAGCAGGAGAGCCATTTTTAGATAAAACTGATGATGCTTTCATGGAAAGGTTCCAAGCAGATTAAAGTTGTGTAATACATAATGCTTTTTGACTGCTTAAATATGATAGGATCATAGTTTTAGTTTGTGACTTTCTCCAACAGAAAGAAAAGTTTTTTCTTACCAGGTTATGAAACAAAAGAACAAGGCAGTTTTAATGTCTTTATTTGTCTAGTAAATGTAAGTTATTATACTGAAGCATGAAAGAGCTTTAGAAATCAATTTTTAAGAATATATATAATTTGTGGTTTAATTAACAGAATAAATATTTGTAGGTTTTCCAGCTTAACAAGAAATGTTTTCTTTCTCTTAGCCTCTTCCTCTCTTCCCCCATCACTCTGTCTTATACTTTAGAGGTTGGTTTGCCTCCTCTGTGAATAACTGTGGTTAAGTGGATTCAGTAGGGCCTACAATCTATTGACTCTAATTCTAATTAGCACTTATATTACATGAGATGAGTCTGTCTCAGTTTCCCAGTTTGAGATTGGAGAATCCACTAATACACAGGGCTCTCATTACAACAACCAGAGATTAGTTCTCCAGATCTTGTCAAATATGGCCCACATGTGCAAAACAAGTATTGATAAGAAGACATCTGCAGGGCCTCCCTGGTGGTGCAGGGGTTAAAGACAGTGCTATTAAGCTATCACCAGCCACTGCAGCAAGTGTTCCATCCCCAGCTGGCCAGGGAGAAACCCACATGGCGCAGCAGACCTCTCCTGTTGCACCTGCTGCTCCCCTCAGCAGTGTATTTCCATAGATCCACCTGTTCTGTTCCCCACTCTGTCTCTGGTGAATCCTCTCACCCCCACACCTCTGGCCTGTACCCCAGTTCTTGTATGCATAAATAAATAAATCTTTTTTAAAAAAAGACATCTGCAATGGTCCCTATACTTACACATACTCAAAGAATTGATCTCACTATTTAGTAGTAATTTCTGTCTTGTGGTTGGATGATGGCTGGCATGGCTTATGGGTGGAGTTCCAAGGGGACATCCACCTGCCTGCAAGTCCCCTTGACAGCTGGACTGGGAACTGACATACTGTTATTTCTATGGCATTCTGTTGGCCAAAATAAGTCATAAAGCCAGCCCAGAGCAAAGGGAAGGAAAATAAACTCCACCTCTTGGTGGGAAGGTGGGGATACAGAGAGAAGAATAATTGCAGCCGTTTTGCAAACAAACTATCACAATTAACAAAGTTGCAAAACCTACTCAGTAACCTATAAAATAGTGACTTTGCCTGATGACTTTTTCTTTTTTTAAAAAAAATATTTATTTATTTATGCATATAAGAACTGGGTATAGGCCAGAGGTTATTACAGAGGAGTGGAGGGATAAAGAGCTGTGGGGGAGAATCTTTGTTAGTTGTAAAACTGCTAGCAAATATAAAGTGGTCATTGCTTGGGGAGAAAATGGAAAATTGAAGCATATACCATTCTCATCTGTCTGGGATGGTAGTGTATGATTTGCCCAGTTGTCCATGGTTATTTTAAGTTCAAATTCTAGACCAAAGTTTCTGAGATACTTGGGATTTGGTCAGATATAGAAATTCCCACCTGACTATCTACCATCTTTGAGTTTACATATCTGATTAGCCCATGTAGGGTAAAGAAAATGTCAGGCTTTTCTGCCCTTCCGCCATCAGGATAGATGATGGATCCTTGTCCTGAATGCATGCCTGATGGCGGGCACCTGGAATAGGGTGTGGGCATAGGTAGATGGGATTCAGCTGAGCTAAGACTGTGCTTTTAAGGGCGGCGTCACGGGGGGACGCTAGCAGCCCCAGCCAGCAGCAGCAGAACCTGAAGGAGAAGCCGAAGCAGAAGCAGAGAACGCCAGAGAGCCCAGATAGAGTGAAGACTTGCTGGGGGCTGGGAGGCCTGCCAGCCTCCCAGCCCCCCAGCCAGCACCCCTGCCTGCCATATGCCTGGTGAACCCCAAATAAAAAACCTGCAAAACTACTGAGGACTCTGACTCCTCCTTTACCCGGTCTGCATGGGATCAGAAAACCTGCACTGTGCCCGTTCCTGCCCTTACAATTGGCGTATGTCGGCAAGATCCATGCAGACGGGTATTGGAGCCCTCCGAAGACCTGGAGGGACTAAGGAGAACAGACTTTGCCTGTGACGACGCTGGAGGCACCATGGCGGTATAGAAGATGGATACATCCACGAGCTACAGGATGAGACCTGGCGTGAAGGAGACGCCCGAAAGGACCAGCCAACGACACCGGAAAGGACCAGCCAACGACACCGGATAGGACCAGCCAACGACACCGGAAAGGACCAGCCAATGACCCCTGAGGCAGCAGGCCATTGCTGAAGCAGGGAGGCCAATGACTGATAGACTGATGAACTGATGATTTTGGACTGACAATCCTGCCAGAAGGCGGAGGACCTTAGCAGGTTATGTTTATTTTTTGAGAATCTGGGGGTGGCCAGTGGGCCTAGATGGCCAAAAGCAGCCTGTGTATGCCCAGTGGCCAGGTGGAGGAGAAAAGCCAACTGAGAAAGCAAAAGCTGGTACTGATGATAAGTTGAGAAGCCCTGAGCGGCTGTTAAGCAGCCTGGGTATGCTGAAGAACTGTGAGTCTCGTAAAATCACCTGTGGGTGATGCCCTGCTCATTCTTGAGCGAGGGTGAGGAGCTGAGGAACCTGTCCTTGGGGGATGGGTGGGGAATGTGGCTTGGGGTGGAGCCCAAGCCGAATGCAGAGTTTGGATCCCCGACCCATGTGCTTGTGCAGTGGGTTGGCTTGAGTGCAGGGGTCTGTGAGTCGCATGGGTGGCCATGAAGGCCGAGTGTTGGAGCGACTGCAGACAGAAACCCTGAGGGTTGGCGATTACCCCCAACAGAATAAAATTGCCAATCCCAGAGCTAGTGCATCCTGGGGGTGGATGCTGTGTGTGCCTTGTAGCCGAGACTACAGCCAGAGAAGGCCAGGAAGCCTGACGGCTCCTGGTGTGTTATAGCAGATGCCGTGTGTGATTTCCCCTCCCTCGTATGAGCAGTGCCTTCGGCAGCAGATTTGGTGGCTCATCTGCTGGTACCAATAATTGTCTTTTGCACTTGGTTGGTGCCCTGCCTGGACTTATTTGTGTTCTGTTGTATTTTGTTATGTTGTATTTTGTTATTTGATGTATTTGCTTTTGTGGGCCATGGCTGCATTGTTTGTTTGCTTAGAAAATTGTGTATATATGTATAGACTATATGGCAGAAAACCCTGAGGGGGTGGACTGTAGGGTAAAGAAAATGTCAGGCTTTTCTGCCCTTCCGCCATCAGGATAGATGATGGATCCTTGTCCTGAATGCATGCCTGATGGCGGGCACCTGGAATAGGGTGTGGGCATAGGTAGATGGGATTCAGCTGAGCTAAGACTGTGCTTTTAAGGGCGGCGTCACGGGGGACGCTAGCAGCCCCAGCCAGCAGCAGCAGAACCTGAAGGAGAAGCCGAAGCAGAAGCAGAGAACGCCAGAGAGCCCAGATAGAGTGAAGACTTGCTGGGGGCTGGGAGGCCTGCCAGCCTCCCAGCCCCCCAGCCAGCACCCCTGCCTGCCATATGCCTGGTGAACCCCAAATAAAAAACCTGCAAAACTACTGAGGACTCTGACTCCTCCTTTACCCGGTCTGCATGGGATCAGAAAACCTGCACTGTGTCCAAGTCCTGCCCTTACAGCCCAGTTGTAGATTCTTGTAATTTCTTTATTCTCATATATGTTTATTAAGTGCCAGAAGGAATCCAGGAATTTTGCACGTGTCATCTTGTTTAGTTTAATCTTTAAACAACCTTCTGAGACAGCTGTCATCTACATATTACATGTGTAGGAACTAAGGATTAGAGTCCTCAAGTAACTAGCTGGAATCCTCAGAACTATAAGTGACAGAGTCAGTGTGGTTTAAAATGTTTTCTACTATTCTGCGGTGTCATTGCATGGTTCTATCCTCTTCAACTCTACCCTGTTTATTTTTAATATTTAATATTAGAAATACAGTTGTCAAAATCTAATGGATTGGGAAATAATTATTATATCACCAAAAAGCAAACAAAATAAAGATTCCTTTCAATAATTCTTGATGTTTAAATTCTTATCTGTGGGTCTCCAATTCAAAAGAGTGGATAAAAAGAAAGTATTAGAATCAACAAATGTTGGCGAGGGTGTGGAGAAAAAGGAACTCTTCTGCACTGTTGGTGGGAGTGCAAACTGGTCCAACCACTATGGAGAGCTGTGTGGAGATTTCTGGACCTACTAAACATAGAGCTTCCATATGATCCAGCAATTCCACTCCTAGGTATTTACCCAAAGGACACAGAAACATCAATTCCAAAGAGCACCTGCACCCCTATGTTTATAGCAGCACTGTTTGCAATAGCTAAGCTTTGGAAACAACCCAAATGCCCAAAAATAGATGACTGGATCAAGAAGATGTGGTACATATACACCATGGAATATTACCCAGCATTCAAAAAAGATAAGCACATGCAATTTGCAGCAACATGGATGGCGCTGGAAGGGATCATGCTCAGCGAAATAAGCCAAAAAGAAAAATAAAAATACTGGATGGTCTCACTCATAGCAGGAATCTAGAAAACTTAAATAAGGGACCAGGAAAATGAATAACTATAAGAAAGTGAAAATCAAAATCAACAAAAAACTATGAACCAGAGACACTTTTTGGGGGTGGGGGGCGGGAGGGGAGGGATTGGATCAGAAAGGGGGGGTTGCAACTGTATGGGGAATATAAAAATAAAATTTATTATTAAAAAAAAAGAAAGTATTAGAATCAGTGAATAGGCAATAAAGATTATCTGCAATGTAGATAAAAATTCGGTTTAATAAAACATGATTTCCAATGAAACTTCTCTCAAGAATGAGAGTTTCGGATAGCAGGAAGACTTATTTTGAGAAAAACCTTTCCTCATTCAATTTAGTGCTCTCTAGTGGCCTGAAAGTCTGTGTCCTCCCAGATTAATACACTTTATAATCCCATTTGGTCCATAGCCTCGAACCTGCAGAGAGGAAACACCAGCTTCCCACCACAATACTGAGCATTGGGCCCCAACATTCCTGGGTGCTACATCTGTGACTCTTTACTCACCGACCCTGTACCTCACTTTCTCCTGCAATAAAAAGAGAGTGATAATGCTTATGAAGCTATAAATATTAAGTGAAACAATGCATTTAAATCAAGTTATTCAAATGCTAAGTGCTATTGATTTGTTTCTCACAGTACTTTTTTCAACAGGAGGTATCACCAAAATAAAACACAGCAAGTCAGATACCCCATGGCAGGAGGTGATTCACTCATTTGTTGTTCTTTTACAATTGTTGCATTCCATACTTATCCTCCTGCACTTTTTACAAAACAGCAAAATAGGATGGCAAATGGCATTCAGCAGACATAGATTCTAACCTCAGCCTCCATTCATGGAATAACTCCATCCCTTTGAACTTCACTTCCTTGCAGCTATAGAACAAAGGTAGCTGAAGAGATACTCATAATTCTACTAATGATACGAGTTTGTCTTGTAAGAACCCCTAGCTCAGTGCCTGACATTTATGCCCTTGCTTCATTCCCTTTCCACTTACAAGAATGTACACCCACATGCAAAATATCTGAGCTGGTCTATAAGGGAGACTCTTTTCCTTTTTCTTGTTTATTTTGGGTGTTTCCACTTTCCCTTCCTCTGTGTGTGTGTGTGTGTGTGTGTGTGTGTGTGTGTGTGTGTGTGTTTTAAGATGAGCTCAATCACAGTTGTAGGCTAAAGGCTACTGAAACCTCTAGAGAGGTGTCATTTGAAACAAACACAATGGATTGAGATGGGTGTCTCATGTCTAGAGCAGACCAGCGGCACTTGCCCAGGCTTTGCCCACTGAATAGCATACAGCCATCTGCAGTGTCATTCAGCTCTTTTTCCTGAGAGCTTGAACTAATTGAGAACTTTTCGTGCGTGTAACATGCTGTCTGCTGCCTTCTGCTGTAGCTCACCTATTCCAGAACTTACTCAGTAGAACCAGAAGTCAGGTTGGTAGACTCGGTGGGTTATTTGGCAATTCCTCCTTTCTGTCAGTTGGCAGTTGGTAATTTATACCCTTTGTAATAACATCTTCCAGCTGCCAAAGAGGTAAGTGCTTTGAAGTCATTAAACTACTAATTCTTAACTTTTGAGGGGTCATAGACCCCCCCCCAATGCAATGGAGTGCATTGCATTGGATGCTCTTCCTCTTACCCTCTGAAAACTCATGCACACAAAATTTTACAATTTCAAAGATTTCACAAACTTCCCTTCCCTTCTTCCCAGGTACAGCCTATAGACCCCAAATCCCATCACTAATTAGTATTTGTATTTATAAATAAATGTCTCTGTAATCAGAATTATTCACCAATAATCTAACACCAAATAGCAGTCAGGAAATGAGTGCTGGTATCAAACGCAACTTTCAACTAAATGAATTTTGTTGATTTGCTCTGGTAGGTTAGTGGAACAAGTAAGGAGAGGGGATAGTCACAAATAAAATGGATACTTTGTTTTATTTGTACTTAATAACTAGCTATGAAAACAGAAGCAATTGATAATGTTGTCAAAAAAACTGAAAAGTGTTACTTGTTAAGGCTCTTACATGTCACCTCTTACATGTCTCTTATATGTCACCTCTTACATACACACACACATATACACACACACACAATATTAAGGTTATATAGGAGAATGCCCTTGTTCCTGAAGATAGTATGTAAAATGTTTAGCTGTGACAATATAATGACATCTGCAGCTTTCTTTAAAATGATTTAGAAAATATATATACATACACTGATAAAGCAATATAGAAAATGTTAATTATTGCATCTAAGTGGTGGGAATAAAACTATTCATATACCTCTGTGGATTTTTCATTCAGACCCAGTAGTAACTACAAAGTGTTTTTCTATAGGATAGTCCATATTTCATTTCACCTAATTCTACAATATATTTTTAATGTCAGCCCTGAAAATAGTGCTGAATTTAGCAAAGAAGATGTGCTGACTATAATGTTGGTACCTCCTAGCTCCATTTAACAGTAATGGAATTAGAATTCTCAGAGCGTGTATTTTCCATTTCTGTTACTGCAAATCTACATCTATTTTCAATAGTACATGAATTCCATTGTACTACTGACAGATAGCAGATAAGATATGCCCTAGGAGACCCGTAGCCACTATCTGGAACCAGAATGTTTATTTTAAGACCTGAACTTCCAATGTCCCAGTCCATTACTACTTCATCAGCAAAAATAGAGCACTGTACTTGTTTAATGGCAGATCTCACTTTCACCTCCATTTTTCTGTCTTTGTCTTTTCAAGATTAGAAAGATAGATGACTTTGGAATTAATACCCTTATAAATAAATTTTATTTTTATATTCCTCATACAATTGCAATCCCTTGTTTTGACCCCAATCATTCCCCTCCCCACCCTCCTCTCCCCATAGAGTGTCTCTGGTTCATAGTTTTTTGTTGATTTTGATTTTTTCTTTCTTATAGTTATTCTTTTTTCTGGTCCCTTATTTAAGTTTTCTAGATTCCTGCTATGAGTGAGACCATCCGGTATTTTTCTTTTTCTTTCTGGCTTATTTCGCTGAGCATGATCCCTTCCAGCGCTATCCATGTTGCTGCAAATTGCATGTGTTTATCTTTTTTGAATGCTGAGTAATATTCCATGGTGTATATGTACCACATCTTCTTGATCCAGTCATCTATTTTTGGGGCATTTGGGTTGTTTCCAAAGCTTAGCTATTGTAAATAGTGCTGCTATAAACATAGGGGTGCAGGTGCTCTTTGGAATTGATGTTTCTGTGTCCTTTGGGTAAATACCTAGGAGTGGAATTGCTGGATCATATGGAAGCTCTATGTTTAGTAGGTCCAGAAATCTCCACACAGCTCTCCATAGTGGTTGGACCAGTTTGCACTCCCACCAACAGTGCAGGAGAGTTCCTTTTTCTCCACCTCCTCGCCAACATTGTTGTTGCTAGTTTTTTTAATATGTGCCATTCTCACTGGTATAAGATGGTATCTCATTGTAGTTTTGATTTGCATTTCCCTGATTACAAGTGATGTTGAACATTTTTTCATATGCCTGTAGGCCGTTTGCATTTCCTCTTCAGAGAAGTTTCTTTTTAGCTCTTCTGCCCATTTTTTGACAGGATTATTTTCTTTGTTGTTGTTGAGTCTCATCAGCTCTTTGCAGATTTTTGTGATCAGTCCTTTATCATTAGTGTTGTATGCAAAAATGTTCTCCCAGTCGGTGGGGTTTCTCTTTGTTTTTGTTATTGTCTCTTTTGCTGTGCAGAAGCTCTTTAATTTGATGTAGTCCCAGCTGTTGATCTTTGCCTTCACTATCACTGCTTTGGGTGATGTGTCTGTAAAGATGTCTTTGATGTGCAAATCACGTAGTGTTTCGCCTATATTTCCTTCTATGTATTTTATGGTTTCAGGTCTTATGTCTAGTTCTTTAATCCATTTTGAGTTGATTTTTGTGTATGGTGTGAGGTAGTGATCAAGCTTATTCTTTGCGTGTAGTGACCCAGTTTTCCCAGTACCATTTATTGAACAAACTTTCTTTACTCCAATGTATAGTCTTTGCTCCTTTGTCAAAGATTAGTTGACCATAAATCTGTGGGTTTATTTCTGGATTTTCCATTTGATTCCATTGGTCTGTGTGTCTGTTCTTTTTCCAATACCATGCAGTTTTGATGATTATGGCTTTGTAGTATAGTTTGAAGTCTGGGAGTGTGATGCCTCCATTCCCTTTTTTTTTTCAGGAGAGCTTTGGCTATTTGGGGTTTTTGGTGATTCCATATGAATTTCATCAATAATTGTTCTATTTCTTTGAAGAATGACATTGAAATTTTTATTAATACCCTTATATTTTAAACCATGTACTTTTGTTCAAAGTTAGGCTCATAATTAAAATTCTAGATTTTCTTTTTTTTTTTTTAAAGATTTATTTATTTATTTATTTATTTATTTATTTTTTTGTTTATACATGCACTGGGTACAGTCAGAAGCACGGGAGGGTGAGAGAATTCACCAGAGCCAGAGCGGGGAGCAGAGCAGGCAGAAGGACCGAAGTACACTGCTGAGGGGAGCAGCGGGCGGCAGGAGAGGTCTGCGCGCCATGTGGGACCCTCCTCCTGTGGCCGGGGAGCAGCGGGGATCGAACCGGCGCCGCAGAGGCTGCGGGCAGCTTCGCAACCCAGCGCTCAACCGCTGCGCCACCAGGGAGGCCAAAAAATTCTAGATTTTCTTAAAATCACTAGACCTTTAACTCATAATCTTTAAAGTGGATGTAATAGCAATTGACTGTTACATAGGCCAAAAAAAAATAAAAGAATCCTATCTTATACAGAAATTAACTTAAACTGGATCACAGGCTTAAATGTAAAATATGAAATTAAAAACCTCTAAAAAAATAGGATACAATGGTCAAGATCTAGCAGTGGGTGAAGAATTCTTAGACTTGTTAACTAAAAACTAATCCAGCAAAGGAAAATTTGATAAATTGAACCTCATCAAAATTAAAAAATTTTGCTTTGTAGAAAACCATGTTAAGAGGAAGAAAGAACAAATTATAGATGGGGGAAAAATACTTTCCAATCACCCTTCTGGCAAAGGACTAGTATCTACAACTTATTTTTTTTAACTCTTGAAATATAGCAATCCAGTCAGAAAATGGGCAAAGTATTTCACTGAAGTGGACATACAAATGGCATATAAGTACATAAAAGGTGTTTAAAATCAGAAGCCACTAGACAAATGTGCATTAAAACCATAATGAGCTTTTCCTATACCTATTAAAAATGACTAAATTTTTTAAATAGTGACAATACCAAATGTTGGCAAGAATGCAGAAAAACTGGATTGCTCAGACCTTTCTGGTGGGAACATAAAATGTTCTACTCGGGAAAATAGTTTTACAGTTCCTTTTAAAGCTAACCAGTTGTCTTTTTTTTTTTTTTAATAATAATAATTTATTACTTTACTGCTGGTAACATTAGGATTCTCCCGATCAGGTATCACCATAAACAGTAGTCTTACACTTGGGTGTAAGACCATAATCTATTAAAAACATCGAATAAAACATGGGCAGAACACTCCACAACACTGACTTCGGGATTTCTTTGGGGACTTCACTCCAACAGCTCGGGCAAAAAAAAAAATAAACAAATGGAAAGACACAAAACTAAAAGCTTCTGTACCATGAAAGAAACTATCATTAAAACAATGTGCTTTCTCCCTACTAAATGAGAGAAAATATTGCACATAATACATCCAAAAGGGCCTAATATCCACGATCTACAAAGAACTCAGGCAGGGCCACCCCGGTGGCACAGCAGTTGAGCACTGGGTTGCGAAGCTGCCCGCAGCCTCTGAAGTGCCAGTTCGATCCCCGGCTGCTCCCCAGCCACCGGAGGAGGGTCCCACATGGCGCGCAGACCTCTCCTGCCGCCTGATGCTCCCCTCAGCAGTGTACTTCAGTCCTTCTGCCTGCTCTGCTCCCTGCTCTGGCTCTGGTGAATTCTCTCACCCTCCCGCGCTTCTGACTGTACCCAGTGCTTGTATAAATAAATAAATCAATCTTAAAAAAAAAAAAAACTCAGGCAACACAATAAAAAGAGAACAAAAAAAATGGACAGAGGAGTTAAATAGCACTTCTCCAAAGAAGACATACAAATGGCTTATAGGCACATGAAAAAATGTTCAATATCACTTATCAGGGAAATGAAATCAAAACCATAATGAATACCATCTCCATGAGAATGGCCCATATTAAATAAAAGCAGAAACAACAAGTGTATGTGAGGGTATAGAGAAAAAGGAGAAATGTCCAGCCCCTATGAAAAACAGTATGGGAGTTTCTCAAACTATTAAAAATAGATATACCATATGATTCAGCAATTCCACTCCTTGGCATTTGTCCAAAGAATGCAAAAATACTTATTCAAAGGGATATATGCACTCCTGTGCCTCGCAGTACTATTTACAACAGCCAAGTTATGTGAAAACCTAAATGCCCAATGACATATGACTGGATTAAGAAGATACAGTGCATATACATGATGAAATATTATTCAGCTATAACAAAAAGTGAATGCCTGCCATTTGTAACAACATGGATGGAATTGGAAGGGATTGTGCTAAGCGAAATAAACCAAAGGAAGAAAAACAAATATCAGGTGATTTCATCTTATGTAGAATGTAGAGAAATAAAACAGAGGAGCCAGGAAAGTAAACCAAAACATTTAGGTCTAGAAATGACTGCAGTATGGAGGCTGCAAGAGGGGAGGTTGGTGGTGGGAACAAAGTGAAGAGGGGCCTAATGATGTGCAATTAAGGAATATGGGTGCTCTGAGGTGGGTGGGATGGTGATGCATGACTGATTAGGTGTGAACCTATTTCCATGAATCATGTAGAGGGATGTCAACCAATATTACCTCAAATAAATTAAAAAAAAAGATTATCTAGGATATAGGATTAGTTTAAAAAATCATTATATAACCTAACAGTTGTATTCTTAATGTATAATCCAAAGAAATGAAACTTATTTTTAGGCAGAAAATTATGTATGAATCTTCATAGCAGCTTTATTTACAATAACCCAAAACTAGAAACTATCCAAGTGTCCTTCAGTAGGTGGATAGGATACATCCATACTGTAGAATACTACTCAATAATAAAAAAGAACCAAACCATTGATACATGCAACAACTTGGAAAAATCTCAAGGAAATTGAAAGAACATATACTGCATGATTCCACTTATACAACAATCATGAAATAACTTAGTTATAGAGATAGATAATGGGCTATGATTGCCAGGGATTAGGGACGAGGAAAGGGTTGGGTATAGATATAAAGGGATAGCACAAAGGAATCTTGTGATATAATAGGGTTTAGTATCTTGATCTTAGTGCTGGTTACCTAAAGCCACACCTGTGGTGAAACTGTTTAGAGCAGCTTACACACTATACACAATCACAACTAAATTCACATGTAACTGACAAAATCTGAGTGAACACTATAGACTGTATCGATGCCAACTTCCTAGTTCTGACCTTACGCTATAGTAGAGTGAGATGCTCTTTGGTTACACTTGGTAACAGGTACATAGGACCTCCCTGTTTTGGTGGGGTTTTTTGTTTTTTGTTGTTTTGTTTTTTTTTCAACTACCTGTACATAGGTCATTATTTCAAAGTAAAAAAAAAAAAATTTTAAGTCTCTTAGCATTACTTAACCTTTGATGAGGATTAAATGAGCATTTATCACAGTATCTTAAGTATAGTTAATGTTCAATCAGCGTCACTAGGGAGTTTTATATATTAACTTCTGCTATTGCTACTTAATTAGACAAATATGTTTTTTTCTTTTTTTAATGGTGTATAATACTTTATTTTTTTTGAAGATTTATTTATTTGTTTATACAAGCACTGGGTACAGTCAGAAGCGTGGGAGGGTGTGAGAATTCACGAGTCAGAGGGGAGAGCAGAGCAGGCAGACTGACGAGGTACACAGTTGAGGGGAGCAGCGGGCGGCAGGAGAGGTCTGCGTGCCATGTGGGACCCTCACCCGGTGGCCGGAGATCAAGCCAGTGCTGCAGAGGCAGGCTGCGGGCAGCTTCGCAACCCAGCACTCAACCGCTGCGCCACCAAGGAGGCCCTAGACAAATATGATTTAGAAGGCAGATTTAAATTAAAATCTAAGTTTCTTGAAAGCAAGGATTTGGGCCGTGTGCTTTTTTCACTGTTGCAGCCCCATGCCTGTAATAGTGTAGCACGTACAAGGTCCTCATTGTGTGAAAAGTGATTTGGAAGATACCATAAAGGAAGATACTTGAAAAATGAAGCAAGAGGAAATAACATGACAATATCCAGAGAAGGATACAGATAAACTGACAAAGATGCCAACTTGCCTGAATTCCTAGGACAGTGCAAGATAGGAAATGGGCTGAAAAGTAACTAACATGGGCTGAAAAGATGTCGAGGATAAATTTGAACTTTAACATGACTCTCACTACCCTAGTTGGCATCAGCCTTAGGAAATCAATTAGGAAGGTATCTGTCCTCATGTCAAGCCCCACTGGTGGGACAGGTAGTCATTTCCATGCACTCTACTTTCCCAGAATGGCCAGACATACCATGTTCAATGTCCAATGGGACTGTTTCTTAGTGCTATGTTGTACACATCAACATAGTGGCCCTATTCCATTCAATGCTCCTGCCAGCTAAGAGATCACCACTACTACAGTCTCTTCTGCCATTAGTATGTTGCAAATCCAGCTATACCACCACAAGGAAGCTTAATTCTCTCAGATTAAACAGATTAAAGGACCAGTGTCTGAACACAGGTCCCCAAGAATAAGGCAGAAAACTGTGGACTGATAACTCTCTATATTATTCAAAATAATTTCTGCTGACTGTGATCTAAAACCTCACTTAATACAGGCCCCTCAATTCTTTTCTGTCTCAGAATGAGTTTTCTGCCTATTGGAACATTTTCCTTCCTGGCACAGCTTTCATCCCACCACCTTGTAACTATTAATCAGGAAATCAATGTTTACTAAGCATCTACAGGGCATCCAGCACACGGGTAGGCAAAATATGAAATGTAAAGATGTGTAAGGTGTAAGACACCATGTTCAGGAAGGTGCCAGTTCTAACCAAGCAAACTAAAAGGCAAATACAAGCTATCAGGAATAATTGTGAAATTCTGATTCTAAAATAGGAATCCAAAGAAGGGAGGTTTTAGATTGTTGTATTTCTACAAGCTTGAGGAAACAGCAGCCTGGTCAGAACACACATGCTCTCAGATAGGTGGGGGGGAAATAATTCAGGAAGCAGTGGATCATTAGGAGTGTCAAATGCTCAGAAGAAAGTGACACAGTTCAGTCTTGGACTGAAACGTCATTTGCCTGCAACCTCATTATATATGAGCATATGGGCTCATTAAAAATGCATAAGATCTGATTTTACTTATTTATTATTAAACATGTATTTTTTGAGTTTCTAGGTACTGTGGAATAATATAAAATGAAAAAATCATGGTCTCTATCTTCAGAAGGGCACTCAATAATGGGAAAGAGGAAGATGGGACAAGTAATACAAAAGAACTAAGAAGGAAAAGGGGGGGACACACAGAGTATGAATGGAATATGGAAGTAGCCAAACACTGCTGTGTCCCAGTTTTAAAACCCTTCTCCATGATGTGAATAGTTTTAGTTTCCCCCTGGCCTCTCTTGAGAACAGGAGGAGAACAGATGAAGGAACGTGACTGATTATAAATATGTGTACATTTCAACAGAAAGTGTTGTATGTTTGATCTTCATGCCCGTTCTTGTTTTCATAAAGCTTAATTATATTTTTATTTTATTGTTAGATATTTAAATTTGTAATGCCCCTTCCCTTTCTGGAAATTCCAAATCTAAACTCAGTAAATCTGGCATCTCTGTTTTTCTGCATGTGTGGAAATTTTACAAATCCGATGGGAAACAGGTATTGGTATGGTGCCAGTGAAATTTCTAGTATCACAAGTTAAAATGTGGTGGATAATCCAGTGAGGTTGCACTGTATCTGAGAGACCAAAAACGTGAAGTTAAATATATCAAAATCACCATTTACATTACATTCAAAGTATAGTATTTTTTTCTCCTGAAGTTCAGGCTAATATTGTCAAAAATTAAATCACAACTCCAATTTTATCAGTTTCAGGATGCACTTTATTTTTTTATTAATAAATTCAAGTTTTAATTTAACCTAATGCCATACAACACAATTTTTGATATTTCAGGATGTACTTTAAATATCTAATGCCCTTTGTTATTTATTGAGTTTATAATTTCATAGAAAAAAATCATGTTCTCTATAGTCTTCTCTTGAAATCAGAATGAATGATAAATTCAGGAATAATGAATTAATCATAAAGTATGATTGCAGAGTTGCCATTTAAGCCATAGTTAATTCATATAAGTAGATCCCTAAATATAACACTTAATTTTAAGTGACATAATTACTACACATCATATCTGTCTAGTTAATTTTGTGATAGTAACATTTTGGAATGTAGGCACCATGAGGACAGATATTATTGTCAATTTGTGTCACACCCATAGCCCTAGAACTTAGAATACCTGGCATGTAGTCAGTGTTGACTATTATCAAATGACTGAATGAATTGTTTTTTTCAAAACTTGCTATTCAGAGTCTCTTGTTGATGCTTTAGGCACTGGGTCTGTGTTTATTTCATTTCGGGGGCGCGTCTTTTCTTGCAACAAAGAAACAGCACTAGTATTTCAAGTATCAGAAATAAATTGATGACTGAGCACACTATCCTTTGGATAATCGAGAAACTAGTCCAGGGCAATGGTGATAAATGGAACCAACAGAGGGCTCCACTTTTCCCACTACTGCTGAGCGATAAATTCCTTCATATAAGTCCATTGATAAATGGATAGACTGGTGGGTAGTGTTTCTCAAAACTATGCTGTTGTGAAGGTCATAAAACGTGTCTTCATGACCTTCAAGAAGCAGAAATAATAATGAATATTTATGACAATTATACGTGAGCTTAAATCATAAAGCTCAAAGATTCAAAAGATAAAATAACCTCTATATTTATTGCCAGATACCAACTTTTTACCAAAAGAACATAATTTTTTAGATTTTTAAAAAATAAAATATGTCATTCTGCATTCACAACAATCATTTGCAACTATTTTCTGGCCTCCTTTGGAAGTCAGAGTTTGTAAATATTTCTTACTATACCTAAAATGTTTTTAATGTACATGCAGTCCTAGAGCTGGAGGTCACCCCAAGAAAAAGTCCACTTTCTTGTTTCCTGGCACTTAGAGAGGCTCTGGAGCCCAACTGCCTGAGTTCGTATACCAGCTCTGCCACTTACTGTCTGTGTGACTGGGACAAATTGTCCAAACTCCATCAGCTTCAAGGTCCTCATGTATTAAAAGGAGTGGGAGTATATAATAACCACTAATGTGAGGATTCAATGAGATGTTATACACATAGAACACTCAGCACATATTGAGCTTTTAATAACTGTTATCCATTATGACAGGAATATTTGATTTGCCACAAATTATTCTGTGGTTTGTCCAGCACCAGCAAATCTTGAGCTTTTCTTTAAACTTCACATCATCTTAGACACTCTTCTCTTAAAAGAAGTAAGGTAACACAGACTTAATCTAGGATACAATGAGAGTTCATTAGTCAAAGGAAATTTGTGTAACTAATGCCAGAACACCACTAACAGATTGTTTTGATTGGCATATCAGAATGGTTCATTAGCAATTGTGAGAATTACTCAAACGATACAGCAAAGTGTATTACCAACATCTGGATTTTTCAGGGAGGGGGTGAGAGATGGCTGTGCTGGTTGGGTTGTTAATCCCTAAATTAAGTGAATTAACACAGGAATTTAGTATCCCCAGTACAGAAACAGCCTGAGGGTCTTCCTGTGTCTTTGTCTCTCCATTTACAAAACAGGGTGCTGTCTTCTCTGTCCCTATATAATAAGAAAGATTAAATAGAGGTTCTGGACTGGATTAAATAGAGGGAATGGACTTAAATAATAATCATTGCTATTAATTTAGCCAGTGGCACAAGCAGCAGAGGAGCTTTGCATACTAACTCGGGTAGAACACCAAGTCCTCACCTGGATGGGGATCGAACTCAGGCCACAGTGGGTGGCAATAGCTTGATAGCTCTGAGACTTTAACCCCTGTGCCATCAGGGAGGCCTCCAGGTGTCACTTTAGGACAGTGGGAGGCACAAGGTGAGCCCTCTCCTGGTGGATCTTACAAATTTCACTAATTGGAAGGTTGGCTGGGAGGCTGGCTGAGTGAGTGTTACACCCAATAGAACTTACATCTATTTTGTAAGCGGCATTTAAAACTTCTTTTAATTGTATTTCTCCAGCTTCCTTGAGATGTATTCTCCTCTAAGTTTAAAGTATACCATGTGTTGTTGACTTGTACACTTACAGCTTACAAAATGATTACTATCATAGTGTTACTAACACCTGATTATCACATAATTTATTTTTTGAGTGAGAACATTTAAAGTCTACTCTCTCAGCAACTTTATCTCTATATATAATACAACTTCCAAAAATATATAATATATAATATTATTGACTATAGTTGCCATGCTACACATTAGCTCCCCAGAACTAATTCATCTTGTTCCTGAAAGTTTGCATCCTTTGGCCAACACCCCTATTTCTACCCCTCCTAGACCCTGGATACCACCAACTCTACCCTGTAAAATTCCTTTTTTAAGATCTGTAGTGAGGCTCCATTGTACAAGACAATTATTTGGATGTGGACAGAAAATATTAGGACCTCTATTTAGTTTTATATTTTAAAAAAGGGGAAAGAAATTAGTTTGTGTTTATTTGGACAGTTGTATATAAATTAGTATAACAATTGTATATAAATTAAGATGATAGATGATTAGAGAGAGAGAGAGATTCACATTATTGATGTGTTACTTGTTCAGAGTGTTTTCAATAATGGTATGTCATCAATAGATTTGGAGATGCTGATTATATGCAGTTATATAGATTTTAGCTAGCCTATTATGGTTCAGTTCTGTATCCTGAAGTTACTGTGACTACCTTGCATTACTGAATATTCTCGAAATGTATTTTTAACAAATTTAGAGTGGATGACAACAGATGCTTCATCTCATCTGTTATGAGTCCTGCTTTTTGGGGTAAACTCTTTTCCAAGTTTTGAGGAGATTTTATTTCAACCTTTAGCCAAATGATGGTTTCGACACATATCACCAGCTGCTCTCATTGGCCATGTTCTCCCCTGTACAGCCTGACTTCTTGGACTCAGACAAACTCTAGTCCAGAACACCATCCAAAGAATTGGCTCCAACAGAAACCGACCTCATGACTAGGCCTGTGGCCTGTCTGATTGAGATATCTCCTCTTTTCTGCTCACAAGAGCATCCTACCAAGTGAGAGTATTAGCAAGAGCCTCCGGAATTTCTTGAAGGGGAATGGTTTCTTTTGGTCAGACTTAGGTTCTTCCTTCTCTTGATCTTTTACTTCCAGAGCCTCCTGAGCAAAACTAGACCCACTAGGTATTTTAAATATGAAATTCTAGCCTCTCCTTACCCATCCTGGCTCCTTCAGACAACACTGATTCTTGGGATAGGGATGTAGTCAGAAGCCAAATCCAGGATATGTGGTGTCATCTCCTTCCTCAGCTGCCAACCCAGGACATGTCCAGTTAACCATCCTGGGGTTCCGTAGGCAAATCCCCTTTCACCATGTAATCAATGCCATCTTCCTGCTTCCCATAGAAGCCACCCTGACCTCTACTCTGCTTCATAACCCTGATTAATAAAATCCCTGCTTTAGTCATATAATGTGTCTTTATTCTCCCGTGTGGCTTCGAATGTTAATAGTAATGATAATAGAGCTAAAACATAGTGCTTAGTATGTACCAAACTTTGGTCCCAACACTTTACATGCAGTCACTCATTTAACTTGTAACAGCCCTCAACTGTAGTCACTATTACACCTATTTTACAGACTAGAAAGCTAAAGAAGAGAGGATAAGTCACTAGTCCATGGTCATACAACTAATAAGTGACAAAAACAGAACATGAACCTAGGCAATCTGAGCCTGAGTTTCAGTTTCCTAATAACTATATGACACCACTTCTCATGCTACATTATTTCTTTTCTTGTACAACTATTTACAAGGAAAATTATTGTTTACCTGTCTCCAAGCAGTTTCTCTTTCATTCCCTTCATTTGAGGGACTGTTTTTCTGAAATTTGTTTCTGCTGGGCCTTCCCGGTGGTGCATCAGGTTGAGCACTGCGCTGTGAAGCTGTCCACAGCCTTTGTAGTGTGAGTTCAATCCCCACCAGCCAGGGAGATACCCACATAGTGCGGCAGACCTCTCCTGTCGTGCCCACTGCTTCCTTCAGCAGTGTATTTCAGTCAGTCTGCCTGTTCTGCTCCCCACTCTGTCTCTGGTGAATCCTCTCACCCTCCTGCACATCTGGCCTGTTCCCCGGTCTGTGTATAAATAAAGAAATCTTTTTTAAAAATCTAAAAAAAAAAATTTGTTTCTACTACCCCAAATATTTCATGATCATGGGAATTATTCAAATAAGTCATCAAAATGCTATGTTTCTAAAAGGTGAGCTTCCAAGCCACACATTTTATTTCATTTCCACCTTTTCTTTCTATCCCAATGTGTTTCTTTCAACTGGAGTTGTGAAGTGGGTCTCCCTGTGTCCTCAGCTGCCACCTTCAGCACTTCATTCATCTTTGAGATCCTTACTTTCTTCAAGGAAAATGTATGCTATGGGCTGACAGGTGATAGTGGGGTGATAACCCAGCAGTGTAAAAGTAATTTGAATTTAAATCTCTTAATATTTCTTTCTTTAGGAATTTGCTTAACCCCTATCAGTTTAATGTTTTAGGGAGTGTGTTAGGGCACAGTAAAGGGAGGGAGAGGGAGATGATTTTGCATCTGACTGAAAAAAAATTGCAAGATTTCTTTCCTTTTAGATTTCAGATTTGAGGTTTTTATACCTTATTTCTAGTCTAAATCATTAAAATTAATATCAAGTATTAGATTAATATTTCTAATCAGTGGCATGTATGTTTTAGATCACCTTTATGACAAATAGCTGTACTTTTAAATTTGTTTTTATAGACATATAGTGCTTCCAGGTCTTTGGTAATGAATTTAGGTGCATTAGATAGGACTTAATGAAAGGTTCTGATGGTGGAAGTTTATGATTGTTACTTGATTGGTGTGACAAACTGCTTATCCTCCTATAGCTGATTCCAAGCCACTGTCCAGAAAAGTTGCTCTTATTTTATATACCTTTCTTTAGACATGGGAAATCTTTAGAATGATCTGTCTGATTATGTGACTTGCTTCTGAGCAGATAGAAAGGAATGAAGTGGGCTGTGTGGTCCTGATATATCTAAACTGTATAATTTGTCTGATGTTTATGTGGGTGAGAAGGAAGTGGCTGCCTTTGTGTGGGGTAAGACTGTACAAAGTCACATAAAAACTTTCTTTGTAACCAAAGAAATCACTTCTCAACCAGTGACTTTCAGGGCCAAAGGGGAAAAGGATGATTTAAGGATTTGTGAATGATGTATAGGGTTAAAAATGATGTATGTGTTTTATTATAGGGGTGAAGATAAGACCTATGAAAAAGCAAAATTCAAAAAGAAAACACAAAAGTGTTTTCTAAGTGATGTATGTGTTTTATTATAGGGGTGAAGATAAGACCTATGAAAAAGCAAAATTCCAGGCCTCCCTGGTGGCACAAGGGGTTAAGCACAGCATGGTGAAGCTCTCTGCAGCCACTGCAGCACGAGTTCTATCCCCAGCTGGTCTACCCATATAGCGCAGCAGACCTCTCCTGTCTTGCCCTCTGCTCCCTTCAGCAGTGTATTTCAGTCAGTCTGTCTCTTCTGTTCCCCACTCTGTCTCTGGTGAAGCCTCTCACCCCCACCCCCCACCCCGGCCTCTACCCCAGTTCTTGTATGCGTAAATAAATAAATCTTTAAAAATTAAAAAAAAGGAAAAATTCCTATATGGAATTGGGGTTTCCACCAGGGAGAAAAACACCTATTGATAGCATCTTTTCAGCTGCTCAGTTACTTGGCATAACCAGGGAGGGGACAGCTTTAAATTAAATAAGGGTTGAGTGACAGATCACTTCCCCTTAACTTAAAGCTGTCTTCCTTATATCCTGCCCTCATGGATGTCATGTTCTAACAAGTGAAGAGAGGGTCTGCATTAACACACCAAAGCTCCAACCTAAGAAACCCTTTTGGATTCATTTTATGAACTCTTTTATATATCCTTTAAAAATTTCTGTGTGTGCTATGGATTAGCTTAACAAACCTTTGCTATAACTGGTATAGCCATTGAAACAGACCACCAGAAACTGAGGTTTCCAAATTAGTATAGCCCAAGCATATGATAATTGGTATGTTTAAAATAAAGGGGATTAAAAAGCAAAATGCTTAATAAGAATGCCAAGATTAATCCTTAAAGTCACATTAGTCTTTTTGGAAGCTGTCTTTTATAACACCCAGTGGATTAGAATAAACTTGCCAGATGTTCAATGGCGCTGAAAATAATTCGCAACACCAAGGCCAATGCCAAATCAGGTAGTTAGCTAAATAATCCAGTAGTGAGAAAGACTGTCGTTCTATACATAGATTAATCATTTCTTTGTCACTTTCTCTAGTTACTTCCAATGTAACAAAAATTCCTTTAAAATTGAATTCCTGACATAACCAGCAGCACTTTTCCAGAACTCTGAAGCAGTTATAGTGAGGCTAAGTCAGGTGAGTGTCAAGAATTATCAGTAGATGTGGGTGAGCCCCTGAAAAGGAGCAATTACCATCATATGGCACATTGCTCATCTTTTTGCAACAGAGTTACAGAAAAGGAAATGAAAGGGTGTTTTCATGACCTCAGTTGCCATTTGTGTGTCTACCCAAATTTATATGCGTACTCATGTCTGCAAATTGCACTTGAAAGAAAACTAATGATGTCAACATCTGCTGACACAAAACAATACGAAATTTAGTAAAGAATTCAGCCCTTTCTCTGCCCTCAATTTTTTTTTTGTAGAATCTCTGTACAAGGCATTTATTTTTCACTTATTATATCTTGTGATCGAGCCTCCTTGCTTATAAGAACAAGTCAATGGGGTAGACTTCTTTTCTTCCTTTCAAATCAAAAGACAGGTTTAGATTTTCTTCCTTCTTCAGGTACTTTCTTAAATATATGCTTTTTAAATCTTGAGTGGTGATATTTTTGCTCTTTTTCAAAAGGCTACCCTTTATTACCATAGTTTCATCCTGTTCCTTCATGTGCTTTGGTATCGCTGTATTATCAATCCCAGTTCATAATTATCTGTCTCCCATTTAGCCACAGGTGTAAATTTGCTAACTGAAAAGGCGTGCTCTGACAGTTAATCTCAATGTATGTCCAAAGGCTGAGCTTGCTGCACTGGATAATTTCCCTGGGGGATTGTTCTGTGGAATGTGGGGCCATTTGTTGAGCTGTCTGATGTTGAAGAGGAGAAAATGAAAGGAACTGCCAGAGAGAAGCAGGATCATGTGGGGCCTTTCAAAGCAAAAAAGGGAAATCAAAGCACAAGTTCAGATCCACACTAATTCCCCACGCATGTGCCTGGGAGCGAGGGAATCAGGTTTATCAGTAGTGCTTTTAAAGACAAAGATGTCTCTAAGTGAGATCTCAAACCAGGCAGTGATGGCAAATTTAGCAATGCTCACTCAGAAACCACCACCAACCCAGAACTCTTTTCTGTACCAGAGACTTACACCTTCTGCAAGGGTCTATAAAAATGATTGGAACCAGAAGGGAAAAAAAAAATATGTTGATATTGACTCCAAAATCCAGAAAGGTCCCCACAAAGATCAAGATTATTAAATGTTTAATGGAATGTCTATAAAATATTTAATATCAATTTTATTAAGTACTAAGTTTAATCTTCTTAAAATTACATGTGAAAACAAATTGTGGATTCAATTTTCTCACTTAACAAGACTGTAAGCATACTAATCATAAATGAATTATATATAGCCAATAATTTGAAATGCAAAATTGTAAGAATTCTTTCCATTTCTTAACACAAAAATGTGTATTTTAGGTGGGATTTGGGACTGTCTTAACATTCTTTATATGACATAATGGTAGGACTGAAAGAGAAAACCTAGGACCAATGAAGATTTTTCAACAGTTTTGTACCTGTCTACTTTTCTCTAATTATGTGATAACCGCTGAAGACACAGATCAGCGGCGACTCTAACAGGGTGAACTGGAAATTAAAACAGGGGGCAAAGGCCCAATTTGTTCTTATTGTATACAACTACAGTTGGGTAAAGTGACAAAGACTTGTTATAATCTTAAGGAAATTCACAAGGTACTTGTACATCATTGGAATGATCACAGCCCTAGTTCTGTTGAAGAAGGAATGTTAGTACTAAGTTGGGGAAGCAGAGCCATCCAGTTAGGGCATTTTGATAGAACTTCAGGACCACTGTTTCTGAGTTGTGTTCTCTCCCAGTTACTGGCCAGGCCTTCGTATGCCTTTCATTTGTTTTAGTCAACTTTTCTCAACCTGACAGATAACTTCCATTTTTAGCATGGAAAATCTGAAGTAGTAAGGAGAGGATAAAAGATGGATTGTCTGAATGTGTGATGATTCTAGTCTTTAAATCAGTGGCTTAACTTCTTCAAACCCAGTCTTGCTCTGTCTGTGGGAAAGTGAATGTTGATACCCTCTAGATGACATTGAAAAGGACATGTACTTGTAATGTCAACCCCCAATAAGCATTAATAGCAGTTTTGTAAAATTCTTTACATATACTAAATTATTATTCATTTATTTTCCTTTATAAAGTGTGATAATGAGGTTTTAATTTTTTTCACTTAACAATATATCTTAGATATTTTTCTGTGTCGATATGTGTATACTTACCTCATTTATTTTAATGAACCCATGGTATTCCATGTGTGGGCCATATTGATTTAATTGTCATCTTTACCTGAGCATTCAGGTTGGCCATTCAATTTTGACCTATCTGGAGAATGTACCATGTGCCTAAATTAGCCATTATGTTTTGGCCACTTGTGTTGATTTAGTCCTTCCCAAGGGCAGAAAGAACCAAGTCTTTCCCTCATTGATGCTTGTTATTAAATATAAAACCTATATGTGACTCACCATTTATTTGTCTTTTGTTTCTGCCTTTTCCTCTTATGCAGTCATCTACAGCCAGGGACAAGGATGAACAGGCTCTACCGGTAGGAAGCAGTGGCCCTCTCTGTACCTATTCATGTGCCTGTGGAGTGTGGGGCGAGGGTGGGAAGAAAAGGGTCTCTTCTGCTCAACAAATTATCCTTTCCCTTGGAATAATCAAATGGTGTTTTTATGCTCTGTGCTACAGTTAGTGTGAATTGAATTTTTATATTCACCAACAAATTATTTAGGGGACTAGATTTCAAAAAGTTTGGAATCTAGGAGCTGAAAGAGTGAAGTAGTTCCAAATTGAATTCCAAGGGATGTTGAGCTGATATTTGGGGACAGTATGATATTGATTTAATGCTTGATAATGATTTTGTGTATCTGCATGCACCACTTTCTGGTTGGAAATTTCTTTTGGTTCCCTCAAAAGAAATGTTGCATGAGACTTGTATATTCAAATGATACATAATACCCAAAAGATTGTTTACATTCTTCTACAGATATGACCCTTTGTTAATGAAGATTTCCACAATAGAATTCTTCCATTTTCCCAGAATTAGGACCAGCGTAACAATGGTTATGACAGATCATCAACAAACACATTTTCCAGTTCCCATCTAATCAACATGTCATATTTTGTATTATGCATCAGAGCTAGGAAATGACCTTCAGTGTTCATATGTTCAGCCTTCAAATACTGATTACATTTCAATTCTACTCAAGTTCTAAAATTCTTTGACCCATAAGCATCTGAATTAGAAAACAATTGTATTAAAAATGTTACAGATTTTAAGACTGAAAGAACTAGAAAGGAAAGTAGTGTGACTCGTTCCTTTCTCCTGTAGTGCTTAAAGCCAACTTATGGCCCTCATTGAGAGCCCAAAGAAAATGACAGCTCTGGTGCCGGGTAAAGGGTATAGACCACACTCTTCCTTTGAGGAACTCTTGAGCTGATTTACCATTGAGACACCAGTAATCCTCTCTAGTTCTCCCCCAAACCCTATAAAGCTATGAATATGAGTTCTAATAGAATACCAATTATAATATAAAATTACACTGAAATTCTGAATTCTCCACATATCTCATACCAACATTTTATCCATACTTCTAGCAGGATTTCATATTTGACTCCAAACATGTGGGCTATGATTGTTAATAAGTGTTCTACAAAATAGGAACCTGCAGACAATTGTTTGGAAACACTGTCCAAGTTAGTCAAATTAATCATATTTGATTAGTGTTATACTTAGTGGCCTAATATGTATCTTAAAACTTGAAAAGTAGATTGGTCTAAGATATAGCATTTTCCAAATAAACTTGACGAAGTCTCTTATGGGACTTCTCTTGGGAACCCCCTCGTAGGTAACAGGTATGATGGAATAAACGTGTAAGTAAAACGTGTAAGTAAAGGATTAGAAATCTTAGTGTAAATAATAATTTATTTTTACCTGGCTCCAGAAAATGTTCATGTTGAGATTTTGGACCAAAATTTCCATAAGAAATTCGTTCATCTCTTAAGGAATTAATTCCTCTCTTAAGTTCCATAAGAAATGAAATTTACATTACATTACCCTCTCTCTTAACTGCCTGTCTACAAATCTTAGCTGCCTTGGGAGCCTCTTCCTGTGATCACCAACACAAAATCAACCAAAAACCAACTCCTATTCAGGATAAAAATCTGTCAAAAATCAGAGGGTTCAGGTTTTGTTTTTGTAGATTCTTTGCTTTTGAAGATAAAAGTGTTTGCTGGTAAACTTGTATTTAGACATTGATTATTTCCCTCTTAGCTATCAGTTTTATTTATTTGGCCAAAGAATCACTCTCCTAGGAGTTTATGCAAAAGGAGCCCTCCTTTGAAGTCAGGAAGGTCCTCCTTGGATTCATAATATAAGGTGGTCTCTCCTCATATGTCATTTAACACTGACCAGGGGGATTAATAGATTAGTGCTGTGGCCCACCCAGTAGAGATGAAGTTCTCCAAGAGATGTGCACAGAATTCCTTAGGGAAACATGGAGAAAATATTAGCACCTCTATCATTTGCTTTCTATATTATCCTTCATAATTACTATTTTTACAAATGTTTTATGACATATGCTTATATTTTAGTATGTATGAATCAGATACAGCTACAAATATACACATTCAAAATTTTACTGGTAGGGTGCACAATCCAAATATTTTAGTGACTACCAATGGCTCTAAAAGCAGATAACAGCTCCTGAGATCTGTCCCTTTATCTTCCATTTTTTTCTGTGTGATTTGGACACCTCATTTCACTTAGGAGACTAAATGCCCTCCACTACCTAAAGGAAATAACAACAGTATTGAATTCATAGGGCTGATTTTATGAATGAGATAAACTAATGGAGGGGAACCATGTACACATTGACTAGCATTTACTAAGCTCAAAAAAGGAAAGGTAGCAGTTAATTCATAACATAGAAAAGACTGTGAAAACACCATTTCTTCAAGGGGTTTGAAATATACTTTGAAAATCTCTGGTTCAATAGTGTGTGGTCATGTGAGACAAGAAAGTGATCACCAGACGACGTGAGAGTCTTATCTATAGTGCACTTGCCTTCCATTTCTGAAAACTAACAGCCTCTTTGTCTTGTTTCTCTGCTCAGACTAAGCCACGTCTCCAGCGAGGTGGAAGTTCTGCCTCCCTCCACAACAGTCTCATGAGAAACAGCATCTTCCAGCTGATGATACACACCCTCGACCCACTTGCTGAAGGTAAACTTCAGGCTTTAGTTTGGGAGCTTGTTTGGGGAAAAGGAGGATGTAAAATGGCTTTTCTTCATAAAACACATTAATTCTTCCATCACATGAGCCTGCCAAAGTCCTCTTGTTTAGCCTCTGCCCTTTGGTAGACTTTTTCTGCACCACCCCAGTTCGTGATCAGAGATTTGTGTACCAGTAATAGGATCTGAGGTCTGTGTGCTGATTCTGTCTTTTGCTGCCTCTAGCATGAATATAGTTTGTTTTGAGACATAGTTGAGCATAGGGTGTCGTCCCCTTCCAGCTGGAGTTGAAGTTCCCTCTCATCCTTCCTAAGTTTTAAATGAAGTCATGTGTGAAGATAAATTGTGCATCTTTAAAGAAAAAAAGAAAGAAAAGGAGAAAGAAACTCCATGACTTAGGAGGGCATGAATAGATTGGGGAATGATGTTCACTGCAGAACATTGACATTGTACTGATTCTTTGACAATCAGAGGGCAGAAAATGAACTTCTCTCCACCAAAGCACCCTCTCTGAGGTAACTCTTAGGAATACTCAGTGACCCAAACATCCTGATCCACCTTCTAGAGTAATCATGTAAACTATCATAAGAGGCCACGATTGTGTTCTTCAGTTTTACTCATTCACAGTGAAGCCAGATACGTGACCCTCATATATATCCTAACAATTTAATTTTTCAAGTAGTTAGATATCTGCTGTATCAAGTAAATATCAAGTAAAACTGCAAACAAAGTCCAAATATCAGTGCAAGTCTCTTCTCCCTTCATCCCTGGACTTTATAACAGGGCCTGATATTACACCAGGTCTCTGCCAATGAATGAACAGGTGAGATAAGAATGTAAAATCATGTTACATGAGTCAGAGCTCTTACCAATATAAAGCTTTGCTAAATAATGTCAAGGGTATGGGCAGTCAATAGATTAAGATGAAGTAAAGAAAAATTTGAAACCTCAAAATTGACCCCCTTTCAATGGGGCATGTGCAGTTGTATGGGGGAATATAAAAATAAAATTTATTATTTATAAAAAAAAAATTGACCCCCTTTCACTTCAGTCCTCACTGAATGCACACCTCTCACCCAGAGTAACAGGTGAGGTTAGTGGGGTCCTCTCACAGTAGAGTCATGAAATCTTCATTTTGTATCCCAGAAAGCTATATCACTCTCTCACAGAAGGACCCTGTTTCTTAGATCCAAGTTCTCTTTACGAGGGATAATTAGCCAGGCACATCCTCCATATCTCCACTCCATTTTCCCAGACTTCCATTTGACAAGAGAATTAGACCAGGTCACTTCCCTTCTTTTTCTTCCCGTGAGATATGCCCTGACAGAAAGGGAGTGAAGGTATCCCAGGCCCATGTTTCCTCACAGCCACCAGAAGTTGTGTGACTTTGAGCAAATTAGTACCTCTAGTATCTGGTTACTTCATCTGTAGTAACAGTTACTTTTGTCTAGAACTCTGTGGTAGACAGAGCATTTCACACCTTTGAACTTAGGCTTCATAATAACACTTCAGAGCTAACATGATTATTCTGATTTCATAAAATATTGTGCCGTCGAAATACCTCAGAGTTATCTACTTGTCTCTGCCAGCATATTATTCAGTCATTTTCTTTGCTTGCCTGAATTCCTGTGGAAGTTTCCTAGCTGTCTTCCACATCCACCATTGACTTCTTCTTTGCATATTTTCTACAACGTAGCCCAAGTAATCTTCTTTAAAAATAAATCAAATTATGTCACTCCCACTTATAACCTTCACTAACCCCCCATAGTTCTTAGAAAAATTGTGAAATATATCTCTACATGATCTCTCTCACACTCTAGATCCAATTTGATTCACTGTTTTTTCTCCTCAAATAGCTATTTCTTTCCTGCCTCTGGGTCTTTGCAGGGGCGTTCCCACCCACAATACTTTCCTTTCATCCTCTTCCACTTTCCCTGTTTTACTCCCATCCATTCTTCAAGACTCTTTCTACAAGACAATTCTTGACGATCCAGTATTAGTAAAGGTCCCCCATTCTCATCTCTCAATGTACCCTGTAAGTTTTCTCTGTTGCTCATATTGCAATTTGTGTCCATTATTTGTTTACCACCTGTTTTTCCCAGGATACAGTAAATTTCTAGGGCAGGAACTCTCTTTCATTCACTAATTGTCCCCCAGGCAGAATACCTGGCACATAATAGCTTCTAAGCCTCAGAAAGATAAAGCAATGTAGGCAATGCCGTGCTTTGGACTTGGTTTTCACATGATTTTAAAACCTTCTAAAACCACACAGGTTCAAGATTATATCTTGGTTATTTTGAGCCAGCATCTTCTGTACTCTACCCCATCACCCTAGAAGGCTCTGTGAGAAAAGAATCATTTTATCTGTACCAACTTGATTATGAACAAGCAACGGAGGGTGTTTATTTTTGGCAAGGCAGTATCATATTAGTAATTAAGAGGACAGACTCTCTGAGTCCAGATCCCAGATCTGCATTACTAGCTGTGTGGCCTTAGACAAGTTATTTAACCTTTCTGTACCTTTCGTTCCTCATCTGTAAAAATCAGGATCATATCTGATGAGGTTTACATTACAGGGTTTTTATAGGGATTAAAGGAGTGAATATGCATAAAGCATCTATCACATCAGAAATATTTCTATACAGATTTGGCATTATTTTGTTTCATTATTTTGAAAAATAATACCACATGTGATTTTTTAAAAATTCAAAATATTCTAAAGGTTATGGTGAAAAAATAAGTCTTTTTCCTCCATCATCCTCCTAATTTTTTTCTAGTACTCCAGTTCTCCCTTGAGGAAACCACAGCTGCAGTGTCTTGAGGGTTTCACCCAGACACATTCTATGCACATACAACTCTGTGTGTGTGTGTGTGTGTTTGTGTATGTGTGTGTCCATCCTTGCCCGCAGATCTCAACAATCTAGAGTTCTCTGGGTTTTGTTTGGAGAGTTTAGTTTCTGGTAGGACTTGTTTCTGTATTCATTGTCTGGCGGAGGAGGTCACGTTTTGTTTCTGTGAGATAAGAGAAAGTAAAACTGGGTGTCTCTGAGTGGGGCCATCAGTGATTTTCCGAAACACCTGGCCCTCGTGGGGCTGTGCTGCAATTAAAATGTTTGTTCCTGTTGTAGCAAGATGTGCCTTCTGAATCTGGGCGCCTGCTTTCAAGGTGAAACCTCTCCCTGAAAGATGTAGAGTGCTCTGATGGTGTGAATCTGAGAGAATGCTGAGAGCCATAATCAGTTCTGGACTTGAGTGATTAGAAAATATGGAAAGTACTTCAATGCTTTTAAATTGCTCCATAGCACACAGCCAAGAAAACAGATTGCTCTGGTATTTTTCCCCCAAAATTCACAATCATTTTCCATTCCAAGAACAGCCAAAAAAATTAACCTACAGCTCTCAGAAATAGTCATCTCCCTTTTAGTTTGCATCTAATCACTTGAATTCACACATCCCCGTGCCAAACTGTCACCTTTTAACAATATGAGCATGCTGGTTACATCACCAAATTGACAGCTCGAAGACTGCAAAAGATTCCCTGTTGCTCTAAAGGATAGCTCACTAATGTTCCTGCTGTTCTCCTGGCTGAATAGTGCACTGACACTACATGGCATATGGCCAGTGCTCACACATGCAAGTTTTCAGTAGTGTTTGTGTTTTCATTATCTTAAGAAGGACACCAAAATGTAAAGAGATAGTGTCTCACCTCACCAAGTAGGGGGAAGTAAAGGCAGAGACAGAATTTGAACCTCTTTCTGCCTAGGTTTGTAATCTTTGTGCTACTTGTCATCTGTGTAACCACAGGACCAACAAAGTGGTCCTTGTCCTTTTGGTGAAGACACCAGCCTAAATCCCAACACCAATTACCTCATCTGTTAAGATGTGAATTTCCCATTTCTAAGCCTTCACAGCAAGGCTTCAGCCTTGACTCCTACTATGATGTCCCCCACGCTTGAATTGTAGTGACACTCCTGAGTTCCTGGTGCACTGTTCTCTCATCAGAAAAGCAAAAGCAAAAAGCAAAAGCTTTTACTCAAGCTTTTCTTACTTAAGTGAAGTAGCATTGGTTTATAATGCTATATAGGTTTCAGGTAGATAGCCTTGTAAGTCAACATCTGTATATACCATATAATATTTGCTACCAGAATTCTAGTTTCCATCCATCACCATACAGTGCCAAGTAGCATGTGTGGTTAGTATATGGCCCAGGAGTTACACCACCAGGTTCAAATCTTGGTCAGCCTCTGCTCTGGGAATTGGAGCAGCTTCCCAACCTCACTAGACCTCAGTTCTTCTATTTGTGAAATAGAATGTAAGAACTCGACCAGCACAAGTTCATGATTACTATTAATCAAACTTTAGGACTTTGGTTTCGTTTTAAAACAGAGCAATTATAATTCCACTGTACAAAGCTTCTGGTGAGCATTCAATACAATATTACCCCCCAAAAAAAACATATAATTAATGCTCCATAACTGTTGGCAATGATTTTTCAGTTAAAATTGTGTCTCCTGTCATGTAATAGAATCTAATGGCAGTGGCTTATAGTATTTTTAAGACTTTTTTAGACTTTGGGCTGACAAAATTTTGAAAGGAAAGTGGCAGAGATTCCCATGCGTGTCCCATACATGCATTGCCTCCCCCATTATCAATTTCACTCACCAATACATTTCTTGCTAAAGGTGAATCTAGATTGGCACATCGTAATCATCCAAAGTACATAGTTACCTTAGTGTTCACTCTTGATCTAGTACATTCTATGGTTTTATAATGACATATATCCATCATATAAAATTATAATACCATACAGATTGTTTTTACTGCCCAAAAAATGCTCTATGCTTTGACTACTCACACACACACACACACACACACACACACACACACACCTGGAAGCCACTGATTTTTTTCTTGTTTTCATAGTTTGCCTTTTCCAGAATGTCTTGGAATCATATAGTACATAGCCTTTTCAGATTGTCCTTCATAAATTTTTAGAGTTTTATTTCTCTTATTTAACACTTTTAGTTCTCTTATTTAACAGGAAGCCCAATAATAGACAGTTTAAGGCTGGTAACAGTTCCACCCTGCTGTGAGGGATCCAGACTCCTCCTGTTTGTCCATTCTTTCATCCAGACCATGGCCCTTTCGTCTCTCTCCTTCCTCTCCCCACTTCATATCTGTATTCTGGAAAGGAAGAAGTGGGAAGAAGTAGGAAGGATGAAGAAGACAGTGCAGCTTTTTTTTTTCACCAGAGAAACGTTAGTGAAGCAGACTTCCACTTATATCACAATAGCCATAACAGGCCAATGTGGTCACCCCAACTTATACTACCTTCTACTGCACCCTCTCTGAAAGCTTCAGATCTATGGTTAGCTTTCAAGGGTTAGTTTCAAAGTTTGTCTTTGTCAGACCCATTTGTTTGGTTTTTCAATATTCCAGCTGTAAGTGGCACTGTCAGGTATTTATCTTTCTCCTTCTGGCTTATTTCTCTGAGCATAATCCCTTCCACCTCCATCATGTTGCTGCAAATGGCATGAGTTTATCTTTTTTGATTGCTAAATAGTATTCCATTGTATATGTACCACATCTTCTTGATCCACTCATCTATGCTGGGGTACTTAGATTGTTTCCAAATCTTGGCTATTGTAAATAGTGCTGTTATTAACGTAGGAGTATAGGAGGTTTCCTTTCAAATTAGTGTTTTTCTATTTGGGGAGAAGAATTACTGGCTCATATGGTAGATCCAATTTTAGTCTTTTGAGAAATCTCCATACTGTTTTCCATGGGAGCTGGGCCAGTCTACTTTCCCGTATGGTAGGAAGTGTTTGCTCCCTGCCTCTGTCCTTCCTATGAGTTCTGCTGCGAACTTCTTCCTCTTTTCTTTCCAAATTCTTTGTTCTTCTTTCATTTCCCTTTCTTTTATTCTCTTTGATATACTATTGGTTCTTCTGTTATTGCATTCCTTGGGCCTAATTTTATCTGTTAAAAGAAATACCACTACAAGATTCTAGGAAGTTTATTGTTTTAACCATTCATTTTATAAACTCAAACACCTGTAAAATGACATCTCCCCCATAGCTGGTATTGTGTTTGAGAGGGAAACTGAACAAGAAGCTCTTTATTCATTTGTGTGGGTTCGCGGATTCTTTTCTGTAATTTTAACTGTTCTCTTCCTCATGAATTTTTTTTGATTTACCTTTTTTATTATATAACAATTTTTTGTTAGTAATAGCAAAATTTAACAAATAAAGTGCACTCAATGCCCAAGAAACACAAAAGTAAGAATAATACCTGCCTTGCAGTCCTGTAATTGAACTGAGTTATTTAACTACAAGGTTTAAGACACAACAGCAGGTCCATATGCCTGATACATAATTCCCTTGAGGCTGTTTTTCATGACAAAACCTTCAGAATCCTATAATAAGATGTCTGAAAATGACAATATACTCATTGTATGATATCTGCTTCCTTGCCTGTAGAAAGACAGGCAGATTTTCCCCATGGTAAATTCACTTCATGTTATCAGAGCCCATCTCTGTTGTTGACACTTTCCAGCCAACACATTTATATTCCATTCATTCAGATTGGTTGGGGAGATAACCAGGAAGCATGCCTCCTGCTTTCTGAAGGACAGTTTTGCTGCCTAATTTCCCTCTCCTTTAGCTATTGTGACATCCTGATGCCATCACTCCCACTGCTTTATCAGTCTGGCTCGGACAAGGGCAGTGAGCGGGTGGCTTCAATGACCTGAATTCCAGGATACCTTGATTGCAAAAGCCTCACAAATGAGTAGCAGGTGTTTATATTTTTTACCATCTTCCCTAACCCCTAGACCATGGGTTTTCAAATATCTTTTATTTTTATAAATTATTATTATTATTTATTATAAATTATTATTATTATTGGTAGACTGTAAATACTGGTTTACAGAATTGCATATCATTTAAGGGAATAGGTTTGCACCTCTTCAGATGTACATTACTACACAACACCCACCGTCAAATCGCCCATAATCCTCCATCATAGACCACTGGATCCCTCCCTTTCTTTCTACCCCTGTCAGTCCCCTCTCATAGCCTCAGTTCTGCAGTCATATTTCCAGTGTCAAACTTCTTTTTAACAACAGGACCCTTTGTTCAAAGGGATCCCCAGAGGGAAGAGTAAATACCTTTTTTAAACAATAAGAACTATTAAAAGTTTATGCACATTGGATCCTTTATCAGCATGCCCAATTTAATCATCTTCCTCTAAACCAGTGAAACAAACATAAAAGAAGAAAAGATACCACTCAGAGATGTGACAAAACCATAAAGTACCAGTGATTAACACAAAGGAAATATTTATGAATTTTATGGCAAAAGCAATCGATAGTAATTTGTGAAGAACAGTAGATGATCTAAATAAATGTTGATAGATTCTAAAGCTGTCAGTTTGCCCTAAATTAAACTCAAAATGAAATTCAATTTTAATTAAAGCCCCAAAAGAGATATTTCATAGGACTTAATAACTTCTGTAATTTTTTATAGAATAAGCAGGAAGAACAAAGACACATTTGACAAAAAAAGATGTGTCCATCAGACAAGAGAATATATTATGAAGCAGCAGTTTGCTTTGAAGTAAAGGTTGCAAAGGAACATAACCAAAATTTTCATTTTAATAGCCTTTGAGCCTAAACAAAACATAAAAAAAGGAAAAGACGACGAAGCCTAACATTACAGCTTCATCTTTGTCCCTGTGAACTTATCACATGCTCAAAAGGGGCAGTTAGAATTCCTTCAGAGTAGGGACATTGCTGGTGGCCTAGGGGTGAAGTCTTAGCTTTTAGCAACAGCTACAGCCTGAGTTCAGGCCTTGGCCAGGGAGCTAACCCACCTGTGGTACAGCAAACCTCTCCTATCTCACCCGATGCTCCCTTTAGTAGTATATTTCATTAAATCCACCTGTTCTGCTCCCAATAAAAAGCCACTGTCACAGATAGGACTATATGCTGACCATGTGAAAAAGCACTTTTATTTTACCAACAAGCACCCATTCAAATGTATATTGACATACAACAGTCATCTATGAAGTAAGATCATTCAAAGGTGTTTTCTCCCAAGTGAGACACTAAAAGCATCTCTGCTTTTCTAATAAATAGCAGGGCCTCACTAGTGGAGTATAGATTGAATGGCTTGCACTGAGTTATGAGACAGTTTCCTCTGATAGTCACCAAAGTTCTTCCTAATTTTGATTCTTCATCTGGGATTTGCACTATGTACTTTGCACTCATCTCTGAATGATGCTCATACACTGACTGTTGATCATACTAGAAACACAAATCCTCAAGCTGTTTTCAGGGTCCATTTGTCTCCTGACCTTATAATGTCAGATCCACCAAATCTGGCCTTTACCTCATCCACTAAACATAATTTCCTAATCCACCCCAAACTGTCCTTTAAAGGTTGTCTTGGGGCTCAAATGAGACTATATGACATATGCACACATGTTTGTGCATGCGCACACACACACACACACACACACACTTGCTTTTAAAGAGTCAAGCAGCCTTGTTTGCATAAAATATAGGGTCTTCATCCATTTGGGTTCTTATTTCATTATCTGGGCTCATGTAGTCATTCATTCACAAAACACATTCCTGTGCAGGATATGAGTGGACACCCCCTTGAGAATATTTTCTTTGACAGGTTCCCCAGCAGAGATAAGTTTTAGAGGAACATTAGCTGCTCTTTGCCCCAGCCTAGTTCACTTCCTGAAAGCCATCTTATTTTTTTTAATTTATATTTTTTATTTATATCTTTAACATCATTGTGTATTGCCTGTAAAATTCCCACTACCAATTCACTCGTGAACCATCGCCATAGTCCCTCATGCTTTCCTCTCCCATTTTGATCCCTTTTCTTCCCCCTCCCTCACCGAATGTCTCTGATTTATGGTTGCCTTCTAAATTTGTTGTTGTTATTATTTTTCCTGATCCCTTATTTGGTTTCGCCTATATTCCTCCTATATGTGAAACCATTTGATATTTTTCTTTCTCCTTCTGGCTTATTTCACTGAGCATGATCCCTTCTAGCTCCATCCATGTTGCTGCAAATGGCATGAGTTTATCTTTTTTAATTGCTGAATAGTATTCCATTGTGTATATGGAATACTATACAAGTATAGTATAGTATTCCATTGTGTAGTATTCCATTGTGTATATGGAATTCCAGTATCGTATTCCATTGTGTATATGGAATACTATACTATACTTCTTGATCCAGTCATCTATTTTTGGGCATTTGGGTTTTTCCATAGCTTACCTATTGTAAATAGTGCTGCGGTAAACATAGGGGAGCAGGTATCTTTTTTAATTAATGTTTTTGTGTCCTTTGCATGTATTCCTAAAAGTAGAATTGCCAGGTCGTATGGTAGCTTCATGTTTAGTAGCTTGAGGAACATCCATACAGCTTTTAATGGTGGTTGGAGCAGTTTGCACTGCCACCAGCAGTGCAGGAGAGTTCCTTTTTCTGCATATCCTCACCAACATTTGTTGTTGCCTGCTTTTTTTAATGTGTGCCAATGTCACTGGTGTAAGGTGGTATCGCATTTCCCTGATTATAAGGGATGTTGGATATTTTTTCATATACCTGTTGGCCATTTGCATTTCCTCTTTGGAGAAGTGTCTTTTTAGCTCTTCTACCATTTTTTGACTGGATTGTTTACTTTGTTTTTGTTGAGTCGGTGAGCTCTTTGTAGATTTTTGTGATCAGTCCCTTATCAGTTATATTGTATGCAAAACTTTTCTCCCAATCAGTAGGGTGTGTCTTTGTTTTGGTTAGTGTCTCTTGCTGTACAGAACCTTTTTAGTTTGATGTAATCCCACTTGCTTATCTTTTTCTTTACTTTCTTTGTTTTGGGATGTGTCTTTAAAGATGTTACTGAGATGTATGTCGTGTAGTTTTTTGCCTGTAGTTTCTTCTATATATTTTTTGTGGTTTCGGGTCTTATATTCAGGTCTTTTATCCATTTTGAGTTGGTTTTTGTGCATGGTGTGAGGTAGTAGCACAGCTTCATTCTTTTGCAAATAGCAGTCCAGTTTTCCCAGCATCATTTATTGAACAAACTGTCCTTGTTCCACTGCATATTCTTTGCTCCTTTGTCAAAGATTGCCCATATATATATGGGTTTATTTCTGGGTTTTCTATTTAATTCCATTGGTCTCTGTGCCTGTTTTGTTTCCAGTATCATACTTTGTAGCATAGTTTGAAATCAGGGAGTATGATACCTCCATTCTCCTTTTTAGTCAGGAAAGCTTTGGCTATTTGAGTTTTTGTTTTTCATTTGAGTGTTTCTCTTCTCCACCCTGGGTCACTTTATTGTATGCTTTTTTGATGTTGTTTAATGCTCAGTTCATCCAAGGGTAGAAACTCAGCTGTGCTGACCCAATGGCTGCCAATAATTTAGCACCAGTTCTCTCTGCCTGGGAAGAAACCACAGAATTCACCCAGGCCACAAATTGGGGTCCAGGAGAAAATCCAAGTTCTTCTCTAGCCAGCATGCATCCATTCTGTATACCGGTGTTTTGTCATCTTCATTTCTAAGATCTTCCTGCCATTTTGTCTTTTGTGTGTTGAGAACCCTCTTGATGGAAAATGTTGATATAAATCCACCTACCTTACATAATGAAGAGGGATCCAAGAGTTGAAGCCATATACCTTTGCCTTTCACAGGCTTCATCCCCTGTAGAGAAACTGAAGACAGGGTAGTTGAAGTTGCAGAGTTAGAAAACTACAGAGCAAGGACTCATAGACATAGTATTGAAGGCAGCTAGGCTGAGGAAGATTAGCGCAGCACTATTAAATAGGCATTTAATTCAGCCCAGCAACATTTAAACACTTACAGAATGCCAGGAGCTCTGCTGGGTGCTGTAATTAACAAAATGAACATGATGATTCTGATTCCAAAATATGACGATTCTGCCCTAAAGACCAGAAAGCAAGTGTTTGATGAGCATGGAACAGAAATGTGTATATACCTGGAACATAGACAGAGGAGGAAGTGACTTTCACTGGAGGTGGGGTGGGGAGTAGGAGGGCATACAGGAATGCTGCTTGCAAGGGGTAACCTCAAAATTGGGTTCTGAAGTATTAAATATATCAGAGACCTAATAAAAGCCCAAACTGAAAAGATAGCATTATGGAATTTAGATGTGTTGTATTTTTGTTTTGTGTTTCAAACGGCTTATCCTGCTAGCCATGTGAAGACAGATGAAAAGTGCAGGAGTAGACAGCAGGTTAGGGGAACAAAAGTTCAAATAAAACTATTGCAGTAGCCTTGTCAAGGCTTCAGATTAAGGGTCAGTGGGAATAGAACAAAATAGAAGTGAGGCTATTTAAGGATGGAATTGATAGCCCTTCATGACTGGTGGGTCATGGAAGCATAAGCATCACTTTAGGCCCTGTGCTAAGATCTTAGTCACATGTCATATGATGACATTCACATTTCTGTGGAAAAAACTGGTGGGCTTGTCTAGACATGTAGCCTTGTAAGTCCTTTCAATAAAAGGAGGCATCAGAGGAAGAGAATGGAATGTTTTTCCACTTTAAAACTGAGTAGGGCCTCCCTGGTGGTGCAAGGGGTTAAGACGCAACCTATGAAGCTGTTCACAGCCACTGCAGCATGAATTCGATCCCCCACCAGGGAGCTACCCACATGGTGCAGCAGACCCCTCCTGTCTCATCTGCTGCTCTCTTCAGCAGTGTGCTTTAGTCAATCTGTCTGTTCTGCTCCCCACTCTGTCTCTGATGAATCCTCTCACTCCCCACACCTGTACCCCAGTTCTTGTATACATAAATAAATAAATCTTTAAGAAAAAAAATAAGACTGAGTAGTAAATGTTTTTGTATCGCTTCTGCTTCCAAATCCAGTAAAACTAATCAGAAAGTACCTTTTGTAGACAGTCTTTCCAATTTACAGAGATGCAAAAATGTATCCAAGACATTTGGAGATGTCACTAATGAAAATGTTGGCTTCCTAATCTCCTAATTACATAAAAATTTGTTAAGAAGATGTAGTAGAAACTTTCTATTAGAAGAGCTCAAATAGATTTTCTGAAATAACAAATAAATTTCAAATGTCACATGCATGGTATCTGATATTACATGTTCTTTACAGTTTAAACCATATTATTTCATTACCTTCAACAATATTATTTTCTCCCTTGAAACTCCAACTGGAAAGGAAAATACCAGAAAAAAATTGAATATTCAGGCAGAGTCCTGAATTGGAGCACAGAGGCAGTAGTAATGACAATAACAGAAATAACTAACATTTATTAAATACTCTGTGCCAAACACTGTGCTAAGCAGTTTATATAAATTGACCCATTTAATTTTTAATTCAATCCTATAGAAGGAGAACTTCTGTTATAAGCATTTTACATATAAGATCACTGAAAATTAGAGTAGTTAAATAATTTGAGCAAGACTCAGAAGTAATTGATAGAACCAATTCAAATCCATATTTTTTTGAATCTCAGAATTCTTCTTAATCACTGGACAATATAATTTTCCAAACAGCTAGAGTCCCTTTTGAACTTTGAAAATTAAAACTTGAAAATCTTTATATTATCTACTTTCCTAAGTTGTACATTCTTTAAATAATACCTGATGTCTTTAAATAATAAATGATGGTCATAGACTGCCTTTGGCATGACCTAAATGACCATTATTTTTGTCATTCTTATTTTTTAATCTGTTGCTCTTCCAATATAAATGTGTGAAAGAACATTAGAAAAAGTTTCCAATTTTGTGTGATCACCTACTGTGACTTACTATATTAGCCTGGGCACCTATCACTCACTGGGCTTTGGTCCAGTCATAGAATGGTGCTTCCCATATGAACACTTTCAATGCTCTGTCCATCCCATAAAACCTCTGACAACAACATAGTAAGGGAGTTCTAGAATTAACCCCATTTTACAGTTGAGGAAACAAAGACTTTGCAAGACTGAATATATACTGCAAAGTCACACAACTAGTAAGAAGTGAATTCTGAACCTATATCTATTGACTCCAAAACCTATGCTATGCTACAAGATCCTGTTCAACATTATGGTGTTACGGTCTCCTGATATCAACCAAATTAACTCTTATTTTGTGAAGATCAGAATACTATTTATAGGTGTTTATTTGAAGCATATATTATGATTTATTTGAAGGAAAATCAGTAGATGCTTTAAAGTCCCAATAACACCTACAGTATATTTAATGTGCCAACTATGTGTTATGTGACCTTTCTCCCCACAACCCTATGAAACTATTGTTCCCATTTACATTGATGTGGGAATTGAGTGTCAAAAGAGTTAAGTAACCTGCCTGAGTTCTCACGACCTGTAAGTATCAGAGCCAGCGGTCCACCCAAGGTCTGTTGAGCTCCAAACTACAAATATTCCAGTTATCATGCTATGTCACCACTTGCTTTTCACCATTCTTTTGGGAAAAAGAAAAAAACCTTCTGACAAAAGTGCCTTAACATTGTTATTGTTTTTATTTTATTATTTTTTTAAAGATTTATTTATTTATTTATTTATTTATTTATTTACACAAGCACTGGGTGCAGTCAGAAACGCGGGAGGGTGAGAGAATTCACCAGAGCCAGAGCGGGGAGCAGAGCAGGCACACTGACGAAATACACTGCTGAGGGGAACAGCGGGTGGCAGGAGAGGTCTGCACACCATGTGAGACCCTCACCGGTGGTGGGGGATAGAACTGGCGCTGAAGAGGCTGCTGGCAGCTTGGCAACCCAGTGCTCAACTGCTGCACCACCGGGAAGGCCCTGTTGTTGTTTTTAATTATTCAATCTAAAAGATACTTGGACCTCCACAGTGGCGCAGCGGCTGAGCGCTGGGTTGCGAAGCTGCCCGCGGCCTCTGCAGCACCAGTTCGATCCCCGACTGCTCCCCGGCCACCGGAGGAGGGTCCACATGGCGCACAGACCTCTCCTGCCACCTGCTGCTCCCCTCAGCAGTGTACTTCGGTCCTTCTGCCTGCTCTGCTCCCCCCTCTGGCTCTGGTGAATTCTCTCACCCTCCCGCGCTTCTGACTGTACCCAGTACATGTATAAACAAAAACAAACAAACAAACAAATAAATAAAACATGCCTCTATAAAATAAAAAAAAAGAATGTTTTAAAAAAATTAAAAAATAAAAGATACTCATAAAATCCAGGACATTTTTTTTCATCACTCCATATTGGGGATGATGCTGTTCTAGCTCGCTCATTGTTGTTCTTTAAAAATTCTTTCCAAGAAAAAGAAAAATACCGGATGGTCTCACTCATAGCAGGAATCTAGAAAACTTAAATAAGGGACCAGGAAAATGAATAACTATAAGAAAGTGAAAATCAAAATCAACAAAAAACTATGAACCAGAGACACTCTTTAAGGGGTGGGGGGTGGGAGGGGAAGGATTGGGGTCAGAATGGGGGGGGGGTTGCAATTGTATCGGGAATATAAAAATAAAATTTATTATTAAAAAATAAAAATAAAAATTCTTTCCAGAAACCTGCTTGCTCTAGCCTGCATTTTCCCCTTCCCAGCCCACCTCAAAGGGAAAGCAGCAGAACAGCACATCCAGGTTCCATTTTTCTTGCTTGAACATTGAAAGCATGTAAATTACAGTGAAATATGGCCTGAGTCAGCTCCTCACAGGACAGAAATCAGTAACCATTGATATTGCTAAGCAACACCACAGAGAAGCAATGCTACAAATTAGGTGACAAATTTGTAAGAAGTCAGAGTATCTGGGGACTTGCTTGGGCATTTTATTATGAACCATCTGGATGATCCACAATAATGGCCACACATAATTATTCACTGTGCAGAGATAATAATTCCCACATAATTATATGGCACCTGCCTCTGTGATCCTAACCTGCCTTTCATAACCTTCCCCTGTATTTTCTATAGTCTAGATACTTCCCTGAAAAATAATTGGAAAGTTATACCTGAGGGAAATTTCCATTCCTTTCCCCAAATAAAATTTAAAACAAATGAAAATAAAACCACTCTTAGTTTGTATGATGGCCAAACCAGCTCGGCAAGAACATGCATGAAGAGTTAGTCCTGGGGTCATCTCAGCTCAGTCAGCCTGACATGGACTCCACTTTTGTGGTCCCAGAGGAACTTGAGATCATGAGTCTCAGCCTGTCCCTAAATCAGAGATGAGCACACTACGGTCCACCTACATCATCTGAGAGATATAATCTTTGAGAGGACAAGAAAGTGAACCGGAGTACTTGACCTTCTGCATAAGTATTGCCTAACAAGAACACTACCCAATTCCATCAGTCTAGTTGCTCTCATTCACTCATTTAACAAATAGTTATACAATCTGATTTCAAAGCAAAGGTTACATTGATGAACCAAATATTCCTCGAATGCTTTGTTTTTTAATTTGGAATTGGTTGCCAATATTTAAAAAATCAGAAATTTTCACAAAATTCCAAATATCTGGCTTTCCTTAATCAGAAGCTCTGTCAACACTGTACCTGCATTCTCTCTCACTGAAATTCCCAGGCCTTGGTTCCACTGGTGATTTATAAGAATACCCGCCATGTAACAGGCATAGCATGCTCCAGGATGCTGGATCTTGCTGATTGCTCATTGTGCTGCAAATGTGGCATCCGTACTTCCCAGGGGCTGGGGCCTCAGAAAATTATCAGCAGATGGACATCAACAAGAAAGTACTTGTAGAGAGTGAGGGAGACAAAAATGGCAGCAAAAAACAAGCCTGTGCACCTGGATGTCCAGGAAGCTCAAAAACAGAGAGTTTTTCATGAAGGGGCTAGAGTCACAGGGCATGAAAATAGAAAATCAGGTGATAAATTTCTGAGAGGTAGCCACATGAGTATGTTCATAAATCCTATTTGAAACTCAATAGCTGACAGAGGATTTCCCACAAGTTCAGCCCTTTCTTTTCACTTAACAAAGTTCTTACCTTGCTTCCACAAGCCTAAGTGAGAGGTTTTAATCTCACAGAAAAAAAAGAAGTACTCATTAGCATAGTTTTGGAAGAGCAGGATGTGAAAAAGAACTACATGGGGAGAAATCATCTCTGTTAACACGTATGACATATGTGTCACCGCATGTTGGGTGCAGCTGTCCCCAGGCAGACATGTACAAACTTAAGAGCCTCTTAAGGAAGTTTCACACATGAATGTCAATCCCACACAGCATCTTAAGCAATGAGTCAGTACTTTGAAAGCTTTTTTTGACTGATATTTTGAATTTAAAAGTTAAAATATTCCTTTCCTTCTGACTTGAGTAAGAAGTGGGAATTCGTGGTTGTTTCCTCATTTAACCTCAATCTCAAAGTTTTTTTAAGTTAAAAAAATAACTTGCATTGACATGAGCCTTTGATATAAAACAATAATGACCACAGAAATCCTTTTAATGGAAAGTAATTAATTTTAATGGCCCATGCAGACTTTTTTGAGGTGAAATCAAACAATAATCTTAAAATTGGACTGTATTAGAAAATATCTTTTAACTTAGAATTCATGTTTTTTTGATGAGAATCTTTCACATGAGGAAACAAGAAAAAGATTACTCAGCAAGATACTCTGCAAGAATTTTAAGTATTGGATAGATCTGCAAGTAAAAGTGCTATGTGGGATTGGGAGTAGGATGGGAAATTATAAGTACTCGATGGCCATGCCACCCATTCACAAAACTTCAAAACAGACTATTTTACCCAATAATAAAAACAAATTCTTGAATTAAAAAAAAATACCTTCAGGCTAAAATGTTAACACAGCAAAACATGGTTCTGGGAGTTAGCCAGCACAGCCTTTGCTGAAATGAAGATTTTTCTTTTGACAAACTTCCTTGTGTTTAAGAAGTCTGGGGGGGTTGTTGATGTGCACTTGTCAAGTATAGACATTGACATTGGTGCCCACACACAGTTTGAATGGAATTTAACTACCTCTTGCTGGGCTGATGAGCTAGATGTTCCCGTTGGACTTTTGGCAGAGATAATGGGTACCAGTTATTAAGAATGTCCATGACACCCCAATATAGTGCTTTGTATATAGACTCTCATCTAATTTTCTGAAAACCCACCTGAGAATAGGTACTTATTGCTCTTTTTCTCAGTTGACAGAAGAAGAGATGGAGGCTTAGGAAGGATCACACAGTTCATAGGTAGTTGAGCCAAGTTTTGAATTAGCTGCCTTGTCTGTCTCACACAGAAACACTCTGAACCTTAGCAGTGATTTTAAAATACCAACAGTGGAGAAATTTCGGCAACAGAGCCTGCCTCCCTGACTTCAGCAAGTCCAGGGAAGTTCGACAAACTAAAACATTTTAAACTCAGTCATCTGGAAGTCATACATTTGCATAATTTATTTAGGAAATGTAAGGAGAGTGCCTGATATGAGAAAAGCACTGTTCTAGATTCTGTTAGGAAGAATCTAAAGACGGCTAGGTAGACATCTGCCTCTGACATATGGACAGCCTAGTTGAAGGGGCAAGCTTGGTGCAGATGTTGGAAGGGAACATGCCCACATCCCCTGCTGGAACACAGTGGCTGCCTGAGTCTGCTTCCACATCTTGCTCACATGGTCGTGGTCCATGTTCTGATATTCCCCACAGATCTGAAAGTAGAAGAGCAGGACTGATTAAATGATTTCTTTTAAACACTGTCCCCGACATAGGAGAATATCTGTTGTTCAACAACAAATATCTATCTAAATCCTCTCTACATAATGTTGCATTTGTTTTAGCAGACCTATGTAAAATATCAGGTTCTCTAAATGCTCTGCCCCATGTCCCATGGATTCTTCATCACTCTTCTCCCTTTTTAAAAAATTTATTTATATATTTTTACATAAGTGTTCATTTTTGTCCAAGTTTGATTTCTCCTCTCAGGTGCAATCCCATAAAATTACCACCACCAAGACACCCATGAACTATCACCATAATCTCTTAAAGAAGAAGAAATCTTAAAAAGCCATCTTTCACTCTTCTTTAGTGTGCTTTGTTGGTGAAAGTGCCCATTATTGATTGCTTCATGGGTGTCATTATCTCATCTACTCTATACCACTGCATTCTGAGACTGACACAATTATGCTCCTTTACAGTGGAGAACACCAAGTCTCAGAAAGGTGAACAATTTGCTCAAAGTCACACAACTAATAAATTGCTGATCTTGGGTTCACACCTATACCCTTGACTCCAAAGTCCATGTTCTTAACTTCCATTCCTACTGAAAACAGTCCTTCCACGAGCATGATGTAATCTAGTCTCCACACACACCTCTTTGATAGGTAATAGGTAGCCTACCAGGAAACTACCTGTATTGATAAAGCCCTAATTTTTAGGTATTCACATGTAGTTCAAACCATTACCAAAAATAAAGCAGTTCTTTGTTTAAAAAAAAAAATAAGCAATGTAATCATATTTTTCCAGAAGCCAACACTTAAGTGATAAATGCTTGTTTTCATTGATTTCCCTACCTCTATTTTTCCTTCTAAGAAAATGAACTCAGCACAGATGCTTCCATTGATTTTCTGTTTTATACATCAGAATTTTGAGGCCTGAAATGTGATAAATAATTTTCCTGATGCTTCTATCTGGGGAGATTAGCTAAAAAGGGAGTTGAGAGTGCCAAAGGCCTCAAAAGTAAAACTGAGAAAGTTGCTGTTGGAAGAAGAGGTCTGTGTCCAGGCCCTTCTTAAGAAAGGAAGAAATGAGGAGCTCAAAATACTAGTTCTTATCCACAGATTCTTTGAGATGGAAAACATGACCCTCCCCTTGACCTGTCAGATAGGGGTGTTGTTGACAAGACCTGATGGATGTTGAGAGAATAATGATGAAAGGTTCAACCCTGCCTAGAGATCTGGGTCCTTGGGTGTGTGTAGCCCCAGCCATGCAGGTGGCACAAGAGCAAGTGTGGCCCCCCCAAAGGGCAGCATTCATGATGGGTTTACAGGCTCATCTCACACCAAGCACTGGGATCTGGAGTTTTTTTCTTAAGCTATGTAGACGTCTTAGAGAAACATTACAGAGAAAAGACACCAAGTGGGATCCTCGATGGTATTCCCTGGTGATTCATCTCTCTTCCCATCTGGCTGCATCTTGCTCAGTTGACATAATGACACTTCTGGATAGTGTGAAACAGCACTCACTTGAACTCCCTCACTCCCTCCTTCCTATGCCAAAGAAACTCCACCTGGACTAGGCACAATTTGAGTCCTAACCCAATGATGCTAGCCAAGCCTTGGGATGCTAGCCACTCTATGGGAGTGTGCTCACTGGAGGCCACATCCCCATGCAGGTGAGTTTTCACTCATGCCTCTGACACCCTCTCAGGCCACAGTGGCCACGGCTACTTTCCATCAGGTGTCCCTGGTCTGTAGGACGCCAGTAAGGTGCGTGATGTGCTCTGGCTTACATGTGTGTGTTGCGTTTGTTTTGGTGTCATGTCAGACCCCTTCTGCACCTTCTGAAGCCCAGCTTAGGGAATAGAGCAGCTGACTCTTAGAGATTCTGCCCCAGATGCTGAGCTGACCACCTCACAGCACTGGAGTGCGGAGTTTACTATCTCACCGCCTGTGCTATCCGTGTTAAAAACTATACCCTAGCAGGCAGATTTCTCTCTAATCCTTTTCTGTTTTGCCTTTAGTCTACCACAAACATGGTTCCCTTCATGTCACCAGGCAAATAGTGTTTCCTCCCTCTCTCCCCTCTCTCTGCTTTAAGTTGCCACAGCATCTATTATTATTCACCTTCCGCTGCTCTATTCCTTCTCTTCCACCATCTTGAATTTAGCCTCATTATTGGTGTGTTCTGTCCAGTTCTTGTCTCTCTGTCCTTTTCATCATCCACAGAAGCAGCTAAGAAGCAGCCTAGGCATTGCCACAGCAGCAGGAATGTGTGAGTTTTGACATGAATAGTTTCAATTCCACTATGTAAAAGAAGGATAATTAAGGAGTATGATTTTATTTCTTCATACCTGTTTCCACAAAAGATCAGGAAAAGAATAGTCACATCTGCCACCAGCAGATGTTTGACAGTTGGGATGGATATGTGAAAGCAGGTGTGTATACACAGAGAGGTTGCCTCTAAAAAAGACATCCATAAAAATGTAATGGTATGTCTTCACTGTGTAGAATTTGGTTTTACCCAACTTTGCAAACACAGAGCTTCCTGTGTTCTGATTCTTGAGTAAATAATAGAGAACGCCAGCTGATTTTTCTACTGTCTTACCCCAGGTAAGAAATAGAGGTTACAAAAAAATTAGTTGACTAATAAAATTCATCAGTGTATTGCAAGGTCATACACATACACAAATGCATATATTATGTATGTAAAGAGTATTTAATATTTATAAAGGTATTTCAGTTCTTTAAGAATTCCAAACTTGTGCAGCATCATATATATATACACATGAGACCACTGTTCTTATAATACCAGAAAAAAATTATTTTCCACTAAAGGTAATCCTTGGAAGTCATACAATTATTTTCTTGTTACACAAAATTCAAATTTCTCATGGAAGCCCTTGCATCCTTTATCACGTACCTAACAAAATCCAGAATAGGCAGGTTTTTGCAGAGAGCATAACAATGGGGTGATTTTTCTCCTCAAGACATAATTTTGTATCAATGTGTTAAAATAGCTTATGGTAAAATTTTAGGTGTATGGAAGGAATATATATATATATGGAGAGAGAGAGAGAGAGAGGGCATGTAATACAAATATAAAACAGAAGAATAATGTCTTTTAAGCTAGATCCTTCATTCTGCACTAAAAACCCATCAATTACTAGTTGAGTCATGTGTGAATTTCTGGTGACTGCCCATGTTAATGGGCCCTGGAATCATTCTGCAGAATCCCAGGAATCTCTCTTAAGTCTAATTGATTTCTTAAAGTTTATTGGGAGAGCATTGTTATGACCACGGAAAAATATTTTTAGCCTCCTCACAATATTGCTGAAAACAATCTGGAATTCTCATATGAACAAGAATAAAAGTTCCTATTTTAGAAGTGAAGTAAGAAAAACAGAAATGGTACATCCCCACCTCTTCTCTCACTCAACCCGAGCTGCCACTCTCACCAGCTGACTCAGAACAGCTCGCTTCCTGCCAGTGGTTTTCCTTCCAGCTGAGTCCTTGGGTGGTCTGCACACAGAGGGGGGCTGCTGAACACCCCTGTCCTCTGCCTTCTACACAGCAGCAGAGGATGCCTCGATCTGGGTACTGCGGCTACTCTGTCACCTGTCTGCACCAGGCAGTCTCCCCTGGAATTATGCCTCCCTTTTCCTCCCAGAGAAAGCTGCACCTTTCACAGCTCTTCCAAGCATGCTGCACCCATGGTATTAATTAATTAATAAAAGATAAGAAGTGAAAGAGAAGTTTAGAACCTGGTTTTTTTCATTTCTGGTTTTCCTAGGTAGCCTTCCTTCATCTCTAGGAAAGTGGTTCTGTTGGAGAAGAGCTGTGGAGTGAACTGGAACTACAGCTCCATGACAAGGAATCCCATTGCACAAGCCTCCCTGAGTCTGGGCATTGTCCTTGGCCAGCCCTTTCTCTGGAGTGTCACCTCTATAAAAAAAAAATCACAGGGCTAGGCTAGACCTGGTGAGAAGTTATCTTTGCCAAGTATTCTGTTTCGTCAGATGTTAAAATAACTGTGTCCTATTCTGTAATGCAGGGCACATCCTACCCCCAGTGAAATAATATATTTTAAGTGATTTCTGCAAATGGGCCGTGAAAGCTGTCTGCCACATGGCCCATGTTTGCACATCTCTATATAGTTACGATTGTGGAATTTGACAGTATAACTCTGAATCTGATTAATTAAGAATGTGTAAAAACAAAGTTCTTGCATTACAGCTCGTTCCTTATCTTTGTGTCTTTTACTGTGATGTTGTAGAACTTGGATCATATGGAAAACTAAAATATTATGACACAATGACTGAAGAAGGTAAGAATGATTTTAGAATTGTATGCATTGGCTTTTTTTTTTTTTCATTTTTGATGTCTGTTGCTTGCCCATTTTTTTAAATCTTTTTTTCTTCTTTGCATGACTTCAGTGACATTGTGTGATTTATTATTATTTCCACATTTTTTGTCTAGTTTTTGCCATCGTGTTTATTTGGAATCGGAGACGTGCAATACCATGGGTAATCATGTTATTCCATTCAAACGATCCAAACCATCTCAGCTGTGTAACGCACTCCGAGAAATGGTGTCAGCAACACAAACACAAACACAGACCTACTGTGACAGCATAATTTCTTCCACATGCTCACAACATTTAAAAACACAACCAACAGTCTTCTTTTAATACGTCCTTAGTTTCGGCGGGGAGGGGCATACATTCTGCTGATGCTCTGATTTGTACAAAGGAACAAGCCATCTGAAGTAACTCCTAGATGCAGAACCTGCTACTTCTGATGCAGAGGGTTGTAGGCTCCTGTCCTCAGCTCCCACGGTCCCAGTTGACTCATCCAAAAGCATTACTTTGAGATGTTGGGACCTCCTATTCCAGCCAGCAGGATTGTATATATTTGGATCCACGCTCTGTGAGATTGGGCAGATCATTTTAATCATTTCCCCTGAGTAAATGAAGTCTGGCAGACTTTTGTTTTAAAATGTATTTACTAATAAATTCCAGGCACTGTCCCAGAGAATAACCTTGGCCAGTCAGAACCACTTCTCCGAAATAAGTTCACTGTGGAGCAACAATTTGAAAAGTGTGCATTCTTGTAAGGAACCGAGTTGTCCTGTTGCCCTACCCCCCACCTCACCCCGCACATACCCCCATCCTCTTAATAATAAACACTTCAAAGTCATGAAAATATATGGAATTTTTACATGATTTATAACTGCTTTTGGCAAGAAATCTAAAGGTATCCTAGAAGGGGAATCAGTTAACTGTATCCTTCAACATGAGAGAAACTCCCAAATGTGTTGCATATCTTGTTTGCAGCTTCCAGTATTTCTAAGTTGCCTTAGCTTGCCAGAGCTCTCCTCCTAGTTGCTTTGCATGCAAGATGCGGAACATCTGAGAGTCCTTGGTAAGAGGAAGCCCCTTCTCCGCCCACTTGGCTTCTGCACAGCACTGGGGCCTTGCTCTGCTGCTATCCCTGTGCTTTCCGTTAACTCTGTCGTTTTTCCTAAAGCAGCAGGCCATGATTAGGATCTCACAATGTGCCCAGGTGCAGCCCAGAACCCTGCCAGCAACTTGGGAAAATGCAGATTCTTGGTCAGTGAGAAGCCCAGGAGAAATAAGTGTCCTGTCACCCTGGGGATAGAAGGAGCAAGTCACACCTTAAAGCAGGGCACCTGGCCCAGCTGTTATTCTTATTCCACATCTTCTGACCACTTCAAATTTCACTGGTGATTGGCTTTGAGAAGCCAAAGCTTTGGGGGACTCACAAACTTCATAATTTGATCCCTCCTCCAGGCAGCTCCCTAGTTCCTAGCTTTGTTCTCCTGGCTGGGTAGTAGGTTTGTTAGCTTCTACCTGATCTATCTTGACCCTTTACTTTCTCTCTTTACTCCATCCTGTCCTAGCTTCCTATTGCCAGGGCAGCTTCTGCCTTCCTGCTGCCCCACGTGCCACATTTCTTCCTTACTCTGTTCCTTTCTGTCCTCTTCCCACATCCATCTAAGCAAATGTGGCTGTTCAGGCATGCCCTTTCCCTCCCCCACACCAAACAGTTCAAGACCACATGAAGATGCAAAACATCAATTCCAATCTGATGATACCAATTGTGCTGTCCAGGCAAGAAAAGTTAAAATCATGTCTGCAACAAGAACCATGACTGGTCCTTTGCAGGACTGTGAAATTTTGTTTGAGGACCCTAATGGGTCACCTTTGACATTTCTTACCCTTCTCTTGACTTTCCCAGCCCTTCACGCATATCCCTTTGTGCCCCATACTTAGCTGAAAATTAGCCCCATTATAGTGATAGCTAATAGCAACTAAACACATTTAGCAATGTGTGTTCTATGAGAGACTAGTTTCACATGTTGCCACTAGGAATTTTGCAGCAAGCTGGAGGAAAAAGAAAGCAAGATTGATTTCATAGTTAAATAAGTAGGGGAGTTTCTGAGTTAAGTTAAATAGGTTTCCTTACTATGTGACTTGTTGGAGCCTTCCATATGCCACTAAGCACTGAAGCATATAGTCCTTTGTAAAGATGGAGGGCAGATGCAGCAGTTCCGAGACTTCTTGATCAGGGAAACCTTTCTTCCATAGAGACACTTATAGGGCGGTTAAGCTAGCACTCATCACCTGGAATAGGAACCTCTAAAAGATTTTTTTTTAATTTTCAAAACACAAAGCAACCCTTCTCAGGCATTCATACAAAGGATACTTTGATACAGGAGGTCTCTGTGTAGCTATCACACCCTGTAGCAGCTGCCTCCCTTGGCAAGCCAGGCCTGGTTTAAACCTACTTCTGTGAATCCATTGAGAAGATTCACAGCCTGTCCAGTAATCTCAGAGCTGGCACAAGCCATGAATGACTTCTTCAAACTCTCAAGCACCTCTACCTTCCCATTGAAAAAATAATAATTATGATTTATGTCACATCCATGTTGTACAACTTAAACAAGTGTAATAAAGACAAAGATGTTGCAACGACAGCTGTGGACTAGCTAGCCTTCAGGAAACACCACCCTGCATTTAAGCATTCCTTTTCACAATTTTAGAAACATGGCTAGCCCTTGAGCTAGTCCCATTATTGTTCTTTCCCATGTGACTAGTCATTAATTGTAACTCTTCCCAGGGAATTCTCTGGGTGTTGTGTGAGGTCAGCTACTTGCATGAGGCCTGGTTTGTTTCCACTAAAGCGAATCAGTGGAAAGATTGATTATATATGCCACCCCATATCCTAGGAAGAACTGAGTAATGATTGCCTAAACATAGATTATTTTCCTGCACATGTTCAACTCATTATTGTACATAGCTCCAATGTAGGAGTCACTCTGCCAGGGGCTAGAGGGAAGTGCAAGATTAAAAGGTGGACAATTTGCTCCTAAGGAACTTACAGACCAGAGGGAGAAATAAAGCAGAATATTCCCTGGGAAGAAAGTGGTAGGTATCATAGGGGCTCAAGAGACAAGTCAGATGAAAAGGAGAGATTGCTTTAAGCTGGGGGGCAGAGTCTGTGGAGAAAGTGATCTTGGAACTGGGCCCTCAAGGAACAGTAAATATGGAGAGTTTGGGGGATGAGGAATGGTTAAGTGCAGGTTTTTCAGACTGAGAAAGGAATGAAAGGATAGGGCACACCATTCTTTGCCCGGTGCTCTGTTGAGTAGGTGGAAGGTTTGATGGAGACCAGATTATGGAAAGTTTGAACCACAGACTAAAGACAAAGGAATTGCAGAGTAAGCAACAATGAGCTATTGATTAATGTATGAACCCCTACTTGAGTACTTTACCATAAAAAGTTTATTTTTATTGAGGTCAAGTTGATGTACAGTACTATAATAAGAGTTATAAAAATAAGAGTTATGAAAATTTATTTTAATAAAATAGCTTATTCTCAGACTCTGGGAAAAAATCATGACATTTTGGCAAAGCATGGCCTTATCCTCAGAATCCTTTTCTTCCCTTCCTTGTCTTCAGGAGCCCTTAAGTCAAAACTGGAGCAATTTCTTGGGCCACACCCAACCCACCTCCTCACCCTCCCAAAACCAGTCAGAATTTTCTCCTCTGATTTTTTCTCTAACACATACGTCTGACACCACTCAGTAAGCACCAGACAATAGACTGGTGCACAGCCTGTGGAGTTTAAAGGTGAACCCCCAAAAGAATTCATGCTCTGATGGGGGACCCAAACAGAGATAGGTAATGTAGTGGGTAGACCTGCGGTGCTGGGGAGACCCATGTAAGGCATCTCACTTAACCTTGGGTAATGAAGACAGGCTTCTCAGAAGAGGCAATATCTCCATTGCCTCCTTCCTGCTCCCCAAGATAACAACTATCTTATCACCCACCTGCTAATAATATGTTTACTTACTAAGAACTGGGCACCTGCTCTGTTGGAGACATTTTGCCAGACCTGACAGATTAGTGAGCTGCCCTTCTCCCAAGGACTATATTTCCTTCAGTAACAAGGTGTTTCCAGGACAAAAATCAATTCCCTGGAAGTCGTTTTTGTGGTGACTGCAGGTCCCCCTATGTGGACAGCCATCACTCTATCCCCTTGTGGTATGAGGCTGTATATTCTTGAAAGAACAACCTCCAGTTTTGACTTTAAGTTAATGATCCATCATTTATTTCATGTCTACAGATACCCACATTTTCTACCTTTCAGTGCCTGGGAAATCCTCAATAAATTGAACTTGATTTCCTTACTAAAATTACTCTGAAAATATAGAAAGTCATTTCAAAAGAAAACAAGTTTGTGTAATGGAGCAGATGGGTTAAAATAAGATGTCTTTCCACCAATAGCAGGATACAGAACTACTAAATTTTGCTCTTTGGAGACACATATTCATAGAGACATACGGTAGACAGAAGTTTGACTAGTATGTTGCAAAGAAAAAAGTGTGGGAGAGCTGCCTATTTTCTATTGGCCTAAACTTATTGCTACTTAACAAAAGCCATTTGCAGAACAATAATTTCATCACCACTATTTTAAAAAGTCAATTGTCCTCATATATATAGGAGAAAAAATATATATGGGGGAATAAATATATATATATATATATATGGGGGAAAAAAAGTTCTTGTGCTGTCAAAGACAAAAATAATAATCACCATTACTTTAATGAAATTAAGATTATGTTTCACAACAACCAACAGAATGAATATGGCCTTACATGAAGCATGGGGCCCTAAATTAGGCACATGGCTGTGTTTTGAAAAACCCCCATTATTTCTAAGAAATAAAAGCACCTTATGGTCACATAGTCTAGCCAGTCATTCGATGTTCTTAACTGCAATGAAACAGTCCACTTCTTTTTCAAAGAGAACTTGAATTTTGGATACTGCCAATAGTTTTTTTCATTTTCCAAGGTGTATCCTCCAATAATATAGTACTAAACAGGCCATTATATTATCAGTGGCCTTCACATTATATTTTAATCCTTGCTTGAATGAATGAGACTGTGTTATTTATACTGATATACCAAACAACATAGGTTCAATGCTTATTATTATATGATGCAGAAAATCCAGATTTATAGTAGGTTAAGTCAAATAGAAATTTATTTCTCTCTTGAGTAAAATAAATTCTCAAGTAAAAGCTATCCAAAGGCAAGCTGGACATGGCCTAAATGGACACACCACAATAATCCAAGGTCAAGGCTCCATCCCTTCTTCTGCTCCACCATCCTACTATGTGACTTTCAAACTCAAGGCACTCCATGGCCCAAGATGACTGCTACTAGAGCTCCAGGCATCAAATTTATATTCCAGAAAGGAGGAAGAGCCAAAGTTCTTTTCCCCAACTGTTTTATCTCCTTAAGGAGCCTTCCCTTTAGAAGCCTCTGAGTAAAATCTACCCAAAACCTAGTTACATGGCTACACCTTGTTTCAAGGAAGCTTGAAAATGTAGTTTGTTAAAACTGGTTGATTTGCTATCCCCAGTAAAGTAGGCATTATTTCACTCTGAAATGAAAAGAGGAGATTGGCTAGGCAACTTAAATCTCCACAATTGAGAAATATTTTTGTGCAATTATATGTTGATGGGGAAGACTTCAAACTGAGCAAGCTGAGGGAGATTGAGGGTCCATGTTAAGTTTGAGAGGCCTGTGAGACATCCAAATGGAGATGTGGAGAAAGCAATCAATGTAGAGTCTAGAGCACAGGAGAGAGGTAGTGCTACTTAGATGTAAATTTGAGAGTTATAAATTATAGATGTCATTTAAAGCTACTTAACTGAATAAGAAAACCTAGCAAGTAAGAGCTCGCCTGCCCACCTGTGACTATGCAGGTGCCTCCTTTTTTCTTTCTCCTTTTCCTGATAAATCTGTTCTTTTAAAAAGTGAAAGAGAGAAAGAAAAAGAAAAGAAAACCTAGCTAATCACGGGCCTCCCAGTGGCGCAGCGGGTTGAGCACAGTGCTGTGAAGCTGTCCACAGCCTTTGCGGCATGGGTTCGATTCCCAGCCAGCAAGGGAGATTCCCACATGGCGCAGCAGACCTCTCCTGTCTCATCCTCTGTTCCCTCAGCAGTGTATTTTGGTCTGTCTGCCTGTTCTGTTCCCCGCTCTGTCTCTGGTGAATCCTCTCACCCTCCCGTGCCTCTGGCCTGTACCCCAGCTCTTGTATAAATAAATAAAATCTTAAAAAAAAAAAAAAAAAAGAAAAGAAAAAGAAAACCTAACTAATCGATAGGAAAAGGAGATCAGGGATTGACTCTGGGGACTCTAAAGTTTAAAGTCTAGGAAGAAGGAGCTGACCTAGCAAAGGAGTGTGGGGTGGGCAGAGAACTAGGAGAGAATGGTGTCCCCAAAGCCAAGTGAAGAACATGTTTCAAAGGAGGGCAGTGAAAAGGTGAATAGTATCAATGAATTGACCAATAAGATCAAAGAATTATTGTAGTAGAAAGACAAAAACTGATGAACAGAAATTGAGATGCTTCAAATAGGGAGTTTGGAAGCGGTATATTTATTACTGGTGACAAGATCTAGGATATAACTGCAGGATTGTGTAGATGACGTGAGCTGGGGGAAAGAGTAGTTGGAGGTGAGTAGGTTAGGGCATTGCAGGCTCACCAATGGGAAGTTATCAGGGATAGTAATGAGAAGTTATCAAGGATAATGATGGGAGTGATGAGAGAAAAACAGTGAGCTGGGATCCAATAACTTCAGGAATGAGGGATGGTGACTAGGAAGTTAGTTGTAGTAAAGGTGGCAGAGCTTATTGGCCATGCTTCAGAGAAGGGATGAGAAAGCCTCAGAAGTAATGAGGAAGGGGGTTGGGAGATGGAGCATTTAGAGAGACGAGCAGCTGCCTCTGGGTAGGGCTATGGGAGAAAGGCAGTTTTTGGGAAACAATCAGGTATCATTTGGCACAGAAAGACAAAGAGAATATTTAAAGAAGAGGTTGAGGGTATAGATTTACTGATGGTAGGGCCAGGAGATTGAGTCAGCTCAGGGATTTTCAGAGTCACGTGAAGATGAGGGTCTGAGAGGTGATGGATGACCCACGGGCTCTGCCCAGGCGAACAAGGGTGTCGCATGGAATAGGAACAACCTAACAATACTTTACAAGTCCTTGACTGAAACCTCTCTCTTGGGGTTGGCTCCATGGGCAATTTGCAGTGATAAAGTAGGGTTTTTCTTTCCAGGAAAAGGAAACCTTGGGGAATCCTGTTAAGTCTAGCTAGGGGTGGAGTAGTTTAGGAAGAAGATAAGCCTGCATCAATTCAGAGGGAGAGAGTTCAGGGCAGCACAAAAGACCTTTCCTCCAGACATGGCCAAAGATGCAATGGCTTACCTGAGAAGGAAGGTGTCCCCTTCTGTGGAGAAGCCAAGGAAGCCTCCATCAGAAGAGTGTTCAGGTAATGAGCACCTTGGTAGCCCTTCCAGTTCCAAGTCAAGATTCTGTCCTGTGCCTTTTATTAATGTGTTGGCAGACTTTGCATTCTGCTTTTAAGATTAAACCTTCTGAAAACATGTTCTTGCCCTTTGGTTAAGCTGCCACCAAGATTGTGATGGGTAGGTTCCTGGGCCAGTGTCTGAAATGAAAGGCTTTATATTATTGGATCCAGTTTACAGCCAAATTCTTTATTAATGTTATTAAATATAGTAAATAATGCATAGGATAGTTCCTGCAGAGTAGACCTTTCAGAGAATAAAAACTGTGTTCATTTTAGTTGTAAATCCAAGCTGAAAGCACAGTAGACATTTTAAAGAACAAATTTAATTTTTGCTCTTCCTTTCTATTATGAAAAAGTACATGCATACATAGGCTAAAATGCAAACACTACATAAGAAGAGACAATATAAGTGATTTCATAAGTCCAGATTTCACGCATTCCTTAGAGTAAACCTCTTTTATCAGCTTTTTAATATGTTCTTTTTTTCTGCACACTGTTCTATACCTGGATTTTGTTTAGTAATATACCTTGGAAATACTTCCATATCAGCACTTTTAGGTTACTTATTCTTTTTAGCAGATGCTTAGTATTCCACTGTGTGGTCTTCCATGGTGGGTTCAATCAGTTATCTATTGGTAAGCACCTAGGATATTTGGTTTATTTATCTAGTTATTACAACACTACCACATGAGCATCTTCCTTGCCCATAAAGTAAGCATAGTAGAAGATAAACACATAGAAAATAAATTCCTAGACAGAGAAATGCCAGATCAAAAAATATACACCTTTCAGATTTTGAAAAAACATTGCCAAATTGCCCTCCAAATGAATTGGGACCAATTTATGGTTTCCTTAACAGTGAATGAAAGAGCCTTAAACTACAAATTTAAATAACTCCTTTGAACAGATTCAAACTGAGTTCATTACCAAGCAGATAAGCCATTATGTCCTATAAACCTTCTAATTTCCTTGGTTTAGAAACCTGAATTTTCACCAAAGTTGAGTGAAAGCCAGGGTGCAATTATGATCAAAGTCTGCATCCTCTCTATGTTAAATGACAGGCAAGTCCTCCTATACAGACATTCCAATTTCCACCGCTGCATGTGCCCTTTTTGCCTCAAGACCATGGCTAGCCCTGCAGAGTCTGAGAATCACACAGCAAATTAACTTTCTACCATTCAGCTACCAAAGCAGGGAGACTCTAGTGTGCACAGACACCATTTCCAATACCATGTTATGTTTCATTCATTCCAGGTTTATGGTTTAACTCATTCAGTCCAACTTTCCATAACCAGAGGATTTTTTTGGGCACGTGAACAGATGCACTCTCTAATGCTCAGCCTTATCCTAGAAACAAATGTATTTGACTCACCTGTTATTTACCACATCACCTTTTTAGAGATGTATTCTTGCAAGCATCTCCCTGGGGCTGGATCTTAGGAAGACAGCAGTCTAATGAGTGTGCAAAACCAGAAGAACCTGCTAGTAACAGTATCAGATTTGTCAAAGAGACCAAACCAGCTGTGTGGGTAAATCTACTGTCTTCCTGAAAACCAGGACCAAGGAAGTCTTCTAATTAGAATACATCCAGCTTTTCAAATTTCATTGCAACTTATTTTCATGATCTCAAGTGTCAGCAGTAAAAGCAGAAAGATGGGACCTGGCAAGTAAAGGCAGATTTTGTCACATTGTATATAGAGAAGGTACTAAGTGGCAGCAGAAGGCAAATTGTGGGTCCTTCTCTGTCTATTTCTGACATCCCTCGAGCTTAAAATGTTAAGTTGCCTGCATTGGTCAAGCTTGAATACTGTTATTAAATATTTATAACATAATTTCCCACCCCCAGGAACCTTTCTTTAAAAAAAATAAATAAAAGTGGGAATCTGTTATACCAGGAAGTTGGCATGTTCAATTAAGCAGAGTAAGTTTCTCTTTTTTGATTAGATCAGAAGTGAATGGAATCATCTCATGTTTGTCATGGACACTAAACCTTCAGTCACACTCTCTGCATGTGTCAGCAATTCTCTTGCAAACCCACATTTCAAATGTGATTTATAGGCACCACATTACAAGGTAAGGTTGAGGGTTCTAAAAAAAAGAGAAAATAGGAACTCAAATTAACCAACAATTCACAGGCACATGAAATTCAGATTAGAGAAGATGATGTTTGTACTTGAAATAGTTAGTTGCTGTTGAATAATTGTTAGACTAATCTAGTATCTTTCACTTTACATCAAGATAAATAAGTGGGTATTATAGTGACTCATCATAGGAAGGCCTGTTTTGTTAAGTTCTTTTTTTTTTATATGTCGAAATAACTGTTCATCACATATTTATTGTGCATCTACTATTTGCCAGGTCCTAGGAACAAATCAAAATTCTGCCCAAATAAACAATATCATGACCCATCTGCAAAAAACATATCTAAGATCCAGGCTGACAAACTGACTCTGAAGAGACCATTAGATGGGAGTGGGGCCAGATGTTGGTAAGTGTTGGGATCTGAAGGCTGCCTAAGTAACATGATTCTTTATTCATTTATCTCTTAGATATCCACAGGGTGCAAAGGATAGGAACAAGAAGACATTCAAACTTCCTATCTGGCAGACCCTACCTGGCTCAGATCTCCAAAATTGAGATCAGACAAACCTCTTTGAGAATTTCTTTGTGTGAACTATTTGTAGCTGTGTATATAAGATAGAAATGTCCAGAAAATAGTAAGTTCCTAAAATAAAGCAAGTGATCTAAAATGATAATGTGCATTAGCTTGCAGACAGTGTCAGCCTCAGCTAAGGTCATGAAATTGGCCCTTTTCCTGAAACACCATATCCTGCTATCTGATACCTGCTTTAAGTTTCTTAGTTAGTGAAATTCCAATTCTGCCTGGACTTGAGATTTTTTTAAATGCAGTCTCAAAATAGACAAACACCAACAGTAAACACTATTAGGCTTTGGAATATTATCAGAGCGTTAACCAAGGAGAGAGTCTGGTGAGTTACTTGCAACACTCTTCTGATCCTTTTCTCTCCACCCCTTGGCACTCCAAGCATCTCTCTCACACACACATACGTACTTACACACATGCGCACATACATACTCACACACTAACATTTCCTTCTTTGTTGTTTGTGTCAATGTTGTTATGTTCATAAATACTTATGGAGGCCAAAAAAAATAAGCACTGGGGAGACAGATGATAAATAGCATCCTGTCCATGAGAAGCCACAGGCTAGTTGAGGAGAGGGTCAGTAAAAAGCTTCTGATAAGCTGGGGATCAGGATGGAGGAAGATGATGGAGAAAGATCCCAGGTTTTCTTGTCAGCCCAGGAATGGGACTCCAGGAAAGCTTCCTGAAAGATGTAATACCTGAAAGAGAGTCTTCAAACGGGAATAAAACAAGCAAATAAGGAGTGTGGAGCATTCCAAGTCATACACCAAATAAATCAGGCACAGGCAATGTGATTAAGAAGCTGCAGCCAACATCTGGTTGGATGGCTGGAACTAAGTGCTCAAAAGTAGAGTCACAGGAACTTGACCGATAATTGGATGTGAAAAGGGGGTGTCTAGAAGGTGGCTGGAAAACGCTAGGTATGTGGACATCACCAAGAGAAAACACAAACAGAAGAACACATTCCTAGGAGGGAAGGTGACAGGTGGGACATGTTGACTTAACCATCAGAGGGACTTCAGAGGCCAAGGAAATGTATTCAGAAGTTCATTGCCTGAACATGGGCCAGAGGTCTGGACTTGGAAATCACTGACATTCTGGTTTTCTTGCAAGGAGTGAGTAAGACAGAACAAGGAGAGGCACTGAGGAACAAGGACACTGGAAGGATGCTTTTAGGAGCTTGTGAACATCAGAAAGTTTTAAGGAGAGTAGTGAGGGATACCCAGCCAGGTGGGGGTAGAAAGTAGCCAGGAGGGTAGTTATAGTGAAGTAATGCTACCAAATGCCAGTTGCAGAGCTAAGAAGTGAAGAAAGGAGCCAAGTTTCCCAAAGGCTTGACTCAGAAGGGAGGGCGAGACAGAGGTGAGCACCAGCAGGAAACCTGTTTGCAGTCAAGAGAAAGGATTCCAAGTTGAGAGACTGGCTGTGATTATATGTTGAGGGGAGAGGAGCAGGAAAGGGAGAGTGATTGACGATGGTTAGGCAAAGTCCTTAGTGAGAGAAAAAATTGAAATAAAAGCAAAAATATCAATCTTTAAGATACCAAGTTTAGAAAAATATTGGAAATCTTCCCAAATATTTACAAAAGCACTCTGATATTTCCAGGATGATCCTTCTAGGGCAGATAGTGGAACCAGTTTACATGTATAGAATCATTCTTTATCAGACACTCCTAGAATCTTTCTTATGGAAAATTATTTTTTGAAGTCTTATTGAGGAAATCTAGCTATTTCATGTCATTAGGTGATATATTGGCCACCACTTATGATTCAATGATGCATATATTCTGATTAATTACACAAACTCGTCCTATGACTACGTCTATAAATAAAATGACAAATTACGTTAATCATCTTTATAATGTGGTTCACTCCCAAAATATTTATTCATGTATGTCTTTATACAATGATGCATGTCAATTAATTCTCAATATAATTTGAAAAAAAAATCTAACTCACATCCCCAAAACATATTTAGTAAGACCTTTTGCAAAATACTTTATTACAATACTAGTTTGACTTCCACTAATAGCCACGTAGTCAAAATAAACAGTTTTACATGGTGCTTCACAGAAGTCAGAAAAAATAATGGAAAGGTTGTACTTCAAAACTCAACTTAAGAATATATATGTTCCTCGTGTTTTTGTTTAAGATTTCAAATATTATTTTTATGTTTTGCTTTGAAGAATTAAAACACCAGATCACACGGTTGAGCAGCTGCCCACAGCCTCCGTCCTAATAGGAGAACCCGCTAAATTCTCTCACCCTCCCGCGCTCCTGTACCAGCACCATATAATGTAGGAAGGCACCATTTGTAGAAGAGCTAATATTCCTTCTAGCTGCTGGGGAAGTGTCTTTCTTCTCTCCTGGAAATTGTACTATTCTCTGAAATTCCGTCCCCTCCCAAGAAGGTCCTACCAGAACACAAATTTTAAGTCCATATTTCTTGTCTCTTTCTGGCTGCAGGCTATGAACACTTCAAGGGCACTAGCTGGATCTCTTATTCACCAAACACTGCTTGGTACATAGCACAGGTTTGGTTAATATTTATAGAGTGGAAAGTTGTTTGTAAGTTGTACCAATTTAGAAGGAAGCTCAGACTTCCCAGGGGAGCTGATCAAAGGGAGAGCTTCACTTTAATTCCATGAGTGTATCTGATGCTCCCAGAACTTTTCTCAGGTACTTGTTGAGGGTTCCAAGATGGTGGAAAGAAATTTCCTTCCCCCAAGAAGTGAGACATTTGGGCAGCAAACTAGAATAAGGGCTGTGACAGTGGAACAATCACGTACCATGAGAAGGATGGACTTGCAGTCAGAAAGGAGAGGCATGGGTATATGGTAGAGAAACTTTCCAAGCTCTGCTCTCGACTGGGCTCATTGCACCTCCTCTTCTATCACAAAGTCTCCTTTCAGCGCCCACTTTGTCCATCCTGGTGATGCCAGAAGGGGTATGACTGATGTGCCCCTTTGTCTCCACCTCTGAAGTGTGAACCCCTCATCCACCCCATTTCTCCTATGTATCTTCCGACAGCTCCTGAGGTTTTACATGGGGACCCTCAGCCCCATGGGCCCATAGGCTTAGGTGGACCTGAAAGGATTTACTTTGGGTCATTGGCCAGCAAGGAAAATGTGAAAAGAATTATTGCCTCACCTACTGGCCTAGAGACCATAAACTTACTGCGCCCTGCTAAGCCCTGGGGATCCAGTGGTGAGCAAAACCCGTGAAAACCCCTTCCCCGTGGAGCATGGTTGCTATCCAAAAGCAATAGATAATCACTAGTAATGATACAGTGTGTTAGACGATGATAAATGCTTTAGGGAAAATAAACTGGGGTGGGAAATGCTGGAGGAAAAAGCTGCAACTTTAAATAGGCTGCTCAGAGACGCCCCTGGTAAGAAGGTGACATTAAATAATATTTGAAGGAGTTGAACGAGTGAGCCCCATGGTTCTCTGGGGAAGAACATTCCAGATAGAGGGACCAGCAGCTGCCATGGGCCTGAGGTGGGATAGGGCACAGGGATTTCAAGAAACAACAAGGAGTTCAGCGTGACTGGGGCAGAGGGATGGAGGTGGGCTTCACTGGATAGAATCTGACAGGTTACCCTCAGGAATTTGACTTTCACTTGACCTTGGGGAGCCTCCGCTGTGGGATCATGTCAGAAAAGTGAGTGGCATGATCTGCTTATCACCGTACTGGGGTGAGAACAACCCAGGGGGCGGGGAGAGAAAGGTGAGCGGGGGAGACTGGTGAGGGGACCAGAATTGTTGCTGGGCTGAGGAGGGAGGGGCTAGTGGTCAGATTCAGAAATATTTTGAAAATAGACCCTGGGTTGGCAATGCACAGCATGAGGGATGTGAGAGAGAACGAGGCACCCCAAGTTTAGTGCTTGCTTATTGCCACGTCAGTTTGTTGCCCGCCATCTCCGGATGATAACTTGTCCTCCTGACTTGCCTCTGTGCTTCCAGGGAAAAGGCAAGGAATAAGCAGGAGGAAAGTTCAGGTTCACTTTTGCTTTTTAAGTTCCTGCCAAGGCGTAAACATCAAGGACAGACAGGAAAGGCAGAACTGAAAATAGACTCAAAAGCACTCTTTTCAAATTTTCCCTTCTGTTTCTTTTTTTTTTTTTCTTCCCTTCTCCCAAACCAACGTCTGTTCACCAAGGTGTGTGTTCCTCTCCTCTGCATCCATCTCTCTCTCTTGTCCAGTCTTTCCTGTGTTGCTGATGCTCAGAATGTTCTGTGGCAGCCAGGAGCTCATCTGATCGCCAAGCCAGAGGGTTCCTGCACAGAACATTGCCTATTACAGACTTGGCAGGAAAGAGGTGAAGAAGTTTCCAGGGGCTGTTTTAATTAATTAACAGCAGAACAGAAGCAAAAATCATTTCCTGTGAGTGAACAGACCCTCCAAAGGTTATTTGGCGATGCAACTTGGAGTTTCGGTTTTACATCAGCGCGCTTGGGTCAAGGATTTTGAATCCTGATTGTTTTTCTAAACTCTTTCTTACTCACATTAGGTCCTTATGCTTTGATAGTTTCCCTCCACACTTCCTTATCGCCCCCTCAACACACACTCCCTTGAGGACACTCAGCTGGTGTCTTCTGCAAATTTCAGGCCAAGCTAAACTATATTAAATTGTGCGCCTAGGATTTGACGTAGGTGCCTCACGATTTGGGCAGAGTTTGCTATTTCTGAGACTTCAAGTATACAAATGTCTGTTGCTATATAAAAATCCAACACTTTAAGGGTTTACACCACAACAGAATATACTTTTTAATATTAAAAATCACCCTTTTGCTCACCTTGAAAAGTACTCCAAAATGTCTTGATTCTTTCTCCCCAAGCACAAAGCTACGATTGTTTCTGAGCCCTGACCTTCCATGTCACCCTTATCCCTGTATGGAATTCATACCTAAAATAGGTTAGAGAAGGGATCCCTTTACTGCCAAGGTCATGTCAGGTGTCTGGATGGCCCCTGGCATGTAGTAAATGCTCAGAAATTGTTACTCCAAAAGAGTTATTATTATGGCAGTAAATGACAATACATCTTTCTAGAACTTACTGTAAATTAAGAAGTCTAATATTCAAAATCGAACTGATGTTTAGCAGCCTCAGAGGTGATGACCTTGGCAGTAAAAGGAAGGTTCAAGAACTGTATAAGATGGATGTTCTTTTTATTATCCCCAATTTAAAATCTTGAGACAACGAGGAGTTAAACCCGTGAACATCAGTTTTTTTGAGCCAACCCAAATACATGGTGCGGTGGCAGTCCCTCCTTGCCTGGCCTCTGTCCCTCCAGGCAATGGGAGAAAGCTGATCTCTCCATTATATGAGGGCAAAGGATCAATGTTTAAAATATAACAAAACAGCTCCATCACCTTGACCTTCTCTACTTTAGGAATATGTAAAGTGAGCCTCTCCCTAACTAGTTCTGGACCAACTTTCAGGGACTCACTAGAACCCAAACACTAATCCAGCAAGTCCCCCTGAAGCTTAAACTACTGAGTCAAGATATGGCTAATTCCCCAATATGGGAATGGAGAAAGATGTCAAAGACTCTCTTGTCACCTTTGCCCCTGAGCTTTTTGTTGGCTTAGCTTCCATTTTTCCTCTTACTTACAAAGGTCTTCCATTGCTGGATGCTGTGATAAATCCTCTAGATATATTGTCACATTTAACTCAGGAGCCAATGCCACTTGCATCCCTATTTAAAGAACAGGGAAACTGAGGCTCAGAAATATTCAGAAACTTCACAAAACACCCCCAAAATAATTGGAAGAGGCAGGGCTTATGCCCAGATCTACCCGCCTCTAAATCACACCCATGTAATCACAATTCTGTACCCACCCAACTTCCCCACCCCTTTACTCCCCCACCCCCCAGCACAGACACCTGCTCCATGTTCTCCTCGGATTGTGACTTTGGGCTAAACACCACCCTCAAGGAGCGCAACTGTGTAGTGAGTTCTGAAGGTAATACTCTAACTGCTGCTTTTCTAGAACTAGTCTTTAAGGGAAAATCCTTTTCGATTATGGAGCAGCCATTGTCAGCACCCAGAATGCAGTGTGGTTGCCAGATCAGGCTAATTGAGGTGGAAGAGGTGAGTGGAGAAGAGCACCTTTGCAGCTTTGCCTGTTAGCTGGGCAGTTGATACCCAGGAGAAAACAGGAAGACTGATCGCTGCCACTTTCAATACCATGGAAAATCTGTGCTGTCAGTGCAGGAGGAGAGTGGTAACACACCATGTAAAAGACTCCGCTGGCCTGTGAAAGCGTTTGAGAACCTATGAAGTCACAACTCTAGAATCATCTCCTACTCTGTTCCCAGATGCTCCCTTCAAGAATTTGGGCAAACAAGCCCACGAGTGATAGTAGCCAACTCTGCTTGGGAAGCTTTTCCCAGCAGAAAGCGTGGCCGATCCTTCCATTCTTTCATGGCCCTTTTATTATCATCTCTCACTGGCATCCAGCCAAGCTTTGCAAAGATCCTTGTAACCACAAAGCCAGTGATTAGCTGGTTTCTATCAAATATTTTGTCTGCCAGGATTCATGACTTGGGGGCCTTACTTGGATTGGGTTATTTCAGGCTTTATTTCCATGGACTTATTTGTTCCCTCTTCTGAATGCTTTATTCTTATTTTATAGATCATTTTTAAATAGCAATTATTGATCATCTCCATTTAATAGTGCTGCAGACACTTTTAAGTTCAAATGATGACCCTGAAGCCACAGAATGGTTTTAATTTGTACAAGCATTATCTCCTATAAAGTCTCAGAACCTCCTCTTTCCCCTGCTGGGCCTTCCAGTGGATGGTATAAGGGTGTCTAGGAGTTGTCTTCCACAAGAGCCCCCACCTTCAGGCCGAAAGCTGCAGAAGACTAGAAACCATCCTTCGTTGTCTATACAGTTACCAAATAAGGCTAGATTGGGCAGCCAGGAAAGTATCTTGCATCCATGCTGCCTGAACAACCTCTAGGCCATCACAACCCCCTTCCACCACCACCCCCCATCACCATCCTGCCCTCCTCTTCCTTCTTTGGAGTTCTTTATCTCTCCTTTTCCTTCTCTTTCTTGTTCCCTTTTTCCTCTTCTTTCTGCTGGTCCCCAGTCTCTTCTTTTTCCTTTTTCTTCCCAGAGTTTGTTTGGGAGTATAAATAGAAATAGTCAGGTTCAAAGGACCTTCATGGTGAACCTAATACTGACTCTCAGCATCTTTCAAAAGTGAACAGCAGGGGGCCTCCCCGGTGGCGCAGCGGTTGAGCACTGGGTTGCGAAGCTGCCCACAGCCTCTGCAGCGCCGGTTCGATCCCTGGCTGCTCCCCAGCCACCGGAGGAGGGTCCCACATGGCACGCAGACCTCTTCTGCCACCCATTGCTCCCCTCAGCAGTGTACTTCGTCCGTCTGCCTGCTCTGCTCCCCGCTCTGGCTCTGGAGAATTCACTCACCCTCCAAAAAAAAGAAACTTCTATGCTAAGAACTAAAATCCTCTCCACCCCAAACTTTAAAAAAAAAAAAAAAGTGAACAGCAGGACTGCCCTGGCCGCCTAGGAGTTAAGTCTCGGCATTATCACCATCACAGCCTGTGTTCTATCCCAGCCAGGGAGCTACCCACATGGTACAGCAGACCTCTCCTGTCTTGCCCACTGCTCCCTCAGCAGTGTATTCCAATAGATCTATCTGTTCTGCTCCCTACTCTGTCTCTGGTGAGTCCTCTCACCCCTGCATGTCTGGACTACACCCCAGTTCTACTATGCAAAGAATTTTTTTAATTTTTTTAAAAGGGTGGACACCATGCCCGTCAATTCATCCTTCTTTGTCATTCCCTATGATGCCCAAGCCACATGCTGACCTACTTTATTCGGTGTTTCCCTTTCTACCTCCTTTGAGAGTGTGGCCTGTGCTGTACAACGATGACCTGGGAGGAACTGACACCTAAAGGCACTTGTGTGGTAGCAAAGTGTCTAGGTTTATGACTGCTGGAACTTGTGAGCAGAAAGGGCTCTGTCCTGTGTCACCTTAACTATTGGAATCAACTGATCCCACTCTAGCTTACAGTTTCTGTCATCCCCACCTGTCACACAAGTCACCACGATGACCACACCTCCGTGATTTCCACCCACAAGGAGCAGATGGAGAGGGGACCCCAACCTGCCATGACCCATCCTAGGGAAGAAAGACTCTCCAAGAGAAGCATTTCGAAGGTTGATTTTGGTTTAGCTTTGGTCTACCTAGAAAAGTAGGATGAGATTCCCCCATTAATACAATGCTAGAGAATCTGGCCAAGAGCAAATGCCCAGTGGGACCCTATAGGACTGGCAATATTTTGAGGGACTCATCACCTCTGAACCCAAACGATAATCAGTCAGTTAAAAATGTGACTCCTTTGTGCCTTGAAAGCACCACTGGGGAGCAAACAAGGATTTAAAAAGAAGAAAATTGTGCTGTGTTTACTAATCTCCACACTTGTGCATGTTTTTTTTTTTCTGTGCTCGTTGCATGCATTTACACATTAATTATGTCAATAATGGAGAAGAACTGGAGCATTATACTTATGGTATAGCTGTTTTAAAATGATGCATTTGCAAATGGCATTTTTTTCCAACACCTTTCCCTTAGCGTCTCATCACTGACCGACATTATCTGCTGTGCTGTTGATCATCCTTTGCCCTAAATACCCAAATGGAATCAGTTGTCTCCTTTCTGCTTTCATTGCAGCTGACTCAGCTGATTCGGAAAGATGTGCTGCATGCTCCGGACTCATTTAGAAACTGCAGTGTTAATTAAGATAAATGTTTGAAAACCAAAGTCAAATCACAGGACCCCTGGGCTAGACTTTCCATTGTCAAAAGCCAATTCTCAGATAAGCGTCTAATCTGGAGAAATGGCTGCGCCAACAGAGCAGCCGGTTCCTTGGATCTGTTCTGGATCTCAACAGTAGGGGCAGCTTCAGGGATGATTGGTGCTTTTGTTTATTTTGTAAACAACTGGGAGGGAGGAAGAGGTCCAAGTCAAACCTTTCGTCTGTGGTCCAGCACCTTGAGATTTGCAAATAGAGAATTGGTCTGAAGAGTCCACAAAGGTAAGAAAGAGCCCTATGTGCAAGGCATAGAGCGTGTGGGTGGGACAGAAGTGCTCACCGCCACAGTGCAGCGTAACCAAGGCAGCCACATGCCTGCGTGGCCAGTGCATCACCATTTGCCACCAGCCTCTCTCTTTATCTTCCGTCTCATTCTCTCTCCTTTCCACCACTTTCTCTGCTTCAGGAAGGTTCAGAGAAAAGGCTTCGATTCTCCATAAGATCGCCAAGAAGAAATGCCAGGTGGATGAGAACGAGAGGCAGAATGGGGCTGCCAATCACGTGGGTGAGTGTAAGGAGACTCCATCCCAGCCTTCCTGCAGGGCACAGGGGAGCAAAGGGACAGGACCCCCCGTGGACACCTCTGACCCAGTGCAGATGCAGAAGCCTGGCACCAGGCTGGGTGTCAGGGAGAATCCCACTACCCCCGTTGGGGACAGGGCAGGAATGGACATAGCATGCCACCTAGTCTAGGGAAATTCCAAGAGGAGTAAATTGATTCTATGAGATGCCATATACAAGACATAAGGAAAGTTTAAAAATAAATGTTTAAAAATAAAACCAACTCCTAACCAGGTATCTCCATTGAGGTGTAGAAAACCAAGTCATTACATAAAGAGAACGCGTGCATGTGCGCGCGCACACAACACCTGTCATTTAATATTGAACAACAAGGGAGAGAACCCCCTTCTGAAGTTCTTGCCTGCCCACCAGATTTGACACCTTTAACACTGCCTACAGCACAGCAACTAAATTATCATGTGGTTTACTTTCTCACTCCTAAACTGAGGGGCAGGTCCCTGGAGATAACACCGCCTCTCCTTTCTTAAGAATTCAGCAAATCCCAGACAGGTCTTTTTTGGTTAACTCTTTCTGAGCTCCAGTGTGACCAAAGAGTGACATTCAGGCATCTTATTTTAACTTGGAACACGATGTTCTTCCTCTCCTGTCTGTAACTGTAATATAGCTCTGTAATTCTAAATTCAAGCTAAATTTAACCTAATCTGGATCTCTGCTATAAACGATTCTATTGCCCAAAAAGCTAAAATTATCTGCTGACAAAATTCAGCAGTGTTACATTCAAAATACATGACACTCCTTAGAAAAGTTTCTGCCTCTCCCGTTATCCTGACTTTTAACTCAGGGAAAAATCTTTGGCCAAGAAACAGTCAAGACTCTATGAGGTATGAAAAGAAATACTGGAAGGCAATAAGCTAAATGTGAACATTAGTTACTTCTTAAATTGGGAACTTAAATTATATATTCCCCTCTAATTCTTTAGGCTTCTATGAACTTGGGCAACTTTGTAGAATGAGCATATTTTGCTTTTCTATCATAAAAATGCAAAGACACACCACAGTAGTCTACTGTTTGCTTATGATATTTAAGTTCAATTGCACGACCTCTTTTTTTACTTCGAGAGACATTGATAATGTCTCTCCTATGGAATGGATGAGTCAGCTTGGAGTAAAAGACTTAGATGCCTGGGTCCAGTCCCAGCCTCCTCCTATGACTGGATGACCTTAGACATGGATCTAATCTTCCAGGAGGAAAGAGGACACTTAAGTCCAAGGATCCACATGGCACTGACTGGGTCCCCAGATAAATCTGTAACTGAAAACTAATGTGTTCCTCTTCCTTGGCCCAACACCTTAGAATGTTCTTTTTAGTATGGCTCTTATACCCATTGACTCCATGTGCTTTCTTTGTGTGTGTCTGTCTGTGTGTGTGTCTGAATTATGTCACAGAAAAAATCGAGCTCCCAAATAGCACCAGCACAGAAGTTGAAATGACAACACCCAGTGATGCTTCGGAACCGGTACAAAATGGAAATCTCTCCCATAACGTTGAAGCTGCGGAAGCACAGGTATGGCTTTGCTGCCCTTGCTCTACTCGGCTACTGTTCTTACTAATAGCTCCATTCTCTGCAGAGGTCCTGTTTCCAGCTGGGTGGGCAGCAGGCAGAGTCTTATTAGTCCTCGTGTGCATTTCCCAGTTCCAGCCCAGGGCCCCACATACATCGGCAGTACCGTTACTGAATGAATACACGTTTTGTAAGCCATTATTTCTCAGGAAGAGGTGGGAGGACTCATGCATCAACTATTCTGGGCATAAAAGTGCAGATCTCTGAGAAGCAGCACCCAGAAATCAATTAAATTTTTAGTTTGCTTCCCAGGTGATTCTTAATGCATAATAATGGTTGGTAGCTGCTGTAGTCTAATTCTTTTTCTGTGTCTTTACGGTCAAGGTTAAATAATAGAGAAACCACAGCCATCACACATCAGTGAGCCTCTTTGGCCTTCCCTGTGCCTGCAGTTGAAACTCATCCATGCTTTCTGGCACAATCCACTCATTGTTCAATGGTGCAACCAATAGGTAGCTGTTTGATCTAGTAGTTATAGTGCTTAACATTTCCATGAACTAGGTGCCACAGATTTAAGGTAGGTGTGTATATATGTATCACCTTCCCACCTCACAGTATTGGGATTTAGTATCTCCATTTTATAGTTGAAGAAGCTGAAACTTAGAAAGATGACATCAGCAATCAAAATTATCTTGTTTGTAGGTAGTGGAGCTGAAATTTGATCTCATGGCTATCTAGAAACAGTATCTATACTATTTGTACCGTGCAACTCTGCCTCTAGCCCAAAAAAGGCAGAACCAAAAATTAGGTGGTGCTTGTTAGATTTCTGACTCTCATCCTAATCAAATATATTAGAATTTCTAAGAGTCCCAAATGTTCACTAGAACTAGAGAGCCTAGGTCAGTGTCTTTCAAAGTTTCGTGTGCTTATGAATTTCCTGAAATTGAATATTCAGGTTCTGATTTGTTGGATTTGCAGTGGAGCTCAGAGGCGGACATTCTAACTAGCTCTCTAGTAAGACTCTGCTGCTGTTGGATCACACTTTGAGTAGCACTACTCTAAAGTTGGTGACCCCTTCTCTAGACAAAATTTTCCTAGGGAGCTGAGAAGGTACAGCGTGCCCACGAATAGAGACCAGACTTCAGCCAATCAATACCAGCGTTCTCTTCTCTTTTCTTTTGCACCAGGATATACGCCACAAGAATCTGCTCTTCTTAAAAAATAACATGCTGATTATTACCTGTGAGCACCTTTTCATATTCCTGTTGGCCATGTGTATGTCTTCTTTGGAGAAAAATCTATTTAGGTTCTTTACCTATTTTTTAATTGTTATTTGTATGTTTAACTATTGATCTGCATGGGTTCCTTGTATATTTTAAATACAGTGCCCTATCCGATAACCCCTAAAATATTGACATTCTTTCACCCTTTCCGTAGGTTTCTGTTTCATTTTGTTCATTGTTTCCTTTGCTGTGTTTTTTTATAAGGTGTATATATCTCAAATTATCATACCGCACACCTTAAATATATATTTATTTGTCAAATATGCCTCAATAAAGCTAGAAAATATAACTAGAGGAAAGGATAAAGAAACAGTAGCTCCTTCTGCCCTTGTCTCCTTTGCCTTCTAGAATGCCGCCCTCCTGTCCAGAGCCCCGTGGTCCCTTCACATTAACTCAGGGTGAGCTGGCAGAGCAGCTTATGTCCACATGGATAAGCAGCATGTGGCAGCAGCAGGCAGGCCCCAAGGACATCTGGCTGCCCTTGGGGATGGCACAGTCACAGGTGTGCAGAGGGCAGCCTAGTCATCGTGCCTGTCCATCTGGCTGGCATAGGGACATCTGTGCCCCCTGCAAGGGAGCACCTTGCTGCAGGGAAGTGAGTCCCACCTGACCCCTCTCTGGGCAGAGCTGTGCCCCCAGGTCTCATGCAGAGAAACAAGACATATTTTTGTACCACCCTGTAATACTGAGAGCTCAAGGACAAATAGACCTCCAAAGAACCACCCTACCCTCTGGCGACAGGACAGACAGGTGATAAATTCTAGATCCACCAGGGGTAAGTTACCTCACCTCACTCTATTTCCTCATCTATAAAGTACAGATAATAATAGTACCTACCTCATGAGGGTTATTAGAAGCATTACATGAGATAATATACATAAATCACTTAGCACAGAGCTAAATGCTAGCTGTTTCTATTATTATGTGTCCATACTTGCCATTTAAACACTTTTCAAGATGTCCCTTCCTTGAAGGAACTCAGTGTAGGTAAAATGAAAATGAAATATATATGTTTGGGGTGCTCAAGGTATGAAAGTAAATAAATCAATAAATATTTGTGGTAAGTGCATAAGTATAACCCACTGTGTTCATGGTTGGTTGTACAAGGTACTCTGGAAGCGTGCTAGAGGAGAAATTGATCCTAGCTAGGAAAAATATAAAAGTTTCAAAGAAGAGATGATATTTGAGCTGGGTTTTGTTGGATGAATAGGAGTCTGCCACTCAAAGAAGAAAGAAATGATTCTAGTGACAATTTTTGCAAAGTATAAAATCTTAAGAATGACTGGAGAGAAACCAGTGGAATTGGGGACTAAAATAGAAAGTGAGGCTTGAGAAGAATCCACTAGAAAAGGTAAATTGGGCTCAATTCTTGAACTGTTCAATCAGATCATCTTTAACATTCATCTGATATGTGGCAGGCAATGTACTGAGCCCTGAAGGTATTCAGACATTCTAGCAGAGCAGAGAGACTACAAATACAAACCCAGCTCTAATTATAGACACCTAAGGGTCATGAAGAATATTAAGCATGGTTACTTGATGGAGGGCAAGTCCTTTAGGATGGAGATGAGGGGAAGGCATTTGAATGAGACTGAACTCTCAGAAGGAGCTAGCACCCTCGAAGGCAGAGATGAACTTAACCTGTCTGAGGAATAGAAACATCAGTGTGGCTGGAAGTGACAGAGCAGAGCCATCCACCTTATAAATGAGGATAAGGAAGCAGACTTCCTTCTAGGCAGCCACAAGCCATTGGAGCTTTCCAGATATGATTTACAGTGGTAAATATTCCTGGGGCTGCCATATAGAAACTGGATTTGGGACAAACAGTTGTATAGCAATAGTGAGACAAAGAGGTCACTGCATGAGTTGAAACAAAAAGCTGATGGTGGCATGGAACCAGGGCAGTAGCCATGGAGGCAAGGAATACATGGATCAGGAGGGCATTGTGGGCTCCCCCAAGCAGGGATGGCACGAACCCCCAAGCAGTCCAGACTTCACCCTTTTCTGAGAAAGTGGAGGAAGAATCAGGTTTCAGGTTTGTATTACAGGAAGACATACCTTTCAGTACGGTCAGCAAGACGCCAGAGTTAAAGACAATTAGAATTGTGGCAAAATAAGAGTCTATTAGTTCAAGGATCAGGAAATTATGGTCAGTGACCAAATCTGGCCTCAGCCTGGTTTTTGTTCAACCTATGAGACAAGAATGTTTTACATTTTTAAAGAATTTTTGTGGTTTTTTTTTTTTTTTTGAAGAAGCAGTAGCATATGTGACAGAGACCATATGGACCATAGAGCCTAAAATATTTACTATCTGTCCCTTTACAGGAAAAGTTTGCCCACCCCTGGTTTAGACCATCTGCAGTCTTTAAAAATAAAAGAAAAAAAAAAGGAATGAAAAAGCTTTTCATGTACTAATAAGGAATGATCTTCAAGATATGTTGTTAGTGAAAATGGCAACATGTCAAGTTATATCCAGCATACCATACCATATGGGGGGTCGGGGGCGGGGGTGCCTAACATATAAGCATTTGCTTGCGATGCTTTTGAATAAAATGGACATGCTGATTACCTCCCTAACAGGAGCCTGGAGATGGAGAACTGAGGTGGGAGAGAAGCTTTCAGTATGTCACCTTCTGTGGCTTTTGAACTTTGAGCCAGTTACTAATTTGAAAAAAATGCAACAATAAAAATAATAATGGGTTAAATTAAAAATGAACCAGTATGCTCTGACCATTTAAGAACACATTTCTGGAGACAAGCTCCATGAGTTCAAATCCCAGATCTGCCACTTACCAGCTGTGTGACTTTGGAGAAATTATTTAACCTCTCTGTTCTTTGTTTTCTGTGAAACAAGGATAATAGCAGTACCTATTTCATAGCATTGTTGTGAGATAGAGTACACTTAGGGCAGTCCTTGGCACATAGTGAGTACTAATAAGTGTTTGCTATTAGTAGTGGTACTTAGTAAAACTTAAATGGCTAAGTAATTCAGAAGACAAGCCTTAGACCAAATATTGACTGTGGCATGGCAAGCAATGGCTGCACTGGAGAGTTGTTTCTGAGGCAGAATTGAATAGATTTGATAATAGATTGTTTGATAATAAACAGTGAACAAATAGAAGTAAGTTGTAGATGAGGCTGAGGTTGGAAAGGCTGGGCGAGATAAATCAGGGCTATGACTCCAGAGTCAGAAAAAAAAAAGGTGGAATTGGAATGCTCGCGCCACCCAAAGCACACCTTCTCAGAAATGATTCGATGCTGTTTTATTGTGCTAGTTTTCTTTCTTTCTCAGTTGTATTTTTATCAAGCCACAAGAAGAATGAGGTGTGCATCCCAACGTTATTAATGGAAATGATGGGCCCCGTACACCACACATTCATTGCTGGTATTCTCCGGAGAATTTAGCTCATCTCTTGTAATTAACCTGCTGTTGTAAAAACCCTGTTTACAAGTGAACTAATTTTGCATTGACACCTCATCTCTGAGAGTTTACCACTGGCAATGAAGAGTGTTTTAAAATATTCCCTTTCACAGAGGAAGCCCCTTTGCAGGAGGTTTTTTGCTTCATTTGTATTTTCTGTGGAAGCAAGAAATAATTTGAGTTTTGAAATGGCTTAGTGCTAATTATCCCCTCCCAATGACTGCTGATACATGCTGTTGACGCTAATACAGAAAGGACTGATTTGAGCTACCACTGAGAATTTACCAATCTTCCCAAATTTTCAGTGTTAAGAATTTTATCCAGATTTGAAAGACAATTCAAAGAAAGATGTTCTTCCACCGAGAACCTGGTGTTTTCTTACACATTAACTTTACCAACCTAGATGGCAGCCGGGTGATTATACTTGGACTCCTTCCTCCACGCAGCTGCCTCTGCTACATCATGGTCCTTGCTGCATGAAACATGAAACCCTGTGAATACTTCTTGCAATGGGATAGAAGGGGAAGTGCCTTGCAAATTTCTTAGATTCTAAAATCTGAAAATTTCAACTTTTTAAAATTGTGACCTACATTTTTATATATTGTGAGATGACTTTTTATAGGATATGGCTTTTATTTCATTTCACCTCTAAGAGTCTCTCTGTCCTTAGTGAAATCAAAATTGTCCCTGTTTTGGTTAAGAGTTGTCCAGATGCAGCAATGGACAAATAGATTCGTAGAAGAAAACCACATTACTAGGAAATATAGAAAGAGAAAATATATGTGTGTGTATATATATACACACTACTAGGAAATATAGAAGGAGAAAATAGATGTGTGTGTATATACATACATGTGTATAAACACATACATCTATATAAACAGATGGATACATAGATACATAGAGGTTAGATAGATGTGGCTGGATAGATGGATGGAGTCAAAGAGTAAATAAATATGTAAAAAAGCAGGCTTTTTTCTTTACAACTTCAGTGCCACCTTCCCTTGTTAAGCCCTTCTTTCTCCCTTTAGGCATTTAGCCCTGAGTAATTAATTCCTACCTTAAAATCAGTCTTTACCTACCCTCAATAGAATTTTTAAGATTTGCTTTCAGAAAGCCTTATAGCGATGATAAAAATGTTTGAGTATTATGTGGCTATATGAAGGATGAGTAGGGAAAGATGGTAGAAATGATGGTGATTTTAAATTTCTCTGAAAAAACAAAATGCATAAAGATCTATCCCTACAATTAAATTTGGATTTGAAAGTAGGGGAAAGCCTCATTATGGAGGACAGCAGTTTGTTCTAGATGTTGGTGTTTCAAGTTACAAATGTGATTCAGAGCACATTAGGGAGACATCATAATAAATGGTTAAAATGTCAGCAGTGATAAGGATTCCAAGATTATCGAGTCCTTGTTACTTAGAATCCATATGACATCTTCCTTCCTAAATCCTACCTTTAGTAAGCAAACACTTGTTCTTAGAGATTTCTGAACCTCTTAGACATTGTGAACCTCAAGCCAAATTCAGTATCTTCTAAATGCTGAAGGTACAATAATAGCCAGGCCTATACCGCTTTAAAATTTAAAAAACAGTCATCCACCTTAACGCCCCTATTAATGAGATTCTTCAACCTCTTGGAACATACTAAGGGGATTCTGGCAGCGGAGGCTTTGGTGGACAGTAGGATGTGTCTGGGGGTTGACACTTCCCCCAGCACAAGAACAGCACAGGGGAGAGAGGTGGGGACCTAATAGTGAAAGAAAAAGGAATTCCCAAAGACTCTCCATCAGACAGGATTTTTTTTTTAAGATTTATTTATTTATGCATACAAGAACTGGGGTGTAGGCCAGAGGTGTGGGGAGTGAGAGGATTCACCAGAGAGAGTAGGGAGCAGAACAGGCAGATCTACTGAAATACACTGCTGAGGGGAGCAACGGGCCAGACAGGAGACATCTGCTGTGCCATGTGGGTCAGCTACCTAGCTGGCCAGGGATCCAACTCTCCTGCTGTAATGGCTGGCGGTATCTTGAGAGGGCTGTCTTTAACCCTTGAGCCACCAGGGAGGCCCCAGACTAGATTTTTTAAGGCCGAAGCCATGTTAGAACTAGGACTGCCTTAGAAAGAAATGCAGTTGTATCAGACAAAACCCAATACAAATTATAAAAGAAAATGAAACAAAACAACAAAAATGATGGTATTTTCATAGTAGAAGAGATAACGGACTTTTTCTTTTAATCTACATTTTTTTTTTTTTTTATAGAGGCATGCTTTATTTATTTGTTTGCTGGTTTGTTTGTTTGTTTTGTTTATACAAGCACTGGGCACAGTCAGAAGCGCAGGAGGGTGAGAGAATTCACCAGAGCCAGAGCGGGGAGCAGAGCAGGCAGAAGGACCGAAGTACACTGCTGAGGGGAGCAGCGGGCGGCAGGAGAGGTCTGCACGCCATGTGGGACCCTCCTCAGGTGGCCGGGGAGCAGCCGGGGATCGAACCGGCGCCGCAGAGGCCGCGCGCAGTTTCGCAACCCAGCGCTCAACCGCTGCGCCACCGGGGAGGCCCTACATGTTTATTTTTTAAGGAAAAGTCGAAGTCCAGTGCCTATATCTAATGGCCTGGGCAATATTTACCTGCTGCTAATGATGCACTCACAGGCCTTTTGAACACATTTTAAGATGAAATAGATATAAGTCAGATTTCAGGTTCTGTTTAAATTTCAATACTGACAACAAATTATGTATTCATTGCAAATCTTACTGTTAATAACACCATTTTGCTTTCTGAAGGAAATTGAAGAATGTATTAATTAGACTCATCAGATCCATTAAGGGCTGTTAATAAAAAGGCTAATAAATACTGGCATTAATATTATCATTCCTATGAGTGATTCTAATCCAACTGATAAATGAAACAATGAGAATTTTGAGCTATTTCTTATAATTCCCAGTAACTTTTATATTGATAAATCTTTTATGATTTCTAAGCCATGGAAATAATACAAAAACCAATTTACAATAACAATACAGAAAGAAATCCATCTTGTCTGTAGGTTGCACCTCAGAATTATTTGGACAAAAATGCAAAGTGAAGGAAAGCAATTGCATTTCACCAGACTCTGCAAGTGCCATTTTACATTTTAATGTAATGGTTCTTGACTTTTTAGAAAACTTAGGTTCAGATAGCTTCATCACTCACAGCAAAATATTTTGAAACCTTGGCTTCAATTCAAAGTCATATAGAAGCAGATTAAGTTTTTTCAGGTTGTCATTGCTGAGTGAGACCTGATTATTCTGTTGTTAATATGCTAAATTCTTGATCCTAGAATTTTTAAAAATGTTTCCACCAATATGTAAAATAAACCACATGATGACATTATAAAGGGAGTGAATTATTTCCTACTGCTATGCAGGAAGGGCTGTATAATTTTTCAAGAAATTTTGTTGCTACTCAAATGTGAGCTCTGTTGGTTCTGGATGTGGACACACAGAGGGACTACAGATGTTTCAGATGGCGGTGCCTTCCAAAAAGAGATGCTTTTTGACTCGCCTTTTCTTAAAGAGAGATAAGTGATAAAAACACAGAAGGTAAGGATAGAATAGAACTTGTATCACAAGTTCTGATCACTTGTATCACTAGATACTGAATTTGGCTTGAGGGATATTTGGTTGCAAAGACATTGAGAAGTAAAAGAACAAAAAGAAAGCTTTTTTCTGACTCAAGAATGAATGGGAAAGGGCAATTTTAAAATAAATTACAGCAACTGAATACAATGATACATTTCAAAGCCAAAAAGAATCTCTTCAAACTTGAGATCCTTAGAAACAATAAATACCTACAGAGTCAGTATATTTGTCTGCTTGCATTGCCATAACAAAATACCTTAGTCGGAGTGGTTTAATTTAAAAAACAAAAATTTGTTTTTCTTTCAATCTGGAGGCTAGAAGTACAAGATCAAGGTTCTGACCTATTTACTTTCTCCAAGGACTCTCATGTAGTTTGCAAACTGCACCTTCTCTGTGTCCTCAATTGACCTTTCCTTGGTGAACATTACACCAGAGAGTAATCTCTAGTGTCTCCTATAAAATCACCAATTCTACCTAATCCTATCAGATTAGGGCCCCACTCTTGTGGCCTCATTTAACCTTAATTACTTTCTTAGAGGCCACATGTCCAAATACAGCTGATACAACTAGCTTCAGCATGTGAATTTGGTATACAAACATTGTGTCCAGAACTGTCAGTAAGGTCTCAGTTCCCAGAATAGAGTAACAGCTTTTCAAATGAGGCTCCCTGATTTTTCATCATCCAATCTAACAGATATTCTTTCAGACTCCCCTGTTTTCATTCCCCTTTAAAAGAGAAGAAGCAGGGGCTCCCTGGTTGCACAAGGGGTTAAATCTCAGCACTATGAAGCTATCAGCAGCCATTGCAGCCACTGCAGTTCCGTTCAGGGCCAGGGAGCTGAACCACAATGGCACAGCAGACCTCTCCTGTCTCGCCCACTGCTCCCCTCAGCAGTGTATTTCAGTCAGTGCACCTGTTCTGCTCCCCACACTGTCTCTGGTGAATCCTCTCGCCCCCCCCCCCTTCACACACACACACCTCTGGCCTCCACCCCAGCTCTTATATGCATAAATAAATAAATAAATCTTTAAAAAAAAAAAAAAAAAAAAAAAAAACCAGAGAAGAGGCAAATGGCAAATGACGTTTTCCTTAGCTTTACAGCCCTTAGCTGACCCATCCCACAAAACTCAGTTTGGTCTCCCTTGTGATGGAAGTCCCAAACCACAGTTTCAGGGTCCCCCAAATTCATTTCTCCTGTGTCACTTAGAGATTTTTGAGTTCCGGTCTTTGGGTCTGTGAGAGCAAAATGATCCTGAACCCAATAGTGAAAGTTTTTATATGTCAGTCTTTTCCATATCACAGTTTCAAATATGATGTTCTATGTCTGCAATATACGTGATAAAGGCCACTGACTAGCCAATTGGTTTAAGAAAAAATGCAGATGAAATGAGTCACTTACCATCCCTGATCCAGTTGTTGCTTATGGGTGGCGGATTTGAATAAATTTCTATTGTTTAAGCCATTCAGTCTAAGTTATTTTATTCTGGCAGCTCCAGCAAACTAACACACTAACCATGGAGAAGTTTATGTTTTCTAAAGATCTCATTTTTCAAAGAGATTTTCTCTGTCCTGAAGCAGTGGTATAACTTACGCTTCAAAATGGAGAGCACTCCATGGAATATTTCTTGGAAGGCACCTTCTGCTTGCCAAATAGTTGTTGATTTCAAAGCCTTTCACTGTATTAAAGTGTGACTGTGCACTTTGGGGTAATTTTACCTTTAAGAGCTCCAACTTTACTTTGTTTTTAGCTCTGCACAGAACACAGAATCAAGGTGTCACAATATTATGAATCTTGCCGTCTGCTTGGAAGCTTTGTTTCTTAGAGAAAGTCTACTTGCAACCTACCTACTAGAATAAAATAGCATTTCTCCTTAAGACTCTGAAATTTTCCCTTTCAACTTATTTACAAAGGCTTTTTCTTTATTCCTATTTCCTAAGAGAAAAGTAAATTCCTTTGTTGACATCAATACACTCAGTGCTCAATAAATGTTGAATGAGTGAATAGAGGAACAAAATTATTGTTGTTTTAATAATTGTTGTTTCACTTTCACATCAAATAATCAAATTATAGAATTTATTGCTGGAAGTAACATAATTCACTGAGTCAAACTTCCTTCTCCTAGATGCCTATGAAGAAATCATTTGCCTAAACATTTTCTGAGTGCTTGCTGGATGCCAACTATTGTTCTGTGTACTTTTCATGGATTATCTTATTTAATTTTGTAACAACAATATTCTTATAAAGGAATGTTCTAGAGCAGAGGTGGGTCTGTGTATTAATCCCCCCTCTGCCAATCCCTTCATTAGATAAGACACCTTCAAGACATTTCTCGCTTGGAGCCTCCCACACACACATTGAACAGGCACACACACCTTTTCACCAGTTCCCAAGGAAACCTAATTGGAAAAGTTAAATATGCCACCGTTGTCAAAGAGAGTCTTTTTAATGCTTCAATAATGAAAGAGGGCAGAGGTAGGAGGAGAAGCAGATAGTTCATATTTAAAACAGTGCTATATTGTTGTGTATGTTCTTCCCACCAGTCTCTACTGGCCTTTGAGCACTGAATGCTGAAGTCTGGCAATAACCCTTCTTGTGTTTTATCTTGGGTCTGTGAGAGCAAAATGATCCTCAACCCAGTAGTGAAAGTTTTTATAAGTCAGGATTTTCTATATCACAGTTTCAAATATGATGTTGTATGTCTGCTATAGACATGATAAAGGCCACTGATTAGCCAATTAGTTTAAGAAAAAATGCAGAAGAAATGTGAGTCACCATCCCTGATCCAGTTGGTGTTTTTGGGTGGGGGTTTTGAATAAATTTCAACCCTTTAGTCTAGTTATTTCATTATGGCAGCTCAAGCAGACTAATACACTGTTTGGTGGACCTCAGGAAAGTTTATTATTTAAAGGGCTTGATGTGTCTTCTACAACAACCCCTAGATATTCACTATGGAAATGGCTGGTGCAGCTTTAGCCACACACAGTTAAGGGAATCAAGGGTGACATCAAGCAATTAAATACACATAAAATCTTAAGCCCTCATTTTGGTCATTAGTGTACTCGGTTGTCCCTCTTCCACATCAAGCCTGAGCTAAATTTCTGCACATTTTTCTTGGACAGAGATGCTAAAAGAACAAATCTTTCTTCTTAACCTACACTTGAAGTGTGACATTTGTTGATATCTTATCAGCTCCTGCATTTCGTTTTTAAATTTGTAGCTGGTACCTTGGAGATTATCACCCAAGGAGATAGAAGAGAGAAGAGGGCCTCACAATGGCCCCTCCTAACCACACACCCCCTAATCTGCCCTTCATTTCCCCTTCAAAGTTGGCCTGAATATTATAACAAATATACCACAGATCGTATGAATTTATTTCCCACTGTTCTGGGTGCCAAGAAGCAAGGTCAAGTGTCTGGTGATGATCTACTCCCTGGCTCACAAATGGCCATTTTTTCCCACTGGGTCTTCTACATGGGGTGGAAGGGGCAAGCAAGTTCTTCAGGGTCTTTTTATATAAGGACTCTAACCCCAATCCCAAGGGTTCTGCTGCCATGATTTAATCACCTCCCAAAGGCCCTGAATCCTAATACCATCACTTTCGGGGTTAGGACTTCAACATAGGAATTTTGGGAAAATGCAAATGTTCCATCCTTGCAGACTCAGAGAAAAGGAAAATAATGCAGCTAAGAATCAGAGTTTCTGATCAACTTTTTCAAGAACCGTAAACTAGGCTCAAGAAAATCAAGCACAAGTACATCAATTCAATTCTTAGTGTTTGCTCTAAGTATTATTTTTGTTTAAATAAGTGGAATTATTACAGAACACAGCTGGGAAGTGTGGTGTAATTGGACAGAAAGGATATTCATACCTATTACTTAGTAGTGAGGAAGGGAGGCATTTTTGAATGGGGTGAAGCATTGAGCTGAAAGTGCAGAGTCACATGAGCCCAACCTAGCACTGTGCCCCTATTTCAGCTTATCCCTTCCTCTAAATGGTCATCAAATAAGGGGAGTGTTCTCAGTGAACTAAGCTCCTTCCAACCCTGAGATTTCAGGACTCATTGTGAAGCCTAAACCTCCTGCTCTAAGCCATTGCAAAGGTCGATGATTGCAGTGTGCCTTTCTTGGTCTATGTGACCTGTCACCAAAGATGGCAAGTCCCGTCCAGAAGGTGGTAGAGACCACTATTCCAAAGGATGATGATACTCTGCCTCACCATGACATGGTTTTGAAGGACTTCTGGGTGGGACCTCAAAGACAGTGAGGTGCACCACGATCAGATGCCTGACATGTTTTGTTTTGTTTTTAAAGTTTTATTTATTTATGCATACAAGACCTGGGGTACAGGCCAGAAGTGGGGGGGGGGGTGAGAGGATTCACCAGAGACAGAGTGGGGAACAGAACAGGCAGATCAACTGAAATACACTGCTGAGGGGAGCAGCAGGTGAGACAGGAGAGGTCTGCTGTGCCATGTGGGTAGCTCCTGGGGATCAAACTCGTGCTACAGTGGCTGTGGATAACTTCATTGGTTGTGTCTTAACCCCTTGCTCCAGCAGGGAGGCCCCTGCCTGACGTTTTTGATTATGCCATGCCCATTGATTTGCCCAGGGTCACACAGCTGGCTAGCTACAGTGATGAGCTTAGTGGCCAAAGAGAAGGATGAACATTCACTGATCCTCTGGTCTGAGTCAGGGACTCCATCATACAGTTATCTGAGCGTCACTCTCCGCAGTTGGTGGATGAACACCTCCTACATCATCTAGATATTTCACGTGTTCTAAGAGTGCTTTTTAAAAAAATTTATTGAGTGTGAAAGTCAATATTCTTGATGCACCTACCTCATTTCTTAGACTCAATGTGTGGAGGCTCAGCCTTTCTAGGCCCTGGTGGTGAATCCTCACACGTGTCACATGAGCTTCACCCCATTTGGTCATTCAGGTTGGAATCTATGCAACTGAATAATGCAGAGCCGTGCACTGATTTTTCTTCTACACATCAAAATTATAAAGACAGCAGCAACAATAAATGTGTTAAAGGCTCATTCTCTTTAAGTAGAAGTAAAAAATTATTTAAATTTTTCACCTTCACTACTTGACCATGACCCAGTGTTTCAGAGTAAATGAACCACATTTTTACAGAGGTATTTAAGTACTGACATTTTATTTCATCTAGCATCATGCCTTCTGAAGGGTTCCCAATGAGAGGTGTCATTCCTGAGTGCTGAAGTGAGTGACCCTTTGTCAGGGATAGAAAAGTGAGAACTTCACTTCCAGCTTTAATCAGCATCAAGAACTGAGAGCCAGGCAGCTCCAGAAGATCCTCTAAGCTTGCCCTTGGCAAACTGGAGATGAGATATATTGCCAATCAATAAAACTGAACTTGAATTCAAAGATGTCCTATTTTCACATGCCTCCTCACTTTTCATTTTCATTCTCTGATGGAAGAGACTGCATTCCAGTAGACTCACCTTCACACTGAAATCTTGCACAGTGCCCTTCACAGACAAGAGTAAGAAATTGAGTTGCTTCCAAGAAATATTCTTCTGGCAGTAAAGGCAGCCTCTGGACTGCTGAATTCAGGTCAGGCCCCTGCACTGGAGACCTTATGCTGCTTCTGGGAAAAACCAACCACACCAGGCACAAGTGGAAACTGTATAAGATTCACATGTGACTCTGAATAGAGAATCTGAATAGATCCTCGTGATACTTGGCTGCAACTGGACAAACTGCTGCTACTCCTCCCATTCACTAGATAAATAAAAAGTTATTCCATAGGCCTCTGGAGTTGCTAGGTGACCCCTGGAACTGTTCTATCTATAACTGTTCTGATGGCCAAACCTCAAGATTTCAAACTTCAGTGTTAGTAAATGAATCCTAGAAGGTGGTTGTTCATTTATCACAAGTTGTCACTTAGAATAACATCTCTTCTCACTCTCACTACCTCCATGCTCCTCTGTTATCCCCAAAATAATTCTGTTAAAACCAGTGAGGTATTTTCCTGTTTAGGTCTGCCCCATCTTATTTCACAAAGACCCGAGGCTACTTGCAAAAATAACCTGATGGTAGAGGATAAAATGAATGGTTTTGAGAAAATCAGCAAAGTGTGGAAAGGAGAGAAAAGGAGTAATGCTGGAAAATGAGCACAAATTGCACTGGTGTGATTGCTGGATTGGGGTTAGACATTTGGCTCTAAACTCTCCAGTGCAGAGCAAAGGAGGAAAAAAATGTATCATTTATCTTATTCATGGCATTTCTAAGATCTTTCAGTTTCTCAGAAGAATCATGAGAAAAGATATTCTCTCTTGATTCCTCATAAAGAGGACACTGGATCAGTCAGAATAAGGTTTCACTATGGGCAACCAAAAATCCAAAATAACAGTCACTTATTTGAGTAAGATAGAATTTTATCTCTCTCAAGTCAGTGCAGGTGGTCCAGGGCTAGAATGGCTGTGGGTGGGAGTCAAGAGCTTAGGTCTTTTTATACTGTTTTTCCACCTATAGGTCCAATTTGATTATTCAGACTCTGGTCCAAATGTCCCCATTCCAGCCTATATCCTTTAAAGATACATCCTGATGCTTCTGATTACGTCCCATTGGCCAGAACGTGATCATTTGACTCACAGCTGGAGCAGAAGCTGGAGGTGAGGATTCCTGATTCTGCACTGTCTCTTCCGCCCACCATGCTGCTCCTGGGCCTTCAAGGTCTGACACCAACACACTGTTTTGTTTTAGTCTCAGATTTTTTTATAGCAGAGACTATAAAGCATAGCTGGCCCTGGATTTGCACAATTCCAGGGCTTCTGCAGAGACCCAGCAGGTATCAAACTATTTTAAACCCTTATGTCAAAGATGACTTTGAATTTTTTCTAGATCATTTGGTATTGTTTTGTTTTTCCACAGACATCCTGCAGAAGTTTTAGGAGCTAAGGTGGGTCTGTTTTAAGGTCATTGCCGGGACACCACTACTCCAGGACAAGTTGGAAAATCATTGCCCAACCTCAGCGCCTCTCCCCCAGGGCTGAGACTAATGACCATGCCAGCAGTGCCAGCTCAGGCAAAGACAAAATGGGCCCCAGACTTGGAAGAGTATTTTTTTCCCACTTTTCTGACCAGCTTGCAAGCTGTCTCCCATTGAATCAGAATGAGATTGCACTTGGCGAGAAGACAAAGAGAATTTCCCCTAAAATATGCTGGGAGTCTTGCTCCCAGTCCGGACCACTTGAATGCATCCCAGGGCTGTGGGCACCTGTACATCTGTAGCAAGACTTGGCCCCCAAGATGCCATTGAGTCCCCGTGGAGAGCAGTTTCACCACCGGAGACAGTCTCTTCTCCTAGCAACAGTCACCTCAAAAGCAGCTTTTGGAACCAGTACAATATAGCTAATTGTTTGCATTGGACAGTAGTGTGTTTAGAGCTTATACATCTAAACAGACAATTATTTTCTGCTGTTTGCTAGTGGCACTGCCTGCCTGGTGACTTTGGCAGATGGAGAAAGGAGCTAATCCGTAGGTTATAAGCAGAAGGGTTATTGATGAAATGTCACCATCTGTTGGTGTCATTAAAATGATATGAGTCATAAAGAGTTGCTTTTGTTTTTTCTCAGAAAAAGGTTAGCTTGGAGTTTAGAAAGAAGTTGTTAGTTTGCAGATGGCAGGGGGGAACAAGACTGGGAAAGCGTGTTGAGCCTGTAGGTGGGAGGAGCCTGGACAAACTCATCGCATCAGCTTTATGGAGCTTCAGGAAAGTGCTGGAATCCTCTGGCTGAATAAAGCCACCTAGCTGCTAAGGACAGGGTACTCATTAGGAAGAATGCAAACAATCAGCTATATTGAACAGCTTCCAATGCTTAAGTCTCCCATGAGCCTCCTATTTTTGAGGCTTCTACCAGGTAGGGAGGAGAAAGTCCTTTATTTGGGTTAAACAAGAAGGATTATGTCTGGGAGGGAACAGTTTTGATGCCTCTGTCTCCTAAGTCCTCACTAAGCCCATTATACAGATCTTCAGGGAGCCAGTGGACCCTCAAGAAGAGTACTCACTGCATTGCTGTGTCTCCCGGGAGGAAGTGGGGGTGGCTTGGAAGAGGACCTGGCTTTCATCAGGGTGGGAACCGGTGGGATGAAGTGAAGAAAGCAGTGGACAAGCCCGTGTGCACTGAGGAAACGGCTGCTGGTTTTGTTGACTTTTTGTATTAAATTCCTGTTTTCAATTCCATTGATTTTCTGCTCTAATTTTTATTATTTCTTTTCCTCTGCTTACTTGAAATTTAATTTGCTCTTCTTTTTCTAGTTTCCTAAGGTAGAAATGTAGATTATTGATTTTAGATCTTCTTTCCAACATACTGCACAGCACAGAGACGGAGGGCGTGAGAAGTGTATTTAATGAGGATCCAGACGACCAAAATAAACTGCACCAACTTCCTAATTCAGCCTTATTACCTAATCCTCTTAATTCCCTCATATTTTCTGTTTATAAACTCTCTTATTCACTGCCAAGAACATATATCCAAAGAGAAAGAATCTGCTATTTACCAACCTTTTTCAGTATGGCTTAAGATTCCTTTATTTTTGTTATTATTATTTCTTAATAATGATTTTTAATTTTAACTCCTGGAGGGAATATGTGGGTGTTTGTGTAAACCACTACACATCCCGTTGGCAGTATTAGGGTTTAAATGATAAATAAGCATAGCACTGCTGTGAGGTGGGCCTCACCCCCAGTTCTGCCTCTAATCGAGTCCTTTGCCCCACACCTCCTGACCCGGGCCTGCCCACTGGTACCTCCTTAGAAGTGGGGTGCGGGAGGGAGTTAGGGCCGCTGCCTGAAAGAGTGCACACTGCTGGAAGCCACAGCTACTACGGGGGGAAGGAGCTTTATGAAGCTTGTGCAGGTTATTTATGTGGTCTCAAAAGGAAGCTTCTGTGGAAAAGTTCCTGTTCATATTTTTAGATCTGATGTCTGGTCCTGCTGCTGCACTTTCGTTTTTAAACAAGCAGGGAAGGGAGTGATTGATGCCGTCTGCAGTGCTGCTTTGGAGGCTTGGAGGGCCCATCTGACAGGCTAATGGTCATCCTGCCAGGCCCAGATCTGCCTTTTGTCTCTTCTTGCTCTGGGACTTCAGAAGCTGCTGCCTTTGGTGGGTAGTGAATAAAGCGCTGGCCTATTGCTGTCAGGTCAGAAACTCAGAAGTGTCCCCCTGGCTCTGCTGCCCTGTGCCATTGGCACCTGGGGTTCAGTGTCCTGCTCTACTTCTGTCCCTTGTCTCCCTGAGAATAGGGCATATGTGTGCAGAATAAGCATTTGGCTGGAAGTAAAATGGCTTAGCATTTGACCAGTTGATTAAGCTTATTTAAAAACGACACAGAAACATTAATTCAAAAGGGCACCGGCACCCCTATGTTTATAGCAGCACTATTTACAATAGCTAAGCTGTGGAAACAACCCAAATGCCCAAAAATAGATGACTGGATCAAGAAGATGTGGTACATATACTAAATGGAATATTACTCATCAATCAAAAAAGATAAACTCATGCAATTTACAGAAACATGGATGGAGCTGGAACGGATCATGCTCAGCGAAATAAGCCAGAAAGAAAAAAAAAAATACCAGATGGTCTCACTCATAGCAGGAATTTAGGAAACCTAAATAAAAGACCAGGAAAAAACCTAATTATAATAAAGTAAAAAAATCAAAATCAACAAGCAACTATAAACCAGAGACACACTACAGGGCAGGGAGGAGGGAGTAGAATCTAAACAAGGGGGGTGGGAATTGTATGGGGACTATTAAACCAAGATGAAAATGCATACATTGTGCAAAAATGAAAAATGATGTAAAAAATGTATAAAATTAAAAAATATATAAAAATAAAATTTAGGGCCTCCCCTCATGGCGCAGCAGTTGAGCGCTGGGCTGCGAAGCTGCCCACAGCCTCTGCAGCGCCAGTTCGATCCCCGGCCGCCGTTGAGGGTCCCACATGGCGCGCAGACCTCTCCTGCGGCCCGCTGCTTCCCTCAGCAGTGTACTTCGGTCCTTCTGCTTGTTCTGCTCCCCGGTCTGGCTCTGGTGAATTCTCTCACCCTCCCGCACTTCTGACTGTACCCAGTACTTATATATATAAATAAATAAATAAATAAATAAATAAATAAATAAATAAATAAATAAATAAATAAATCTTTTAAAAAATTAAATTAAATTAAAAAAGAAAATAGAAGTAAAAACTCACAACCACACAATAATCCATGGACATCACTCTTCCAGGCCAGGGCCAGTGGAAAGGACTTGAGTATAGTTACTGAATTGTTCCTGTGGTTACTTTATTTGCCCAGTAAAAATCAGTAATGTTAAATTTTTTTTTAATTAAAAATCCCTCCTGACAGTTCTGGTTCCTGTAGTTTTATTCTCAAGGGGAAGGAAGGAAGAAGAGAAGGTGAGCGCTAGCATCTTTTGCTCGGCAGACATGGGTGGTTTCTCATAAAAAGTTCATGGATCACTGCTGTAGTTCCCGCTACATGAATGATAGTTTGCTTAAGTGAGAAACTGCAGTGTTCAGAGAAGGAAAAAAAAGTTATTCAATTCCCATAGCCAGGTAATATTGTTGCCCAGCTGTTTCTGGGGTTCAGACTGTGACAGATGGGGTTCTCTGACAAACCTAAAAAAAAAAAATAACATACCTGAAGGATGTAAAAAAAATCCATGCAGCAGGACCCGAGAACACTCCTGCTGAGGCCTGGAGCTCCCCTCCCTGGCTCTGTGGCCTGTGGACATGCTCTGCTTCCTTGTTTGTTTACTTTCTCTCTCCCTCTTTCTACAACAGACCACAGAGGCTGGGGAAGAGGAGGAGGACCAACCTCTGAGCCTGGCCTGGCCTTCCAACACCCGCAAGCAAGTCACATTCCTGATTGTCCTCCCCATAGTGTTTCCTCTCTGGATGACCTTACCCGATGTCCGCAAACCTGTGAGTGAAACATTTTTGCAACTGGTTCCTTATAAAAAGCACAGTACAGTTGACCTTTAACGAACATGAGTTTGTACTGAGTGGGTCCACGTCTGTGCAGATTTGCTTGTAAACAGTTGACAGGAACTTAAGGCCTCGATAAACGCAGTACTATTCTTAATAACATTTTCTCCCCTCTAGCTTATGTTATTGTAACAGTACAGCATATAATACATAAAGCATGGAAAATATTGTAAATTGACTGCTTATGTAATCAGTGAGGTCAACAACAGACTATTTTTAGTTAAATTTGGGAAAAGCGAAAGTTATACATGGATTTTTGTCTGTGTACAGAATGGGTAGGTCAATGTCCCAACCCCCGCTTTGTTCAAGGGGTCACTTTCTATACCTGAATACAGTTTGTTTTCTATTTGTCTTAAAAAGAAAAGAGCAGCACATACACATATGTATGCTTATATAGGTCTGGAGTTTCTCTGGCCCAATATGCAATAATAGTGATTGTTCTAGCTACCAAATTGAGTAACAAACCACCCCAAAATTTAGTAGTGTGAAACAGTAAGCATTTTGCCATGCTCACATGTCCTGTGGATGAGGAATTTGATTGTTCCACGCTTTGCTTCCCAATGTCTGGGACCTCCGCTAGGGAGACATGAATGGGAGGCCACTGAAATGATTGGGGGCACAATCATCTGAAGGATTCTTCTTAAATAATTGATTTACTTCTTTCATCATTGTTCATTTTTGTATGATATTTTATGCCCCGCCCAGGTGTATTCCCCATAGTTCTTCCACCACCACAGCACCCATGACCATCACCATAGTCCCTTTTATAGGTGGAATATAGGGAAATGGAACTAAGGTTCAGGAAAAAGACAAACCTTGCAAGCTGACCCTAGATCTGAGGCACCCAGCAGGGGAGTGGGAGAGAGGGGTGAAAACAGGGGAGAGAAGAGCTCATCTGGGGTCTCCTTCATTGACGTTTCCAGTACGTGGGCGGAGATGGTGCAAAGCTGGGTTCAGCTGGGATTGTCTACTGGAGAGCCTAAAAGTGACCTCCAATGTGACCTGGGCATCCTCTCTGCATGGTGGCCTGGGAAGAGTCAGATGTCTAACATATGAGGCCAGGGCTTCAGTGACACAGGACAGAGCTACACTGGTTTCCGAAGTCACAGGGAGTCACCTCCACTGCAAAAGCAGTCATACGTTTGTCTTAAGGGGAGGAAGCAAAATTTGACCTAAAATATATCAGTGTCACTTAGCATGGGACACTCCTGGTGGGAGGAATGTTCAGGAATTTGCAACCATGTTCGAAATTTTCACAAGTGGTTTTCTCAGTAGGGGAACCGAAGGTCTGAGGTAGGAGAAAGACTCACATTTTATTGAATAATTGAGTATTTGGATTATTCATTCAATTAAAAAATAATTTAAAGAATTGTGTTCATACAGTATAAATGTCTACATTTATACCTCCTGTATTATTATTGTTAATAATCAATATTATTATCTACTATTGTCATGCATTAGGTGCTAGGAACACAATATTATTTATGATCAGTAAAGTATAACCTGAATGTAGATTATATCAAAAATATAAACTGGATTCCTGTGCCACTGCCCAGGGTGCAAGAACTCTACTTTTTTATAACCCAACACACACCTCCTCATTCAACAAAGTGTGCCTAATATGTATCACACTTCCGTAGGTATTTTTAATAAGCTATATTGTGAAACCTCAGGAACCATTTCATGTAGGGATATTTATGTTCCTGAGATGGGTATAGAGAGATGGGATAGATACATATGTATGTATGTATGTAACCAGCATAAATGAAAAAGAAGCTGAGGCACAAAGAAGTTAACTTAGTCATGCCTGGTCGCTTCCTAAGGGCTAGAACTAAGTTCAGACCCAAGACTAAGACCGCATAGATTTGGCATCTCCTTGTATTTTTTGGTGCCAGCAGGTAGAAATCTGAAAACATCCTTTCTAAAAGCATTTGAAATAGAATACTGTGGTAAGATCCTGCATAATTTAGCAGAAGTCTTCAAGAGCCCCATAATGATCCCATTTTCCTCACTTGAAAAAGACAAAAGAAAAATTCTGCCCCTTTAGCTGACCTATAAACAATCTAGCTTGGTGGCAAGCCATGTCATATCAAGTACCAGCCAAGAAACGACCCTCTCAGAACAAAACTCCTGACATGAGACATTTCCTAGTAAAGGCTGCATGTAACAGGTGTGGCTCACGTAGAGCAATATTTAGGTTCCTTTATTCAAGATGCAAATGTGGAGCATCTGCTCTCCACAAAGACCTGGCTTCCTGAAGCTTCAGCCAAATAGCTGGAATGTGTTCAGTTTTCCTCTTGGCTCACGTCACATTGACATTTCTGAGATACGTGTGCTTGAATGCACCCACCTCCCCTTTCCTCCTCTGTCTCTCTCCCTTTGCTTCCCCCTCCCTCCCTCTCCCCATTGTTCCTTTGTTGAGCCCATACGTCTGTGGCCACGCTGGAGGGAACCAAGTGACAAGGTGTCACACAACCACGGAGGCCATCAGGAAAATGTGCAAGGGTTGGAAGACGTGCCAGTGACTCCTGTGCCCTCTGCTTGGGTGGCACTCACCGGATGGGCTGGCACAGTGCTTAGCCTCTCTGTGATCAGTGCTGACGGGTCAAGGAAGCTGTTAGAGAAGATGGAAGTTCTCAACCAGCAACTCCTGGACAACAAACAGGGCTCCGCTGTGGGCATAGTTTCCTGGACCATGACAACTGCTCTGGCTGATGCTGACCCCTTCTGTGTGACACAGAGGCCTGGAAGATCTCTAGATTCCCTGCCACCCAGGACATTCTGTGATGAAAGAAAATATAACAAAATAAGCATCAAGAAGACATTGCAAATTTTAAGTGACCATAAATCCCAGTCAGCCCAGGATAGTCCCAGTTTATTCTCAAAGCACATTGGCTCGGAAGGTGGATTATATAGTCAGCTTTGCATATATGAATTGGCAAATGAAAACAAATATGCAGTTGCTACAAAAGCCAGGAAGTGGCTCTTTGATGGTGATTAACACAGAAGAGTTTCTTTAGGTTTGACCTGGTGTTTCTTTGCTGTGGAATACACCACCTCAAAATGTAGTGGCTTAGAACAATACCACCATTTTTTTTTTTTTTTAGCCCATAGTTCTATGAATTGGCCCTTGGGCTGGGCTCAGCTGGACAGTTCTTCACTTAGAAGGCTGGGGGCTGGCTGACTTCGGGCTTTCTGAGCTAGAACAGCTTGTCTCTGCTTCACATGCCTCTTATCCTTAAGTGGGCTAGCCGGAGCTTATTCACATGATGGCCAAGTTCCAAGAACAGCAAAAATGAAAGCCACAAAGCCCTCTGGAGATCTGGCTGGGAATCTGCCCATGACATTTCCACTGCATTCTCTTGGTCAAAGCCAAGTCATACTGCCAGCCCAGTTTCTCAGGGTAGGGAAGAATTCTGATGGGAGGAATTGCAAAGTGCTGTGGCCCTTTCTGCAGTCTAGCACAGTCCTCAGGTACTGTCACATTGGAAAAATATGCAAGGAGAGGACAGAGAGAGAAGAAAATTATTACATAATAAATATTTGCTTCTGCTTTGGGGCCTGGCAGCTCTGCCTTCTCGGTTGTTTTTGAATACCCATGAAGATGAACATCTGAAACCTTGACAATAATTGCAAGGAAAACATCACTTTTTAAAAATGTATATGTGTAGTTTCAGAGTAAATAATACTCCCACTTGCTATATCCACTTCATTTATATGCAAATTGTATGACAGTATTTGTTGACTTATATATACTTCCAACTCAGATAATTAACATGAGCTTCATTTTTATAGTTTTCTTAAATTAATGGCCTTGTTTTAGAAGTTAAAGAGCTAAGACAGAAACCTTCAAGAGAATTTCTTTGATGAAAATTGAAAATAATAAAGGAAATAAAGACCCAAAAAGTTATATTCTCTGTGGCCCAGAATGAGCGTTTTTACAAAACAAGAATGCATCTAATGAGATAGCACAACATGACCCATCAGAGCTAGGAAAATACCTGAGAAACTTGCTACATTTGCAATTTATAACATTGATTGATTTATTCACCAAGTAAGTGTTGTGTCTATGTGCAAGCACCATTCTCACAGAATGAAGTGACTGAGACCCAAAGACGTTTAGTAACTGGTCCAAGCACACCAACTAATAAAGGGCAAAATCCAGAATCTAGACCATGTCTCCATTGTCATTTCCACCTCCCTGAGGCTGAGTGTCCTCTCTAAAAAAGCAAAATGTGAATAGAATTATCTAATAGCAACTACCATTATTATCTAGCACTTGACCAGAGGCTTTATGTACATGAAATCCTCAAAACAACTTGATGTTGTTTTTCTCTCCATTTTACAAATAAAGAATCTGAGACTTAGCAAGATTAAACAGTTTGTTTCAGGACACATCACTGGTAATTGGTGAACAGGGATTTCACCAATTGGATTGTTTGAAGGACTTCTGCTAAATATGTATGCCTCAGAGTCTTGCACAGAGTAGATGCAAGTGAATATTGGTTGAATTTAGATCAGTAAGGATGTGGTCAATTTGTACAATCTGCTCATGTCCGGGAACTTTTTTCAGGCCAAGAAAAAATCATTTTGATGTTCTGAAAACTTCTAATGAGAACATTAGCTGGCAATTAAACAAGTAAGCCATTACATTGTGAGCAAAATGGCCGACACATTGACACAATTTGCTTCTTGCTAATTAGTATGAGGCCCATCCCAGCAGATGTCAGGAGGTGCCACCATTACTACCCATAAATTGACATGTCAGACCTTGGCTTCTGGGGCTATTTTCTTCCTTCCACTGTGACTAGTAACTAAGTAACTGCACATGTGCTATTGAGCAGTGATGTCTGGAATGAGACCATCGAATCCAAATTAGGGGAATAGTCCAGAATAAAGGAAAGAAGAAGGAATTACCTGGGTTGTGAGATTGAAAATGGTAAGGTAATTTGACAGTTGGAATCTCTTAAGGGAGCTGCTGGTGCATGAAGGTTTGAGTTTTCCAAAGCAGAAACAATATGGGAGATAAAGTAAGGCAGATGGCCCTACAGCTGGGCTGCCAGTCTACACTTCCCTGATCCTCTGTACATTTTCTGACATTCAGAGCAAAACCTAGTATTATGATAATCATCATTATTATGTCCACAGTCATTTATATTTTATTTGCCGTTTCTCCTTAGGGAAGAGTCAGTATGATCTAGATGTTAGGAACACGTGCTATACAGTCAGGCAGAGCTAGGTCTGAAGTTCATCTCTAGTTCAAGACCTGGGTATACAAGAGGTGTTCAGCCTTTCCCTACTACCCCTAGTGTTGAAAATCTAAAAATCACGAAGGAATTCATTTTTCATCATTACTTTAATAAGACCTTAATACACTATTAGGTACATTTAGATTTTCATGAATCACTAATTGACTTCTTGACTAGGAATCATGAGCATCAAAATTTTGAATTAAAGAGGTTTTCATGAGTAAGTTAATTTGAACCTAGTTCCTTTAAACCCTTAGTTGGCTTCCTTACTTTCTAACTTTTGACTAGGACTATTCTATAGTTCGATGATGATATTTTTTGGAAGAGAAATTTGTTCAAATGATTTGATTCTGACTTGATTTTATATTCATAAGTAGACATGCAAAGGTATAAAGCATAAAACAGTAATGACATATTTAGTAAATGAGCTAACCTGGAAAATGAGGAATCTATGAAATGACAACTCCCCCAGGTTATCCAGTACACATGTCATACCATAAATGGGGCTCCATTCCCCTCAAGGAAGATTCAGAATCAAGCTAACAGGCTGCTTGCTGCTCAAATCACATGTGGCCCCATTTGACAAGGGGGATCCTTGTCTTCCCTGTGATAGAGTATAGCCATCAAAGGCAGAAACCTCCTTAGATTTTAGGATCCTAAGACAATGGTTTGTGACCAGAGAAAAAGGCTGGGGACTCCAATCAGCTATCTGCCTTGCCTGGTGAAATTTGATTTCTTAGCACCGGCTTTCCAAGGATCAAGGAAATTAGTCTCCAAAACCCAGCTGAGGGGGCCTCCCTGGTGGCACAATGGGTTAAGACGCAACCTATGAAGCTATCCACTGCCACTGCAGCAAGAGTTTGATCCCCGGCAAGGGAAGCGACCCACATGGTGCAGCAGACCTCTCCTGACTCACCCGCTGCTCCCCTCAGCAGTGTATTTCAGCCAATCCACCTGTTCTGTTCCCCACTCTGTCTCTGGTGAATCCTCTCACCCTCCATACCTCTGGCCTGTACCCCAGTTCTTGCATGCATAAATAAATTTTAAAAATAAAAAAAAAATTTAAATAAAAACAGCCGAATTCCCAACTTTCACAAAATGGAGGTTTCTCAAAATGTTAAAAATAGATATGCATGTAATCCAGCAATTCCACTCACAGGTATCTACTTGAAGAATGCAAAAACACTAGCTCAAAAGAATAGAGGCACTCCTGTGTTCATTGCAGCACTATTTACAATAGCCAAGTTAGGGAAACAACCTACGTACCTAATGCCAGATGCATGGATTAGAAAGATGTGGTACATACACACAATGGAATATTACTCAGCTATTAAAAAAAAAGATGAATTCTGGCCATTTGCAACAACATGGATGGAACTGAAGGCAGTTATGCTAAGGAACTAAGACAAAATGAGAAAGACAAATATCACATGGTTTCACTTATATGTGGAATATAAAGAAACAAAACAAAGGAACAGACAAAACTAAATCAAAACAAATGTGGAAATCTCACTAACCCTAGATATGAGGCTACCGGCAGGGCAGGATGTGGAGGAAATTGGGGAGAGAGCCCATTTATCTATGCTGAAGGATTATGGGTGCCTTGGTAGTGGCTGTGGTGTGGTAACATACATTTAAAGAGGTGTGAACCAGTGCTTCAAAATAAAAGTAATACAATGAAAAACATAGGGAGGGTAGGGAAGGAGGGAACAATTAGAGAGAGGGAGGGGAAATTTTCTTTTAGAAGTGATTATCATAATCTCTACCTTGAAAAATTAACAACCCATTCAAGTATCCATATCCCCAGAAATGGTCTGAGTTTTTGGCCAAAATATTTTCCTTCTAAGGAAGGGAAGGGGCTGGGGGGGAAGCATTTGAGAATAGAGTTGTTGCTAGTAACAGTGGCCTGGTGCCTCTTCCAATTTAATCAAGCCCAGATGTCTTCCAGACACCTCAGCTAATGAATGGCTCCAGAAAAGCAACAATCATCGAAAGAGAGAAATGGTTATGGTGACATTTAACAGAACCATGTGAATGATAGTATAAACAAAAATTGAAAACTTGAATTAGTAAGAAAAGAGGCCTGGTTTCGAGCGATAGAGGCTGTGTTCATCATTAGAGATATTCAAAAGATTGCCATCTACAAGTTTATCTTTTCCTTTTAATGAAGTGCTCAAAAGCCATGAAAAAAGGTGTTCTATGTGACTACCCAAGGTCAGCCCTTCAGACAACTGAGATAGCTTTCATTCAAGTCGACTCTGCGATTCATTTCTCTGGACAAAATTGGATGGCGTTATCAAAGCAAAAAATGAGATTGCTTCTCAAAGTGGAAAGTTTTGAAACAAAGCATTTGGCAGTAATAGGTGAGAGGAGCTCTGTGAGCATTCTGCTATCTGAGCGGTTTTAAAGGACCCCCGATTTTGCTACAAAAGTCATCAACAGAATGTCACTGCCCTGCAAGCTTGGGTTTCCCTGCAGAGTAAGAAACACCGCATATTGAGTATCTGATTTTGACTGATGTTTGAAGGAAACTTCAAAAAAGCTCAGAAGTTCAGTGCTAGAAGCAGAATTGGACATAATATACTTAGGGGTGCAGAACAGGAGAACACATTCCCAAGAGCATCTACTCTGCCGCTGCAATGGAGAGCTACATGCTTTTGTCCATTCCTGTCTACATATGTGGTTCAAATGCCCAGACTGGCCATCATTAAAAATCTGTAGAAACTGTGGTAGCAGCTTCTCCTGTGTTCCTTTTCCTGATAGCTCATGAAACTGTACAGTGAGCCAATCTATTTTGAAGCCTATTGATGCTTCTTACTTCTTGTTAAATCTAATTAATCCCATAGGTTTTCTGGATTATGGGTTATTAGGATATACGGTTTGGAGAGATAGAAATTGATTCTGATGAACTTGGGCAGAAGAAAGGAAAAGGAGCAGGAGAAGGAGGGAGGTCTGGGGGGAGTTGATAGACTGAAGACCACAGAAGCAGAGGTCATCTGACATTCTGTTTAAGAGGCTTCCATCTCGGGAATTGGATTTGCCATGATTTGCTTCTCACCAATTTGATATTCCCAATTTTCCTGCACCCACATGATCAGGGGAGGGTAGGATCTTTTGATTGCAACAATCCCAGCTTTGTTCATGATTGGCTAAGGCTGCAGGCACAGGTGGGGGAAGGGAGGGTAGCTGCCTTGGTATTGCCTCCACCTTCAGTTAATATCACTGACACGCTCGCCTCTTCCTGGTTCTCTTACAGTCAGCAAGGAAGTTTTTTCCCATCTCATTCTTTGGCTCCATCACCTGGATTGCAGTGTTCTCATACTTGATGGTCTGGTGGGCACATCAGGTAAGACTTTGATAATGACACCATCTGCCTGGTTTTCCTCTTGCCTGCCAAGTGGTTAAGTGATGCGGTGGCTTTCTCAAACTGTCACAGTAGTTTGTGTCAACAAAATACACTAGGACAAACAGGAATTTACTCCACTTGACTTCCCTTGTCTCCTGGCCTTTTCCCTGTAGAGAGAAATTAAATCAGCATCGCCCCAAACTCCCCTGTTGAGGAGGGCAAGCCTAAATGCTTCTTGCCATCTGCAGCTTGAAACCACCCAGGCTAGGCAAAAGGCGAAGGTTTTGCCTGGTTCTGTGGCCCTGACTTGCTCCTGGGCAGCCACTCAAAGCATGCTCTCACCAACCTTTCAAACTGGCTCTTAAAAAAGGACCTAGAGACAAAATGGTCTCGTCAATGAGCTTCAATTTATAAAAATATTTCACTCTTACCACATTTAACTCAATACCAGTCCTAATGACCATCACAAGAATAAACTCAGAAATTGTTTGTTGTGACATGAAAAAAAGAGTGAGAGGCAAGAGTGTTTACATTTTCAAAGACAATAGCTGTAACCCTTTTTTTTTTTAATGGAGGTGACCACACCCACCACTACAGCATCCATTTTGACTGAACATGTCTTGCATGCCAGGCAGTTCACATAACTTTGTCCTTATAATCTTGACCCAGTAAACAGGTGCAAATCCAATGAGAGGTACTATAATAATTCACAGTTTACATCTTAGAGTTAATAAGAAAATTGCCTAAGATCATATAGATAATAGATAGCAAAACAGATTCTGCAACTCTAAAACTGATCTTTTTAATCTCTATTATAAACTGCATAAATTCCAACCCACCCATTTATACCCTTTGATTAACATAGTCTTTAAAATATTATACTTCTTGGGCCTCCCTGGTGGTGCAGCGGTTGAGCGCTGGGTTGGGAGGCTGCCCTCAGCCTCTGAGTGCCGGTTCGATCCCTGGCCGCCGCCGGGCGAGGGTCCCACATGGCGCGCAGACCTCTCCTGCCACCCGCTGCTCCCCTCAGCAGTGTACTTCGGTCCTTCTGCCTGTTCTGCTCCCCGCTCTGGCTCTGGTGAATTCTCTCACCCTCCTGCACTTCTGACTGTACCCAGTGCTTGTATAAATAAATAAATAAATCTTTGAAAAGAAAAAAATATATTATACTTCTTAATATAAATAAAATATAGCAATTTGAAAATAAGGAAATAGATATGTGGGTAGACTTCTGGAATAATTGGATTTGCATGTGCTAAAAAACTTGGGTCTTACCTCATGCCATACTTAAAAACTAACAAAATGGATCATAGTTCTAAATTCCAGCACTAAAACTATCAAATGTCTAGAGTAAAATATAGAAAATCTTGGCCTCCCCTGTTGGCCCAGGCGGTTGAGCGCAGCACTGTGAAGCTGTCCACAGCCTCTGCAGCACCGGTTCGATCCCCGCCAGCCGGCGAGGGTCCCACATGGCATGGCTGACCTCTTCTGTCTCGCCCACTGCTCCTCTCAGCAGTGTATTTCAGTCTGCCTGTTCCATTCTCCGCTCTATCTCTGGTGAATCCTCTCACCCTCCCGTGAATCTGACCTGTACCCCAGTTCTTGTGTAAATAAATAAATAAAAATCTTTAAAATATATATATATATATATATATATATATGAAAACCTACCTCACCATGGGTTAGGCAAAGAGTTCTACAGTATAGATGCCAAGGCCCATAAAAGGAAAAAATGATTAATTAGACTTCATTAAAATTAAAATCTCTGCTCTTCAAAAATCACCATTAAAATGTAAACCACAGACTGGGAGAAAATATTTTCAAATCACATACTCTGATCAAGTGCTTATATCTGAGATATCTGTACAAAGCTCAATGATAGGAAGGAAGCATCTATAGATATCTAAATATTCAAAATGTGCAAAAGATTTGAATAGCTATGTCACCAAACAGGATGATACAAATGGCTAATAGGCACAAGAAATGATACTCAACCTCATTACCATTAGAGATATATAAATCAAAACCATTATGAGATATCACTTCACACTCACTAGGATGAATGTAACTTAAAAGATTAATAATAACAAGCATCAGGAAGGATGCGTAGAAATTGGAACCCTTGTATATTACTGGTAAGTATGTAAAATAATACAGTCTCTTTGGAAAAACAGTCTGGTGGTTCCACAGAATGTTAAACATAAAGTTACCATATGATCCAACAGTTCCACTCCAAGATATATACTCAGGGGAAATGAAACAGCTATGCAAAAAATGTGTACACAGGTGTTCAAACCAGCATTATTTATAATTGCTCAAAAGTAGAAACAGCCCAAATGTCTGTCAACAGTTGATGGAATATTACTCCCCAATAGAAAGGAATGAAGTACTGATACACACTATGATGTGACTGAATCTCTAAAATGTTAGGCTAAGTGAAAACCAGTTGCAAAAGATCACATGTCATATGATCCCATTTATATGAAATTCCATTTATATGAAAGCAGGCAGATCTATAGAGACGAATATAGATTAATAGTCACTTTGGGTTGGTTTGGGGAGGTTGGAGGGAAATGGAAAGTATTTGCTAATGGACATGAAGTTTCTTCTTGGGAAGATGAAAAAGTTTTAAACAAAATTATAACTGGTTGCACAGCTCTATAAATTAATTTTAGTTTGTATAATATATTATCTGTATATTTGTATAATTATACACTTTTAGTGGGTAAATTTTATGATATGTGGGTTGTATCTTAATAATTTAAAAATAAACACAAGATACCACTTCACAATCGTTAAGATGCTGATATTCAAAAAGACAGAAAATAGCATAGTTGATGTGGATATGGTGAAACAGGACTGCATATATTTGGCAAAACTCACAGAACTGTACACCATTTTCAAGGGTGTACTGAATGAAAAATATTCTGTGTGTCAATTAAACCTTAATTTTAAAATTTTTAATTATACCTAAATGTTTTAAATTGATACGTGCACACACACACACACACACACACACACACACGGAGGGAGAGAGAGAGAGAACATATCACTAACAAAAGCCACTGGAAATGTTGGCTGAAACATCCCAGAATTATTTCTCCAAGGCATTTTATATCACTCCTATCATCTTTGATTTCATATGACTCTTCCTGGAAATTTCCAAAAATTACTGGCCCCCCTGAAGAAGTTCTGTTTGCCTCAAAGTCATTACAGTTGACCCTAAATAACAAGGGTTTGAAGTGAACAGGTCCCATCCCGCAGGGAGTCAGTGCCGTAACCCCAAGTTCTTCAGGGCCAACTGTATTTTCTATATTCATTAAGAAACATGTGCTGCCTGTACCTGGCAGGAATCATTGCAGAAAATGGGCTGCTTTTCAGCTACCAAAGCTGCAAGCTGAAAGGACTGTTTACTATTTATAACATACAGTGACTTTTCCTAATAATCATTCTTATTCTTTCATGTATTGATAGAGGAAAAAAAAGTGGTGGCTTTTATTCACTTGCTGGGATATGTTAATTTCTAAATATTTCTCCTTCGCCATCCTAGAAAATATCATCTTGCAGATTTCCATCTTATTCTTTCCTTTTTATTGGTTATCTTAATTCCCCGATCTTATTTCCTTTTCATTGTCTTGTGGAAAGAGAATATGAATGCAGTGCCTGAAACAATAATAATTACAAAAAGGCCCAGGAATATAAAGTGTATAAAGAGAAGCCATAATTTTCAATAATGGATGAGACGTTTTCTTTTCTGTTCTCCTATAGCAATGCTTTTCTCTTTCAAAACATACAGAGAGCTGATCAAAGTAGCAGATTTGAAGACAAAAAACAAAAGAGCAGGTTCTCTTTTCTGAAGTCTGAATCTAAGTCTATTATAATCTAAGTCTTTATAATTTTGAATTATAAAATCTATAAAGATAGCAAGTACACTGTTTAGTGCACAACTATTTCATTCCACTTTATCAACAATAAATGCTATTTGATACAATTATTTGGCTACTATTTGGCCAAAAATAAATGTTTTTTACTTAAAATGTTTTGGGCATTTTTCCTTAGTTTTTATAATTTTTTGTTATTTTTTGCATCATGAATGATCATCTTAAAACTTTCATGAAAACCTGTGACTAAAATCTACTCTGCATCTAGAATGAGAAATTAATTGTTAGAGTCAAATATGACCTTGTGTCTCATTTAGCCAAAATGACATTTTGTCAGTTCTCCTTAAACTGAAGCTAAGCACTTCATCACTTATTTTGCTTAGTATCATCACCTCAAGGTCCATTTATGTTTAGCACGATCCACTCAAGCTCCGCCTATGTAGTTGCAAATGCCAAGCTGTCATCCTTTTTATAGCTGAGTAGTAGACCATTGTGCATATATACTGCCTCTTCTTCCATTGATCCCTGGAGCTTATTTCTGATTGGAAGCATTAATCTGTGATCCTTGAGGACAGGTGAGCTAGTTCAGCTCAGGCTCCAGAGCTGGCCTGACCATCAAAATAAAAATAACTCCAAACTATGCTTTTAAGCTAATGGGAATCAAGCTATTACTTATAAATAAAAAAACTAGAAGTGAGTATATTCTAGCCCCTAAAAATCTTTACCTTTGCATGCTACTTTGGTCCTTTAAATGATTTCCAAAAGTGCTAGATGTCATCAGGTAAGCTATTAAAAACCAAATTGAAAACAATATCTTAAAGGTTTTTAGAACTATAGTTTACCAACTCCAGAAAATACATGAAACTTTTTTAAAATCTCAGGAAGGCAAATATATTTCTCAAGAGAATGGAGATTTTTTCTAGGGCTATAACAACTATCCACAATATAATTCAACAGTCTCAAAAAGCAAAGACCAAAATAAAGTTTAATAACCATGCCCCCTAATTTTTCAATTATATTGTGCTATTGTACAAAGGGCTTTTCCACAAAGTATCATTTAGTCTTCATAACCACATTGTAAGTAGGCTTATCATTCCCACTTTAAAGATAGAAAATCAACTGTCCACAATTGCCAAGTCAAGGAATCAGCCTAAGTGGCCTTCAACAGATGAATGGATAAAGAAATTGTGGAATATATATGCAATGGAATACCACACGGCCATGAAAAAGATGAAATAGTGGCTTTTCGGACAAGATGGATAGGCCTCATACTGATTAGGCTAAATGAAATAAGTCAGAAAGTAAAAGATAGATATCAGATGTTTCACTCATCTGTGAAATATAAATAATCAAAACACATACACAGGCATAAAACAGTAGGAATAAATTCTGAATTCAATGAAAGAATTTGATGGCTACCAGAGGGAAAAGGGGGAGGGAGACAGTATTGGCACAGGTGGTTCGGTGGCAGGTGAGTAGAATATGTGTACATGTGGAGCAACAAAAATTCAACCTCAAAATTAAAATTAAGAATAAGAATAACTTAAAAATATAGGAAAGCAAGGATCAAAGACAGTATATAATTGATCAGTACCTCATGAATGCCGAAGCCAGAAGGTAAACCAAGATCCCCTAATTCCCTATTGCTTTCACCACAATTGCCTTGCCAAATTATAATTCTGTATCACCAAACACCCAAAATCAAGTTTTCTGTGGAAATAACTACATCTAAAAGTGTTTATTAGTAGGATACAGACAGTAGGAGATATTAAGGGAAATAGAGTCACTGGGTATCAGTCCTTAACTTTTGATGATAGGGGCCTCCCTAGTGGCGCAAGGGGTTAAGACGCAAGCTATGAAGCTATCGGCAGCCACTGCAGCACAAGATCTATCCCCGCCAGGGAGCTACCCACAGGGCACAGCAGACCTCTCCTGACTCACCTGCTGCTCCCCTCAGCAGTGTATTTCAGTCGATCTGCCTGTTTTGGTCCCCACTCTGTCTCTGGTGAATCCTCTCAACCCCACATCTCTGGCCTGTAGCCCAGTGCTCATATGCATAAATAAATAAATCTTAAAAAAAAAAAAAAAACTTTTGATGATAAATCCAAGGGCAAACCTGCGCTAGGATTTGGTGCCATCCATCAGGTACTGGACCATGAACCAGTGATCAATTGGTTTTTATAACTCTGATCCACGTTCTCTGTCCAGTCTTAATAAACACCATGTAGAGACTGCACTCTAGCCTTCGCAAGCTCCTTTTGAGATTATCTGTTTAATCCTCATGTCAATATTTCTGATCTCTTGAATCTAAATAGGATTAAATTATAGCCTTCTCTATGGTAATGATGGTGGCTTATTTCTGTGTCATTTCAGCACTCAGCACAGCACAGAAAGGAATTCATTAAATGGTAGTTGCATTGAAATATTTGCAATTTTGATAGTTTCTTGACTTCAAACACACCTATGTTTGTCCCTCCCATCACTTTCAGGTTGGAGAAACAATTGGCATTAGTGAAGAAATCATGGGTCTGACCATCTTGGCTGCTGGAACCTCTATCCCTGATCTCATCACGAGTGTCATAGTGGCCCGGAAGGGGCTTGGGGATATGGCTGTGTCCAGCTCTGTTGGAAGCAACATTTTTGACATCACCATAGGGTGAGTAGAGGAAGATCTATGGAGTTTCAGGCCTTGCTGTCTTTGTCTTCTGAGAGGCTGTGAAGATATCACCAGGACCTCTGACCCCAAACTAACCAACACCAATAGCAAAAAGCCTGAGAATACCATTTTGTTTCATCAACTCTATCTTTCCTTTTCAGAGAATTTGATGAAGAATAAGTTATCCCTAGACAGGTGGAAACACACAACAACACAGAGTGAATGTTGTCAGAAATACTTTTAAGAGAATTTCACTTACATAATGGCATTGCTACAAGTTAATGAATATTCAGTATTCAGGCATGACTAAGATGCTAAGTAAGATGTTCACTCTATTTTTTCACCATATTCTTATTCTGAATAAAGTTCCCAACCAGCCTCAGGTGATATTTGGACTGGAAAGCAATTTGGAACAAACATAGGCCAAGCAAAAATATTCCACCTCTTCTTTGTAAAGTGCTGGCTTGGCATGATTATTTGTTTTCTACACTGGTGAAGATACACTAGATTTTTTGAAAGTCAAAAGAGATCAGTTCTTATAGTTAAGCAAATTGGAGTTCTATAATGAAAAGTCTCTGAAGTGGATCATATTGGGGTAGGATACTGTTATCTCCACTGTTTCATTTAACTTGTCAAAAGTTAAAGTCATCAGATAAATTATCCTGAATGACAGCCCCCTGAGAAAATAAAACTTGGGGTGTTATTCTTATGTTCCCAAAAGAACTGAGCTCTTGGCATTTGAATTTAGAACTTTGGAAACCCACTAAAATGGATCCACTTTCTTACTGAACATCTTGAAAATTATTTTCTCTTATATCTCTTCATTACATAATGCAAATGATAATATTGATATATTTTCATTTGGTGTCTACCATGTGCACCATACATTTTTAGCCACTTAAGCCACAGTGATCTTATGAAGCATGTATTATCATTCCCATTTTTGAGATAAGGAAATTGAAGGGCACAGGGTTCAAAGAGCTGGCAAATGAGATGACTGGGATTTGAACAAAGTCTTTGCTCTCAACGGCACCTCTGTCTCTACATAAAACCTCACTCTGTGCTTCTACTGTGTAAACCACCTTTGAATTCCAAGGTGTCCTCTCCTATAATACCTCCTACCTTGCAGGGCCCCTCTCCTTACTTGTCTGCCTGGAAAACGCCATCTTATCCTTCCATTGGCAACTCAGATCTGGGTTTCTCTGATTCCTGGGGGTGTGAGCTGCTCACTGTACTCTTGTCATGTCAAGTACATTAGTCTGCTAGACTGTGAACACCCTGAGAGCAAGAACTCCCCAAAACTTAATACATTGCCTGATGCATGGCAGTGCTTGACAAATATTTGTAGGATGGTTCAATGAATCAATGAATGCCTTAAAAGGTATATGTTTTAAAGAAAGGGTATCCCTAATATAACATTGTTTCTCTCTTTTTCTTGGTCAAGCTCTTACTAAAAAAAGGGAAATAAAATATTCTGTAGTGTATGCATTACAGCAACGCCAGCTCTGTACCCTGGATCCAGTTCTCAATATCTTGAAGCTGTTTCAAGCACACATAGCTGAGCATGCTGTTGGGTTTTACAGTACAGCCCTCATTATGATAGTATTTATTTTCTTCCTTGTGGCATGTGAATTAAAGAAAGTAATTTAAAATCAAAAAAAAAAAATATTCTGTAGTGTAAAAGGAGAAAACTACAAATTAGAAAAAAAAATTACATGTATTTTATTAGACCTATTTGTTCTGTTTTTGAAAAAATATCATAAGGAATTGCAGCTGCATTTGTTCATTGCTCTTAAATTGTATATATAGTATAACAACTTAAATACAATTCAAAGAAAAATCATCCCTTATCCTACTACTCAAAAATAAAATTTAATTTTATATGTTCTCTTCCAAGTATTTCACAAAGTTTCCTTTGTGAACAGTGAACATTCAGTTTTGTTTTCTTGGAGGGCTTTAATTTTTCCATTTTATAATCATAACTGCCTGGCACAGAGTAGGCATCTATTAAAAAACTTGCAAATCAACCAGTTTTCTAAGTTTCTTCATAGCTCTTAGAATTAATACTTTATGACTTAGAAATATTTTGTTCTGTTGCTTTTCTGTTTGACCATTTTCCTTTTATAGAATCATTTTATATTTTTTGCAACTTTCTGCTATTTAGTATCTTTGAATGAATATTTATACAGGAAAATCTTTCTCTTCTAATTAATTGTGTTAGGATAAATTCCCCCGAGAAATATTAATGAATTACAGATCATGAGTGTTTTGATGACCATCTATATATATATTTTTCCAAAATGTCTCTCCCAAAAGTTGGTAACAATTTATGAAATCATTGGCAACATATTGAATGTAAACATTCTTTCATAGTCTTGCCAGCATTTTCATTTTGCTTTTAAGATTAATACCTACAGGCCTACCTGGTGGCGTTGGGGTTAAGGCTCAACACGATCACCTCAGTGGCCTAAGTTCGATCCCTGACCAGAGAGATAACCCATACATAATAGCACAGCAGACATTGCCTGTCTCGCCTGTTGCTCCCCTTAGCAGTGTATTTCAGTAGATCTGCCTGTCTCTGGTGAATCCTCTCACCACCTCCCCACACACACACCTCTGGCCTGCACCCCAGTTCTTCTACACACAAAAAATAAATAAATAAAATAAAATATGTGGGAAAAAAATTAATACATATAGCTCAGGGTTTAAAGACAGCATTATCAAGCTATCGCCAGCCACTGCAGCACAAGTTCGATACCCTGGCCTGCTTGGGAGGCACAGCCACATGACACAGCAGACCTCTCCTGACTCGCCCACTTCTCCTGTCAGCATTGTATTTCAGTCAGTCCGCCTGTTCTGTTCCCCACTCTGTCTCTGATGAATCCTCTCATCCATCCAGTACCTTTGGCCTACACCCTAGCACTTGCATGCATAAATAAATAAATCTTTAAAAAAAAACATATATCTAAAGCATAAATAAAAATCAATGATAATCCACCAACCTTTTTAGTTTTTAGTTCTCTCTAACTTGGTCAGGATGAAAGCCCTCCAAGTCCATCTGACTTCCTCTGCAATGTCCTGGTCCCACTAGGCACAGCCCCAGTGAACCTCATCAGACTCCCTTCTCAGATGACAGGTGCCAAGAAAGTAGCCTTGGGTCCTCTGCCTTCTTCAACATGTCTGACTGCTCCCCATGTGCCCAGCCCTCTACGTTTTCTTTCCCCCTCACAGGCTCCCTCTGCCCTGGCTCCTGTATACCCTCATCCACAAGCTCCAGCCAGTGAAGGTCAGCAGCAATGGCCTCTTCTGCGCCATTGTGCTCCTCTTCATCATGCTGCTCTTCGTCATTCTCTCCATCGCCCTCTGCAAGTGGCGGATGAACAAAGTGCTGGGCTTCACCATGTTTGGCCTCTACTTTGTGTTCCTGGTGGTCAGCGTCCTCCTAGAAGACAGAATTCTTGTGTGCCCTGTGTCCATCTAACCAGAAGAGCTGGATCTTGAACCAATCGCATGGATGGTACCTCCCCACTGTGGGTTCCTGGCTCCTTGACCTCCTGAGAAGAGGCAGCTGGCATACAGCCCTGGGTATTTCGAGGGTCCCTCCTTGGCCGACTAGAGGAGGGATGGATTCACACTGGGTCCACTCATCTCACGGGCTGCTTCTGCCCTGGCCTGCTGAAACAGCTTCATGCAAGACATAGAGAGAACCGTGCATTTGAGGCTTCTCTCCATTCACCACTGACAGGTACTCCTCGCTGGTCGGAGGTACATTTGTTGTAATAATGCAAACAGTGACAGAGGCTACATATATACATATAAACTATACATATTATAAATAGATGCACATGAACACACGCCTGCCTGCTCCTGTATTATACCTCTCTTTCCATACCTATAGAGTAATATATACCTGTACACAAACACAGAGAAAGAAAAATTATATATATATATATCTATATATAAAATCAGATATAAATATAAATACAAATGCATCTTTTCAGGGATAGTTCTAATATATTTATAGTACCTATTTGAAAAGGGGCATCAACCCTTAGTCTGAGCTTTACCTCTCAAGCATAAGAAGTCAACTAATAGGATCACTGTTGTGACCTTCAGCCTACCTTGGACATACTAGGATCCTGCCTGTAAGATGGATGTTTTAGGGAAGTCTTTTAGGAGGGAGGGCTTGATGGAGAGGGTCTGTTTGGGTCCTGATTTGAGCCCTCCAAACATCCACAAGCCACACAGCAGAGACTATTTGCCCATCTCACTGGGGTACTAATTGAAACCCATAGGGTTACTCGGGAAAGAGAGTGGTAAAACCAAGATTGGGTGGATATGGGTTTGAAGGCAGGGGGAGGTGACCAGGGTTGGGTTACTTTGGATTTTTTTATATATATGTATTGCCCCAGCATGCAAGTAGAATATATGACTGCAAACCAAACTAGTGCTCTTCTAGGACAGCAAGACTATATAAACTGAACCTATATTGCTCCAGTGCATGTCCCATTCTCATGAAATGAAGGGGCGGGGGGCCAGTTTAGCTGTGGTTGTCACTTAGACATAGTTTGATACTAAGAGCTCACACATCATCAAAATGCCTGCCAAGAAAGCCTGAGTAGGTGACTGGAGGGTAGGTGACTACCCTCCAGTAGAAGGGTTTGGTGGGACTGTCGCCTAATGAGGATGTAAGAGCATGGTTCTGTCACACAGCTGCCAGTGCAGCATGGTCATAAAGGGCTTTGATGGCTGAAGACATCATTCTTACTGAGAACTAGGTTGACTGTTGATGCTGTTTGGGTTGTGAGGCGTTTGCACACTCAGCACAATCCCAGGAAGACTTCGGAGTCCTGTCTGGTGGTTTCAGGACCAGCATTTGGTGAATGCCCATGCAACCTCTATGTCTCTCCTTCCATCAGCCCCCCATCTGGGACCCTTTCTAGCTTGCAGAGTGCACTCTAGCCCCATACTTAAGAGCTTCTTTACATTGCTTTCAAGCCAGTCACCCCAAAGTTTTATTTCCTGATTTTGCTTAACATCCATGGCCTATTTTCACTTCATTCATTCAGTGGCCCTGATTCTGTGGACACCTTGGATGATTACTTGGATGTCAATAGAAAATAAAACCACTGGGGATCATTAACATAGGGGTTATAGCTCTGGGGTAGAGCATTTGACTGCAAATCATTAACATAAGGGTAGGAAAGAACTTTCCACATCATGGTTTCTTGAGTAGGTCATCTCTAGGACAAACTAAATTGAAGAAAAAATAGCTGGAGATTTTCATTTCCCCAAGTCATGTTTCCTAACAATGAGGAAAAGTAAATAGAGGATGGCCTGTTCTTCTGTACCTGTCCTACCTGTGAGGTGGTACACGGGAGGTGGGCAGCTATACCAGATGTGTTCTTTGCCACCACCGATGCCTGCTGTGGTTTACCTGAGCCCAAAACTTCTAACCAAGGAAACACTGCAGAACATCACAGCTGAACAGAGAGAAAGGGAGAACTCACTATTCTTTCCACAAAACCTCAGCTCACTCCACAGAGCTGGCACTCAAAGGCAGCACCCATAATCACCCTCCACCCACAAACAAAGAGCACCTCTGTGTGGGGGATGCCTGGGAAAAAAGGAAGTCAGGGTGGCTGCCACCCCAGAGGCTTACTTTCAAGTCTCTCCAACGTTTGGTTTTCAGTCTCATTCACACAAGGCAGGATTTTTTATGGAGGCTGAATTTTGTTCCTTAAAATGAGAAAGAGTAAGTGAGTGAACTTTTAGTTTAAACCTCCAGTTGTTTTCCCTGTGTGTATCTTGAAGGGGAGCAAGGTTGGTTATTGTGTGAAGATATATTACTGACTGGTTGGTTTGTTATTTGAAAGACCATTTCATTAGGTGACTTTGACTGATTGCAAATGGACTATATGAGGCAAAAAAGGATGAGGGAGGCCCAGTGCTGCCCTGTCTTTATTCCAGCACATTCTGAATCTCTCTTGCCTCCTCCCTTCTTCCCATTCATTCCCAGCTCACAGTGAAGACTCAGCCAAGCAACCCAGCAGGATTTTACTAGGTGGGGAGCCCCACTCCCTACGGAGTGTTGTGGTCAGTAAGGAAAAGTTGCATCTGAGAAGTATTTCCAGGCCCAGTTCACACCCAGTGATGTGCACTGAGCATGAGAGGCCACAGCGTTGCTCTGGGCTGCCTGGAGGTCAGGCCCCTACAGGTATATGCCGGCTGGTATAAAGGCACCTTCTCCCTGTCCCTGCTTTCCTTGCCTTTCCCCTCATTATGTGTCTGGAGGGAGTAAGGGAGTTTAGGCATTGGGCTAGGTAAATCCAGAGAAAAGTGTACATGCAACAATGGAACTTCAAATGCATTCAAGTCATTAACATAGAGGGTATAGCTCTGGGGTAGAGCTTTTGACTGCAAATCATTAACATAACTATAAGAAAGAACTTTCCACATCATGGTTTCTTGAGTAGGTCATCTCTAATATGTTTCCTACATGCCTGTGTACATACATGTGCAAATGTGTCTTTATACCAGATCTGGATGTATACATACAATGTCACATCATCACCCTCTGACTCAATCACATTCAGAATTCAAAAGCAGTGAGCATCAAGTTTGTCATAGTGAAAGAAAAGAAAGTTACACCCACCAAAACCAAAGGGAAATGCCTTCCTGATCACATACGTTTGTTCTATAACCATCTACATACACACTTACATATAGATCCTCACCCCAAGCATATAGAAATGATTAGTCCGCTCCCTGAGGCTGCTGGAATGGCAGAATACAAAACAGAAAAGCATAGGGGGAAAAAAAATTAGACTTCAGATACTCTTTGCTTTCCTGGAGCATAAAATAACATCAAATCTGTTCAACCTCAAATAAACAAACTTTATCTAAATGTTTCCTTTTATCCACAACAAACCAAACAGGTCTTGCTTGCTGTTACCTCCCCTTCACCCTAGGCAGCCTCAGGACAGGTGATAACTTGACTCACACTGAGGATTCCCAAATAGAAGCTTCTAAATTGCATCTGAGGATCCCCATACTATGTCCAGTTGCCCTCTGGGCCTGACAAGTTCCTGAAAAACAAAAGCTTGAGGTTAGATGATGTTTATGCAGTTTTTCAAGACCTAAGTGGAGCCAGGCAGTGACGGGTCAAAGCATGGCACATATGCAGGGACTAAGAGGCTGCATTGTTGAGCAGTTTGGCAGATGCAGCAGAATATCCTAAAGCTTCACCCAGCAGATACAAAGAGAGGCCAGGATGGTTTCATATTCAGGGAAAATGCTTCGTAAGGCTTCTAACAGGTGTCACCTGACAGGGAGCATTACAATTTCTTTTCTAGGGAAGACATGAATCAGGTGGTTTGGAGCTTTTTCAGAAAAACACAGCTGAAGGCCTCACTGATGAGACACTTGATAATATTAATGTACATCCATTCCCGTGCAGGGAGAAAACTGGCAAACTCCCCATTGTGACTCACAGCTCTTAAACTCTACAAAATGGTAGGAGAGAGTGTTAGGAGATGGGTTACAAAGGGAAGCCCCTACCCAACGCTCCCCTACCCCACCTCACCCCTACCCCCCTGTCCCGGCTCAGACCCCTGTAACAGAAAGCTGATCAGTTGCTGGCCAGACAGACAGTTTGAGAAGGTGGGACTTCTGTCAGATGCTCTGCTAAAATTACTGGGTTAGAATATATACCTGACATGGGTCAGATGACCTATCTGAATACAAGTGCTTCAGGAATTTTCAGTATGCTTTCTTCCTTACATCTAAAACACATTCAAGATTATGAGGCTGCCAAGCTTCCTAGCACCTGGACAGATTGTTACTCCAATAATCAAGTAACTGTATCGTGCGGCAGCTCTGTGCCAGGAGAAATAGAGAGAAACTATCACCAGCTTGATTTCTGAGGTTCTCAACTGTCTCTTGAAAGTTTATTATAGATGCTAATGCTCATTCTTGCTACATCAAATCTTACATAACTACCTGGCTTAATATTTTTAAAAGACACACCCTCAAATCTCCTACCTCCCTCAGTAAGAGTATCTTCAATTAGTAGGTAAAGCTTTGTCATTAAGAGAGAGTTAGGGGAAAAATAAAAGAACCAGAAAAGAAGAGAAAGGAGAAATTAATCTATTTTTACTAAGACTCCCAAGAAAGCAGATGTTACCTTGAAATGTATCCCTGTGTGATTTATAATAATTATAAACATCAAGCTTTTTTTAACCAATTACACGAGCCTATATACAGGCCCAGATATTTTTTTTTAAATCCCTTATCAAAAGACCTTGGGTAAAAAAGGTAACATGTCCCTAATCCACTGTATATTTAAGTTCAGCTCCTTGACTCTGTATCTTTGTATTCTTTAATCTGACAGCTTCATAGGCTACAATGTATAGCAAACATTAAGAGCAATAAAGGTCACACAGCTAGCTAAACTTCATTACATCGTAATATTTTTTTCACTCCACTAGAAGCTTTGAAACTGCACAGGCTGTGGCATGTAAACACCAGGAGAATTTAGATATCTGTCAAAAGCCAGGCACAACTGTCTTTGCTGTAGAAGTAAAGATGCTTTTCACATACTCCTCCCACCAGTGTGCTCACTGCCCCATGACACATGCCCTGCATATCCATAGGAGGTTCAGCCTTCCCCCGAAACCCACTGGATCCACAGTGGTGTTTAACCTGACTAGTGACAGTTTCTTAAAGAGCAAGAGAGAATTATCAAGCACAAATGAATCCACAAGTCAGCATATTTTTTAACGCAAAAATGACCCTGTAGTTACGACTAGATAGAAAACTATGCTCAAATTAGCGTTCAAATAGTCATTTCTAAATTTCTAGCAGATTAGAAAATCTTTAGGAATGTAACAAAACACATAAATATCAAAATCAGAAAGTGTGCCATGGAGTTTGCATTGAGCTTGCCAAAGGTTTCATTCCTTTTAGAGTGTTTTTCCCACCGATGACCCTCAAGACAAACTTTGTATTAAGGGGTCCCAGCAGAGATGTTCCTGGGGTGACCAAGTTCACATTAACATTAACAGCTATCAGTGTCAGAAAACTCTCCCTCCAGGTTCACCCACCCTCAAGCTGATGACTTAACCTGTTTTTCTTTTTGTAGAAAAGAACTGATCTAGGTACTCTTCACTGTTTGTCCATGGGCATACTGCTATTATGTGAACCCATACTTTCATCAAAAGGAACTAAGATTTTTCCATTTTGTTCCTCTTGACAATTTTTAGAGTTGTCTAGTAAAATTTTAAAATGTTTTATGTTGCTCTTAAATGATGGCACTTTCTGGTTAATCATGACCCAAGTAGAAGGCCTAAAAGGACTGAATCAAGGCTTTGAATCGAATGCTTTGCTCCCTTTATATGTGCCCCTCTGTTGCCCTTACCTTTTAGAACATCACACTTCATTATAATTCATCTTGTTTGCCCTTTGACGCCTGTATCTTTCTGTTAAGACATTTGGATGAAATCAGTGCTTTTCTCTGCTTGCTCCAGTGCATTTGCATAAGTGTCTTAACTACTATAAACCACTCTCCACATGACCTTAGGAAGTCTCAGTCTGTTTATGTCCCACCCCACATGCAGTTTTCAAGTCCAGCTAGTACCCAGGGCTTGCTCCCCTTCAATGTTCTTCCCACCAGCCTCTCCAGCCTTCTCGCCTTTGCAAGTCTAATGAGCATTTTCACCATCTCTTCCTTAATAATTAAAATCACTAGGTCCCTATGCCAACAACTTATGTTTTGTATAACTGACTACTTCTTTGAGGGGAAGTTCCTTCTAGTTGGTACCAAAATGTGAACAGAATTCCAACCACAAGTTTTTAGAATCATAGAACTACCTTAAGAGTGTATGTAGGCCTTGAATACAAGCAGCAGGGAAGGGCATTTAGCCTCTGATGAAAAGTCTGAGCCCTGGTTGCATTTTGATAAGATCCTGGTAAGGTGAGGAAGCCCATGAACTTCACTTTCAAAATCATAATTGCACAGTCACCAAGAACTCAGAATGGGGGAAACAGCATTGTAGATCATTCAGAAACTGGGCCTGCATGTACCTGCATTGATTTACCTGGAGGAATTCCTATTTTCACTTTAAATAGGATATAGGAGAGATGGGTAGAATTCCTCTATCACGATTTTTGCTGTGAATTTTTACTAATTTGTGTGGTAGGTTGGATAGGAATGGTGAGGTTGTTGACTGGTATCCTGGAAATGGGCTACTGTTCACCCAGAGGGTGGGAATTTTCTCCCTCATTCTCACATAGAGGACTGCATGTCCCTTGATAGTGGATCAGTAAGTATCTAAGGCCTTAGGAATGCCAGTTCTCTGCAGCACTCAGCTAACTAAAAGAGAAAACTAAATCATGCCACAAGTAAAGAATGAATGGATGAAGTCTGAATTCCTGAATAAAATAATTTTAAGGTTGCACGAATTAACAATAGATAATTCCCTGCCATTTAATTGAAAGAATCTCCATTTCTTCTCATCAGGATAAAACTAAAGGACAATGGATGCCTTTTGGGTTTTTTAATTTTTTAATATTGCACTTTATAGTACTTCATAAGAGACAATTGTCTTAATTAAAGCCATAAAATATCAATAATACACATATTCAGGGCTTCTGAATATAGTCAACTAATCAGCAGTCCATGAGTCATTCTGTTTTGTATTGTTTGTTGTAAATTAAAGTTTATCTGTTGTATTTTTTATTGCGTACAATTGTTGTTCTAAGCAATCCTAACCTACTGATAAATTTTAAATGTGTACTTTATTGAAACTCTGAAAATCAAAAAAATTATCCATTTCACAAAAGCATTCTTTGTTTTCAAAGTAGCTTTTACATGATTCCTTTCAATAGCAAGTTCTGATGCTGTGTTGAAAAATACTTCCTTTTTTAAATTATAGATTTACTATTTTTCAGGAATCCATTTGTTATGTAAAGCAAGGTTGACCATGTGGAGAGTGAAGTGAGTAATTGGCAACTGTATACCTGGAAAACTTAAGGTTTGTTTGAGTTTTTTATATAATATGAATCTAAAAAGCTCCCTTATAAAAATGGCATATAAAGATATGCAATTTATCAATAATTTGTTATTGCCTAAATTATAAGCCTTCCTTGGGAAGACATATAAATCAGCAAACTTCATGATGCATTGGCCTTTTTCCCTTTCTGCCAAAATACACAATTTCTGACTTCATAGAGTAGATCACTTACACACGCACACAGAGAGAGAGAGAGAGATGTCACCACAACTAGAAACTTGTTTCAATTCATCGCAACTTTTTATATAACTTGAATGAAGTCAAAAATGATGACTAGGGCCTCCCTGGTGCCCTAGGGGTTTAGTCTCAGCACTATCACTACTACAGCCTGAATTTGATTCCCGGCCAGGGAGCTAACCCACATGCACATGGTGCGGCAGACCTCTTCTTTCTCTCCCGCTGCTCCCCTCAGCAGTGTATTTCAGTATGTCCACTAGCTCTGCTCCCCACTCTCTCTCTGGTAAATCCTCTCACCCTGCATCTACACCAAAATAAATAAATAAAATCGTTTAAAAAATGACACTTAATAGCCTAAAATTCTCAGCACAACTGGAAACTTAAATTATCAATATAAGTTCATGTATCAAACTGTTTTGCCCTAAAAAAAGTGTGTCTGGACCCAGAGCCAGCAATGTCCTATGGAAGCTGTCTGAAGAGTTTCTCCAAAGGGCAGAAACTCCACCCAGAAGAGGGACACTGTTGATATATTGCCCTGTTGAGCACCTCTTGCAAAGTCCATATGCCCTGCATATAACCTAGATGTTTCTTCTGCTCCAATCTGAAAAAACTCCAGAAGCAGCAGCTTCCATCTCCAAGCAATCTGCTGTTTCAAAGAGCTTTCAAAAATAAGAGCAGCAAAAGCTGCCTTCCTGGTTTAATGAAGTTGCTGCCATCACTAAAGGAGAAATTATACTTTTGCTCTTTGCATGTTGTTGAAACAGAAAATGTTGTGAACATCAACCCCAAAGTAGACATTTGCCTAGAGCACAAACTATTTTTTGGACAGGTTATGTTAAAAATACAGAACGCCATTTTTGTAAAGGATCTTTTTAGGGATAGCTGTCCTCTCACGTTCCCTGTGTTTGCCTCCATTTTAAAGAAGCATTACCCCTTATTTTCACCCCTAAGAGAATCCCACTGATACACTTCCAGATTATTTTTGTCATTTTGTGTGTATTTAATTATGAGCAATTTTCTCTGGGTGACAAGATGTATGGAGATTTTGCGTCAGTTGATTCTCTGTGAATGTGTTTGTAGATAGACTGAAAGCTCTATTTATTTGTACATAGGCTGTTTGGATAATGTATTTCTGTCACATGGACTTCACTCTGATAAAGGGCGTTACTTCACTGTGTTCATGTTACACTTTCCACACCTTTGTGCTGCTACTACTGATAATGAACTCATAGATTATCACTTTCTGTAACTAAGTCTCCTCAGTGTGAAAACTAATAGTAATAAAATGATTGATTCAAAGCAAGTGTTGTGTTGTTTTTGGAATAATCCTTACCTTCCGCTAATCAGGACACTGAGGATCTCAAGAAATAGACACTTAGTTGTGGACGTTTCATTGCAGAAACTCAAAGGAATAGAAGACAAAGCTACAGTTACTATGAATTAAAACTGTTTGAGATTTTAAATGTCTGGGCAGTGAAAGGACTACTATTAACAATTGGATTTTAATTAACTAAATATATTGAAATTGTAAGTTCAAAAATCTAGTGTTTCAAATAGGCTTTTAAGTTCAACTTGGAAGTCTTGTTCATAAAAATAAGAATTCGTAGTTACTTTTTTCTTTGATTATACTGTATTAACTGATAATTTTTAAGATTAAATTCTACACATTTAACCCAATTTATGAACTAACTTCCCTCAGGCACTTGTTAAATTTTACACATTGATCATACCTGGTTCTCACAAACACTCCAAAAGTCTAAAAGACTTATAAACCTAAAAAAAAAAATCTTTTTATACACTTAAGCAACTCCTAGTAACCTAAACAAAATATAGTAAACTGGTCATCATAACATTTAGGTACCATTTATGAGCATAATAAATGTCTACTAGACCTCAAATTAATGAGTCTAATATAAATTATTCTTTCAAGTCATATCAGATTATCTAATATGCCAGATTTCTTTAAAACATCTTAAAAAATACAATTTCCTAACAATTATAAAATATAGTACTATACCACACCATCATGTTCATACTGTGAGTTTGATTTATTTCATTATTCCTATTTTTATGTAACATCTTCCGAGGCTTTGAAAAATCACCCAATTAATGAGCAGATCTATCATCTCCAGGAGTCTTAAGATGGGTGAGTCTTAAGATTCTGAACCAGAATACCACTGCTTGTCATTTAGAGATTCGACCACAGAACGTGAGAGTTGGTACCTACATATTACCTAAATGATTCTACTGGGGTCCCTTAGTAATTACGTAACACTCAGATTTTGAGTCCATTTCTGTTTGGTGTTCAGTGAGAACCTCTTCCTCGCCAACCCCTAGTGTATCAGCTGTAGTTTAATTTTAGAATTCAATGGGCATCATTACCAATACTGTTTCATGGGGGCATATTTAACATACTTTTTTGTCTCTTTGTTTAAATAAGTGAATTCTGCAGCCCTTCCTGGCTTACAGATAATTTTTCTACCACTTCATTGTATTCAATAAATTTCTTTATTGATTCTTTTCAAAATGAATCCCACTTTTCAGAGACAAGAATTTCTGAAATACTTTTTTTTTTAAGATTTATTTATTAATTTATTTATTTATTTATACAAGCACTGGGTAAAGTCAGAAGCACGGGAGGGTGAGAGAATTCACCAGAGCCAGAGCAGGGAGCAGAGCAGGCAGAAGGACCAAAGTACACTGCTGAGGGGAGCAGCGGGCAGCAGGAGAGGTCTACGCGCCATGTGGGACGCACCTCCCGTGGCCGGGGAGCAGCCGGGGATCGAACCGGTGCTGCAGAGGCTGCGGGCAGCTTCACAACCCAGTGCTCAACCGCTGTGCCACCGGGGAGGCCCTGAACTACTTTATTTTTTTTTTAAGATTTATTTATTTATGCATACAAGAACTGGGGTACAGGCCAAAGGTGTGGGGGGTGAGAGGATTCACCAGAGACAAAGTGGGGAACAGAACAGGCAGATTGACTGAAATACACTGCTGAGGGGAGCAGCGGGAGAGCCAGGAGATGTCTGCTGTGCCATGTGGGTAGATTCCTGGCCGGGGATCAAACTTGTGCTGCAGTGGCTGCAAATAGTCTCATGGGCTGTGTCTTAGCCCCTTGCACCACCAGGGAAGCCCTGAATTACTTTATATTTAGGGGAAAGGAACAAGATATTTTGACCCTACATTGCAACTTAATGATGCTTTAAAACTCCCAGGTCTGCTCTGATAGTATTTTCAATCTGTGCTTGAGAATGTAAACATTTTCATCAGAATAATATTAATGCTGATTTCATCAATATTTATTTCAGGGGCAATCTTCATTAAGCTGATGAAAATCCTTGATCACTTATCTGTAACGAACAATTTTTATCTTTTTTCCTTCTTATTTTATTAACATTTTCACGGATACGTTGCTTTCTGTGTAAAATTGTTTTTAAAGATTTATTTATGCATATAAGAACTGGGGTGTAAGCCAGAAGTGTGGGGGGTGAGAGGATTGAACAGAGAGTATGGGGAACAGAACAAGCAGATCTGCTGAAATACACTGCTGAGGGGAACAGCAGGGGAGACAGAAGAGGTCTGCTGTGCCATGTGGTTTAGCTCCCTGGCTGGCCAGATCAGATCAAACTTGTGCTGCAGTGGCTGGTGATAGCTTGATAGCACTGTCTTTACCCCCTGCTCTACCAGGGATACCCTCTGTGTAAACTTTTTTATTTTTTTCTTAAGATTTTTTTAAAGGAACTTAATTCGTCAAAGTTTTGTTTTCATTTCCTATCAAAAATCTTTTTTTAAGTTCAGATTATTTTATTTCCACAGCCTTTATGTAGTTTTTTTCAAATTTCACTATTACTAAATAAAATCAGTGACCAATACTTATATTTCATATTTTAAAGGGATTGTAAATAGAAAATGCATGACTTCCCTGTCAATCCTAAATTTATAATATTCTCCCTTATATTTACATTTTGTATCCTGTTCTTGCTCTATTTTTTTCTCAACATTTATCTACTACCACCTATGGTTCTCTACATCTTATTTTTTTTAAGATTTATTTATTTATGCATAGAAGAGCTGGGGGGTACAGGCCAGAGGTGGGGAGGGGACGGCAGTGAGTGGATTCACCAGAGACAGAGTGGGGAACAGAACAGGCAGACTAAATAAAATACACTGCTGAGGGGAGCAGCGGGCGAGACAGGAGAGATTTGCTGCACCATGTGTGAGTTTCTCCCTGGCCAGCAGGGGACCAGGATTGAATTCATGCTGCAGAGGCTGTGCAATGTTTCATAGTGCTGTGCTTAATCCCTTGCACCACCAGGCAGGCCCCTCTACCTCTTATTTATCTTGTTTTATCTCCTCTCCTCAATTACAACTTAAAATGATTAAGGCAACAATAGCTAACCTATTGTGTCCTCTGTACCTGGCATTTGTTAACAATACATGCCATATAATAAGTGTTCAATGAATGTTTTTGACAACCATAGTTGCTTTTGGGAATAACTATTGGGAATCATCTCCATTATTTTTATTGAGACTTGTTTTTAATGGTACAATTTCACAGATCTAAATTTCACCAAGAAAATTTTGTTTTCCATCAGTTTTTCATCCACAATTCTCTATCAGACTGTACCCTATGGAGGTTATGCATCTAAAGAAAAAACTATAAAACACCCTAGAATTGCTGTATTTTTCCAGAATGCCTTTATGTCTTCTAAACGACTGGTTTTTAAATTTGGCCACAGTGAAGATTTATGGCAGTGAAAACATCTAATTTCCTGCAACACAGCAGACTCACTCCAAATCTTTTGTAATGCCATTTTCTAAGCTTATTTCTGAGTATAATCACAGAGTTGTATAATACTAAAATCATCAAAACCACCTATTCAAAAAACTAAAAAAATCTATTGTGTATGTGTTTGATTAACATATAAAATGTTCAAGGAAAATATTTCACATCAGTATTTTTTTTCAAGTTTTATCATGCCTTAGTTTAAAACTAAATTACAAAAGAAAAAACTCACAATTGTGTAAACAAACATCTTTTTAAATGATGGTTTAAGAAAGCACTCCCTAATTTTCATGAATTCTAAGTTACTGAAGTCCAAATGCATTGACAGTTACCAAACATATAGAAATGTTAATATAATGTGTGCTTGATATAATGGCATATTTTAGTATATGTTTTTTCCCTCCTCTCAACAAGTTACATACCTAAAATTCAGAAAACCCCTTAAAAGAGTTCCTTATTAGGATACCCGGACACTTCCTAAGCTTAAAAATTACAGGAATCCTGGGCCTCCCTTTGTGGCGCATGTGTTTGAGCACAGCGCTGTGAAGATGTCCGCAGCCTCTGCAGCGCGGGTTCAAACCTGGCCGGCAGGTGAGGGTCCCACATGCAGTGGCAGACCTCTCCTGTCGCTCCCGCTGCTCCCCTCAGCAGTGTATTTCAGTCAACCTGCCTATTCTGTTTCCCGTTCTGTCTCTGGTGAATCCTCTCACCCTCCCGTGCATCTGGCCTATAACCCAGTTCTTGTATAAATAAATAAATAAATCTTTAAAAAAAAATTACAGGAATCCTAATTGTTTGTCTCAGCACTCTAATAATACTGTACACGTTAGAAAATCTCTCTCTTTCTGGCATGTCACCAATCTTGGTTTCTTGAATTGCTGCCAGCACTAGAGGCAAGATAAATTATATTTTTGAGTTTTGCTTGTTGTTAAAACAGAAAATGTTGTCAACACTGACCCCAACATGCACATTTCCGTAAGACATATATTTCTGAGACAGGTTATATTAAAGATACAGAGTGCCATTTTTGTAAAGGATCATTCTAGAGAAGTTCTCTCTTGCTCCCTTTGTTGGCCTCCTGTTAGAGAAGCCTCTTATTCCTTATTTTTACTCCTACAAGAATCCAGTAGATGCACCTCCAGATTATTTTTGTCATTTTGTGTTTGTTGTATTAATCATGAGCAAGTTTCACTGGATGACAAGGTATATGGAGATTTTGTGTCAACTGATTCTCTGTGAATATGTCTGTACATAGACTGAAAGTTCTATTTACCTTACATCAAGCAACGTCCCAGGCAACCTGGGAATCTAAAGACCTGGCCTCTTTAGTAGCCACATACCAAAATAAATTCTATTTTATTCTAAGCATTAGGCTCATTCAGAACATGCACAATTCTGAGGCCCACCAAAGTCCCAGGATCCCCAAATCCTTTCAAGGCTTCAGTAATCTATGCCCACTAATACTAAACTTCTGCTTGGTTGCTCTTGCCTCTAGTACCAACTCACACATTGGACACATTCCACGTATTTCTGAGAGACAGACTTAATACATTGCAAACCCAGAGTGAGCAGACACTAAGTTATGCCACCACGTTGCCTGCCCCATGGCACTCACAACAACTTATCACAGCACCATTTTCCACTATACTCTTTTCAGCCACTACCAATCAGTCCCTGTGGCATGCAAGAGAAAATCAAATTGTGATGTTCTAGCCTAACCTATAAATGAGGAAAATGAAGGCTAAATAGGCGGTGTTACTTTCTGAAGTTCACACTACCAAACAGTAGAACTGGGTATTAGGGTCTCATTCTTGTTTTGTATATAATCTTTGCTGCAATGGTTGAAATGCATCTGAGGTCTTTTGTGTATTGTCGTGGGTGTTTTATGTTCCCAACCATGATGCCCAGGGTAGAGGTTACCACTAACAAACAGAAATAGTCAGAAAATGATGATAAGACTTCTCATTTAAAAGACTTAAGTTGGCGGCCTCCCTAGTGGCGCAGGGGTTAAAGTCTCAGCGCTATGTCTCAGCACTATCAAGCTATCGGGAGCCACTGTGGCCTGACTTGGATCTCCAGCCAGGGAGCTAACCCATATAAGGCACAGCAGACCCTTCCTGTCTCGCCTGCTGCTCCCCTCAGCAGTGTGTTTTAGTAGATCTGCCCAAACTGCTCCCCACTCTCTTTCTCTGGTGAATCCTCTCACTCCCAGCACCTCTGGCCCAGTTCTTGTATGCATAAATAAATAAAATAAATCTTTAAAAAATATAAAAAATAAGACTCAGTTAGATCACTAGTTAGGTTATAGCCAGAAAATGGCAGCTTTTAATTTATGAGAATAGAATAGAATAGAAAGGAAAGTTTTTGCTGCTGGAGTTTAATAATGCAATTTCTGGTAAATAATAACAATCACCTCCAGGGCCAAAACAAAAAAAAAAAAAGAAAAGAAACAAAAGTTCTGTCCAAATTTGGTCACAAAGCAGTTGGAAGGGATGCAAACAGCTCTGTCTGCTGCCTGCAGCTAATGACCCATGTCCTTGAAGTAGAATCAGGTCAGGGAAGGTTGTAAACAATCTAGCTTTCCTGTCTCCTCTGTTGCTCAAATATGCAATCAATCCCAGTAGCAGTACCACTGGGCTTCAGGGCACTTCAAGGAAAAGAAAAAGCATCTTCCACAAAGAAAATAACGCTACTCATTCCCATTGGTCTGATTCATAGTGGCCTTTGGAAGAACCTCGGAGGTGGGAGGGAACCTCGGAGGTGGGGGAAGAACCGGTCCCCAGAATCTTCAAATCCCCCCTCCGTTCCCAGAGCTATAGCCTAGAATTTAGAATTAGTGCCTTATCTCTCCAGCCCAGTGATTCTCCACTGACAGGCTGCTGCATATCAGAAATACCTCAGGGCTTTTTCAAACGACAGGTGTAAAGCCCAGCCCCACCTCCTGCTGACCTGCCAACCTTGCCAAGTGCTTTCTCCCAGAGGAGATCCATCCAGAGGTCCTATTAATGGAGTGTGGCAGTGTGGGGTAGAAAAAAAGATTGAGACTTCTATTTAGCCTTAGGCCCTGCTCCCTGTGGAAATTATAACTGGCTCTAAGAGGAGTCCATGCCTTGAAGTTTCTCCAAATGCCCGGGCAGCGTGCCTTATATTTATTCATACATACAGCAACCGGTGTTCAACACCTGCAGTGTGCCAGCTACAGGATCCCCTGGAGAGTAAGTCCCAGCCCCTGTTCTCACAGACGTCAAGTCTGCTGAAGAAGACAAATGTGACAAATTCAGGACTTGTACTGAAATCAGCAGCATGAAGAGTGGTGAAGAGGCCAAACTGCCTGGGTTTGAGTCCCAGGTCTGCCACTTACCAGCTGGGTGCCCTCTCTTTGCCTCTCATGCTCATCTATGTGGGTTGTTTTAATATTTACTTGGGGGCCTCCCTGGTGGCTCAGGGGTTAAAAACAGTGCTATCAAGCTATTGCCAGCCACTGCAGCATGAGTTCAATTCTCGGCCAGCCAGGGAGCTAACCCACATGGTGTAGCAGACCTCTCCTATCTCACCCGCTGCTCCCCTCAGCAGTGTATTTCAGTCAGTCTACCTGTTCTGCTTCCCACTCTGTCGTGAAACCTCTCATTCCCCCACCCCACACCTCTGGCCTACATCCAGCTCTGTATGCATAAATAAATAAATCTTTAAAAAAAAAAAAAGATTTACTTGGAACACTCCAAGAACAGCACCTAACTCATAATACATTGTATACCTCTGTTTGATAAATAAGCATGACCTCTGGAGGAACAATGTTCAATGTGGCGAAAGGGTAGGGTCTGCAGAGAGTGAAGGGATAACAGCTGCAAAGGTAGGTGGTATCAGAGGGTGCAGAGGCCTTGGCCATTCTGCCAAGTAGCTTGGACTCTCATGCAGCCAAAGATTATTCACCAGCATGTGATATGGTCAGATTGGGGCTCAAGAAAGCCCTCTGCACATATTTAAAAAAATGATGCCTTGGATTTGCCTCAAAATAATCCCTGGAGGAAAAAAAAAAAATAAAGTAATAATCCTTGGAGGGGTGGGGGTGGGGGAAGGTGCGAAGTGGGAGGTGGTATAGAAGGAACCAGATTGGTTGTGAGTAAGAGTTGATCACCGTTGGGACTCTGTTGAGGATCTGTGGGAGCTCATTATGCTCTTCCGGCTAGATCTGATTGAGATGCCCCATTCTAAACAATTATCTGGAAACAGTGAGGGGAGGAGGCTCTCAGGCACTATCACTCTGCTGTTATCAGTCATCTGAACTTAGCATGAAAGGAGAAAAGTTTCAATGGAAATGAAGAGGAAGCAGGGGATGACAGAGGTGGGAGAGGGTCAGGAAAGTAAAACCGAGGAGGGAAAAGGCAGTCAACATGTTAGGGGGGGAAAGGATGTCCTATAACAAACAGGGCCGCTGGGGCTGACCGAGACAGCCAGCCTCTCTCCCCTCCTGCAAGCTTCCCCACACCCCTGCCTGGGTACTTGTGTCTATCCCTGACTTTAGCGATCAGTTCTCTGCACTCGAAAAGTCAGGCCAGTTCTACCCCACCCCTTTGGGTTTGAGGGAAGTATTTTTTTCTGGGACAACAGCTGACTGACTTCTCCCCTACCAGGAGGTTCAGGGGGACCCCAAAACTGCCCTGAGCTCATTTTAGCGTCCTAGATGATGAGCTCTTTCTGAAGTGAGCTGTTCTATTGTAAGGGGGAAAAGGATGTCCTAAAGCTAACTCCATACAGGCTTTGTGGACTCCACCCTCACCCCAGGCCAAAGCCAAAGACACAGGGAACTCCAAATCCCATCACCACCAAAGGGAAGGTGGCTGGGACCTGAGGGTGGGGTTAAGCAGCCAGGTTGGTATATAAAGAGCCAGACATGTGGGCTTGGAGAGGTTCCCCCATTTTGGCTCTCTGCCAGTTCGCAGCGTCCGGCCAGCTCTGAGAGTGACTTTGGGTTTCCAGGTTGGCGGATCAGGTAGGACGCATTAAAGACTTTATTTCCCTATTTTTCTCCCTGAGTTGTACATTTTCCTTATTTCCTTTTCCCTTGTAAATAAACCTTTTATTAACCTTTTGTGTGTGCCTGTAGTGGAGTATTCATAAGTCCCTTTTCAGGACGCGGGTGAGGACCCACAGCCAGGAACCCGTTCAATATCGGGGCTGTCCTATAACAACAGGGCCGCTGGGGCTGACCGAGACAGCCAGCCTCTCTCCCCTCCTGCAAGCTTCCCCACACCCCTGCCTGGGTACTTGTGTCTATCCCTGACTTTAGCGATCAGTTCTCTGCACTCGAAAAGTCAGGCCAGTTCTACCCCACCCCTTTGGGTTTGAGGGAAGTATTTTTTTCTGAGACAACAGCTGACTGACTTCTCTCCTACCAGGAGGTTCAGGGGGACCCCAAAATTGCCCTGAGCTCATTTTAGCATCCTAGATGATGAGCTCTTTCTGAAGTGAGCTGTTCTATCTGAGGTCTTGTGTCTAAAATGTGTCACTCCTTGTGTCATATCCTCAAGGACAAAATGTTCACTCCAGGACCCTGAGTTATGGACAGGAATGGTGTTGCAGCACAAGGGAACCAGCCTGAATGGACCCCAGGGCCATTGCAGAGCGACCTCCAGGAGGTCAGAGAGAAATTCAGCCTCTGTGAGCCCCAGGGGTGGGGGTAACCAGGAGGCACTGATAACAAGACAGGTGCTGCCTGTTTCACAGAAAGAAGATAAATTAAAGCCCGGGCGGGTGAGCAAGAGAAAGCGAGCATGCGTGGGCATACACAGGCAAGAAAGTTCTAGAGCAAAAACAGTCTTCTTCAGGAAAACCACGACTTCTAGATGAAACACAGAGTCCAAGCCAAAGGGTTTTTATCAAAAGAAGAGGAAATGTTCTTACGGTAAGGCCATATTATATCTAAAGATTCTGGACTACTCCAGAGTTAAGTGGTGCTTTTTCCCGCATCCTTCTCCTATTCCTGCAAGGAGACAGGGAGACGGTTCCAGGGAGATGGTTCTTAGGCTGCAGCAACAGAACCATGTCCCCTCCTCAGCACTTTGCCTGACCTTCTCCTCTGAGCTCTTTATTCTCTTTTTCAGGGAGTATTATCTTCCTGTCAGTAGCTTTGATATCTGCCACAGTTTCACAGAAATTAATCTAATGGTAAGAAGCTGCCTCAGTTTTTCTGGGAAAAGGCATCTGGGGGAAAAGAAAGCAAGAGAGGAACTGTGTGGTCAGAGCTGTGAGGAGGTCAGCAGACACAGGCCTCCCAGGCATTGTCTCCTGTCCTAGCTGAGCATTGTCAGATGCCTGGCTGTGGGGGGAGGGGAGTTGCCTCCACACAACCCCAAAAGAGCAGCCAACACCAGCACTGCTCACAGGCCTCCTCCCTGACCATCAGTTGCCAGGGCAACAGAGCCCTTTGAAAGTGTCTCTTTCAGGAAACCTACACTCCTATGTTTACTGCAGCACTATTTACAATAGCTAAGATGTGGAAACAACCTAAATGCCCCAAAAACAAGAAAATGTGGTGTATATACACAATGGAATACTATTCAGAGATCAACAATGATAAACTCATGCCATTTGCGCAACATGGATGGAGCTGGAAGGGATTATGCTAAGTGAAATAAGTCAGAAGGGAAAAAAAAGAGAATTATTGGATGGTTTCATTTATAGGTAGGATAGAGGGAAAGCAAACAAAGGGTCAGAAAAAAAGACAAAACTTGCAACCTGACCACAGATCTGTGGCATACAGCAGGGGAGAGGAAAGAGAGGGGTCAAGATGGGGGAGGGAAGAGCACAAGGGACTATGGGGCTGGATCACAAGTGATGTGGTGGTGGGAAAACTATGGTGACTACACCTAAGAGGAGAAATCAAATATTGTACAAGAACAAATGATGACAATAAAATAAATTTTTTTTTTAAAAAAAGGCTCAAGTGTGACCGCCAAAAAAGGTGGGATGCGAGATGAAACAGCCAAAGAGATTCTTGTCACTGCTGCCATTTACGAGCAGAAAGGCAACCTGGGACGTGAAGATGGCTCATTCAGTTTCTTACTAGGAGCCTTGGAGTAACAAAAGAGAGGAACTCACTGGAAGCTCCAGGGCCAGTATAGTCAGACAATCACCAGAAAGGGCAGAGGCAGAGCTGGTGAATGATGACTCTCCATGGTTCTCACCTAAAAGCAAGGAACACTGAACTGACTCCCAGAAAGAAAGGGGGCTGGGCAGGATTTGAAAATGCATACAATTGGCTTAGGGGTGTTGCAGGGTGTCAGAGAACTACCTGGTACTTAATGGGTAAGGCCCAGTCAGGCTACAGTCCTGCAGAGTGAGGGGAAGCCCTGCACAGAGAAGAATCATTATACTCAAAATGCCACAAACTGTCCTAGTATAAAGCACTGATAAGCCATGTCTTTCCAGGGCCCCACCAGGCCACTGTTTCTCCAACTTAATGACTCCTGATATATACCTGACGACCTCCACAGAACCCAGTTTGAGAAACACTACATCAAAAGTTAAATGGTGGGAACTCCCCAGTGGTGCAGCAGGTTGAGCACAGCGCTGTGGGGCTGGCTGCAGCCTCTGCTGCACCAGTTCAATTCCCAGCAAACCAGGGAGATACCCACATGGTATGGCAGACCTCTCCTGTCTCGCCCGCTGCTCCCCTCAGCAGTGTTTTCAGTCAGTCTACCTGTTCTGCTCCCCTCTCTGTCTTTGGTGAGTCCTCTCACCCTCCTGCGCCTCTGGCCTGTACCCCAGTTCTTGTATAAATAAATAAATCTTTAAAAAAAAAAGTTAAATGTTGACAGTCCTGGAAATCTTCTGTTAGTAATGTAAGTATGAATACAATGCAAACGTGAGCACTAATACCATACTGGTCATTCTGAGATGATCATCTATTATCCAGAATAGATGTTGAGTATTCTTTATTTTGAGAAGGAATTCACCAATGTCACAGTGTTATAAAGACTCACAGCCTCAAGAAAGTGCCTGTGTAAGCCCAGGTGACAGGTGTCTTGACCTATATAGGTGCTCCAGCTCCCACAACTCAAGTGCAAAGCAGACCTGGAATCAACAGCGCACATTTTCAGAAACTCTGGAGGGGGCCACCATTTCTGCTTAGCAAACTTCCAGGTGATTCTGATGCCCACTAAAACTGGAGAACTCTGGCCTATGTAACATAATCATGCTCTCAAAAGGGAAGTGTCTTACTCAATTAACAAATATTTCTGATTGTGACAACCCCATTGGTTGCCGGCCATGATTGAGAGCTTAGAGGAGTGAGACATCAGGCCGTGAGGACAGAAGAAACCAAACCGGTCCTTTCCCTGACCTTCCCTCAGCTGCCGGCACATAATCAGCCAGAATCTCAGAAGCCATAAGGTCCCCTAGTCTTCCATCGAGGGGAGACCTAGCCGAGCCTGGAAGCTCAGACTAAGCTCCTACTAATGGGAGTGATCTAGGAATAAAAAGGAATGGGTTGCTTTGGCAAGAGGAGCGGGGGAAAGGATAAACACCCATCTGAATCCTCACACCAGGCCTCACGAGGACCACCTTTAATCCTCTCCACTACCCTTTCCTGCAGGTGTGTCACCCATTCACACATGCAGACACTGAGACCTCAGGACGTCAGATGACTTGTCCAAAGCTATTCATCTACCTAGGAGGAGAAATGAGATTTGGGCTCTGACCCACAAGAATTAGAAGCCATTTCTTTTCTTCTACATTCTACTGAACCATTGTCAGCAGGGTCTAGAGGAACTTTCTGTTATGACAGAAATGTCCCTTACTGGTGGCACATGTGACTATTGAGCTATCGAAATGTGAATTGTGCAACTGTAAGAGTAAACCTATCATTGGATTTACTTAACTCAAATTAGTCACATGCTTAGTGGCTAATCTTTTATATAATGGAGGATCATACAGTTTTGTTTTTTTTAAGATTTATTTATTTATACAAGAACTGGGGTACAGGTCAGAGGCACGGGAAGGTGAGAGAATTCACCAGAGACAGAGCAGGGAGAGAACAGGCAGATGGACCAAAGACACTGCTGAGGGGAGTAGGGGGCAAGGCAGGAGAGGTCTGCCATGCCATGTGGGTTTCTCCCTGGCTGGCCGGCAATCAAACCCGTGCTGCAGAGGCTGTGGACAGTTTCACAGTGCTGCGCTCAACCCACTGTGCCACCAGGGAGGCCCAGAGGATCATACACTTTTATATAAAATGATGTAAGAGTAGAAATCTTCACTCAAAATAATTTTCATGGAAAAGAATAAATACATGAGCATTGGGACAGCTAGCAATGAATGATTTATCCATCAGTCTTTTCTTCATGGGAATAGAGACACATTTTTCTTAACAGAGTCTAAGTTAAGGAACTACAATTAATCCACAGACACAGTTACAGATTTGAGGCCTGCCTTCTCAAGTGTTGACAGCCAGCAGAAGCAGGAGGGCGACTGTGAGGCACCCTGTGCCACCAGCTAATGGGCTGAATGAGGACAGGGAAGACAAATGAAAGCAGCAACTAATGTTTTTTTCACTTGACACACTTTAGAGAAAACCCGTCTTGGTTTTTATAATTATTGTTCTTCTAAATGTTCTTCTAAATGATTACAACATAGAGTTTGAGTTCACCATAGCAGTGAATTTAGTAGGGATAACAGTGATCTAGTAATAATCAGGTCCTAATTACTCAGTTCTGGGTGAACAGTATCCCAAGAAGGCTGTCTATGGGGGGCAACTCATACTGATGGAGTGGAAAAATAGCAGGGCTGTCACCTGGTGAACATTGTTGGCCTCTGTCACTTGTACTTTCAATGCCCACTTAGATGGGAGTACCAAGCCAATGTTGTTTAATAGATTCCAAAGCAAAAACATTTGACTCCTGTTATCAGCAAAGGATCCACAATGGAATTTCACTCCTAGCCTTATTTGTCTTTGAATTGCCTGAGACTCTGGGCTCTTTTGAGTGGAATACTACTAATACAAGCACACAGCACACCTCAGGGTCACCCCCAGCACGTGTCAGGGTAACCACATAGCACACACTCAGCGTTAAGTCACCAGTGTCCTGTTGGGTCCTGTCACTGCCTTGAATTAAAGAATCCAGACCAGATCCCTTGGCTGCACACCTGTCAGGAAGGGGCATCAAGATTCTTGGCGGGGGGCCTCCCCTGGTGGCGCAGCGGTTGAGCGCTGGGCTGCAAAACTGCCTGCAGCCTCTGCAGCGCCATTAGATCCGCCGCTGGTGAGGGTCCCACATGGTGCGAGAGACCTCTCCTGCCACGCCCACTGCTCCCCTCAGCAGTGTATTTTGTCAGTCTGCCTGCTCTGCTCCCCGCTCTGGCTCTGGTGAATTCTCTTACCCTCCTGTGCTTCTGACTGTACCCAGTGCTTGTATAAATAAATAAACAAGTCTTTAAAAAAGAAAGATTCTTGGGGGGCCTCCCTGGTGGCACAAAGGGTTAAGCGCAGCACTGTGAGGCTATTCACAGCCTCTGCAGCACGAGTTCAACCCCCCACCAGCCAAGGAGCTACCCACCTGGCACAGCAGACCTCTCCTGCCACGCCAGTTGCTCCCCTCAGCAGTGTATTTCAGTCATTCTGCCTGTTCTGCTCCCCAATCTGTCTCTGGTGAATCCTCTCACCCCACCCCCACACCTCTGGCCTGTACCCCAGTTCTTGTATGCACAAATAAATCTTTTTTAAAAAAATTTAAAAAAAAAACGATTCTTCGAGATGCCCTTTCTTCTACCACTAGGCTGACTGCCTCACAACAGAGAGTGCACCTAAAGGAGTCTCGGTAGACTAAGCGCTACAGACTCTGCATTTTTTTAAAAGGCTAAAAATTTTTAAAGAGTCAGAAAAGCTGTGTTGTAATCCCATCACTGCCACTTCTGAGAAGACACCTTACTTCTATTTCTCCATCCATGAAGTAAAGGGGTTTAACTAGGCGGTCTCAGATTCTCTTTGCACAGTTTCAATCTTAGAGGAAATTCAAACAATAACATTTTGTGCCCATCCATAAATCACTCCTCTTTGTGGAAAATTAGAGTTTTGTAAGGCATTTTGGCCTTCAGATGGTGAGTTACTGCTCTTTCTATCTCATTTGCAGCTAAGTTCAGCCCAAGTGAGAAAATTAGGTTGGCCAAGGGTTGGCTCTTTCTCCCTAATAAGGAAAGATGAAGTGTGAAGGCCCTAATTCATCTTGGAAGTTTTGTTTCTGCAACTAAAACTTCTCTTCCTAAAAAAAGGGAGTGATTCTCAACAGGTGATCAAATCACCTGTGTGAAAATTACCTGGGTACAACCAAGATGAGAGGTCAACTAAGACTATCATTTTTCACAAGAATTGTGCCCTGTCCCACCCTCCCTCAGGTGATTCTTATTCCCACAGATGTTTGAAAACCACTCCCTTGGTGTTATTGCTCCCCCTTGTTGATTCGCCTTGAGGTGGCTGAGGGGCATCAGGCTTCACACACAACAAACCCTGCAGGGCGATTTGATCAGGTGCATCTTTTATGGGCATCTTCCGTGTACTTTTCAGGTGTTATTCTCATGGAGTCAAAAATAAGCCCCTCAGGGCCTCCCCTGGTGGCATAGGTGGTTGACCACAGCGCTGTGAGGCTGTCCGCAGACTCTGCAGTGCCAGTTCGATCCCCACTAGCCAGCAAGGGTCCCACATGGCACAGCAGACCTCTCCTGTCTGGCCTGCTGCTCCCCTCAGCAGTGTATTTCGTCAGTCTGCCTGTTCTGTTCCCCACTCTGTCTCTGGTGAATCCTCTCACAGCCGCCCCCTCCCCACCTCGGGCCTGTACCCCAGCTCTTGTATGCATAAATAAATAAATCTTTTTTTTAAAAGATTTATTTATTTATTTATTTATTTATACAAGCAATGGGTATAGTCAGAAGCACCGGAGGGTGAGATAATTCACCAGAGCCAGAGCAGGGAACAGAACAGGCAGATGGACCGAAATACACTGCTGAGGGGAGCAGCAGGCGCGGCAGGAGAGGTCTGTACACCATGTGGGACCCTCGCTGGTGGCCGGAGATCAAACTGGCGCTGCAGAGGCTGCGGGCAGCTTTGCAGCCCAGCACTCAACCACTGCACCACCAGGGTAGGCCCTAAATAAATACATCTTTAAAAGAAAAAAGAAAAAAAATCTACATGTGAGGTTTTTGCAAAAATTTAGACAAGACAACATGGAAAATACACTCAAATAGCTCTTCTTTGCACTTTTCCATGCCTAGTGGTAAAAATAAGAATCTTAAAGGATGAAGCAGAAAGTAAGTGTCACATTGTGTCTGGCTGAAATTTTGATGACTTTCCCAGTGGCACAGTTCTAGTGTTGGAGGAGTAAGAATCAACAGAGAGAGAGAGAGAGAGAGAGAGAGAGAGAGAGAGAGAGAGAGAGAGTGTGTGTGTACACATATGTAAATACTTGGATCACTGAGTAAGATCTGCTTGGTCAGTCCCTATAGAAAGAGGTCTGTGGGTCCCATGAGAGAACATCAAATTGATACCCTGAGGCCCCTCCTGACAGAGTCAGATGTGGGTGGAGAGTATCCGGCCTTTCTGAGAGGTTCACTTTAGAGGTCAGATCAAGGCAAGAAAAGGGTTAGAAGATTCCTAACCGAAGTCCTCATTTCAGCAGTACTGGCCACATCTGTGGCAGCAATTACAGCAGGCAGCCCCTACCCATTAAGTTAAATGCTGACTGCAGAAACACCAGAGCCTCTGTCTCCTTTGGAAAGAGCAGACAAGTCTTCACGGATTATCTAGGTACTAAGTTATATTACTCCCAGAGGCTGCCAACCTCCTGAGATTTCACGTGGTGTCCACAAAACCTCCAGGTTCTCAGGTCATTTCAAATAGCAGGCTCTGAGCTGCCCTGCCCCCTGGTATGATTCCAGAGTGTAGGGTAAGGTAAAAAGTGTCAGGCTTTTCTGCCCTCCCACCATCAGGACAGATGATGGATCCTTGCGGTCCTGAATGCATGCCTGATGGCGGGCACCTGGAGTGGGGTGTGGGCATAGGTAGATGGGATTCACCTGGGCTGAGACTGGGCTTTTAGAGGCAGCATCGCGGGACGCCAGCAGAAGCCGAGAGAGGAGGAGGAGAGAAGCCGAGAGAAGAAGAGAAGCAGAGAGAAGGCCAGAGAGCCCAGATAGAGTGAGGATTTGCTGGGGGCTGGGATGACTGGCAGCCTCCCGGCCCCCCAGCACCCCTGCCTGCCCTATGCCTGGTAAATCTAAATAAAAGACCTGCAAAAGCCGCCAAGGGCTCCAGGACTCTCTCTTCCTTTATCCCGTCTGCATGGGATCATAGAAAACCTGCTCCGTGGCCATTCCTGACTACACAGAGGAAGCGTTCTCTTCCTTAGAGGAGCTGTGGTGAACACTTTCACAGGGTCTTAGAGCAACGAGACTGCTAAGCAAGACAAAGCAAAGGAAGGGGGTTTGCCAGGCCTGAGTTGTCTTCAACCAGAGTGAGGCCTAAGGGAGAGGGAGTTGTCCAGCCCTTCAGGGAAAGACCTTTCACCTTTGCAGGACCATCAAGGAATCCCACAACTGGGCAGATGCTGGAGAATGTGTAAGGACTGCCAGAGTCCTGGCACCCCTCTGTTCTTTAGTTTCTGTAGCAGGAATTTCATCCCATAAGTAGGTCAGATGGGAGGCAGAGGGAAGACGGTGAGAAGGGAAGGCACCCTCAGCAAAGGGAAGAGAGCACAGAGATATAGGAGGGCCTGAGACAGCCTCTGGGGCTTACCCACATGTGGCAATGGTGCTGGAAGGGAATAGGGCATGCAGGCGAGGGGGGGAAGCCAGAATGCCTTTAAGAACTGCAATTGTGGGGCCTCTCTGGTGGCGCAAGGGGTTAAGCACTGCACTATGAAGCAATCCACAGCCTCTGCAGCATGAGTTCAATCCCCAGCTGGCCAGGGAGCAACCCACATGGCAAAGCAGACCTCTCCTGTCTCGCCTGCTGCTCCCCTCAGCAGTGTATTTCAGTCAGTCTGCCTATTCTGTTCCCCACTCTATCTCTGGTGAATCCTCTCACTCCCCTCATCTCTGGCCTGTATCCCAGCTCTTGTATGCATAAATAAATAAATCTTTAAAAAAAAAAAAAACGGCGATTGTCTCTTGAATGCATCACATGAAGAGGAGAATCTTAGCACAGGGCCTAGCACATAGCACATGCTCAACCATCACTGGATTCAGAAACAAATGAAGAAATGAATGTGGGTCTTACTAAGCCTTTAATTTAGCAGTCTATTAAATTGGGGCAATTCTCAATTGATTTTTTTTAGGTTCTTACTTTTTTTAAAAAAGATTTATTTATTTGTGCAAGAACTGGGGTACAGGCCAGAGGCACGGGAGGGTGAGAGGATTCATCAGAGACAGAGCGGGGAGCAGAACAGGCAGACGGACTGAAGACACTGCTGAGGGGAGCAGCGGGTAAGACAGGAGAGGTCTGCCGCGCCATGTGGGTATCTCCCCAGCCAGCCGGGAATCAAACCAGCCCTGCAGAAGCTGTGGACAACTTCATAGTGTGGCGTTCAACCAGGAAGGCCTGATTCTCACTCGATTTTTAATTATAATAGTAAACATAGTTAGCACTCACTGAGTGCCTACAACCAAACTATTCCACTGGCTCTCAAATGTGACGGCACATTGGAAGCTGGGGAGATTTGAAATATATTGTTGGATGACTCCCATAACTTTTGATTTAATGGATGTGGGTGCTTCCTGCCTGGCACTGGGATTTCTGAAACTTTTCTGGCAATTTTAATGTGTAGCCTCGTTTGAGACCTCAGGCCCTATCTTATTTAATCAGCACCACACCCCATGAGGAAGACTTTGCCATTATCCCTCTAGTGCAATTGTTATGCAAATATCCCTGTTAGATCTTCGTGTTTTGTGAAAGGGCAGGCGATTGAGGATTATTTGTGAGTCCAGGTGGATTTATCAACTTTCAAGCTTGCTTAAAGTCTTAGAGCTGAGGTTTAGCAGGTTTAGAGGAAGAAGGACTAAGCTGTTCTGTCTTCCCACTGCTAGAGAGAAGTATGAGGATAGAGCAACAGCCTTTACCTTTCTAGACCAGGAAAAATAAGAGAAGGAAAAAAAAAAGGGGGAATAAAGAAGAAAGAAGTAGCAGCTCAGCTGAGGAAGGGCTGAGGAAGGAGTGAATGCTGACAAGTCTTCTCATTTTCCTGCCAGTACAAGCAGCTGGCTGCTCTTTTAATAACTCTTTGTCTTCTCCAGAAGGACAAAACACATTCTACAAAGAGGTGCTTTGGGAGCAGCTGCAGCGTGGATTTCAAAGAAAGCAGGAGAAAAAGAGGAAAGAGAAAACTTCATGATTTTTCCCTCACATTCTTTCAGGTGATGTGGTAAGAAAAGGGTATGTATCTCTAAATCAAATAGCAGCCAGACCTCTCTACACATGAGAACAGCATTAAACAGCACAGGCAACCATGTCCTGCTCTGGGATGGATGCTTTGTCACCTCCAATATTCCCAAACCACGAGGCAAACACCCTCACCCACAAATGGCCTTGCGTTGTTGTCCCCTCAGGGATGGAGGAAGAAGTTTCCCATGTACTCATGAAGATGTGGTGTGAGAGAAGGTGTGAATACTGGGAGCTCCAGGCAGAGATGAGGAGGAGACAGTGGCCAAGGCAGGATTTCCAATGAGAGAGCAGAAGACACACCTCCCAGAAGTCCTTGGAGATGTTTCCCATTTATCATGGCATCTCAAAAGTCACTTGGGGTTTAGCTGCGATGCTGTTTCTTTGTTCTCCAGAACTTCCCCAACTATGTTTTGCTGAACACTCCACAGACCCTCCAGACAAGGACTTCATGAAGACATCTTGTCCCTATCCCATGGCTTTACCAGAACATTTAGACATCAAAACAGTCTCATTTGAGTATCTAATGACTCGATCCTGTTCACTTTAAACTTTCAGTCTTGTGAGGTGCCATCTGGCTCTTGCTGCGAGCTGGTGTTGGAGGCCCTCCCTGCTTCAGATTTAGCAATAGCAGGAATCAAGAAAAGTGAGCCAAAATTCAGGCTCAGGTCAGAGAGAGGGACAAGTGTACAGCTTGTAGAAAGAAGATAGTACAAAGAGCACTATAGCTGACAAAGAAACTTCAGCATTCTCAAAAAAATAAAAACTGGCTGTAAATAATATTGAAGAGGTGAACATGATGCAAGATGATGGAGCACTTATTCACTTCAACAATCCCAAAGTCCAAGCTTCCCACTCTGCTAATCCCTTTGCAGCTACAGGTCATGCAGAAGCCAAACCCATCACAGAAATGCTTCCTGGAATATTAAGTTAGCTTGGTGTTGACAGCTTAACAAATCTTAGGAAGTTAGCTGAACAATTCCCTTGGCAAATGTTGAATAGCAAAGCACCAAAACCAGAGGACATTGATGAGGAGGAGAATGATGTTCCAGATCTGGCGGAAAATTTTGATGAGGCATCAAAGAGTAAAGTTAACTAAACTGGATTTGGAAAGTTGAACTGGACTAGATTTAATGAATCAGCTATGTGGTGCCAAAGTCTTACAGACACAGAGAACCTCAACTGTTACTAATTTAGTAATATAAATATTGTACATATTAATAATGCTGTTTGTTTAGATTTTGGGGGGTGTTTGATTTCACATTTTGCACTTTCTCCCAGGATCTCTTCTTTCGGTCAGAATACAAAGTAATCAGTGAAGTTTGAGGGTATTTTGATTTTTGATTCTTTTTTGCTTTCTTAGAGTATTTTTAGTGTGTGGATGTGTATGTTCCATGGGGTGGGGGGTGTATACAGTGAAGAATTAAATAAATCTTTACATTTATTTAAAAAAATCAGTAAGCTTTCAGTCTCACATCCCTAAACACTCTTTTTGTCACTACACCAGGACTGTACCTGTCAGTGGCTCTGGTCTGGAGCAGTTGGCATCTTCTCTTCAACCCCTCACCCCTTCTTTGTGTTCTTCTGAAAAACTATGCAGGCAGTAAAAAGATGAGAGGGTTGCCAGAGGGAGGGACGAATAGGTAGAGCAAAGAAGATTTTTAGGGCTGTCAAACTACTACTGTAATAATGGTGGATGTATGACGTTATAGTTTTGTCCATACTGGTAGAAAGCACACCAGGAGTGGGCCCTGATATAAACTATGGATTTGAGTGGTTATAATGTAAGATTATAGGTTCATCAAATCTGAAAAATGTACCACTCTGTAGGGGGATGCTGATAATGGAGGAAGCTGTGCATGTCTGGGGACAGATAGCACAAGGGAATCTCAGCAACTTCTGCTCAATTGTCTTATGATCCTAAAACTGCTCTAAAAAAATACTATTTATTAATAAAGAAAGTGGTATATTATCAGTGTAATTCACCAATCCCTGGCATAGAATCACCTAGCAAACTTGAAAAAGTCCAATTGCCCTGACTAATTAAGTCAGCATCTCCAAGGTTGGAGACAAAACATTACTATTTTCTTTTAAAAGCTTCCAAGGAGCCTCCCCGGTGGTGCAGCGGGTTGAGCGCCACACTGTGAAGCTGTCCGTAGCCTCTGCAGAATGAGTTCAATTCCTGGCTGGCTGGGGAGAAAACCACATGGTGTGGCAGACCTCTCCTGTCTTGCCCACTGCTCCCCTCAGCAGTGTCTTTGGTCCGTGTGCCTGCTCTGCTCCCCGCTCTGTCTCTGGTGAATTCTCTCACCCTCCCGCGATTCTGACCTGTACCCCAGTTCTTGTATAAACAAAATCTTAAAAAAAAAAAGTATTGTAGAAGCCTCCAAGGATGTTTCTAATATGTAGCTGGAACTGAGAACTACAAGACTAAAGTAAGACTAAAAGCTCAAATTTATAGGAAAGTTGCTGTACTCAGCTTTTTTCCAGGTAGTTACTCATTTCAATTTCACAACTTGATGAAGTGGATACATTCCAACCATTTCATAGATGTGAAAATTGGACAGAGGCTCACACAGTCCAAGACCAAAGAGATAGGACCTTGAAGGATGTAGGTGCTGAAGAATACCTGGACAGTTGTGAAGGGCAGTGGAAACAGCACAGCAGGACAGGAATGAGCAGGCTACCATGGGCCAGTGGCAGGAAATATTTGGCAGCATATGACCAGGTGACAAAGAGACTCTGGGACACTCAAGCTATCTATAGTGATGACTTCACCTTTGAGGAAGGACAGAGCCTCCACATGAGCCCCTGTGTGGCAACCATGTGGCAACTGAGAACAGGGAGTGAAGAAGTAGTGCTATTTTTAAGTAAAGTTGCAATGGGAGAATTTAGGTCGGTAGAACATCGACACTAAGACCAGAGTTTGGCTCAGGTGGCAAAGCGGTTACCCTCTCCTGTAGAGAACAATTCGGGGAAACTTCTAAGGTCACTGAGGGCTAAAGGACTTTGGGCATCATGAACCATTTATGGAGAGCAGTTCTTAGCCCTTCTCATGACCTTCAAACCTATCTACTGGAAAGGTTAGAAACTAAGACCAAGCCATGAGCAGTGCTTGGAACCTTTACTAGGTCTAGAAATGCAATGTCTCACTACATAAAATATAAACAGATAGGGCTTCTTCAAGTGCGGGCTGAGTCCTGGTTTGGGTAGAAAATGGGCAAGACAAGCTTGTAACATATTGTTTTACTGGGTAACAAGGAAACTATCAATGACTGGAGACATGTCAGAAAAATTCAAGAACCAACTTAAAGAGACTCCCATTGGCCAAAAAAGGAACAATAAGTATAATCATAATTGCAATGACTTGAAATCCATCAAGCATGTTTAAGTCCATGTGTTCGTAGTTACATATATTCTGTCCTCTTTGAAGGATGCTAGGAAATCATTTTTTTTTTTTACTCTTAAGAAGCTTTAAATATAGAAAAGAATTAAAGGTTTATGCAGTCTTCCCTATGGGATCTTTAATACTGGGTAAAAAAAAAAAAAGTATAGGGGCCTCCCTGGTGGCACAAGGGGTTAAATCACAGCACTATGAAGCCATCCGCAGCTACCACAGCACAAGTTTGATCCCCGATCAGGGAGGTGACCCACTTGGCACAGCAGACCTCTCCTGTCTTGCCTGCAGCTCCCCTCAGCAGTGTGTTTCAGTCAATCTGCCTGTTCAGTGGCTCTGTCTCTGGTGAATCCTCTCACACACCCCCACTCTGCACCTCTGGCCTATACCTCAGCTCTTGTATGCATAAATAAATACATCTTGAAAAAATAGTATCTATTAGAGGGGGTTTCTATTTATAAAAGTACTCCAACTATTAAATGAAAAAGGAATGATAGAATTAAAATATCACCATTTTGTAAATCTCAATGGGTTACTGAGCATAGGCATTTACTTGTCTACACAATAAAAAGAGATACTACCAGATGTTGTAAGTCTACCCTAATTGTGCCAAAGGAATTGAGCCTAGTCCAAGCCAGGATCTAGATCCAACTACTAATTTGCAGGAACCTGATGAGCTATTCAAGAATTCGCAATCAGCAAAACCTAAACCGCTGGAGCTTTCACAGGCCAACCAGCCCAAGTTCTTCCACAGATGAATTAAAAGAAAACCAAAAGAAGGAAAAGCCTCTAGATTGCAAGATAAAAGATTAAAGGATACTTAAAAGCATATCCATTTTTCAAATGCCAGACTTAAACTGTAGTGCCTATGGATGCACATTTTGACTTAAAAAGGAACATTAAAATAGATATTAAAACTCAACATAGGGAACAAAATAAGGGGTCAGGCAAAAAAAAAAAAATATATATATATAACAATAATAATAAATTTAAGGAAAAAAAAAACAGAATTAGAATTAGTAAGCAGTCATAGATCCGGAATATTCTGCAGGGAGGAAAAGGAGCCAGAACAGGGGAGAGAGGAGCACAGGGGACTGTGGTGATGGTTCATGGGTGAAGGGTGAAAGTAGTGGGAATTTTATGGGGACTACACCTACAGGGAGAAAGCATACAAGCATACATTGTACAAAAATGAACAATGATGTAAAATATATACATGTAAAAAAATTAAATAAAATAAAACTCAACAACAACAAAAAATAACCTAATTAAAAAATGGGCCCAGGATCTGAACAGACACTTCCCCAAAGAAGACATTCAGACAACCAACAGGCACATGAAAAAAATGTTTGTTTCTTGTTGTTAGAAAAATGCAAATCAAAATAACAATAAGCTATTAGTTTACACCTATGAGAATGGCTTTTTTCTTCAGTTTTTTAAATTTTTAATTAAGTTTCATTGTTTTACTTCCTCTTTTTAACAGTAAAGGTTCCCCTCCTCAGGTGTGGTCACTGTAGAATGGCTATTATGCAAAAGACAGAAGCAAACATTCAGGAAGATGTGCAAAGAAGAGGAGCTTCATACACTACTGGTGGGAATGTACATTGCTGCAGCCATAATAAAATAGTACGGGGACTTGTGTAGAAATTCCATGGATTCAGTTATCCCAGTTCTGAGTATTTACTTGAAAATTAAAAAAAAAAAAACTAATTTGAGGGGGTATATGCATCCCCATGTTCATTGTGTTACAGAAATAAATTCTAGCCTTTTACCAGGTAGGGGAAGAACAAGCAGTACTTCAGGAATGGTGAGGTCAGGAAAGCTTTATTACTCATGCATGAGGTCCCAGACCTGGGTATCCTGTAAAGTCTGATCACCAGTCTAGGGACAAAGGGTTTCTTTTATACATAACCATCTTACAATGATAACATCAGTCAGTAATCACAAAAGTTTGTGACAAAAGACAGGTATTCAAGGATGCCCTGGGAGATCAATCAGCCTGATGGCTGTCTGGCCTTGTTAAAATGTAACCTCCTTTAGGTAATCTCATCTAGATAGGCTTGAGAGAGGCAAAACTTATTGTTTACATTTACTTTGCATTATTTACTGCACCAGACCTGTGACTCTTTTAGCAGGAAACAGGAAAGAGTTCATTTTATTAGCGGTTCCCTTTCTATGGCAGCATTATACACATTAGCCAAGAACTAGAAACAATCTAAGTGTCCACTGACCGATGAATGGATAAAGATGTGGTCACATATCCACAGTGGAATACTACTCAGCTCTAAAAGAAAACAGGTGAAATCTTGCCATTGTGGATGGAATTAGAGGGGATTATGCTACACAAAATAAGTCAAGAGAAAAACAAATACCATATAACTTCACTCGTATGTGGAAGATAAAGAAACAAATGAACAAACAAAGCAGAAACAAATTATAAGATGTGTTGTAAAAATTTGATGATAAGAACAAAATGGCAATCACCAGAAGGGAGAGGGAGAGAGATATAAAGAGGGTCAACTGCATGATGATGGTAACTAGACTTTTGGTGGTGATACAGCAGTGTATGCAGATTTCAGAATATATGCTGTGAACCTGAAATGTATATAATGTTATAAACTAATGACTATTTTAAAAATTAAAAATAAATATATAAAAATGTTGGGGGGAATGGATGATTGATGACCTGTCAGGGAAGAAAGTACAGTACTATGGTTGGGGTGGGGGCCTAGATGGGCTTCTGGGTAGTGGTAAAGGCTATTCCTTGACCTGGTTGTGGTAACATCGGTGTTTGTCTTAGAATAATTCATAAATATTGTTGTGAGGTTGTCTGTATTTTGTGTTTTATTAAAAGTTGGGTTTTTCCCCAAATATAAAGAAAGCAGAGTGATGCTGGTGAGGGATAGCACTGGCAGGAGAGCACCTGCACCTCTCAGTGGAGCTACACTGAGGTGCTTGGGGATTCAAAGAGCAGTGAGGCCAACAGACAGGGCAGTTGGGAGAGCACAGCAGTGACTGAGGCAAAAGCTTGTGGTTGACTTAATCCTTGAAACCTCAGTACCTCTCGGCAAACATAAAAAGTATTTTTTTAAAGTATCTCCATTTCAGGGCCTCCCTGGTGGCATAGGGGTTAAGTCTCAGTTGCTATCACCTTGATGGCCTGAGTTTAATCTGGCCAGGGAGCTGACCCACATGGTGCAGCGGACCTCCTCTCTCACCACTGCTCCCCTCAGCAGTGTATTTCAGTCAATCTGCCTGTTCGGCTCCCCACTCTGCGTCTAGCAAATCCTCTCCCCCAACACACATCTCTGGCCTACACCCCAGTTCTTGTATGCATAAATAAATAAATCTTTCATTAAAAAAACTCCATTTCAATGAGCCAGCAATGCTTCAAGCCTTCTGGAATGCTTCCCCACCACAACTGGCACCTCCACCCTTTATTCTTTTATTATTCCTTTAAATATTTGTTGCAAATTTATTCAAAGGAGAAGCCAAACATACCCCCTGACCTCTTGATGCTTATATTCTGACAAAGGGACAAAGATAAAAAGCAGACTAATAAACATAAAGACCACAGATGTTGATGGATTCCATGCAACAAATAAGCCAAAAAAGCTGAGAGAAATGGAGAAATGGTTGGTGAGGGAAAACCTTAAAAGAAATACTATGTAGTCTGCAACCTGAAAAATCCATTATGGATAGAGCAGAACATTCCAGAAGGTGGAAGTAAATAGGCCCTGAAGTGAGAAAAGTGTTGGATGACTTGAAGAGGTGAAAGAAAATCACTGTGTCAATGAGTGAGAGGCAAGTGGCACAAGGTAAGAATGGAGGGGTACACAGGGACAGGATTCTGTAGGGAGCCGGGGGACACAGTAAGGAGGCTAGATTTTATTCTAGGTGCAATGGCAGCTATACTAAGTTTAAAGCAGGGGAGTAGCAATACATACATTGTTTTTAAGACCAAAAATTGCTGCTGTGCAAAAACAGATAGACAAGAAGAAAAATGCAGAGTCTAATTAAGAGGGTGTTGTGGTGGTCCAGGCAAGAGAGGATGCTGGCGTGGGTGGAGTGATGGCCCATGCTCTGGGGTCAAGATCTGTTATCACAGTAATATCTTAGACCTTGTGAACCATCCCACTTTTGTCAGAACTCTTTAACTCTAACATTGTAGCATCCAAACCACTCTGGACTATAAGTAAACGAGTGTGGCTCTATTTCAATAATGCTTTATTTATGGGTAATGAAATGTGAATTTTGTAAAATTTTCAGATGCTATAAAATATTACCCCATTTTTTTGTCAGCCACTTAAAAATAGAAAACCCATGACTTGCTCGTAGCACTACAACAAGAGTATAGTTAGCAAACTCCTGTTTAGAATTCAGAGAGAGGAGAAAGGGCCTGCAGGGGAGACCAGAAGAACAATGGCATTATATTACATTACTACAAAGCATGCTGTGTGCTAGCATGAAAAGGCCCTTCTCAACCCTCTCTGAAAGGGGAACCCCCACAGTGATTAAGATCACCAGGGGGCATCGAGGAAAGCACCAATAGCAGCTGCAGACAAACTTTAACAGTGACCTGACAAAGGTTATTCCCCCTGGACCCTTCCTGGCCTGAAGTGGGTTAAAGGATAGCTCAAGCTCTTCTGTTCTGACATTTTCTTGGTGGAAAATTTTGAGTCAAAGACTATTTTCATTACCGGAGCAATTATCACCACATCCTAGTCCTTCTTACCTCAACAGATGGAAAAAAGAGAAAAAAGAAATGGATATATGAGATCTAATCAGGGTATTTTATTTTGAGTCAAAGATTATTTTCACTCTGGGCATAGGTGGATCATAAAAGGAACCACTGAGTATTGATGATAATTATAAAAGTGCTGCATAGACTGCAATAGGCACACTTTTAAGATGGCACGTCCAATGGGTTTGTTACAGGGCAGGGAGAGGGGCAGTCCAGACCCCGCAAACCTGCCTAATCTAAATGGGTTCTGCCATCCGCAGCATCAACACAAAACATATGAGACTTTAATGGGAAGGAACTTTAATACAATTAGGAAACAATACAGGTAAGGCAAAGAATCTAGTTTCTAAGTCAAGCACCCAAAGTTACCCGTCCCCTTGGGGGTAAAATTCCACCCAAGCACGATTGGCCCAGAGCAAGGCCCCAAAGCCTGCCACAAGTCTAAAGCATCTTCCAGTGGGGACCCACAGAAAAGTGTCAGAAACAACAAGACAAGTCTGGAGGGAAAAGAGCAAAATCAAAATCAAGACAAAAACCGCCATCGTCACCTCCCCATGGGTCTCACCCACATCTGTGTCACCCAGTCCACGACCAAAAGGCAAGCGCAGTTTCTTCACGTGTCTCTCGGCTCCATGCGCCTCCTCCAGGTCTCCTTCTGGCTCTCCATCCCGCTTCTTTCCTTCCTTCCTCAGTCTCCTCTGCAGCTGCTTCTCTCTCTGCTCAGCTCCACCCTCCCTTGGGTGGGACAAGAAACCTGGACCCTTCTCCTTTCCTGGGAACCACCCTGTTACAGGTTGAATTGTATCCCTCAAAATTCATATGTGGAAGTCCTAATGCTAAATGATATTCTTATAAAAGGGGGAAATTTATAATTTGGGCACAGATATACACACAGATGTACCATGTGCAGAAGAAGGCAGAGACTGGGGTGTCGCTTGATGGAAGACAGGAATAGAAAAAACTGAAAAGGAGGTGCACGCAAGACCAGAAACTTGGCTCACAAAATGCCAAGAGCTGGAGGTGGGGATAGAATGGATTAGCATAGCCATTGACACAGCTATGGAAACCAAGATCCTTAGATGACAATGCCCAGATTACAAAGCCTAAGATCCAAGCAGGAATCAGACTGCTGTAGGGAGTGTCAAGAGCACAGGCCCAAGGGTAAAGATATGGAGATTGAGCCCAACAGACCCCCAAAGGTAAAGATGTGGAGATTGAGCCCATTGGGGAATCTCAGTCCCTTGCAGATTCTGCATAGTTATCCAAAATCAGCAACCCTCCCAAACAGACTAAGACTACATCAGTGCAGTCTCTGCACAGGCTCTGGGGCAGCACTCAGTCTGCCCACCTTGACTATGTAGGCGCTTCTTTTCACCAACTTTCTCCCTCTGCAGGGCAGCAGGTTCCTACCTACCGTGACCGGTACCAGGCCAGGACTTCTCTTCACTCACCTCCCTCAACAGAGGCAGCTCTCCTCAAGGCCACCTGCCTGCAACCATGCAGGCCTCTCTCAGAAAACCTCTCTCAGCAAACCTGTCCCTTTGGGGGCAGCTCTTCCTGCCTGCTTGTGTCTAATAACCCTGCCCTTTTCCTAATAAACCTGCCCTTTAAATATAACTTAAAGGATTGGCGCAGTAAAAAGGAGATCCAGGCCAAGATTCTGACAGGCAGGAATTTTATTGCACCCCCAGCGAGGTTTGCCAACCCCCACGGGGGTCGGAGAAGTTGCGCCGCTTATGGTGAACAGATGTCCTTTTATAGGGTGAGGAAAGGTTAGGGGGGAAACTGGGTATGTGGAACCAATGTTGTTTTTTTGACGGTTTCTGGTCAATCGCTAGCAGGTCCTGTTTGTGTCAGGTGGAGGCCTCTGGTTCCAGGAGCTGAGGCAAAAGTGGAATTCCCTCTGCAGTTTCAAGGTCCTCCTTGTGCCAGAGGCCTGGGTCTACTGACCTTACAATAACTGCTGCCTCGGTCTCCCGGAGAAACTCCCTAGTGCTGCTGTAAGTGAAGCTCTGGTGAAACCTTTCCTAGAGTGAACCCAAGGACCCCACACTAACTCCAAGAACCACATCACTTCCACATACCAAGGAACACAAATTGCCAGCACAACACCAAAGCTTGGAGAAATGCATAGAAAAGCTGTTAGAAAGAACTAACTCTACAGAAACTGTGGGACAATAAATTCTGTTATTTAAACAAACTGGTTTGTGGTACCTGCTAGCACAGTTCGAGAAAACTAACACAACACCCTAGATCTCTGCCCCACATTGTATAATCTCTTCTCCTTAAGTATGAGCAGGGCTTGTGACTAGGAGGGATGTCACTTCTGTATTTTATGTTACATAACAGAAGAGACTTTACAGATGTAATTAAGGCCTCTAATCAGCTAATCAAAAGGAGGATTATCCTGGGTGGGTCTGACCTAATATCTCAAAGAAAGATATTCATGTCATGAGGGTGCGAGGCCCTACGGAGGGAGCCAGGTGGCAAGGGTCTGAAGATAGCCTCTGGGAAAACAGAATATCCTAGCCAATGAGCAGCAAGAAGACAGGATCCTCAGTCCTTCTGTTACATGGCAGGGAGAGGTGCACCCCAGACCCCCCCAAAACCTGCCTGCTCTAAATGGGTTCTGCCATCCGCCGCATCAACACAAAACATGAGACTTTAATGGGAAGGAACTTTAATAAAACTAGGAAACAATACAGGAAAGGCAAAGAGTCTAGTTTCTAAATGAAGCACCCAAAGTTACCCGTCCCCTCGTGGGTAAAACTCCATCCAAATGGGATTGGCCCAGAGCAAGGCCCCAAAGCCTGCCACAAGTCTGAAGCATCTTCCAGTGGGGACCCATAGAAAAGGATCAGAAACAACCAGACAAACCCGGAAGGAAAAGAGCAAAATCAAAATCAAGATAAAAGCTGCCATTGTCACCTCCCCACGGGTCTCACCCACATCTGTGTCACCCAGTCCACGACCAAAGACAAGCGCAGTTTCTTCACGTGTCTCTAGGCTCCATGTGCCTCCTCCAGGTCTCCTTCTGGCTCCATCCTGCTGCCTTCCTTCCTCAGTCTCCTCTGCAGCTTCTTCTCTCCCTGCTCAGCTCCACCCTCTCTTGGGTGGGGCAGGGAACCTGGAAACTCCCCCTTTCCTGGGGACCACCCTGTTACACTTCAGCCACAGGAACCGAATTCTCTCAACAACTGAATAAACCTAAATGGGGAACACAGAGCCTCCAGATGAGAAAGCAACCTGGCTCACACACTGATTTCAGGCTTGTGAGACTCTGAAGTCAGCTACATCATGCCCAAATTTCTGACTTACACAGTTGGGAGAGAATAAGTAATGTTTTCAACTACTAAGCTTATGTCCTATTTTGTTATGTTACCTTTGAAAACTAATACATAGGTCAAACTCTAAGCTGTGAGAATAATAATAAAGTATTTTAAAACCATCTAAATGCAGTAGAGCAAGTGGGTCTTCCTCTATTAAAAGTTAATCATAACTGAAGGGAGGGGGTTGGAGTTAACAGTAACGAAACACTTTCAATTTCCAGAATGTTATAGGGAAAAGAAAGTTTTCAAATAGGCTAAAAATATTTCACTAATTGCAATCAATGGGTAAGAAGCACACAGTTGAAAAGAGACCTTATATATCTGAAGAAACATATTGAATCCACCCCCTCACCTTTCAGGCTCTGAAACACGTGTGGCTTAATAGAAACTATTAAGGATGAAGAGGAGGAGGAGGGAATTATCTTCTTCCTCCTACTCTTAGCCAATCCAGAAATAATGAGTGACGGGGAACAAAGAAAGCTGCATGCCTTCATGTTCTCACACTTGAGAGACTGGAGGCAGATGCCCTGGGAAATGTCTATACCACAAATGTCTACACCACTGGAGTAATTTGATAGAAGCTTGGCAGTCCATGACAGAGGGCAACATTAGCACGCTGACTGGTGGGTTTCTAGGCCCACTTTCTTTCTTTTTTTTTTTTTTTTTTTTTTAATGCATACAAGAGCTGGGTACAGGCCAGAGATGTGGGAGGGTGAGAGGATTCACCAGAGACAGAGTGGGGAGTAAAACAGGCAGATTGACTGAAATACACTGCTGAGGGGAGCAGCGGGTGAGACAGGAGAGGTCTGCTGCGCCATGTGGGTAGATCCCTGATGGGCCAGGGAGTGAACTTGTGCTGCAGAAGCTGCAGATTGCTTCATAGTGTGGTGCTTAACCCCTGGCACCACCAGGGAGGTCTAGGCCCACTTTCCAAGTAAGCTTCCTCTCTGGTATTTCTTTAAAGCTCACTAGAGAATTGGGAGACTAGATAACAAAGTAATATTTATTAAGCACCTACAATGCATTGGGTATGTGTTAGATACATTTACACTACAATTTCAGTTCATCTTCACGGCCATCTGTATTAGTCAGGATTCTCCAGAGAAACAGAACCAATAGGAAGAGTGTGTGTGATTTATTGTAAAAAATTGGTTCATGAAATGACAGAAACTCTCACCTTTAAAATCTGTAGGAAGAACTGGTATCCTAGAGACCCAGGAGAGTCCATGTTCCAATTTGATTCCAAAACCATCTTCTCAGGGGCCTCCCTGGTGGTGCAAGGGGTTAAGTCTCAGCGCTATCAAGCTATTGGCAGTCACTGCAGCACAAGTTAAATCCCTGGCCAGGAAGCTAACTCACATGGCGCACCAGATGTCTCCTGTCTTCACCCGCTGCTCCTCTCAGCAGTGTAGTTCAATCAATCTGCCTGTTCTGCTCCCCACTCTGTCTCTCATGAATCCTCTCACCCCTCTCCCCTACTGCACCTCTGGCCTATACCCAGCTCTTGTATGCAAAAATATATAAAATAAATCTTAAAAAAAAAAAAAAGCCATCTTCTCTAGAACCAGGACAAGCTGGTATTGCAGATTAAGTTATAAGGCTGCCTGCAGGAGAATTCCTTCCTGTTCAGGGGGAGGCTGGTCTTTTTGTTCTATTTATACCTTCAACTGATTGGATGAGGCCCACCTACACTATGGAAGTTTATCTGCTTCATTCAAAGTCTTTCACCGCATCCAAATGTTAAGGATTAATCTCATTCAGAAACACTCAAAAAAATGTTTGTTCAAATATCTGGTGACCCCGCAGTCCAGTCAACACCTAAAATTAACCATCACACGATCAGAAATGTAGGTATGGCTCTCATTTTGCCCAATGAAACAGGCTCAGAGAGCAAAGAAGTAGCATACCCAATCATGGGACTGGCCAAAGATCAGATTACACTCCAGCCTAGTCCATCTGACTCCAAAAAGTTGGGAATGGGGTAAAAATCATTCCTGGAACGATTCTAGTCCAGTTCTCCTCCACCTAAGTTAATAACACTATAATCCAATCAACTAGCAAGACCTGAGTCCCTACTGTGCACTGAGCTGTCCAGAAACTAAAATCTCTCTTGGAAATATGGTCAAATAGCTGCACAATATGTGCCAGGTCTTATTTTCTCTCTAGTACAGACCCCCCAAGGGGGTTGTTTTGCTCCCCTGGGTCACACCAGAAGGGGGCAGGTTTACCTGGAGCAGAGCCTAGATCTGTCCACCTCCCCTACTGGGAAAACGCTCTTTTCTCAGGTAAGCACAGAGAGAAAAAGCACTTGTGGTGGTGGTGTGAGAGCTGACGTCAAACAATTTTCTTTAATGAGGGGGACTGGCTGCCCAGTTCTTTTAAGGCAAGAGATGAGGTAGTCCCAAGGCGTGTTCTTTCAGCAGGATGTACGCAGGAAGGAGTCCCTTAAGACAACCAGACAAGGAATACTGGGAAGTCATGTGGCAAACACCTCAGCACCCCATCCGCCTTCCCACACACATTCTGCAAACACAAGCACTTAATTTGGGCCTCTGGTAGGGTTGTGCATCCACATTTCACCACTCATGAAGTTGACTTGCCCCGTGTGGTCCAGTCTCTTCATGCCCTCCCTTGCCCTGCAACTTCCCTCCTGCCTCCTGGCTGGAGGTGGACTGCAGGGCCACTGGCGACACCTAGTGGCCAACGCGATAGGAGCCGTGAAGAATCAGGTTCCAATTTTCTCCGCTGAAAAGTGAGAGCTGTTATAACTGACCCTTGAGACTTCCCAGGAGGGAGAACACAGGTGGGGTAAGGGCTCAGAGTCACATGCTTTGAATATTCAAAGGAACACGTCTTCATTTGTTACTCCAAACTGGTCATGGTGCACTTAGGTTAATAAAACACAGCAAAGTTGGTGGCCTTGATTCTGGTCCCAGAGCCAAATGAAGACGTACAGGTCCATTTTTGTGTCACCCTTTTCATCCCTGGGCAATATGTATGCACTGTCCACTGTGCTCAGCAGTCCTAGTCATATGTGGCTGTTTAAATCAAACTCATTAAAATTAAATGAAAAACTCAGTTCTTCAGTGGGGTCAGTTACATCTCAAGCCCTCAGCAGCCCCAGGTGGCTGGTGGCTAACATGCCAGATGGTATGAGCTACAGAACATTCCCGGCATCACAGAAAGTTGTAAAGGATAAATACTAGGTGATGGGCGAGGGCCTAGGAATTTTTCCCCAGGTGTCTTTTAAGTACTTTTTGTTAAGATTTATTTATTTGTGCATTCAAGTTCTGGGCTACAGGCCAGAGGTGCAGGGGGTGAGAGGATTCACTGGAGACAGAGTGGGGAACAGAACAGGCAGACTGACTGAAATACACTGCTGAGGGGAACAGCGGGTGAGACAAGAGAGGTCTGCTGTGTCATATGGGGAGCTCCCTGGCTGGCCGGGGATTGAACTCGTGCTGCAGAGGCTGTGGATAGCTTCATAGTACTGTGCTTAACCCCTGCGCCACCAGGGAGGCCATCTTTTAAGTATTTTTTCCATCAAAGTTTTCTTTGGAAGAAAAGGCAGAAGACTGGGTGGAACTGTCATCTTGTTAGACTTGATTAGCAGGAAAGCACAGACTGACAGGGAAAAAATTGACACATATTTGGCTTGAACTGGGTCTTTTTCAGAAGCCAAGTTTGTTACTGTGTCTCTCCCAAGAACATGAGCCCTGTAGGCGTGCAGGTTTCAGATTCCATTTGTCACTGGAGGTTAAGACAAGGAGTTCTCTCCTTTCCTGCTTTCACTTTGAGAGAAATCACTTTTTCCCTCAGACATATAGCAAAGAAAGGCTAGCTGGTGAAAATGTTTGGGGTCTTCTGACTTGGGATGAGGGAAAGGTCTTTTTGGGGCAAGGATAGCCAGGTTGAAAGGAATAAAAGAAATCTTGATCCAGAGGTCCACTGGCTGACCACTGATATTCAACTGTCTGTGCAGTATCTGGGTAGTTCAGTCAGTCAATCAGTCAGTCAACATTTATGGAGTATCTTTTGTGTGTCTACTTTATGGGGATACAGCCATGAGCTGAACACAGACCTTCCCTGCTGGAGCTTTATACTGCGGGGGATGGCCCACAGTATAAAGAATGGTGTCATACCAGTATAATCAGATCAGCCATAGAAGTTAATAATAACAGCTGTCTTACTTTGAATTCCATAATCCCACCCCTACTCTGTATCAACCACTGAGTTCTCCGCTCACCACCGTTGACCCAAAATCCTCAGCAGCCATGGGTCTCAGGCATTGTTATTCTAGTCTTTTGAGTGCACTAACACACTCAGGGAAGCAAAGCCAGTTGCTCGAAATCACACCACTTTACAGTGTCCAGCCAGTGTTCAAACCCTGATCTCACTAATTGCACGTGGAAGGGGGAAAATATGTTTGTCAGGAGACCTGAGTTCCAGGCTTGATTCTGTTATCAATAGCTGTGTGGCCTTCAGACTCGTCATGAAAGCTCCCAGGCTCTTTTCTTCCTCTGTAAAATGAAGGTGTGATACTATGGAATATTTAAGATCCCTTCTTGTTCAAATACACAGTATTGTAGAATACCAGGAGTGATCTTTAGTTCTGCAGATAGAAGAAATGAATAAGATACAGGCTCTTCCCCAGTGATAAAGACAGTTAGATATAATGTCACATGTACAGTGGCAGGGAAACAAAAGTTGTAAAGAAAACACAGGGCAAGAGCAGCTCAACCAAACTGAGAGGTTATGGCCAGGGAGTTATCAGGGAAAGCGTCCTGGAGGAGGTGACAGGTAGAAGGGTACTGAAAATGTAGAGAGGGAAGAACAAATCTGGGCAAAGGGAAGAAAAATGCCAGAGCCTGAAGGAGGGTATTTGGTGTAGGTGTTGGTTTGAAGAAAGAGAAGGGAACCGAGAAGCAGGCCTGATGATGGAGCTCATAAACCTCACACGTGTGCACTTGACTCAGAGTGGTTGGAGCAATCATTAAACCATGCTGTAGACGAGCAGGTAGTCCAAAATGCTTCCCAGCACCCCCATCAGCAAGGTCACCTGTCACCAGCTTGAGGTCGCACTCACTGAAGAGCACTATGAATATTCACCCTGTGCCTTTGCTCGAAGCCCTTTGTAGTTTACTGAGCAATTCCACCTGCCCAAACTCCCAAAGCTGTCAAATGGCCAGGCTAGACTCTGAAAGTTCAAATAGGGCTCCTGCCTGCCATATCAGGCTGCTATTCCTTAACTGATACTCCTGAGAAAAACTAATGGAAGCAAAAAAATCTCTGATTAAAAAACAAAAAAAATATCTAAAAGCAAGAGAGTTTCTGTAGGGCTAGCTTTAAAAGGGGCTGGGTGTGCCATGCTGGGCCCCAGCATGACAGTGAAGCCTGGGATCAAAATCTGCTCTGGCTAACATTTCTCCTCCATCGCTCTTCCACATAAGTTAGGTTTTGGAACCAACCTGTGGTTCTCAGGATGGCATCCTTCCCCCACTGGGGGGAGGCCCCCCAACTGGGCTTAGCAGAATTTCCTGAGAGACTTTTACACACTTTGCACCCCCTACCACTGAGATTTTGTGTCCCCCCTCCCCCAAGGCCTTTCCCATCTGTGAATTCATAGGCCAACTCCAGCTTCTGTGCCTGCAGGGCCAGGCCAGGCTGAGGCCTCCAGGGCATGGAGGACCCGGTCAAACTCTACCTTGACCATCAAATGTTCACAATGGCAAACAAATGCTTGAAAAGAACTTACGAAGACATCCCTGCCTGGAAGTCTGGCACACACATGGCTATTTACCATTTTTAAGAAAAAAGATGAACAGGGCCTCCCCGATGGCGCAGCGTTTGAGCGCTGGGTTGCTAAGCTGCCCGCAGCCTCTGCAGCGCCGGTTCGATTCCCGGCTGCTCCCCGGCCACCGGAGGAGGGTCCCACATGGCGCGTAGACCTCTCCTGCCGCCCGCTGCTCCCCTCAGCAGTGTACTTCGGTCCTTCTGCCTGCTCTTTCTCCCAGCTCTGGCTCTGGTGAGTTCTCTCGCCCTCCTGTGCTTCTGACTGTACCCAGTGCATGTATGTATGTATGTATAAATAAATAAATGAATGAATGAATGAATGAATCTTTAAAAAAAAAAGAAAAAGAAAAAAGATGAACAGATTTGTCCACTTAAAAGTTTCTGACTTTTTCGTGTTAAGGGCGGTCATGTTATGTTCAAAGGGCGGCTCACTTCCTTCTTGTAAACTTTCAGTTTAAAAGATAAACACAATCACCCATGAAAGAAGAAACAACGAGTCGAGGACCGATTCACAACTGTCCTCCCAAACACCCCAAAGTCCAGCTGGTGGACCCCAGCGATAGGCAGGCGCAGCCGCTGAGGGCCTGAGGGGTCTGGGCCTTGCAGCATGGTCTCTAACATCCATCATAGTCTGTGACATGCAATGTAACACACAGTGTTGATGTCTTGATCCCCATCTGCTTGTTTTTGGTGGCATAATCCCTTCACCAGTGGCTTAGGTGACAGGGGTGAGTTGACATTTACAATCTTGCAACACCAGTAAATGAAGTTTCACAAGTGCCCATTGTTTTGGGTAAAGTCTGTGGACTTCTGACTAATGCAATGTGATATATAGCCTCAAACTGCAAAGGGAAGAAGATTCCTGAGTCACCTAATTGTGAATTCACCCTAATGTCCTAGACAGAAGGGATTTTCTGCCAAGTGAGCCTGCCAACAAGCTCCCTAGGACCTGTTCTTTCCTACCTTAGCCCACAAACCTCTCTGTAATGCCAGCCCCGGGCATGTCTCTCAAGACATGTTTCCACAGCTGCTTATAGGGTGGCACATACTCCCAGCTCACATGGGGAGCAGGGAAGCTATTACAGGGACTTGGAGCAGGACCATGGCAGAGCGTGTGCATGTGTGTGTGCATGCACACACATGTACGCAGTATACAGTGAGGAGTCTAACTGCTGAGACACTAGGTGTCTTAGGTTAAATGTGAGGAGGAGGGCCTCCCCGGTGGCGCAGCGGGTTGAGCGCAGCGCTGGTTCGATTCCAGCTGGCCAGGGAGATTCCCCATGGCAAGGCAGACCTCTCCTGCCTCGCCCGCTGCTCCCCTCAGCAGTGCTTTCAGTCCATCTACCTGTTCTGCTCCCCGCTCTGTCTCTGGTGAATCTGCTCACCCTCCTGCGACTCTGGCCTGTACCCCAGCTCTTGTATAAATAAAAACAAATCTTAAAATAAATAAATAAATAGATAGATAGATAAATAAATAAATAAATGTGGGGAGGAGGTCCATGTTCCTGGCAAATGCAGGAAGCAGCTTGTGGGGGGACAGTATATTGGGGTGAATAGTGTTGCCCCCAAAATTCACATCCACCTGAAATCTCAGAATTTGCCTTCATTTAGAAATAGGATCTTTGAGACTATAATTAGTTAAGACAAGTCTTACTAGGCTAGGCAGGCCCTAAATGCAAAAACTAATGTTGATCTTAGAGAGAGGAGGAGATTCAAACATAGGTGTTCAGACACACGGGGGGTCAAGTGACTGTGGGGGCAGAAGTGGGAGTGACACACACAAGCCAAGGAATCAGGATTGCTAGTGACCACCAGACGTGAGGAGAGGCAGGGAATGAACGGGTGCTCCCTCACAGTTTCCAGAAAGACCAGTGAGCTCACACCTGATTCAGGAGGATTTTAGCCTCCTGAACTGCCAGGGTATGCATTTCTGTTTCAAAACATCTCATTTCGGGCCTCCCAGGTGGCGCAGCGGTTGAGCGCTGGGTTGCGAAGCTGCCCGCGGCCTCTGCAGCGCCAGTTCGATCCCCGGCTGCTCCCCGGAGGAGGGTCCCACATGGCACGCAGACCTCTCCTGCCGCCCGCTGCTCCCCTCAGCAGTGTACTTTGGTCCTTCTGCCTGCTCTGCTCCCCGCTCTGGCTCTGGTGAATTCTCTCACCCTCCCGCGCTTCTGACTGTACCCGGTGCATGTATAAACAAACAAACAAATAAATAAATAACATGCCTCTAAAAAAAAAAATCTCATTTCCTCACCATTTGTTTGGTTCCTCTATTTTCTATATATAAGTGAAATAAATTCCAATATTTAACTTTTGCCTTCTGACTTATTTTCCTTAGCATAATCCCTCCCAGCTCTATCCCAGTTGCTGCAAATGGCATTTTATCTTTTTTGAGCGCTGAGTGGCCAAGGGAAGGAAAAAGACAAAAATTGCAAGCTGACCAAAGATCTGAGGCATACAGCAGGGGAGGGTGAGGGAGAGGATCAAACAGGGGAGGGCAGAGCACCAGGCACTGTGGTGATGGCTCACGGTAATATGGTAGAAGGAGAACTATGGGAACTACACGAGAGGAGAAATCAAATACTGTACAAAAATTAGCAACAATGTCAGAAAATAAATAAATGTAAAACATATAAATAAACCACCTCACTCATAGTAATTTGTTACCACAGCCACAAGAAACTTCCACCCAATCTGAAAGAGGTGTGCACATCCAAGAATACAGTGGACACTGGGTAGAAGCAGTGAAGCCTGACATCCTGCCTCCACCAGGTACCAGGTACATGTCCACAAGTGACTTCACCACTGAGCCTCAGTCAGTCATGTGTTCATATGTTTGATCCCTAGCACCCAGTGTAATGGTTTTGAAGGTAGAGCCTTTGGGAGGTCATCGGGTTTACAGGAGTTTATGAGGGTGGAGCCCCATGCAGAGAGATGCTTGAAAGAAATTCAGGGAAGGGGCATCCCTGGTGGCGCAAGGGGTTAAGATGCAACCTATGAAGCTATCTGCAGCCACAGCAGCACGAGTTCGATCCCCAGCCAGCCAGGGAGCTACCCACAAGGCGCAGCAGACCTCTCCTGTCCCGCCCGCTGCTCCCCTCAGCAGTGTGTTTCAGTCAGACTGCCTGTTCTGTCCCCCCCTCTGTCTCTGGTGAATCCTCTCACCCCCCACACCTCTGGCCTGTACCCCGGTTCTTGTATGCATAAATAAATAAATCTTTGAAAAAAATAAATAAATTCAGGGAAACATACTTGGACCCAGAAGGAGCTTGCATAATTTCTGGGAGTCTGTGGACAAAGAGATGATGAGCATTGCCAAGAGCTTCTTTTGTGCTACTGCTAGCTAGGCCGTACAAGGCCACAAGATGGCGATAAAACTCCACGACTCCCTCCAGGTCCCGCCTACCCAGCGGCTTCGACTCTTTGTTCGCTGGCCAGTGTCCTTCTCCCGTGAATGTCATCATCGCCACTGAGCTTTCTCTCACTTCATACTCTTGGTCTTGCCGTCAGCCATTTTCCCTTCACCTGCCCTAATACAAAAATTAACTCTACCGACCATTGCTATGTCACGTTTTTTTAATGGTAGGGCCTCTGCTCTCAACTATGAAAGCAACTGAAAGCAAATGTCTTGCTTTAAAGGGAAATGTAAAATAAACCAACAAAAGCCCACGCCAGACTGATCTTCCCCTTTTTGTGGTTAATGCCCAAAGAAAAGATTTCCCAGGTACACTGGCTGTGGCCAGGCCTGGAGTGGGACAGAGACAGTTTGCTAAAGGCAAGGATCACTGTAAGCTAAGAGAGGGACCGCCAGCCCTGAAGGTGAGACTGGAGGAGAATGGAGGGCAAAAGCCCATACACCCTATTTAATTTTTTTATTATTATCATGGAAAATTTCAACAATACAAAAGTAGAACAGTGTGGCAGAGCCAGGCTCCCAGGTAAGAAATGTCTGAGGCACAAGCCAGGACAGAGGCGGTGAGGAAGATGTAGGCTCCCAGCAAGATGGGCACTCCTGAGATTAGGTTCCTAGCTCTTCCACCTGTCCCCTCTCGTCCCTCACAAAGTAAAATCCTTCCAGGAGAAGGGGACTACACACTGGTCTTTGAGGGAGGGGAAAACAGAGCCCTGGAGATAACCACTTTCAGCACCAGGAAGGATTTGAATCCTGCCAGCATCCTGTCACGCAGGAACTCTACCTGGGTGGCTTCAGGGACATTTAAAGGCCCAGAAAAGTGTATGGGTAGGGCATTTGCCTAGTTGATGACCTACTGCTTCCATCAGATTGTCAGAGCTGTGGCCATGCCCCCCCATCCCTTCAGGAAAGTCTAAAACACACTGTATTGACACAGATTATGCTTACCCAGTCTTTGTTCTCTGCCAGTCATTATTATTTTACATACGATGGCCTATAATCCTTTAATAAAACTAAGAAAAGTCAGTAGACACAGATCTTTCCTGCTAAAGTCCTTTACTATTTTAAAACGCTATCTGGGGCCTCCCTGGTGGCGCAGCTGTTGAGCACTGGGTTGTGAAGCTGCCCTCAGCCTCTGCAGCGCCGGTTCGATCCCCGGCTGCTCCCCAGCCACCTGAGGAGGGTCCCACATGGCGCGCAGACCTCTTCTGCCGCCCGCTGCTCCCCTCAGCAGTGTACTTCGGTCCTTCTGCCTGCTCTGCTCCCAGCTCTGGCTCTGGTGAATTCTCTCACCCTCCCGTGCTTCTGACTGTACCCAGTGCATGTATAAACAAAACAAACAAATAAATAAATAAAACATGCCCGTATAAAAAAATTTTTTTTTTAATTTTTTAAAAATAAATAAATAAAATGCTATCTGATCTTCCATCCTGTGACTGAATGAAATCCAGCAAAGGGGAAATGTTTTCTATAATTGAGAAATTTATATACATAAGACATGATGGCTGAAATTCTAATGAACTACCTTTAGGCCCTTTATCCTGGGAATATTTAGGTGTATTGATGTCACAGCTGAGAAGAAACCAGAAAATGAATTATACTAATTTTAAGTATATTCATTAACAGTGATATCCAAATTCATTAATAAATAAATTTAGGAAAACATGTTTCACTCTTGAGTCCATGAAATGCATTTTTCACTGCAGATATTTTGTTTCAGAAATAAACCCAGACATAAACATAGTCATTCACAGAAAATGCCACTTATGGCTTTAATATCAAACATAATCAGTTCACAGAAAAGAGAATAAAGTGCAAAAGCTCCATTTCAAAATGTCTTAAATCACTCCCAAAGCAACGGAGATTAAATGCTACCACAGTCACCCTTATACGAAACCCCTAGATAATGTGGAAGGTATAAAACACAGAATATATCTGGAAATACTATGTTTTCTCTGGTTACATATTGTGATTATAAAATAGTCTTAAACCTGGTTTAACATATAATGAAGATACAAATCAAACTCACAGTCCCTTGGAGTAGGGGCCATTTTTTTAAAAAAGTCTGTAGGAGAATGACATCTACAAAGTCCACGGAGACGCCCTCCCTGGCCCGAGACTTCTCTTTAGCCAGTTGGAATGTCAACACTCAGCAAAGAGCTGGCTAGGAAAGGTTCTGAGTTCATTTGAGGGGAAGGGGCTCTGGTTGGGCAAGCTTCTGCCCTCACCTGTCCCCAGAGATGGTTCCATGTCAGCCCTGAGAGATAGAGCGCCAGGGAAGGCTCAAATCCCAGTCCTGGAGCCTCCGCCAGAGGAAGCGTGGAGAACCGGAGAGAGATGCTTTTACACACCTGAGAAATCCAATAAACAGAACAGGTGGCAGTATTTTTACAAAGCCTGTATTTGACAAACTCAAGTTTTGTCCCCCAAGAGAACACCTTTGATTTTTGATAATTCATGTTTTAGGCAGTCTTCAGAGGGACCGGCTCAGTCACCCCAAAATGCAATCCATTCCCAAAAGATTCCAGTATCCCCTCCCCCAAACATTCAATATGTTCACTGGAGCACTTGCATTATAATAATAGAATCCTAAAGGGAAGAAAAATATTCTTTTTCTAAAAATCAATAATCAATCAAACACTATAAAACCAGAATCGCTGACATAAATAATCATTGGTAACATTAATGCTTTTTAATATCTTAAATCCAGTTCCTGCTGGGTATAGTTATTGGGGATATTCTAAACAGAACAAAAATCTGATAGCCAGGTAACCACCATAACCTAACTCCAACATGTCAAGTCTCTACTCCTCTGCCTTATGGGAAGACTGTTGATTGCACATGAATTAATGGGACAAGCTATTTGTTTTTTTAAATCTGAAGACATCAAAACCTGTAGAGATATAAATTTAACAGCTATTTCCCATGATTCCAAGTGCAGAAGAAAATAAAAAAGTAGAATTCATTTCATGATTTCTTAGAGTCCATTCATGTCCAGCTCAATGAAAAAGTTAAGACTCAGTAGTAGGTCAGAATCGAGTGATTAGCACAAACGTGTAGCTAATTCGAGTGTATTTCAAAACCCGTTCTCCATAAAAAAAATCAACAACCGGTATCAGCAATCCAGTCAAGCTAAAAAACTGCCATCTCTACAAATGGTCATTTCTAGAAGGCATCTATGTACAAGTATATTAGGGAAACAAAAAAGAAGACAAAAAGGAAATACACCAAAATATTAACAATGTTTGTCTTTGGGTGTCATAGAAATATAGATGGTTTTTTTCTTCTTCATCAGCTTTTCTATGTTTCCCAAATTTCTTTAAAGAGTATGTAGTGCTAATAAAAGCATTATAAATATAAACACGAACGATGCCATAAAACTAACTTAAAATAAGATCGGTATGTTCTTGTCCTCTTGATTTACTATCCCACACTGGCAAGCTATAATGATTTCTGGTCCAAAGGCGAGTAATGTTCTGTCTTCCTCATATATAGCCCATCGGCACTTCTTTCCCAGTCCTCATCTCATTAAAACCAGACTCTAGAAGGACATTAGGTTTTTCTTATCAAAAATTCCTTCTGACATCCTAACTCAGTGGTGTTTCTTATAGTAGGGATGGAAATAAGCCGGTGAGTCAGGGCATTTACTTCCCCATTTCCAACAGTCACAGTTTATCCCCATTCCTGAAGGACACTCAAGAGACTCTGAAAGAGCCTAGGTCAAAAGCTTAGGGGGGTGCAGGTAGTGTTCCCCACTTGCCTGATGGGGAGAGCAGGTCTCTCCTTCACTGTTGGGACAATGCCCCCATCAGAGGAACCCTCAAGACAGAAATTAAGCCTCACACACACCACCCACTTCTGCATTCTGCTTCTCATCTCCACATCCACACAAAGACAACTGAGCTCAAAATACATCAAACATCTAGCTGGGCACATGTTGATACAGCAGAAAGAATGAGACCAAAATCCATGCCTGGTAAGTCAACCCAAAGTGAGGACAGTCTCACATTCCCCTTTCAAATATTCCAGACTTGACACCCAGAAGAATTAGCAGCAGTTTTAAAAAATTCTGCTGCACCTAGGTCTCAAAGGGGTAACATTAGAAGGTTCACAAATATCTAATTGAAATATCATTCTTAAAACATATTTTAAACTATAGAATAGTAACAAGTATATGCTTTCAAAATCAAATGTATCTGCCTTGGAAACCACCAATTTGTTAATTTGCATTTCACTAGCTGATCTATTATTAAGGAAATGTTCTAAGTAGAACCTGAAAACAAATGTAAACTAATAAAAAAAAATGCATCTCAAATATTAGGGTTCCATAGAATTTCTTACTGCAAGCAGTGTTCTGCTATTAAAATAATTTCAGGACCACAGAAGTAGAATAAAGTCATAATTTTTTAACCTCTAAATTCAGTTACTTATTGGACTTTTCACCTTAGATCTGGTACAAATCCTAACCAGAATAAGAGCTCTTGGGACAGGCCCAGAGCTGCTGCCGCCCAGCTCTTAGGGACACAGACCTGATACGCTCAGGATAGTGTCCACTCAAGAGGGACTATGTGCCCTGCTCTCCTTGCTAAGCAGGAGATGCCTGAGTTACAGTGAATATCCCTGAGTTCATCAGCTCCCACCTCACACCTTAAAGACTATTTAGAGTCTTCCATTCAGCCCAATGAAGGGGAGATTAGTTATAACCAGTGTCACTTTAGGTCAGGAAAACACAGAAGGCAACAGATTTGCAGTGCCGCACCCTCGACCCAAAGCAGCCAGTGTGGTGATGGCCAGCACTTGAGAAAAGCGAGCAGTCCAATGCTCAGAGAAATCACAGGAGGCCCCTCATACAATGAGAACATGGGTGTTATTCCCATAGCACATACCAGAGAAAGAAGAGGGTAGATTCTTGAGGATAATTTCCAGGAGAAGAGAGTATAAGAAGGCTTTAAATGAGAAAAAAATGTCATGTTTGCTCCAAATTTTGAGCCAGGATCCATAGCACAAATGTAACATGCCCTTTGGCAAACTCACAGAGCTCAGGCAGTACAGCGAGGTCTGGATGGGACTCTCCCAGCCTAGCTATTTTTCTCTGTATGTTTGAGGCTACTGGGCTGGGCAGGTGGGCAGATGACATTTAAAAGCTGTGCTCATGTTCAAGAATGGCCTAAGTGGATTGTGTGTTTGCCACAGAGGGTTTTTCTCACCAGTCTCACCCTCACCTGAAGGCAAGTCTCCATCTCTCGGCGGATGTGGCGCTGAACTGCTTCACAGACACACGAGACCAAGGTTGCCGAGAGCAGGAAGTAGAGAACTTGCCTCCAAGCCAGGATCCCAGGGATGCTTCATTTGCTTGCTTTTGTTTTAAGAGAGGTTGCCCCAAATCAGGACATCGGGCCTCTACCATCAGACAGTCCGACGGTCTCATCTGATGTAGTGTCTGTCTGTCAACAGGGGACCCCTTCAAAGAGTGGGTGGAAATGGTGGGATCTGCAGCAGGCAAACTCTCCCCAGGAAGTGAGGCAATAGGCACCACGGGATTCCCCATGGGAATGCCCTGCCATTGTCGGAAGGAGACAGTCCAACAAGCCACAGCACCTGGGAGTGACACGGCGATGCAGCAGGTGCCCCTCAGCCCCACACATCCAGTCTCTGGGAAAGGGAAGGACCCTCAGTTCTCACACACAGCAGGGCCCTGGCGGTCCACACATACACTACATAGAGCCCAAGGGAACAGAATTTTTAAAAGACAGACCCCCACCCCCCGACTCTGCACCCCCCCGACTGTCTCTGCTGGCAAAGAAAGCCCAGTACAGGAGGGAAAACAGGCAGAGAACCAGCTCCACCCTGCCATCACGTGATCTTCACTGGTGACTTCTTGTTGGCGCACAGGAGAGACACATAGGGGACCCCGATGAAGGCCCATTTCTCACTGGGCCAGAACTTGATGACCGGGCCTTGCTCGGGGATCTCAGAGGCAGCATCAAAGTAGGCAAAGCACACGCAGCCCAGGTAGGACGCCAGGCAGATGAGGATGTGCCTGCAAAGGAACAGAGAGGTGAGGCCCAGCAGGGGCAGACCGCCAGGGGTTGGCCTGCTCTCCCTCTGGGCTGACCCACTTTGCCAGGCCAGCAGTCATCCAGGCCAGGGCCTCTTCTAATTAGGAAGGGGTGAATCTGACCAACAGTCTAGTACAGCAGGAGAACAATAAATCTGGAGTAACAGCCCCTGTTTTAAAAGACTTGAAACTACTCTGGCTTAATAAAGGAACAAAGACACAAATGCCTTTAGGGATCTACCAGAACTGAGTTCTGGGTTCACAGGTGAGCTGGGAAGTGACCCAGAGCCTAGCCCTTCTCATCTTAACCATGGCTTCCACATATTTTATAGACTTCGTGAGGAATCATTTTCATTATACTGATGAAATTGCTTCTGCACTTCAGTAGGGGAACTCTCTTTTATCTGTACTGTGCCTATAAAAAGTTGTAATACTAATTTTTATCAAGCAAGGGATCATTTAAGGCATATATATGTGTGTATATACATATGTGTGTATATGTATATATATATAGAGAGAGATATATCAACATTTATATAGAGACAGTTTTGTATCTTCTTTCTTTAAGACCGAACTATAGATATAAATATATGTGTGGGGCTTCCCCTGATGGCGCAGGTGGTTGAGCGCCGTGCTGTGAAGCTGTCTGCAGCCTCTGCAGCACCGGTTAGATCCCCATCGGCCGGTGAGGGTCCCAAATGGCATGGCAGACCTCTCCTGTCTCGCCCACTGCTCCCCTCAGCAGTATTTCGTCAGTCTGCCTATTCTGTTTCCCACTCTGTCTCTGGTGAATCCTCTCACCCTCCCGCGAATCTGGCCTGTACCTCGGTTCTTATATAATAAAATAAATCTTTAAAAAATAAAATAAATTAAAATAAATTAAAAATAAATAAATGTGTGTGTATACATATATCTTTATGCCTTATTTAAGACTGGATCTTAATTTAAGATGAAGGATTTTAAAAATATTTTTAAAACATAGTCTCGGAAAATATTTTTATAAACTTTAGTGGAAGGGCCTTTCTTACAATGTTACAATGCTCACAAGTCTGAAGGGGAAAGCGATGAAAGTCATTCTGAGGCACAGCCACAAGTGCTCACAGCCATAAGCAGGGGAGACGGTTCTGACGGGGCCGTCCGCCTGCCTCCCTATGACAGGGGAGGCCTGTTCTGTAATGTATGTAAAGGGAGAAAAAAAACCCTCAAGGACAAGACTGACAGATGTGAGAACATGGATGTTTAAAACCAGTGTCGTAGGGCCTCCCCGGTGGCGCAGCAGTTGAGCGCTGGGTTGCGAAGCTGCCCGCAGCCTCTGCAGCGCCGGTTCGATCCCCGGCTGCTCCCGCCACTGGAGGAGGGTCCCACATGGCGCGCAGACCTCTCCTGCCGCCCGCTGCTCCCCTCAGCAGTGTACTTCGGTCCTTCTGCCTGCTCTGCTTCTGGCTCTGGTGAATTCTCTCACCCTCCCGCACTTCTGACTGTACCCAGTGCTTGTATAAATAATAAATAAATAAATCTTTAAAAAAAATAAAATAAAACCAGTGTTGTAAAGGAAGAATTATATAATATATATATAATTAAATTAAATTTAAAAAAATAAAATAAAACCAGTGTGGTACAAAAATGTCATAAATGTACTACAAGACAAATGGAAAACTGGGAGGGAGGGAGTATTTGTGTCCTATGACAAAGAGTTCAGTTCCCTGTGTTACAAAGAACCCTAAAAATGTAATCATTTCATAGCATGTCTGGGATTGGCCTTAAAGTAATTGGTGTGGGGGTGGTGTGGGTGATGGTGGCATAAACAAGATTGGCTTAGGCAGATAATTACTGAAGCTAGATGTCAGCTACACAGAGCTTCAGTGCCTCATTCTCTGTAATTCTGAAAATGTTGCAAATTTGCATAATAAACAGCATGTTGTTATGCTACAGTAATGACTGTCTGATATGTGCCAGGAGCTATGTGCTGGACAAATTTTTTTTTTTTTAAATAGAAACACCCCGCAGGGAAGACAAAGAAAGGCAAAAGGCACATTTCAAAAGAGGAAGTATATAACCAATTCACATTTATAAAAATGCCCAACACTGATTTTTAAAAAGAAACAAAAAAAACAAAGGACAATTTTTTCATCAGGTTAGTAAAGATTTAAAAGAGTTAATAATACCTAATAATAATGTGACAGTGTGTGTGAAAGGCACTGCTTTATAGACTTTAGCAAGAAGTCTTAATTGATATAATCTCTCTGGACTTGACAATATATATTACAATTTAACCCAAAGAAATATTCAGGCATGTTAATAAATGCAAATTTACTTTGCCAATTGCTTGCAAAGTAAATATTAGAAATAACTATAAGATCCATGAATAGAGAGGCTAGTTAAAGCATTCATATTATAAAGCATTCACTGGACATTAAAAAAAAATGAATATAATATATGTGCATTGGTAAGAAAAGTTGCCCGTGATATACTATTTGGTTTAAACTTTAAAGGGATCAGTTTGCATCATCTATGGAATGATGCCATTTTTGTTTTTTCAAAGTAGAATCAAGAGAGAGGAGACCCTTGCTTCTGCAGCCTGACTTGCACCCTGGTGCTGCTGGGAAGGAGAAGGAAAGGAAACACCTGTTGGAGAGACAAGTAGAGACACCTGGGAGAGGCCCGTGGGGAGGCTGACAATGGCAGCCATGACTCTGATGTGGTATCTCCTCTCAACCCGCTTTCTGGAACCTGCTCCAGAACGTGCCTTAGACTCGTAGAGTTGAGGCATCTCCTGAGAGAAATCAAGCTTCTGAATCTGGGTCTATCAAAATGTTTCCAACTTTTTGGGCCTCCCCGGTGGCACAGAGGGTTGAGTGCAGCTCTGTGAAGTTGTCCACAGCCTCTGCAGCGCCGGTTCAATTCCCGGCCGGCCAGGAAGAATCCCCCAAGGCGAGGCAGACTTCTCCTGTCTTGCCCGCTGCGCCCCTCAGCAGTGCTTTCGGTCCATCTGCCTGTTCTACTCCCTGCTCTGTCTCTGGTGAAGCCTCTCACCCTCCTGCGACTCTGGCCTGTACCCCAGCTCGTGTATAAATAAAAATAAAATTAAAAAAAAAAATGTTTCCAACTTTTTAACACTAGAATTCCACCCAGATGTTCTCAATTTATCAGGCACATTCTTAAGCAGGTCTGTCTTGCTTCTTGCTATCTTTTGCAATCAGAAGTCCTGGAGGACAGAGAGGGAAAAATAACTCCAGGTTTGGAGCTGAAGCAATTCCTTGGAAGGAAGCCACTTGATTTCCTACTCAGCTTTCTGAGAGTAAGATACCGCAGGCCATTCCACCACCTGCTCGTCATCCAGAACAATTGATATTACTACTCTGGGTTTCTGTCTCCACCTGTAAAATGAACAGGTGTGACAGTCCCCAGGTGACCTATGAAGCCCAGGTTTTCACCTGGTCACTCATGTCTACAGGACCATCCTTGTCCCCATATCATATCAAGCCCTCCCCACCCTAGAGATCTAGCTACAGACTCAGTTTGCAAGCTCCTTTTTGCTTTCATAATGGAGCTAGAGGTAAGAGACCACAGACTTGACAGAAACAATTCAGTCTTCTTGTGCTGGCAGAGCCTGCTCCCTGGAGCCATTTCTGCTTTCCACCACACTTCCTCTGGCTTCTGAGACATCTGACAGTCCATGTGAGGAGAGGGACATTCAGTTTCTGCTACGTCCCCTGTGTCTGACTCAGGTACAGACACCTGCCTCTCTGCCACTCACCTCCCCCTTCCAGGGACTTACCACACACAGTGCAGGTAGGGAAAGTGGAAGGATGACAACAGCTCACAAAAGGCTCGGTCACTGATCCAGCAGAAGAGAGCAAGGGTCCACCAGAGGCCTGAGAAGAGGCCCAGCTTAAATACACGCACGTTGTCACACCTGCATGGAGATCCAGAGAGAAACTCGCCATCAGTTCTGGTTTTCACCTATTCTGCTGGCCACTGCTGTGGTTCCTCACATCTCTGCAACCCTTTGGTACTTGGAGCCGTCACACATGCTCACGGTGGTAGACACTGTGTGTGTACAGGTAACTCACAAAGTCAAACTTCCAACCAGGCCTCTCCCCTAACTCCATACTCACATAACCAATGACCTTCTTACATAGCCACTTGACACCTAATTTAGATCTAAGTTTCTCGTGTCCATAACTAACTCCTAATCTTCCACCCTGCCCAGAACCTTATCTTCTCCCAGCCCTGGCAGGAAACATGCATTCCATGCTTTCCAAAGCTCAAGTCAAGAATCTTGGATTCATTGTTTTCTTTCTCACACACCACAAATCTAGTCCATCAGCACTAGCTTCCGAAACATGCCAAATCCGACCTCTTCCTACCACCTCTGTTGGGTCCAAGCCATCATCATCTCTTGTCTGAATTATGGCAATCACCTCCGTCTGCCCTTGCTCCTTCAATCAACTCTCAACACTCCACTCAAAAGCCTCCCACATTTTCCCTTTAAGCACTCCCAGTGGCCTGAAGCCCCACAGGCACTAGCTTTTCCTTTGCTCTCCACCTCTTCTCCAGCCTGTTCTCCTCTCACTGCCTCTGCTCATCAAACCCCAGAGAACCCTGGCCAACCCTCAAATAGCCCAGACAAGTTTCTCCACAGAATTGAATTTCTCCCACCTGGAATGTTCTTTCTTAGATCTCTACATGAATCACCAGCTACATATTTGCTCAAATGTCATTCAGTAAGTCCTTTCCTGACCACTATTTTTAACAACTGCAACTGTACCACCTAGTTCTAGCCTCTGAGACACCTTCCTTCTCATCTCTTCCCATCTTTAATTTTTTTTTTAAGATTTACTTTATTTATTTATGCATTCAATAACTGGGGTATAGGCTAGAGGTGCAGATGGGGCGGTGAGAGGATTCACCAGAGACAGAGTGGGGAATAGAACAGGAGGATCTACTGAGATACACTGCTGAGGGGAGCAGTGGGTGAGTCAGGAGAGGTCTGCTGTGCCATGTGGGTCACTTCCCTGGCCGGAGCTCTAACTCATTGCTGCAGTGGCTGCGGAGAGCTTCATAGTGCCCAGACTTAACCTCTTGTGCCACCAGGGATCACCCCTCACCTTGAATTTTTTCTGTAGTGATGATACCCCTCTGTTTCATGTTTCATTTATTGAGTTGTTGTTTATAATCCCCCATCCCCACTGGCATGGAAGCCATGCCCCACTGCATCCCAGCACCTGGAACAGTGCCAGGCCTGCAGGTTCCTGTTTACTTGCTGAGTGAAGGAATGAGCTCTTATGTAAACTGCGGTGAACTGCTTTCCTGAAACAAATCCTAAAAGTCTAAAGGAAATTTCAATTTTTATTTTCTTACCTTATTACCCAATTGCTCATAAAGTGGGTGGCTTCCCTTTCTGGGGAGGCGTGCACAGAGGCAGCTGATAGCTGTGGTTACGTCTAACTCCCACCCACCTCAGGGTCTCTTTCCCTTAGTGGACCATTCCCCAGTCTGTCAAGATCTCATTCAGAAACCAGAATAGGGGCCTCCCTGGTGGCGCAGGCCGTTGAGCACAGCACTGTGAAGCTTCCGCAGCCTCTGTGGCGCCGGTTCGATCCCTGCTGGCCTCAGAGCAACCCACATGGCGAGCAGACCTCTCCTGTCTTGCCCGCTGCTCCCCTCATGTATTTCAGTCAGTCTGCCTGTTCTGCTCCCCTCTCTGTCTCTGGTGAATCCTCTCACCCTCCCGCGCATCTGGCTTGTACCCCAGTTTTTGTATAAATAAAATATATCTTAAAAAAAGAAACCAGAATAAAAAAAAAAAAAAACACACACATTTGCACCTGAGAAGGGATCACATTCATTGGACAAATAAACAGTGTCAAAAGCCTGACTCCCAGTGCCTATGCCAGCTGGCTGGTGGAAACATCAGCAAAGGCACCAGTGAAAACACAACAGTTGGCAGTTCCAAAGACCTACTCCAAACAAAAAAATACCCTTTGTAGGAGGGTTAAATGCATCCCTCAAAAAACTGACACGAGAGACTAAATTCCTGTCTGGTGACTAAAACAAAGAAACGAACAGTATCTGTTCTCCCCTTCCCGTTCAGCACACTCTGCTTTGAACAGCTCACCTGCCAACACGCCGTTCCCTCTCTCAGGGGCTTGTGCCAGCCTGGCCCCTTCCTCTGCCTTCTCAGATCACTTTCTCTCAGCCGCCGCCTCCTAACATCGGCCCAGTCACACCTTCTCTTAGAGCCCTGACATTTTCCTTCCTTAAACTTTTCCAAGCTGGAATCATGTATTTTCTCGTGTAACTATTTCTTTAATATCTAATATCCAACTAGACTGTGAGAGTAGGAACTATGCCTGTTCCCACAATAGGCAAATACAAATGTGTGCTGAATAAAAAGACAGAAAAAGAAAGTAAAGGACAATTCTCAGTGGAGCCTAGTGACCACACATTTTCTTTAGATTTAAAAAAAAAAGACATAATATATATTGTACGTAATGTAGCATAAACATCATTGGGCTTCAACGAGGCACATCCGAAATAACCTTATATAAGATTATGATGCAACATCACTTCAATTAAAAGAAAATAAAAATGACACCTCAATAACAAATTTTAAAAACTAAAATAATTTTAAAAAACACACCAGTAACAACACTGATTGGGTACCACATTCTTAAAATAGATGCCAGGCACTATAAAAGCAAAACAAACAGGCCTCTTGGCTTGCCATTTTCAAAAGGAAAATAAAAACTGACAAAAACAGACACCAACAAATAGAGACAGTCAGTCTGGTACAAGAGGACCTGTGTACACTCAATTTAACTAAACAAAGAATTTTAGCTTAAGGAACACACCAGAACAGAGAGCAATATGCTGGAGAAGTAGCACAAGTTATTATTTTGCTACTGTTTTGTTTTGTTTGTTGTCAAGTAGCAAGAAAGGCGAAATGTCAGGAGGTTAGTCACTGTCAGGAGGTTAGTCACTGGGAGGGGCAGGGCAGAGCTGGGTACACAGCTCCGGGGCAGGGAAGAGAGCCCTGCAGAGGCCGGTCCAGGTGCAGCTGCCACTGTCCTTCCTCTTGCCTACAAGGAAGACTCCAGCTGAAAGTTACTCGCCAAGCTTATTTGTACAAACCTGAGGTTTGGTTTTTCCATTAGGTTTTTTTCCCCACTTTACAGGGTTTATGTCAAAATGTCAATGTAAGGTTAAGTGAAAAAAGCAAGACAAAGGTTCTATTGATAGAAAGACCCTATTTTATAATAGAAAAATCCAAGAGGATGTCTACCATCTCTTTTTAACCCTTTGAAGCATTCTCAAGGTTTTTCTTAACAATAAACTCACTCCCATAATCAGGAAAAAAAAAGTCTGTTTTAAATGTAGTTGAGTCACTGTATAATGTGACACCACCACAAGTTTCAGTAAATGGCAGGTGATGACCCCAAATCATTATAAAAATTTGTCTCCTTGTGGTCTGAGAGAAGGTTCAGGAAGGACAATGAAAAGATAAGAAGACTGAAGTGAGCACTCAGAGTGAAGGCTAATGAGAAACACATAGCTAAGAGCACAGTAAGAAGCATTTATCTGAGACGTTACAGATCATTGCTAATGACAAAAAGGGAAGATCTTGGAAGGAAGAGCAAAGAGCAATAAGGCATCCTCTTGTCTGGGAATTTTATCAAAACAGGCCAAAAACCATTTCTCTTTCCTCACTGGGCCTCAGGTGGGAACTGGGACATGGCAGTGACCATGGGGAGCTGTCCCTGCCCACGTGGGGCCCAGACAGAGCAGAGGACACAGACACTGAACAAAACATCACAAATAATAATTCAATTACCCTCAGGAGGGTGCCATAAGGGAGAAGTTTGAGACGCCATAGGAGCATATAAACAGCTGAGTAAAAGCCTGAAGGATGAGCAGAAGCCAGCCAGGCCAAAGGGGGAGAAAGAAGGGACAGAGGGAACCTGGGCCCGAAGGAGCTACATGCTCCCGGGGACTGGAAGGTCAGATGGCTGGAAGGGGCGCTTCAGGTGGGCGAGATCAGCAAGCAGGGGCCAAAGGAAGGATCTGGAACTTTATCTTAATTGCAATGGCAGCAAATACTAAATAAATAAAAATAAAAAAATAACTGTAATCAGATGGAATGTTCAGGGAAGGAAGAGGAAGCCGAGATCCTGGCTTGAGCAACTAGGTAAATGGTGCTCCTGTTGGGGGAAAAGGATGTCCTGAGCTAATTCCATACAGGCTTTGTGGACTCCACCCCCACTCCAGACCAAAGCCATCAGGACATTGGGAGAGACGAATCCCATCACCACCAAAGGGAAGGTGGCTGGGACCTGAGGGTGGAGTTAAGCAGCCAGGTTTGGTATAAAACCAGACACGTGGGCTTTGGGAGGGGTTCCCTTTTTGGCTCTCCACCAGCTCGCGGCTCGCGGCCAGCTCTCAGAGTGCCTTTGGGTTTCCAGGTCGGCAGATCGGGTAGACGCATTTAAGATTTTATTTCCCTATTTTCTCCCTGAGTTGTACATTTCCTCATTTCCCCTTCCCTTGTAAATAAACCTTTTTTTTTTCCTTTTTTATTATTATTAAAGATTTATTTATTTATACAAGCACTGGGTACAGTCAGAAGCGCAGGAGGGTGAGAGAATTCACCAGAGCCAGAGGGGAGAGCAGAGCAGGCAGAAGGACCGAAGTACACTGCTGAGGGGAGCAGCGGGCGGCAGGAGAGGTCTGCGCGCCATGTGGGACCCTCCTCCGGTGGTCGGGGAGCAGCCGGGGATTGAACCGGCGCTGCAGAAGCTGCGGGCAGCCTCGCAACCCAGCGCTCAACCGCTGCACCACCAGGGAGGCCCGTAAATAAACCTTTTATTAACCTTTTGTGTGTGTCTGCAGTGGAGTATTAATAAGTCCTTTTAAGCGCGCGGGTGAGGACCCACAGCCAGGCAACCCATTTTATATCGGGGCTGCCCTGTAACACTCCCATAACTGCGGCTGGAAATAGTAAGAACCAAAACTGGCAAGGCAGGGCAGGAATCTGGTTTTGGACAAGTTGTACAGGATGCCTGTCACACAGTGGAGCAGTCAGGAAGGCAGCCAGACAGGTAGCGGTAGAAGTGGAAGGAAAGTCTGGTTGGAGGCATAAAATTGGAAGTCAGTCACGTATGTATAATAATTAAAGTCAAGTAGACGAGCTCTTAAGGAGAAGGATAAAGGGAGAAAAGCAGAGATTGCACCTTAAGATCCCTTAAGATTGCACCTTAAGGGCCTCCCCGGTGGCGCAGTGGTTGAGTGCTGGGTTGCAAAGCTGCCCGCAGCCTCTGCAGCGCCGGTTCGATCCCCAACTGCTCCCCAGCCACCCCAGCCACATGGCGCGCAGACCTCTCCTGCCGCCCGCTGCTCCCTTCAGCAGTGTACTTCGGTCCTCCTGCCTGTTCTGCTCCCCGCTCTGACTCTGGTGAATTCTCTCACCCTCCTGCGCTTCTGACTGTACCCAGTGCTTGTATAAATAAATAAAAATAAATCTTTTAAAAAAAATTGCACCTTAAGGAATCCCTACATGCCAAGGTATATAGGAAATAAGGAGCTGACGTGGGAGACAGAAAAGGAGCTGCCACAGAAATGACAGAAACCCTGAGGGGGTGTCACAGGAGCCAAAGGAAGAACACTCAAGGATCAGGGGGTGGCTTGTGCAAACAGCTGAGAGAACAGCACATGAGATATAGAAAGACGGAAAAGTGATCCCTGGAAAGGGGGGCTCGGGTATTGAAGTGGGGGCAGAAACCGCATTAGAGGGAGTTAGAGAATGAATGAGAGGCAAGAGATGGAGACAACTTTTAAAAAATTTGATTGTCAGGTCTCCTGGTGGCGCAAGGGGTTAGGCAAAGCACTATGAAGTGACCCACAGCCTCTGCAGCACGAATTTGATCCCAGGCCGGCCAGGGAGCAACCCACATGGAGAGCAGACCTCTCCTGACTAGCCCGCTGCTCCCCTCAGACTGTACTTCAGTCAGTCTGCCTGTTCTGTTCCCTGCTCTGTCTCTGGTGAGTCCTCTCACCCCCTTGCACCTCTGCCTGTACTCCCCCCCCCCAGCTCTTGTATGCATAAATAAATACATCTTTTAAAAAAAAGAAATTTGATTGTCAAAAAAGAAAAACTCATGCCATTTGCAGCAACATGGATGGAACAAGAAGGAATTATGCTCAGTGAAATAAGCCAGAAGGAAAAAGAAAAATATCGGATGGTTTCACTTAGAGCAGGAATATAGGGGAACCAAATAAGACATCAGTGTAAAAAATAATAACAGTACAAAACACAACACAGCAAAACAGACAATTATAAACCAGAGACATCCTGCAGGGGGGGAGGAGGAGGGAGAGGGATCAGAGGGAGCGAGGGAGGAGCACAGGGGACTGAGGTGATGGTGCACGGGTGCCTTAGGGAAGGAAACTCTATGGAGACTACACCTGCAGGGGTGGGGGAAGCAAATATTGTTTAAAAATGAACAATGATGTAAAAAATTTTAAAAATTGTTAAAAAAAATTAAGAAATTAAGAAATTTGATTGTGACGTTCAAGAGACATAAAGCGCGTTGGCTGGAGACAGCTCCAGGTTGCATGTTGGAGAAGATGGGGGAAACGCAAATGTTTTTACAGGCAACTGGAAGGACCTGTTAGAAGGAGACGACTGATATTGAAGATAATCTAGAGTAAAGTAGGTTGGGACAATGACGGGAATAATCAATAGGGAGAAAGATGGACCCAAGAGGGAGGCACCCCATTATGTTGCAATTTTGTTCATTATTAATGATAACAAATTAGCTGCAGTGATAACGAGCTTTTCAGGGGCAAAATTTTAAATACAGAACAGAAACTAGTTCCTCTGTAGTTACTTACTTTCTCTGTTTAAAGATCACAATTGTGAGGCAGAATTTATTTACACTACAAAATGTCAATTTTTTCATTTGTCCTAACCACTTTATTGTTGCCTCAATACAAAAACTATAATATTTATATTATAAATAAATATAATAAAAAGGAAACCCAGCCACACAGAGAAACAAGTCTCTTTGTCCTGTGGCTGCAGAGACACCTGAGTCACTGCCAACCAGATGCTTAGCTCAGAGCAAACCTGCAGCTCCAGCGGCAAAAAGGATTTCCAGCCCAGCCTTGGGCCTGGGGGAGCTGTGAGTAGATCAAAAGTAAGGGAGCCACTTTCACCAAGGGCAATGATTTATCATGAGCTTTGTTGAAAACTTTCTCCCTGAGATGAAACAGTTTTTCAGGAGTACTGTAACTCAGTATTAACTTTCTTAGGTGAGAAGATGACCAGTTATTTATTAAAGACTATAAATTCTTCTTTCTATATTTCCTGAGGGTCACAGATTATGATTTGCTACCCAGAAATAATGTGCATGCTCCAGAAAGCTAAGTATCCTCACACTTGAAGTGTGCCTTTAGAGGAGATCTATGGGTAGCATCAGACAGAACCACCTGGGCATGTTCTTGGGGGGCAGAGGGACTTTGCTTTGCTTTGTTTTATAGCCTTATTGTGGTATATTTCACATGCCATAACATTCACAACTTAAAACGTACAGTTCACTGGACTTTTGTATATTGACAATGTTGTTCAACCATCACCACAAAGTTATTTAGCACTTACCCAACACTGCAAAACTAAAAAATTTGTACCCATTAATTACCCTCCCTTGCCTGCTCCCCCACATCTCCACTCTGCCCCTAGCCTCACCCCAGCCCCAAGCAACCAGAATCTTGAGGCTTTTAAAACCACAGATTCCCAAGCCCCTGTCTTAGATTTCCAGAATCACAATCCTTGCATAAGCAAAGCTAAACATCTTGCAAATAGCTTCCTACAGGATTCTGATTTGCCCTGTGTTAAGTATCTATGGTTCTTATTGAGAAATAACTCAGTAAACACTGCGTTGTGTAAGTGAGTAGGCAGATTCAGGATTACTAAGAATTCTTCCAGTTCTAATAAGTAATACAAATCAGTAATAAATTGATTTTAAATTCAGGCTTTGCTCTTTATTCAATTATCTGTTTTCCATTTGAAAGGACTCGCTACCACAATTGTTATTCTAGGATCGGCTTCAGCCTGTCTCTGCCATGGGTCTCTCACATCCCTTGTCCTCATAAATAACTCAAAGACAACAAGGCAAGACCTGACAGCATTCCTCCACAGGGCAGCGTATTTAAATACCTCTTCAATGAACTTTGACCCTGCCAGCTGTTACTGACAATCAAAGCAAAGCCCAGAAGTAAAGCAGTGGAAAGCAATGTGTATCTCCTCTCAAAACAAAGATAGAGAAACTGGGTTTAACACATCGCACACATGACCATAGACATAAGACTTCAATCAAGACCCTCCATGTCCACAGCGGTGAGAGTGAAAATGCATTTCTAAAAACGGATACAAAGAGACCTCCCTGGTTGAGCGCAGTGCTGTGAAGCTGTCCGAAGCCTCTGCAGTGCGGGTTCAAATCCCGGACGGCCAGAGAAATACCCACATGGCACAGCAGACCTCTCCTGTCTTGCCCGCTGCTCCGCTCAGCAGTGTATTTCAGTCAGTCTGCCTGTTCTGCTCCCCACTCGGTCTCTGGTGAATCTTCTCACCCTCCTGCACCTCTGACCTGTACCCCAGTTCTTGTATAAAAATAAATCTTTTTAAAAAAATGGATACCAAGAAAAAGAAGCATTTCAAAGAGTGCTGAAATAAGGACAGTGGTTAGATGTGTTTTAGTTGGGACTAGAAGGCAGTCCTGTACACACAGGAGCTAAACTAAAATATTTCTGGATACCAGCCTAAACTCCAAGTCTATAACTGTCCAAGACAAATGCTTATGTAAATAGAACAAGCTTGGGCCTCCCTGGTGGTGCAAGGGGTTGAGATGCAACCTATGAAGCTCACCGCAGCCACTACAGCACAAGTTCAATCCCCAGCCAGGGAGGTGGCCCACACGGTGCAGCAGACCTCTCCTGTCTCACCTGCTGCTCCCCTCAGCAGTGTATTTCAGTCAATCTGCCTGTTCTGTTCCCCACTCTGTCTCTGGTGAATCCTCTCACACACCCCCACCACCCAAAACTCTGGCCTGTATCCCAGTTATTGTATGTATAAATAAATAAATCTTAAAAAAAAAAAAGAACAAGTTTAAGATATTGAAACCAGCCAAATGCCCCCAAAACAGATGAATGGATCAAAAAGTTGTGGTGTTTATTCAATGGAATATTATTCAGCAATCAAAAAGACAAATTCATGCCACTTAAGGCAATATGGATGGAGCTGCAGGGGATTAGGCTAAGCAAAATAAGTTGGAAGGAAAAAGATAAATATCAGATGGTCTTACTTACATGTGGAATATAGAGAAACGAAGCAAAAGCTCAAGAAAAAGTCAGATCTAGCAAGCTGACCATAGATCTGTAGTATACAGTAAAGGATGGGGAAGCAGGGGGTCCAAATAGGGAGAGAAGAGCACAAGGGACTATGGGATGGTTCACAGGTGGTATGGTGGTGGGAGAACTGTGGGGATTACACCTGAGGGGAGAAACCAATTACTGTACAAAAATGAAAATGTTGCCCAAAAAAAATTGTTTTAATTAAAAATAAATTAAAAAATAGAGCAGGCTTAATGTCATAACTGTAGACAAGAAAAAAGTCTCAGATGTATCACCATCAACAATAGCCCACCTGAAATTAAGGTTTCCTTGTATATAGAAATTCATTTTTCTGCCTCCTTCCTCTTTTTTCTTCTTTGTGTGAATGCAACAGCCTTTTTTTTTTTAAAGATTTATTTATTTATGCATACAAGAACTGGGGTACAGGCCAGAGGTGTGGAGGGTGAGAGGATTCAGCAGAGACAGAGTGGGGAAGAGCACAGGCAGATTGACCCAAACACACTGCTGAGGGGAGCAGCAGGCGAGTCAGGACAGGTCTGCTGCGCCATGTGTGTAGCTCCCTGGCCAGGGATAGAACTCATGCTGCAGTGGCTGGGGATTGCTTCATAGGTTGCGTCTTAACCCCTTGTGCCACCAGGGAGGCCCCTGCAATAGTCTTTTTAGGACTTTCCTTATCTCCTTATTCTTATCCTATGAACAAATCTGTTCTCTTTTCTCCAGAACCAGGCTAGGCAACTTGTTCAAGACAACTATCAGGTTCTCAAGGTGCTCAGGCTAGGCTAGTTTTTGATAGTAGGGATGCATCACATCCACTAAACAGCTGCTCCCTTCTTTCTGAAAATGATATTATTAACATTCTGACGTAAATTGTCAAACCTCCTTCCAATCCAACAGTCAGAACTGAGTCTCTGTGAAGAGTCAAATTCCCTTCACATGCTCAGGAGCAGTAAAAGACCGCGTAGCTGGTGCACCCATCACAGGGCAGGTGTACATGGCAGGCAGCAAGAAGGACACACACCTCTTTAGCTCTGCGATGAGCAGCACGGTGCAAGGAACCCCCAGGGACATCAGAGAGATGTTGTTGATCGCAGGCTTGACAAAGGCCAGGCACGTCGTCACTGCAGACAGCACACAGACCACCACCTTGAACCGGCCCCTGGAGCCATGAAATAAACCAAATTCATTAGAACACAAGGTCTCGTTGTTGAATATCAAGGTATAGATGCAGCTGGTGGGAGTGCAACTAGAGAAAAAACTTTGCACTAAGTACCAAAATCTAAGAGCCATTCACACTTGGTGGCTTAGTTAGCCACCAAGACACTAAGAGTTAAGAACTGATTCTTATGAAATCAGACACTTGAAATATTTAGCCATGAGAATGGTAAAATGAGAATCAACTGCAGACCCTGAAGGTAAGATATCGATGATTGTTTTCTTAGTGTTACTTTTCTATGTTCGTTAGATGTTGTGCAGTAGGGTGTGGCAAACCTTTCCTGCAAAGGTGAGCTAATAATATATTTTAGTTTTCACAAGGCACTGAGTGAGTCTCTGCTACTCAACTTTGCCACTGTAGACAACAGGAAGTGAATAGGATTGGTTGTGCACCAATAAAACTCGATTTGCAAAAACAGGCATGGACTGGTTGGGCCCACAGATTGCAGTTTGTCAACCCCTGTTCTAGCAGGTGAGCACAAAGGACACTTATGTTGAAAACAGAGACTATATACAAACCACAAAGCTTCCACTTTAAAAGAAAAAATGGGCTGATGCACAAAACTAAGTCTTAAAAAATTCTAAGTGTTGGGCCTCCCTGGTGGTGCAAAGGGTTAAGACACAACTTATGAAGCAGTCTGCAGCCTCTGCAGCACGAGTTCAATCTCCTGGCTGGCCAGGGAACAGCCCATATGGCGCAGCAGACCTCTCCTGTCTCGCCCGCTGCTCCCCTCAGCAGTGTGTTTCGATTAGTCTACCTGTTCTGTTCCCCACTCTGTCTCTGGTGAATCCTCTCACCACCACCCCCATGCCTCTGGCCTGGACCCCAGCTCTTGTATGCATAAATAAATAAATCTTTAAAAAAATTCTAAGTGTCTGTATTTATGGACAATCCACAGCCTAGTGAGCATTGAAATATTGTGTTGAAAGTTTCTGACATGACAAATCCTAGGCAAATGCTTGATACTATCCTCAGACTCTTCAGTAAAGGTGCTTTCAGTAGAAAGAGCCAGAAGTGGCGACGTGATCTTGAACATGCTCCTTCGTCTCTCCCTGGGAATCCATTTCCTTATCTATGAAATGAAAAGCTGCAGTAGGTGATTTCTAAAGCCTCCATCATAGCTGAAATGGTTGTTATTGCTGATTAGCACAATTTATTTTGGCCAAGAGCCCTAGAACAGGTCACAGTTAGGAAACGAATTTGAATGAAATTCTATTCTAAAGAAATGACAGTGCACTGAAACCTTCAAGATACAAATCTATCTCCTCAAGAGGAAAACCACTTATCATCAAGGCACAGGAAATCATTGATCAAACTGCCAACTTTGTGACTGGAATGAACAGGAATTGGTGTCCTGAACTTTGAACAGAGAAAAAACATGTGGAGGAAAGGACCCAGGCTGCAAATCCTCAGGAGAATGGTGTTTTTCTCCTGGCCTTGGCTGCCATCCTCAGCTACTGGATAAAAGGCCATCGCTCCACCCGAGAAGGACAGGCCACTCACTGCTCCCCTTCCCCATCATGGGCAGGGCCCTTGGGGAGACACAATAACTTTTCACCAGGTTTGATGTTCTGTGACATAGGCCAAAGCATTTGGGTCTTTTTTTATTTAAAGATTTATTTCATTTATTTATGCATACAAGAACTGGGGTATAGGCCAGAGGTGGGGGGAGGGCAGTGAGAGGATTCACCAGAGACAGAGTGAGGAGCAGAATAGGTGAATCTATTGAAATACACTGCTGAAGGGAGCAGAAGGCGAGACAGATGAGATCTGCTGCACCATGTGGGTTAGCTCCCTGGCCAGGGATCAAACTCATGCCATAGTGGTTAATAGCTTGATAGCACTGAGTCTTTAACCCCTGTACCACCAGGGAGCCCCCCCCATTGGGTCTTTTTAGATTAGATGCACACATCATCAGAAACCTGAATTCCATTGCCTCTCTGTGTACAGCAGTTTCAAATTCAAGCACTAGCTGAAGAGAGAAAGAAAGCAAGAGAGAGGTTAAAAACACAGGTGTTCTGGTGAGACCGACATGTTTTCACATTCTCCCTCCATCACTTCGTAGCTAGCAAGTCACTAAACTCTCCAAATCTTAGGTTTCTACATGGAAATTAAGAAAACCTGCTCATGGAGTTCTTGCAAGCATTAAAGTACTTAACACAGTGTCTGCTGTATGGTATGTGTTAATCAAATAATAATAATAATAATAATTATTACCATCATTTGAGAATAAATGCTATTTTAAATAATATTATCATTGCTAATAATACCACACTCTCAGGGAAAATTTGGCTGAGGCCGTGATCACCAAAGGCTCTGTAATAGTACTAGCAAATAGTTCAAAGGCAGCAAGCTTGATGAAACTTGCTTTCTCTTAGGAGAACACTGGCAGACAGCACATCAGCAGAGGGTGTGGAGGAATGTGCTTCAGGAAGGCAGCTTCACCAACCAGGACATCCTGTGAACACACAATTCTGCAAGTAGCAGAAGTCAACAGAGGTCACATGGCAGGCAGAAAGCCAGCTGTCCCGGTGGTCCCCAGAGGCCACTAGAAATATAGGAGCCAAGGACCCCAACAGGGGGATTTATGAACAATGACTCTAGGCAGCAATACTGCAAATTCTGGTCCCATTTTCAACTTTCTGGCCCACCATGGTCTAAAACTGCAACACCAGGTCAGGAAGCCGTTAGCACCTCTGTTTCCTGTACTCTCCAAACCAAAATCTAGCAACCTAATAACATCATATTATTATAATATTATGAAGACAACAGCAGCAGCTTTGTCTTCAGCTACCTGTTAAAGCAATGGTTTTCAACCTTATCAGGCCCTGGGGCCCCTTTATATTAAATATTCAGGGAGGCTCATTTTACTCTTCTGAAGTAAAATGGAAACTTTTGTATGATAAAACTTCCATCATTGTGACCATTGAAAACATGCCCACAGATTTCCCAGATGCCCCTTGTGGGATGGAAATGCACTGGTTAAATGCACTGCTTTAAACTCCCTGTAGGACAACTAGCCCTTGATACTCACAGGGCCACAGCATTAGGTCCTAGAAGGTCTGCTCCTGTCAGTCTATAAGTAAGGAGCAAAGACCCAGAGAGTCTAAGATGCTAGCTCCAAGTCATCTCCCAAGTGTGAGAGGCAGGACACACAGACTCTAGCCCACACCTTTGGTATTCAGGATCCAAAAAGAGAACTGGATTATGAAGTGAGGGCTGTCCTTATCTTTTGTGGAAGCAAAAGCACAAAAATCACAGCAGTCATATTATTTAGGAAATGGATGTAATTATCCTACAATAATTATTTGTTCCTGGATGTGTCAGAGTAAAAATGTCTAAAAATCATAAATATCAGCAGGTGAGTGTATGTCCTGGTACTCAGGACATTCTAGGTAAGATGAAAGTATTGTTAGTCCACCAGTTATCCCTAATTGAATCACCCCATGCTATTTTAAACATTCATATCTTCAAATCATTTATCCATATTAGCCATTCATAATAACTGCTAGAATTTATTGAGTCCTCTCTTTTATAAAACACTGTGCTGTGCACTTTACATGATTTTCCCATGTATTTTAGCCCCATAAGGAAGATGCTTTCATTAGCTCCACTTTACAGATGAGCAAAACGAGGTCTCAGAGCTTTTAAAAAAGTGGATTGCTATTCAAAATCATATCTGTCATTTGGCCGTCACGCTCTGCTGTCTCTTCTCTAGATATCTCACACTGAACCTATTCTTAATGTATTTTTAGAATATTCCAGAAGTCTATGCCAAAAGGCAGGGGGTGGGGAGGAGAGACAGGTTAACTATCTGTTAAGTTCAGGCAGCTAAACCACACAATCCCTAGTCATTAGAAATCCCACTTTGACATGAAATCTTTGGTCTGGATGACCACAACACCTGCAGCAGCCACCCAGCCCCTAGTCCCAAGCAATAAAGCCCATACCCAGGAGTTTGACCTTCTTGTTCTCCCCATCAATGGCAAACTGAAAATGGACAGAGCTAAAATCTTTATTTATAGTGAGCCACTTTTTCTACAACAGGTACCTTTTCCATCTTCTGATTAAAGTTGCCCAGTCTCTCCAATGTGTTAGCCGGTCTCAGAAAGGCTGAGCAAATTCTCCTCCACATGTTACTGGTAGTAAAAACAGCAAACTCTGAGCCCTGGCTGTATTCTCCCCACTACATGATATACAGGATCATCTCACAAGAAATCTGAGCTGAAAATTCTTATTTATCTCATTTTACAGATGAGGAAATACAAAGTTAAAGAATCAAAGAGATAAGCTATAGTTTGTAAGAAGGAAGCTAAGATTCAAACCCAGGTAGTCTCCAAAGTCAGGACCATCCCCACAGCGAAGGGAGAGAGGTCCCCTCTGGCCCAGAGAAATAACACAGGTGCTGGCCATGGGAAACTCCCCCTATGGGGCCTCCCCGGTGGTGCAGCGGTTGAGCGCTGGTTTCCGAAGCTGCCCGCAGCCTCTGCAGCGCTGGTTCAATCCCCACAGACCTCTCCTGCCACTCGCTGCTCCCCTCAGCAGTGTACTTCGTCAGTCTGCCTGTTCTGCTACCCGTTCTGGCTCTGGTGAATTCTCTCCCCCTCCCGCACTTCTGACTGTACCCAGTGGTTGTATAAATAAATAAATAAATCTTTAAAAAAAAAAAAAAACTCCCCCATGGCCACTGTGCTCTCTGCCACACAATACAACTGCGCTATTAGAGGCGGTGAGCCTTAATTACTACAACCATGCCTCCATTTCCTCCTCTCTAACTCATAACAACACTCCCTTACTCTCACCTTCAAGAAATGAGAAAAGAAAAAGGTCTTCTGTCATAAACACATTAAAAATCCTCACTTGGAATTTCAATCCATGATTCCAGAGAGCAACCAAATAAACAAAACTCTTACACCCATATCTTCCACTTTTTGCTCAGATGCCAGGAGTTGAAAGGTAAGAGATAAAAGCAAGGTGGTTCTTCAGCTCTCAGCCTAAGCCAATAGGTAGATGTTGTTTTGAAGGCAGAATCAGAACCTCTCTGCCCTCGAAGCCACTCATGACACTGCCTCACTGCCTCACACTGTCCGCCTCCACCCCCTCAGGAACCCCTCCCCCACCCCTCAGCACCAGTCATTTTCCTGAAGCTGAACAAGGAGACAGAGCAAGGCTAGAAACTCTGAGAGCCAAACCCAATCCACTGCATTTTAAAGTATACTTTCTCCACTGAGAAGGAGGCCTGAGCACTATAATCATCTAAGATCAGGAAGGCCTTCCTTTTTTCCTTCAACTTGCAAACAGCTGACTGTCACTTTCATTTTCCAGAAAATAACCTTGATGATTCTTCTACCTGCTCAATGACACTCAGTGCTAATACAATTTAATTCAAATCTTGCTGTCCAGAATAAGAGCGTATAGTTAATCCATTTATAAAGTATGTTCTCTCCCTAACTCATTTAAAAATATATTTTTTGCATTTTTTCAATACTATTGAAAATTAAGATGTGCTCTTTCTTTTTTTTTTTTTTTTTTTTAAGATTTATTTATTTATTTATACAGGCACTGGGCACAGTCAGAGGCGGGGAGGGTGAGAGAATTCACCAGAGCCAGAGCAGGGAGCAGAGCAGGCAGAAGGACCGAAGTGCACTGCTGAGGGGAGCAGCGGGCGGCAGGAGAGGTCTGCGCGCCATGTGGGACCCTCCTCTGGTGGCCGGGGAGCAGCCAGGGATCGAACCGGCGCTGCAGAGGCTGCGGGCAGCTTCGCAACCCAGCGCTCAACCGCTGCGCCACCGGGGAGGCCCTGTGCTCTTTCTTTAAATAAAAAAAAAAACCCTGCAAATAGTACAGGTTAAAGGTAAAAGCTCAAGTTCTCAACTAATAGTCACTGATCGGAGTTGCGGTCCTCATCTTCCCAGACATTTTTGTACACAAAGACCTAGACTCATTAATTCTAAAATTCAGATATCACATACACAGTTCTACAAGATACTTTTTGCAGCCAACATTTTTTTTTGAAAATTTATTTATTTTATGCATACAAGAGCTGGGGTACAGGCCAGAGATGCGGGAGGAGGGGGGTGAGAGGATTCACCAGAAACAGAGTGGGGACCAGAACAGGCAGATCCACTGAAATACACTGCTGAGGGGAGCAGCAGGCGAGTCAGGAGAGGTGTGCTGAGCCCTGTGGGTAGCTCCCTGGCCAGCCAGGTATCGAACACATGCTGCAGTGGCGTGGATAGCTTCATAGGTTGTGTCTTAACCCCTTGCGCCACCAGGGAGGCCCCTGCAGCCAACATTTTTTATGGACACTCCTCCACCTCAGTCCCTGGGGAGCAGCCTTGGCCTTTAAACAGCCCAGTGATTTCTATTCTTATTCAAAGTACCAGGAAAACTGATGATTTTTTTATTTTCCTGACCTCATCTTCCCTGAGTACACAATTTGCCTAACTGAACCAAATGATAAAGTTTTAGACTTTTTGTCCATCTATATATTTGGCAATGCACAGTATCCTGTAGAAAAATATGTGGTAATATGTTCTGGAATCATTTCTCATTTTTTTGAGTCTGGTTCTCTTCTGTTTCTTTGTATTTCACCACACCTCATTTATAGCGTCTCAGAAAGACTCTCCCTGATCAAACACAAAATCAGCACCCCCAGTCACCACCATTCTCTTATCAGCTCCATTTGCAGCAAAAACACATGCCACACCCTAATACTCTATTTATTCGTTTGTTGATTTGTTGATTTATAAGCCTACTCAGGGCAAGCCCACTCTGATGTTTTGTTTATTTCTGTACCCCATTACCTAGAAAATGGATAGTTTAAAAAAAAAATTAGTGGATAAATAATCATATAAGCATAATATAGTGGATATTAAAATGCACTCCTGGGCCTCCCCGGTGGCGCAGCGGTAAAGCGCTGGGTTGCGAGGCTGCCCACAGCCTCTGCAGAGCCGGTTCGATCCCCGGCCAGGCCACCGGGCGAGGGTCCCACATGGCACTCAGACCTCTCCTGCTGCCCGCTGCTCCCCTCAGCAGTGTACTTAGGTCCTTCTTCCTGTTCTATTCCCCGCTCTGGCTCTGGTGAATTCTCTCGCCCTCCCGCGCTTCTGACTGTACCCAGTGCTTGTATAAATAAATAAATAAATCTTTTAAAAAAATAAAATAAAGGGCCTCCCCAGTGGCGCAGCGGCTGAGCGCTGGGTTGCGAAGCTGCCTGCAGCCTCTGCAGCGCCGGTTCGATCCCCGGCTGCTCCCCGGCCACCGGAGGAGGGTCCCACATGGCACGCAGACCTCTCCTGCCGCCCGCTGCTCCCCTCAGCAGTGTACTTCGGTCCTTCTGCCTGCTCTGCTCCCCACTCTGGCTCTGGTGAATTCTCTCACCCTCCCACACTTCTGACTGTACCCAGTGCTTGTATAAATAAATAAAAATAAAATAAAATAAATCTTTAAAATAAAATAAAATAAAATAAAATGCACTCCTTACTGAAATTCTGGATTTCCAACTTGGAGGTATATATAGTTCTCATTAGAAGCAAAAATAATACAATTTGAAAATTACAGCACCTATAGCTCAGAGAACTGATTCCTCAGGGTACTGTAAACCTACAAAACTGGTGACAGTGTATTAGACTCAATGTCTAATGTGAACTGTTCTGGCAAGAAATCAAAAGTCTTTGAACTGCCATTCAGTAATTTCATCACCACTGAAAATCTTTCCACTTTGGCTCATATCAAATAAGGGAGACATGTGACTTGTTATCCCTAATATCATATACATTTCTTCCCCAAATATGTTAACATTTCCTATTTTTCCTTTCAGTTTATTTATATTATCAGAGGATACATAAGCAATGGATAGTAAACAAGTATATGACTCATTCTAGTTTATCACTAGAATGAGCTTGACAATGTGCTATTTTTCTTGATAAATACCTTGTTATTCTAGGTATCGCACTTACCAGTAAATGCAAAAGAGTTTTGCACAAGCTTACCTGTCATTTCGAAAAATCTTTGGTAGATACCTTCTGGGAAACCACATGGCCAGTGCACACATCAGAACCCAAAGGATTGCAAGTTCATCGAGCATCTGACCCAGGAAACTAAGGGTTGCGTGGAAGTAGACAGATCCTATTCCTAGAATCGATTACAACCAATAAAAAAGGTCACCAAGGAAAAACAAATTTACAAATTCAATACACTGCTTAGGATAGTTCTTTCACCCAAAGCTATCGCAAAGTCTAGCTCACTATTTCACTCAATCTCTCTGAAAAAAGAAACTGAAAGAAGAAACTCATACCACCTCAGTATGTAGACCTGAAATCTACAAAGAGGATTTTAAGCAGGACCCAATAGCAGTACATCAGAACTTTACTATTTCACAGGTAAACACCCTGGGACTTTATGGAAACAGGCAGTAAATGAAAATCAACAATCTTTCCCTGTTAAGAATTCTCAATCTGCCTGTGGGAGGAAATGGAAATTACATAGGTATTTCCCAGAACAATGAAGGATCAAACATCCAGATTTTTCCCTTTAATTTGGTCCATTAGAAAGTACAGTCTCATCCGAGTGCAATTGTTTCCCATGACTTTCTCCAGAAGTTCTCAGAAAACTGCGCTGGCACGACACCAATATTTCACATAAATGAACTCCCAAATGGTGTTAGCGATCATTCCAGCCAAACTTGTTATCAAGTCTGTATTCAAGAGACTTTATTTTGGCATCCAGCAAGCAAAATAAAAGTTTGCTAACACGTCAGAGTAACTCTGGTTTACAAAACATAATGTTCAAAGGGAACAGGAAACGTGCGGAATTCCATTTCCTCCCTTTCAGTCCATGCTCACAAACAAATCCACTTACCCACGACAACTAAGAGAGTCCATATTAAGTAGATGCCACTGTTGAAGCACGTTGCATACTGACGGAACAAGCACATGCAGATGGGCGGCAAAACGAAAAACAGGAAGTTGCTGATCTGGGGGAAGAAATGTAAAACAAAGAGGTGAATATTAAATTAAAGGGCATAAAATAAGGTAACTTATTCAAGTATGTCCTTTGCAACCTGGAGTGAACGTGGCCATACATCATGTTTAGGCAGTTAGACTTTTTTTTTTTTAAATACATATATATATATATTTAAGATTTATTTATTTATATAAGAGCTGGGGTACAGGCTAGATGTGCGGGAGGTGAGAGGATTCACCAGAGACAGAATGAGAACAGAACAGGCAGACTGACAAAATACACTGCTGAGGGGAGCAGCGGGCGAGACAGGAGAGGTCTGCCGTGCCATGTGGGATCCTCTCCGGCGGGCTGGGATCGAACTGGCACTGCAGAGGCTGCGGACAGCTTCACAGCGTTGCACTCAACCCGCTGTGCCACCAGGGGAGGCCCCAGTTAGACTTTTTAAACTGCATATAAACAGGAAAAATTTGAAATGTCTTCTATAACCATTCAGGGGGACTCCTGGCCTTCTCTCCGATGTAGGAGCAGTTATGAAAAGCAGTGCAAGGGCCTCCCTGGTGGTGCAAGGGTTAAGACGCACCTATGAAGCTGTCTGCAGCCACTGCAGCATGAGTTTGATCCCCGGCCAGGGAGCAACCCACATGGCACAGCAGACCTCTCCTGACTCGCCCGCTGCTCCCCTTAGCAGTGTACTTCAGTCCGTCTGCCTGTTCTGCTCCCCACTTTGTCTCTGGTGAATCCTCTCACCTCCCACACCTCTGGCCTGTATCCCAGCTCTTGTATGCATAAACAAATAAATCTTTAAAAAAAAAGAAAAGCAGTGCAATCTACAAAAGGTACACAGGCTGTTCTCTTGAGTCAAAGAATCACTGACTCTTGCACAAACGAACTATCATTCCAATTGACTCTCACATATATTTTGCAAGATAAGGCCTGCACTAAATAATGGTGAAAAGGAGAAAAAAGGAACTTAATGAAGAAGTGAGAAGGATTTGATCAGTGTTTCAGTCCCCAACAGTTTTCCACCATTTGCAGTCTTTCCTCCTGAGCCACTGGGCCCACTGAAGGCGGAGTCTCCCCAGCTTCCCCAAGCCACTCCCTCAGCTTTTTTACCCCTACTCAAAACACACTTCTAGGCAGAAATCAAATATGTAAGATCCTTCCCAGCTTTAGAAGTGTAGCATTTTATCTTTTAGATACAGTGGGATTTAATCCTCTTTGTTACCTCTGTAGGGGGGGGGACTCAGCTTATTTATTTATTTATTTATTTATTTATTTATTTATTTAAGATTTATTTATTTACGGATACAAGAACTGAGGTACAGGCCAGAGGTGTAGGGGGGAGAGGGTTTGAGAGGATTCACCAGAGACAGACTGGGGAACAGAACAGGCAGATTGACCGAAGTACACTGCTAAGGGGAGCAGCAGGCGAGTCAGGATAGGTCTACTGCACCATGTGGGTAGCTCCCTGGTCAGAGATCGAACTCGTGCTGCAGTGACTGCTGATTGCTTCATAGGTTGCTTCTTAACCCCTTGTGCCACCAGGGAGGCCCATCAGCTTTTTTATTTTAAATACTACATTGTATCTAATGCAATATATTCAAAATATTGCAATAAATTCAAAAATATCATTTCAACATACAATCACTTTTTAAAAATCATTAACAAGATAGTTTACATTGTTCTGCTGGCAATGAAGCAGAAGGGGCAATGAAGTCTGCAAAGTTAAGGTGATGGAGGCTTTCAAGAGAAGAAATGAGTTGTCTGTGTTGGATCATACAGAGGAGGCCTCCAAGAATCCATGAACTGAACTGAAGTAGAAGTGTAACAGGTGGTCCCCAGGAATGGGGGAGGTTCCAGGTTTCCTGCTCCACCCAAGGGAGCATGGAGCTGAATGGGGAGTGAAGAAACTGAAGAAGAGATTGGGAAGGAAGGAAGCAGGATGGAGAGCCAGAAGGAGACCTGGAGGAGGCACGCGGAGCAGAAAGACATGCGAAGAAACTGCGCTTGCCTTTTGGTCGTGGACTGGTGGACACAGATGTGGGTGAGAGACCCAAGGGGAGGTGACAATGGTGGTTTTTGTCTTGATTTTGATTTTGCTCTTTTCCTCCCACACTTGTCTGGCTGTTTCTGATCCTTTTCTGTGGGTCCCCACTGAAAAGTGCTTTGGGCTTGTGGCAGGCTTTGGGGCCTTGCTCTGGGCCAATCCTGCTTGGGTGGACTTTTCCCCACAAGGGGATGGGTGACTTTGGGTGCTTGATTTAGAAACTATATTCTTTGCCTTTCCTATGTTGTTTACTTTAATTGTATTAAAGTTCCTTTTCATTAAAGTCTCATACGTTTTGTGTTGATGCGGTGGATGGCAGAACCTATTTAGAGCAGGCAGATTTGGGGGCTCTGGGGTGTCCCTCTCCTGTAACAGAAAGACTTTTCCAGACTGAGGAAATCACACAGGTATGCAACTACACAAAATGTGTCAGCAAACCCCAGAACTTGAGCTACAGGTAAGGACTGGCAGAGGATGTGGTCAACAAACGCCTCTCTCACTAAACTAGGAACAAAAGGGTTAGGGGTAACAGGAAGGGGAGAAAGATAGGGTGGGGAAAAATAAAATGAGTAAAGGGAAAAGAATATGCATTGTGAGGGGTGAGATAGGACCTGGGCTGCTGCCTTTGACTAAAATTCAAGACTAAAGTCCCTTGTGAGGCTATGACATTCTGGAGAAAGGGCACCTTCTAGTTAGTCCTCTCTGCTTGGGGTCTATTTTTCTTTCCCACCTTGGAGCCCTAGAGCATAGATAAATTGCTTCGGAAGTCCCAGGAGGTATATAATCTCTAGTCTCAAAAGTGTGGCCAACTCCCACTTACTGAGAAGCAGGTGAGGCGGCATCAGGACAGAATTGACTATATAGGCAGAAGCTATTGTTCATTGCTATCACCTCAACCTTTACTTTTCATGGACTCACAGAATCAGAGATCTTTATGAGTTAAGGTGAGAAATCTTTTTTTTTAAAGATTTATTTATTTTTATACAAGAACTGGGGTACAGGCCAGAGGTGTGGGGGTGAGAGGATTCACCAGAGACAGAGTGGGGAACAGAACAGGCAGATGAACTGAAGACACTGCTGAGCAGAGCAGCGGGCGAGACAGGAGAGGTCTGCTACACCATGTGGGTCTCTCCCTAGCCGGCCGGGAATCGAACCGGTGCTGCAGAGGCTGCAGACAGCTTCACAGTGCTGCACTCAACCCACTGTGCCACCGGGGAGGCCCAAAGGTGAGAAATCTTAAAGACAATCCCTTGTTTTCCAAGGAGATCTAAAGAGACACCCAGGATGGTTAAGGTCAGAGAAGCATTTATCTGCACTGGGGCCAACAGCATGTCCTCTCCCCCTCCCCCTGCTGCCTCATGCACCTTCCACAGCCCCATGCTGCTCTTCATCTCTAAACTCCCTGGCATAACTCCTCATCTAGTAGCTAAAAATTTCAAACTACACCACCTATTGTACACATATCACCTGTTACATGATTTATTTATTTATTTATTTAATGTTGTCTTTAGATTTATTTATTTATTTATTCATACAAGCACTGGGTACAGTCAGAAGTGCGGGAGGGTGAGAGAATTCACCAGAGCCAGAGCAGGGAGCAGAGCAGGCAGAAGGACCGAAGGACACTGCTGAGGGGAGCAGCAGGCGGCAGAAGAGGTCTGCGCGCCATGTGGGACCCTCCTCAGGTGGCCGGGGAGCAGCCGGGGATCGAACCGGCGCTGCAGAGGCTGCAGGCAGCTTCGCAACCCAGCGCTCAACCGCTGTGCCACCGGGGAGGCCCCACCTGCTACATGATTTAAATGTGGCTCTCCTTTTGTTAAACATAGAAGTAAAAAGAAGAAAAGAAGGTGAAGGGGGGAAAGAAGAAAAATGGAATTGTTATACTAGAGGTTACTCAAAACCTGATCTTTCTCCTTTCATATACATGAAAGTGCCCTCTCTTGGGGGGGGTGGGGGCGGGAAGTACCTTACAAAGCTCAAGTCTCCTTTCTATCCCCCTCCCCAAAGATAACCGTTGTCCTCAGACTCACAGTCTTCAAGTCATTGTCTTTGCATTAATGTGAATACATACATACCACGTGCTGTAACATTATCATTCTGCAACTTCTTTTTTGCATTCAGTAATGTGCCTTGCAAACTCTTTCATCTGAGTTCATAGAGATTTACCTCTCTAGCTGGAAGTTTTGCAGAGAGCACTTTATTTAGACAGCCGCCAGTAGAAAGAACACCAGTTGAGAGCCCCATCTACAGTGTTGGAGAGTATAACACATTTTGCTTTTTACTCCGTTATATCTTCACTGCCTCAAGTCCTCTGAATCTGGGGCCTCTCTGGTGGTCTAGTGGTTAATATGTCTCAGTGCTATCACCTGGGTCAGGGAGCTACCCACATGGTGAAGCAGACCTCTCCTGTCTTGCCCACTGCTCCCCTCAGCAGTGTATTTCAGTAGATCCACCTGTTCTGCTCCCCACTGTCTCTGTCTTACCCCCTGCACCTCCAGTTCTTCCCTGCAAAAATAAATAAATAAAATATTAAAAAAAAAAAAAGTCCTCTCAATCTCCTATCTCCTTTCTTCAGTCAAGTGCACCTGTCTAGGCCAAGTCATTTGTCCCACAAATGACTCGATCTATGTAGCAGCATACACATTAGTCACTTGTAAATGTATTTACACATGTTCACAGAGACGTGAAGCCACTCATTACAAAACCTGCTGTACATTCATGATGCACATACTGAGAGAGTTCAACTTAGAAGGCCCATTATAACACATGCTCCCACATAACACTGAAATCACATTGTGCAGAGTCCATCTGCCCATGGCCGCCGGCCTCCACCACGCCTTTTAAAAACATCAACAGAAAAAAAAAATAAAAATACCAAATTAGAGGGAGATGATCCCCAAGACAAAAAGAGGAAGGAACTCCTAGAAAAATACGGAAAAGCACATGAATCCTGGTTAAAAGATTCAATGGCTCTGTCTCGACTAAGAAGTAAAACTTCCCCTCAATATTGTGTGGGTCACTAAAGGTGAAGAACAGTTCAGCCAAGGGCTATTTTTCAAAGCCTATTGTTGGATTATCCTTTGGAGAACTGGTTTGTTTAATTCATGTAGAACAGATTATCTTAATTAAAAGGAAACCACAATTTTAAAAATGCATTAATTATTTCCTTAGAAAGTTCCTCATTCTATGAATTCCTGTGTAATATTTGTACCACAATAATCCCACAAACACACTGCAATCTCATCCTGACTCATGTGAAGACACACTTTTTCTGACAGAGAGTAAATACTGAAAAAAACAACAGGTTGTACTGTTGTTTGTTTGTTTGTTTGTTTTTTTCTGAACAGTAGGTTCCAAAACAGACAAGGACTCCACCCTGCCAAAGTGGCTAAGTCTATGCCTCTTAATTGCAAGCAGATTCTTAACTACCTGTTCCATTGCTCCCTACCAGCCTCTGCGATGACCAGCTGTTTTGCCTGGGAATGAGGAGTTGCTCAAGGGCCTGGTACTTTCAGTTTTAAAATGGAGAACATGCTGGGCAAACCAGAACAAGCTCAGAAGCCTTCATGCAAAATCCCCTCACCCCACACCAACAGGACAATAACCTCCTGCAGAGTACTAATCACACCTTCCAGTGACTTACATGCTTGTTTGAAGCTCTGGTCTCTGTGACAGGCAGACAGTACTTGCTGGATGGATGGATGGATGGATGGATGGATGGATGGATGGATGGATGAACAGGAGGATGGACGGATGGGTAGATAGCAAGGATAGAAAGAGGTAAATCTGCCTTATAGATAGTAGGACATAGACTTTGGCATATTATCAAGAGAGATATTTATCTTGATGATTGGGAACAGAGCTAGTTGGGGGAGATAAGAGATCACAGACTGATTTTAATCATATATTTTGCATCAAGATTTCCTTTTTTTTTTTTTACCACCAGCTTAGTCCCTACTGTCCCCCTGAGTCACTGCCCAAGAACAGAGCCCCCAAAGGTCAAGCCCAGTGGTTAAAATGCAGGCCTAATTTTTTCCTAAGTGAATAGGACTTGAGTCTTTCCCCTTGGTAATACTAGGGCCTGAAAACATAAAATGTAAAAGCAAATCAAGTCAATACAATTTGTATGTAGAAGAAATAGTACAAAATCTGCAGAAGCAAAAGGCTGTGAAAGGGCATGACATGTTCTTGGAAGAGCTATCTGGGCTTGGCTGAAGCAAAGGATGATGACAAGATTTGAAGAAATAGAAGCTTGTGGGGCCTCAAGGCAAAATGCTTTGTACATTCAAACATAGTGTGAATGTAAATCAGGGTACGATCTCTGGTAGACCATTTAGAAACAATTATCAGCATTTAAAGTGAATATTCTCCTTGACACAGCATTCCTCAGCTAAGATAAGTACTTGCAAAAATACATCCAGATGCATATATAAGGAAAGTCATCATATCAATGCTCAGAAATCAAAATGGAAACAATAAAACAGACAGAAATGGCCCTAAATGTCCATAAACAAGGAATTAACTGTTTAAATAAATTATGGGCAATTCACTGAACAAAAATTATAAAGAAAAAGATAAGCCAGTATGGGACAATATGAGCCAATATGGCACTACCTCCAAGACATATTAAGTGAAAAAAAAACAAGAAACAGAAGAATGTGTGTAGTATGATATCAACAGGTTTGGGGAAAAAAACTTAGATTGGGTGTGTATACATATATACTTATTTACATATTTAAATGCTTACACAATTATATGTACTTTTTACATGCCTAGAAAATGTCTGAAAAGATACAGAAGGCACTTTTCATTTTATAAACATGCATACTCTAATTCTTTTACCATGACCATATTATTACTTTTATAATAAATCACAATGATAACCAAAACACTACTTTAAACAAACTTTGTCTTCCTAGCAAACATCATGAGTTTTGCCTACAGAGCAAATATCCCAATGTAGAAGTTTTAAATTAAGGAATGACTGAAAAGGAATACCTGTATCATGCCAAATAAATAAATCTAAGGTAGTGCAGTGGTGCTTATATCTTTTTAAAAAAGATTTATTTATTTATGCATACAAGAACTGGGATGTAGGTCAGAAGTGTGAGGGATGAGAGCATTCACCAAAGACAGAGTGGGGAGCACAACAGGAGGATCTACTGTGATACACTGCTGAGGGTATCACACCTGAGATACACACCTGAGTAGCAGGTGAGACAGGAGAGGTCTATTGCACCATGGGGGTATTTCCCTGGCCGGGGATGGGCTCATGCCGCAGTGGCTGGTGGGATCGAACTCATGCTGCAATGACTGGTGATAGCTTGATAGTTCTGAGACCCCTGTGCCACCAGGGAGGCCCGGTGCTTATATCTTTAAGAAATATCTTGGTAGAGTCAAATGGACCAAGCTCTAAATCCATTTCTATGACCTCAACAAACTGCAAAATGTATCGAGGTCCCACTTTTCTCCTTTATTAAATAGATATAATACATAGTACCCACTGCCCAGCGTGACTGGACAGTACCCAGCAGAGCTTCAACACATTACAGTTAGGTATAGCCAGTAGTGATTGAAGCTGTACTAGACCCAAGACCCATTAAGAAGGTTCTAGATCAGTGACTCCCTAGTTGCCTAGGGGTTAAGTCTCAGTGCTATCCGTAGGGCCTGAGTTCAATCCCCAGCCAGGGAGCTAAGCCACATGGTGCAGCAGACCTCTCCTGTCTAGCCCTCTGCTCTCCTTAGCAGTGTTTCGGTAAATCTGCCTGATCTGTTCTGCTCCACACTCTGTCTATGGTGAGCCCTCTCACCATCCCTCCACCTCTGGCCTGTACCCCACTTCTTCTATGCAAAAATAAATAAAATCTTTTTTTAAAAAAAGGTTCTATATCCCGTTCCCAGTCGTCTCCTGATTTCATATCTTCAATTCCTCAAACTTTTCTCCCGAACTAGTAAAGATTATTTTTTTTATAGAATGGATAAGTAAACCTGCTGCCTTACTATGAACGTGTAAAGAGGTGCTTATCAACAATAAATAGTTCACTGTCTTTCCCAAGACAGCATTAAGGTAAGCATAAGTCTGACCTGTTACTTGCATGAGACAATACCTAGGAACAGGGGACAAAACATTTTTTTGCACTCAACAGAGTAGGGTAATTAACTACTTCTTTGCAACTTTAAGCTCTCCACTTTGCTAAAGCAAATTTTGTGGTTTACAAATATTCTGAGGAGTAAGGTTTGTCAGGCAGATCAGCCAGACTAATCCATCAGTCACAGACACTACAGCTGAAGGCCAACAGTTCATTTCTAAAAGATTGGCACTCATTACATAACGGCTCCAATGGGACTACATTAAAAGTAAAGCAAAAATAAACTCTCCCCCTCAGTAAGCATTCTGGGGCTTTGCAAGGCAGGCTCAGAGCAGCTGTACACTAACATTTTTGGCCAAGTAACCAAGGCTGACGCTGGCCTCAAATTCCATAGATAATTACCTTTCCGGGCTTAGAGACTGTCATTTCTTCCTTAACTCTGGTGAAATCCTTGGTAGTATGCTCCACTTACAAGCAGAGAAACCAAATTACCACTGTTGAAAGACCCCGTCCTGCTCCAAACTGTCCTCTGTGGGCACCTGTCCCCATCTGACAGTCTGCTCCCAAAGAGATTGTGGGCTAAGCGAGGTGTGACTAGCTCCTAACTCACTGCATCTTTCACAGTATCTATGGACCGCAGAAGGCCAGGTTTTCTTGCGGAATTAATCTGGGCATAAAAAGCAGGACTATTTGTGTGGCGTGCAGCCATGGATTTCAGGGCTGAGCAGAGAGTCCAGACTTCTGGATCTTGGTTCCAGTCATGCCAGAAATGTGAACATGACAGTCTCCTTCTCAAGAGCTCAGTGTCCCCATGGTAAGAATAGAAGGAACTAGGACTAGCTCAAGGGAAATCCCTCCAGGCAATTAGCACCCAATTCAAGGCCAGGACAGTCTCTCCAGCAAAACTAAGGGAGGAACCTTAAATAATAAACTCCAATTCACAATGACACCTAAACCAAGAGCTCCTGTTGTCTGCAGGAGGGTAATGGAACGCTAAGTCACAGAAATGACTGTGAAAAGTTTTACATTCCCTACAAGAAGACCCAACCATGGGCACAGTTGGGACATTCCCCCACAGAAGGGACATTTCCTTCCCAGCTGCAGGTTTTCCCTCCCACAAAGACCGAAGACACACAGAATTCTGCAGTGGAGAAGTTTCTGCTTGCCTGTATCCACGGACCTAAAAGAGTCTGCATGTATGCATATATCATTTCTCCCCAGTTTCTTTCCCCTCCCCAGGCTTAATAATTGGCAGTACAGAGCTGGGGGAATAAATTTGAGGCTGGTATTACATGGTGTACTAAACTCAAGAAAGTAAAAATTGGTAGCAATTAACTTGATTCTGGCCAAAAGTAATTCTACCTAACATTTATGTAGTAATGGGGATGGAGCAAGTCTGTAGTGGGGCCCACTCCTGAGACCTGCCAGGTACCTCCCCTATGCACCCCCCACTCTGAAAGCGGGTATTCAGTGCAAAAAAACGCACAATGCGACCCAAGTGCGTCATGCCACGGAGATCCTGCGGAGGAAGGGAGTTGTCCGGACGGGGCACCGGCCCGCAAGTGACCCAACCTGGCAGAATGGGCAGAGACGAACCACTGGCTCCGGGATGCGTGGGGACCAAGGAGACAATAGGGTCATCCGAAGGAAATGACAGGAGGAGGGCAATGAGCCCAGGTGTCCGGAAAAGACACAGAAGAGCGCAGATGGAGACCTGGAGGGCGCGCGCAGGGGAGGGGGCGTGGATCAACTCTGTCCCTAGAAAGAACGCCCCAGACACAAGCAGAGCCCCAGTCCGGCTTCCAGGCGCGGCGGCTCCTGGGGACAGCCCCCTCCCGCCAGCCCGCGGGCCAGCCCCGCTCCCGCGCCCCGCACCGTGTTGTAGAACTCGGCGATGGCAGGCACGATGGTGTAGTTGTCCTCGCACCAGTCCACCTCGGAGCTGCCAGCGCGCAGCTGGTCCCACCAGTGCGGGGCGCTCATGGCCGCTCTGGGGCATTGGAGCAGCTGCTCCGGGTGCCAAGAGGAGCCCAGGGCTGCGGCTGGAAGCAAACTGCGGCGCCCGGCGGCTTTATTCGCGACCCGGCACCAGCCGGATGTGGCGCCTCCCCAGCGGGCCTCTTGGAGTTCAGCTCCGCCTGTTGGACGTGACTCGCTCGCAGACCCCTCCCCTGGCCCCGCCCCTGGGGAGCCGGCCCCCCACGAGCCGGCCACGCCCAGGCAGGGGCGGCCCCCGCGTGGGAGGGGGAGCCTCGGGGGACCGTGACCCGGCCCCGGCGGCCTTCAGGCTGGGTGTCCCCAGCAGGTGGCCAAGGCCTGGATGGTCCAGCTCACGCCTGCCCGCGCCTGCCCCCAGCAACTCTGGCTCAGCCCCGCAGTCAAGCGTGTGACTTCCAGGCTCACGCTGGAGAAAAGGATTCGACTTCGCGGGGTGGCATGGAGTGGGAAGTTTGTCTACCTGCTCTTCCCGCGTGCAGCTCCTGCCTCCCACTCGCTTGTAGAGTACTTTTGCAGTTTCCAGTAGGTTCTTGCTGTCTTCTGGACTTGGGGCAATGTGCTTTCATCTAATTTTCCATTATGCAGTAGGTCAAGCTTAAGGCAGCTCAACCTACAGAAAATGCAGCGTGGAAGGTCTTACGTCTTCAGGACACCCACGTTACAAGTGATGATGGCACATATACAGCTGGTCCTTGAATACGGGGGCTAGGGGTGCCCCACTCCCTTCTGTCCTCTCCCAGTTGAAAATCCAGATATACTGGCTTCCAAAAACTTCACTACTAATAGCCTTACTGGTAATATAAACAGGTGACTTAACACCTATTTGTCTGGTCACCTATTTGTCTGCAGACTGTCTGGTCTGCAGTGGCTGTCACTAGGATCTCTGTGCAAGCCTGCATGATACTCTGATCGCTAGCAGGGGCAGCCCAGTAGGACCAATGCTGGTGCTTCATTGCCCTAGAGACCCAGTGTCCATCTTCCACAGATACTCTCATGGCCATTTGCATGTCTCCCCAAATCTCCATCACTGGCAGAAACTGCAAACCCAAATGCCTCTCTCAGGCTCTCAGAAATCTAGCTTTCTCAACTGGGGACCAAATCATCCTCCCTTTTTTATTTTTCTGCCAACTTTTAGGCCATTTTCTTCCTGGACAGTCAGTTCCACTGACTCCTGGAACTCAAGGTAGAATGCTACCCTCTCCTAAAGTCAGAATTGCCCAGACCTGCACGATAGCCAGTGTGAGCTGACCACTTGAGAGTCAGAAATATTTGCCACAGTCACACACAAACACACACAAAAATACATCAGTTAATTTCTCAGTGTCTCACAGCACTACACAAACTATTTAACAATACCTTGCCGTGTTGTCAAGATTTTACTCCTTCCTATATTTTAGGTGCAAATTACAAAACCCATCTTCATCAACCTTACTGGTATAAAAAGCACCATTATATTATATCCTGCTGGCTCTCAAAGTGTGGGCCTCCTTTCATGGAGCCCAGAAGGCTTGTTAATACTGTGACATTTGCTGCCTTCGTTCTCTCATCAGTGTACTTTGGAGTTTTTCAGAGGCTACCTTGACAGTTCATGTCATTCTCTCTCTAAGAGCTAATGGATGTGTGCTTTGTATTCAATATTAAACATGTTAAATGTCTATTGTGGCCAATATCGATATATTAGCAGATAAAACAAATATTCTTTAGGGTCCTCAATAATTTTTAAGATTATAAAAGGATCCTTGTACCTCGTACCTCATACCTCGTACTTAAAAGACACTTGCAATTAAACTATTTGTAATTTTTTTAATCATTTAGAATTTTCAACATTTATTGAATGAAAACTTTGAGACTTAGACATACACTGTTATCTACATCATCCTTGTATACATAAGCAAAATAAGAGCAAATTAGCTTTATTAAGGATTTCCTGAGATCTTCTCACAACTAGAATTTCCATTTTTCTTGATTATTTTTCTGCTCAAAATCAGTGGTGTCCTTATATCCTTAATTACCACATGCTGGTGATGCAGCATTTCAGTTCCCCACTACAGTTTGCTTCCAAGCCACCGACACCTAGTGTATATATGTTGATGCCTGCACTTTCTTGATCTTACCTGAAAGTGTTGATAGAAGGTTTTCACACTACAGGCATCTTGTTTCTTTTCCAGATGGTCTTTATATGATTTGTTGACAGAAGCACAGAGATTACAGTTGCCCAGTCATCCTACCCGGGAGAACCACTGAGTTTGTGCATGTTCAGGCAGTGACAACACATCTCCACCACCACATGTCCAGCTATGATTATAAAACGCATTTATTGTAAGATGCATCTGGATTTTAGAGATGCAACAATGCAAAGTAATGTGAGTTTTTAGCACCAATGAAATGTGGAATCCACTGGCTATAAGTCCTTCCCATTAAAGTCTCATGTTTTGTGTTAATGCGGCGGATGGCAAAACCCTATATAAAATAGGCAGCTTTGCAGAGTTTGGGCTGCCCCTCTTCCTGCCCTGTAACAATACTACTCCCCAAGTCCTGCTAATGGGATGATGAGTTTTCTTTCTGCACAGAAACTCATTGTCAGTGAAAACTCTGGTTCACAATGAAAGGTGACCACTAGGATTCTAATTACAATTGCACAGAGAGACAGTGCTCACGCAAAAGTGAGGGGTGAATAGCTAAGGAATACAAGCTACGTCCCTCCAAAGATGCCAGTCAGCATTGGTCTTCTTGCAACTGACTTCAATTATTTTTGATGTTCTCATAGACTCTCCCCATCATTAACATTGTTTCAATTAATATAATCAGAAATTTTGGGGCCTCCCCGGTGGCGCAGCGGTTGAGCGCTAGGTTGCGAAGCTGCCCGCAGCCTCTGCTGCACCGGTTCGATCCCCGGCTGCTCCCCAGCCACCGGAGGAGGGTCCCACATGGCACACAGACCTCTCCTGCCGCCCGCTGCTCCCCTCAGCAGTGTACTTCGGTCTTTCTGCCTGTTCTGCTCCCCGCTCTGGCTCTGGTGAATTCTCTCACCCTCCCGCGCTTCTGACTGTACCCAGTGCATGTGTAAACAATAAAAATAAATAAATCTTAAAAAAAAAAAGACACATTGATACAATATCTTTAAAAAAAAAAAAAAGAAATTTTGTATTAGGTAATTAACAATTAAGTTGATTTATATTAAAAGTATGATGCATTAATTACTACCATTAATGTTTTAATACAAAATTTTGACAGCTGGTGTAAAAAGAGTGCTGAGGGAAAGGTTTGTGACAGCAGAGAATGGGACACTGCTGAATTCTGAGGATGTGTTTATTTACAATGCTTTAGTCTAAATAGGATTCTGATACAGGTCCGTGAGAGATCAGATTTGGGGTACCACCCTCATCAGCAAATCAGGATGCCAGTATCTTCTATTTTTACATAGTTTACAACTGTGTTTATTTAGCCTAAGTAAATATCTGATACAAATATTGAGTTCGACTGGTTCAACAAGTGGAATTATCAAGTCAAAAGTCTTTCTTGGAAAAACAAAGGCAGGCACCTGTATAAATAAAGCAGTGTGCGTGATCAAAGCTGAGATTTTTCTGTATTTTTCTAATCTGGTCAGGGTTATTCATTGTCTTCTTGCTTGAAGCCTATTATTGAAGCCAGTGATTCTCCAATTACCTTCCCAAACCATCAGTTTCAGGGCCACCAGGGAACTTGTTAGCAATGCAAATTCCTGGTCCACACCTCAGACCTAGTGAACCAGAAACTCTGGGGCTGAGACCAGGGATTTCAGGGAAGAACCACAGTTGTGGCTGATGTGTGGTGGAGCAAAAAGCCCCTGTGGGCTGTATAATTTGCTTCCCTGATAAACCAAGTCCAAGCTAAGACTGCTGCTGCCACTGAGGGGGGAGAGAGAAGTCAGCTCAGAGTCAGTCCAGTTCACTCAACAGCTAGGAGAGAAATAAGACAGCAAGGATTTTTTTTTTTTAATCTAATACAAAATGTCTATCTGAGAATTGTAGGAGAGGGCTAGAGGAAGCAGGGGAAATACTACTACAGCCACACAAGAAGGTGGCCAGTTTCACTTAAGATCCATGTTCCCTAGCTGTTTACTGAGAGGCTGCCAGAGGCCACTTCCTGCTGTTGTTACAGTCCTCTCTTTTGAAGTGCCTCTTTCCTTTGTCTAAACTTGCCAGAAAACAGCAGTGTTAGGATAGGTGTGAGAGTTGTGGGTTTTTACCTATGCCTCAAGTGCAGATGTTAACATTTGTTCTGCTCTTGTTTCTGGATATTACTATGTAGTTACTTTGTTTGGTAACTGTAGCTGGCAAAGATGTAAGAGATTTGAATGCTTGCTTTGTGGAAGGCTCTGCATTAAGTGCTGGGTAATACAAAGACAAAAGTTTTCTTACTCTGGTGGTCCTTAGTCTAACACATGGGCCACTAGAAGGCCCCTTCATAAGTCTAAAATGAAAGACATGGGAACAGAACTAGGGGCCCAAGACTACAGTGAGAGCCAACGGGGACTCAGCAAAGGAGGTATAACAGAGGCATCCCCATAAAAGGGGAAGGTGCCATGTTCCCCACCCCACTTAACTGTGGGTGGAGCTGAGCTCCACCAAGTGAAGCAACTTAACATAAACAGCAGATCAGTGTTAGGAGAGACGACTGGAGAAGGACCTGCTTGCTTCTTCGCTTTGGACTTGCACCAGGGACTTGGGGGACTTGGAAGAGACACTTGGAAGATCACATGGGTGAGAGACACATGGAGAAGCTGGCAATGGTGGCCATTATCTTGATTTGTACTTTTGGAACCCCCATCAGCACCCACTCAAGTCAGTGGAGGCCTTGTGACCTCCCACACGATCCCGCCAGCACCTGCACTGACTGGTAAGCCCCTGGACCCATATTAGGGAATGAGACAGAGCAACCAAAAGCATGATGACCTCCCATGAGACCCTGCCAACTGTTCATCCAGAAAGCCAGGACCACCACTGCCCCACAAGCCTGCACCTATTGGATGGTTTGGGGAACCCCAATAGAGGTCCTGCCCTCAGGTCCCTGCCATCCCATCTAGGACTGGCACTGTGCTGCATGCCCAGATCTGCTCTGAGGAAGGCTCCAGCACCTGGTTAACACCAAATACAATTGTCCAATAGAAGCCCATCTACAACAGAGCAAATCTGAAAGCAAACAATGGGGAAAAAGAAAAATAATTGGCGAAGCAAGCCCTCAGGGGAATAATACACCACAGGGGGCAAACCAATATGCAGAACCCAACAGCACAGACATGGAAGAGCTCTTCTTCATAAAAAATAAAGAATTTAAAACCGCCATAATCAAGAAAATCAAAGAATTAGAACAATACAAAGATAGAAAAAGCCGATGAGAGATATGAGAAAACTCAGGAAAAAAAGAAGCTATGAGAACACAAAGAACAAAAAATGGAGACCAAAACTTTAAATAAGAGATAAAAAGGTCTTGATTTGTACTTTGATTTTGCACCTTTCATTCCAGACTTGCCTATACCTTCCTCCCCTTTCCACTGGCTCCCTGCCAGAGGTGTCTTAGACCAGTAGCAAGTTTCTGGGTTTCAGCACCCCTGTTTTGGGCCCATCCTAGCCATTTACCCACAAGGGGACAGGAAACTTTGAATTATTTTTGGAAAATATTATTCTTTCTTCTCTCATCTTTCAATGCACATTAATTCTATTAAATTTCTTTACACTAAGCGTGTCCTTGATATGTGTGCAAGGATGGCCAGATCCCTGGCCATTAAAGTGTGCATGTTAGGGGGCCTAAGGGCCCCCTCAGTCATGTGCTAACAGAGGCGTTCTCAGAACTGAAATGTAGATGAATAGATCTTTGAAAGGCAGAGCGCCCAGCAGAGGGAATTCTACAGAAGGAACAGCGTGTCTAAAAGGATGGAAGACAGAGAAAGGACAGTAATTTAGGAAACTTCAAATATGATGTTTCAGTCAGAAAAGCGGCAGAACTGGAAGACTAGTAGATGACAAAAAGAGTAAGTCTTTAGGAAGGAAACAATGATGGTAGAATAAAATACCTGTCAGAAACTCTTGGTAAGGCCTTTCAGTGATGTAAGTGAGAGGAGATATGGGCACGACTAAGTCATGCATTCATTCACTTAAAACGTACAAGTGTTGTATAGTTGCTATGTGCCGGACACTTTCCTCGGTGCCAAGAATAAAATGGTGTACAAAACAGACACTGTCTCTAACCCCACTGAGCTTGCAGTCGAGGGGAAAAGTCAGGCATTAAATAGTGCATAAATAATTCATTACAGTTGTGTCATGTACTATAAAAAAGTACAAGCACCACTACAGCAGGAGAGGCTTTTCCAAGCAAGTAGATTCTAAGCTGATGGAAGTTAAGTTTAAGGCAGGGAATTGAAAGAGAATTGAAAATAGTTGTGAGATTCACTATTGATTCCAATTTTTTTTTAAAGATTTATTTATTTATGCATACAAGAACTGGGGTACAGGCCAGAGATGGGGGGGTGTAAGAGAACTCACCAGAGACAGAGTGGGGAACAAAAGAGGCAAACTGACTGAAATACACTGCTGAGGGGAGCAGCAGGCGAGTCAGGAGAGGTCTGCTGTGCCATGTGGGTTGCTCCCTGGTCAGCCGGGGATCAAACTTGTGCTGCAGAGGCTGCAATTGCTTCATAGTTCGGTGCTTAACCCCTTGCACCATCAAGGAGGCCCCCAAATATTTTTTTTAAAGATTTATTTATTTGTGCACACAAGAACTCTGGTACAGGCCAGAGGTGTGGGGGGTGAGAGGATTCACTAGAGACAGAGTAGGGAACAGAACAGGCAGATCGTCCAAAATACACTGCTGAGGGGAGCAGCAGTCGTATCAGGAGAGGTCTGCTGTGCCCTGTGGGTTGCTCCCTGGCCGGGGATCAAACTCGTGCTGCAGTGGCTGCAGATCGCTTCATAGTGCCGTGCTTAACCCCTTGCGCCACCAGGGAGGCCCCCCAAATATTTTAATACATTTTCACAGCCCACTTAACCTTGCCAATGGCTGTGGCCAACGGAATGTGCATGGAATTGATCTGTACCACAACTGAGCAGAGGCTTAGAAAGCAATTCCTAGGTTTGCCCTTCCTCTCTCTCCTCTGCTATATCCCAAGCTGCTTCTCCAGCTGGGATTCAGGAATGATGGAGATATACAGAGCAGAGCAGAGGTACAGTTAATTCACAGCCAGCTTACAATCAAAAAAAAAACAAAACCCACCAAGATTTGGGGGATTTTTTCATACCTCCCAATAACCTAATAAAGGCTGACAAAGATAAAGAATTAATAAAGTTTTAACTGCTCACTAGAGATGAAAGAGTAGGAGGAAAATAAAAGGTAACTTCAAATAGTCTAGCCTGATGAGAAGTTGGCTAGGGTACTAAACCCAAAGGGGAAACAGAGGGCAAAATGTGCTTGAGGGCTTTGATATGCTGAGAAGTTGAAGGTGCTGGCTGAGCATCTTAAAGATATACGCTCAGCAGCTGAAAAGGCAAGTTAAGACACCAGGGACAGGTCAGAATGAGAAAGATTTATGTATCATAATGATAAATGTGATGCCTAAAATCCCTGGGGGTAAATGAGCTCACTCAGACACAGTAGCAGAGAATGGAGGCAGGCCAGAAGGCTGACCCTTGGGTATGCCTCCATTTTCAGACACCTGAGTGACAGGAGGCACATTCTGGGCAGGCAAGGAGCAGTGTGAGAGGAGCAGAGGGTTGAGGAATGCCAAACCACCTGATCTTGCAAAAAAAAAAAAAGGAATGGGTCTCCCTGGTGGCGCAAGGGGTTAAACACAGCACTATGAAGCTATCAGCAGCCTCTGCAACATGAGTTTGATCCCTGGCTGGCCAGGGAGCAACCCACATGAGCAGCAGACCTCTCCTGCCTCACCCACTGCTCCCCTCAGCAGTGTAGTTCAGTCAGTTTGCCTGTCTGCTTCCCACTGTCTCTGGTGAATCCTCTCACCGCACCCCCCCACCCCTGGCCTGTACCCCAGTTCTTGTATGCATAAATAAATAAATCTTTTTAAAAAAAGAAAGAAAGAAAAAAGAACCTAAATCAGATTAAAACTCTAGCTCTTCCTACCACTTTGCAGGAACTGAATCACTGGAGGGAGTTTGTTTAAAATGTTCAAAAGACAAAGGCAAATTTAGCAAAGTTTAAGTAAGGTCCAGGATTCTGCATTTCCAGCAGAATCCCAGGCGATGCTGGTGCTGCTGGTCCGAGGAGCACACTTCAGTAGTAAGGCTCTAGGCACAGACGTGACAAGCAGATGAAAGCAGTAAAATGCAAATGAAGGGAAACTCCTCATGACAAACAACCCAACTTCTTAAACAAAAGACGGGGAGGAAATTTTTATTTCCTGCAGAGACATGAGAACCAACTGCAATGTGCAGACTTTGTTTAGATCCTAAACCAGAGTATAAACAAATCATTTTTAGGACTATTGTGTAAATGTAAACACTGGATGTTTGATGATATTGCGAAATTATTGTGAGTTGGGGGAGATGTGATGATGGTATGATGATAGTTTTAAAAGAGGATTCTTCAAAAGGCTACAAAATTTGATTCCATCGTATGACATGCTGGAAAAGTTATAGTTAAGGGATAGAAAACAGATCAGGGCCTCCCTTGTGGCAAGGGCTTAAAGATAGCTCTATCAAGCTATCATAGGCACTGGAGCACAAGTTCGATTCCCCAGCAGGCCAAGGAGGTGACCCACATGGCACAGCAGACCTCTCCTGTCTTGTCCGCTGCTCCCCTTAGCAGTGTATTTCAGTGGATCTGCCTGTTCTGCTCCCCACTCTGTCTCTGGTGAATCCTTTCACACCCCCACCCTCACCCCTCTGGCCCATACCCAAGCTCTTGTATGCATAAATAAATACATCTTTAAAAAAAAAAAAAGAAAGAAAGAAAACAGATCAGTAGTTACTTGGGGGTGGGAGAGGGCGCTCACTAGAAAGGGACACTGGGGGATTCTGAGGAGTGACAGAGTTGCTTCGTATCCTAACTGTGATGGTTAGATGAGTTTATGAAAACTCCTAACTATATTTTTCAAGGGTCAGTTTTGTTGTGTGTAAATTACACTTTAATTTATCAGAGGAAACAAAGGTAAGGAGGAGAGAATGGGGGAAGAAAGGCAGATGGGGTATTGGTCTACATATCTGAGTGGAACATAAGCACATGTTAGAGCAAAAACATAACTTCCCAATTAAAAAAAAAAATCTAAACCTTAATAAACCTGACCAAAACAAACAAAAAAAACCCCCAAAAAGTAGCAATGTTGGTTAGAGATATATACTAAAATATCAACAGTTAAAATATATCTGAGATTTGCTTCAAAACCATGGGAGAGGGTATAGGTTTGGGGCTCAGATGGATCAATAGCGCAATTCCCTATGGGTGGTAGGCACATCCAACTAGACTTTCTACTTTGTGTGTGTTTAAAACTTCCATAGCACATTTTCAAAAACTAAAGCAGCAAAGGGCTTCATGGAATAGGTTGATCCCAAAAGCACCCATGTAGCCAAGACCACAGGAAAGGCAGGTTGGTGAGCAAAGGCTGAGGCTCAGCCTCCAGCAGTAGGTACCCTTAAAGCAGCAGTTCTAGTCTGACCTATGATTGTTACCTGTCCCCTTTGCTCCAGAGGGCACAGGACTGGTTACCCTCACCCAAGGAAGCAAATGGCAGTCTGAGAGGGCATCCTCCAGGCCTCTGTGTGAGAAGGCCCTTTCACCAAGGGAGGTTTTGGTAAACAAGATGATGATCAGCAGCCTGGGTGGTATCCAGGCAATGCTGTGGCCACAGACTCTCTGGAACGAGGAAGCAGGAAAGGTCAGGGACTGGTCACTAACTCAGCTCACAGTTCAGGTCCAGGAGACCCTGTTGGGGCTGCACTCTGATTCTTGAGATCTGTCCCCAGGGAGTCAGTCCTGGCAAGGCAGAGACATCACTCCTTCACTCTGCCTTGTCTTCAGCCTTTCAAAGACCAGGAAACACCTTCGGGAAATAGGTGCAGTGGGTCTTAGTTTTTAATCCACTCAATCTCTTACCTGTCCATTGGTGTATTTAGAATATTTATATTTAGCTTAATTAGTGATATATTTGGGTGTAATCATGCTTATTTTGTGTGCGTGTGTGTGTTTGCTTGCCTTGCTTGTCCGTTTCTTTTCTTTTTCCTATCCTCTTGTGGATTACTTAAATATTTTCTGGAATGACACAGGTCTTTATGTATTAAAAGAGAAAGTTCCTCATGATGTGATGTTAAGAAATAATATATTTCTACCAACCAAGAAAGCCTTTGAATGCATAAACAAAGAAATTAATACTAGATATGCTTACATGTTTCTTTCTCCATTACATAAAAATTTCTCTAAAGCGGGCCTCCCTGGGGGCACAGGCAGTTGAGCGCAGCGCGGTGAAGCTGTCCACAGCCTCTGCAGCGGATCCCGGTTCAATCCCTGCCGGCCTCAGAGCAACCCACCTGGCACAGCAGGCCTCTCCTGCTCGCCCACTGCTCCCCTCAGCAGTGTACCTCGGTCCTTCTGCCTGTTCTGCTCCCCACTTTGACTCTGGTGAATCCTCTCACCCTTCCACATATCTGGACTGTACCCTGGCTCTTGCATAAATAAAATCTTTAAAAAAAAAAAAAAGAAAAAAGAAAATAAATGGGACTGGTGGAAGTTTGCCCTGATATAACTTGATTAAAAAAGAAAAATAGATTTATTCTTGCTTTTTCCCCGTTATGCCCTTTCTTTCCTAATCAACACCAAATATTTCATAAATGTATGCTACATCCTATTTTCCACAACTCTGCAAAAACATCCACAGTCTGACCCAAGGGGAGAGAAATCCATTGTAACTCTTGCTCCAAGATATAGTTACAGAAATAATGATTGGGAATTTTACAAGCTCCGTTTCTGTGATTTAAACTTCCTTTCCCAAACACAGTGGGCATGTTTTAAAATTAGTTTCTTTCTACAAGTCGAAACTGCCCTTGAAATTTAGGTGTTTTATGTCTAAAACAATCTTTTTTCCTGTTTCCTTAACTTGAGCCAAAAATGAGACAACTTATAGAAATGCATAAACTCATTTCCTCCTTTACTAGTTCTCTTCCTTTTCCCCATTTATACTTCCCTTTGGAAAAACACCCTTTTCCCAAAAATATTTGAATAACTCATAAATTCACCAGTGGGTTAAGGAAAATTTTACCTTTACTGATTTGGTTTTAGAATGAATTTCACACTACTGAATACAAAAATGTGTTCTGTGCAGTCAGGGTGCCCACGGTTGAGAGGTTGTGGTTTTGGGTCCTGTAATGGGCTGAATTTTTCCCACGGTAATCCCTGGTTTGAAGTTCTAAAACACAGGACTTCAGAAAATGACTGGACTTGGAGACAGGGTCTTTAAATTGGTCATTAAATTAAATGAGGTTATTATGAAGGAACATAATATGACTGATTTCCATGTATCAAGAGGAGACTAGGAGGGATCCAATGGACTGTGGTGGAGAGTTACTGGGCCTCTGATGGTGAGCTTGGTGTGTCACACACTTTTGAAGAGCTGTGATCCTGCACTCCTAAAACATAAATCATTGTAAACCAACATTGCCACAATGCCAATTTTTTTGTTTGGTACAAATATATTATTTCTATCTTCCTTTTATATATAAGCAGCATGCCACATATTTCCTGTTTCTCCTCGAATTTTTTCCTTAACATCACATCACAAGGAACTTTCTCTTTTAAAGACCTTCCCTTATGTCATTCTAGAAAATGTTCAAGTAATCCACAAGAGGAAGAGGAAGAGACTAGATATAGACACACACACATAGAGGGAAAACCATGTGAAGATGCAGATAGAAGATGGTTCTCTACTAGTCAAGAAAAGAGGCTTCAGAAGAAACCAATCCAACCAATACACTGGTCTCAGACTTCTAACTTCAGAATTGTGAGAAAAGAAATGTCTGTTGTCTAGCCACCTCATTTGTGGCATTTTGTTATGGCATCCCTAGTAAACTAAACGCCCCCACACTCAAAGCCCACCTATTTCATTGTGTCCAACACTCAGCTCCCAAACCTGTATTTGCAACAGCCTACTGGATGTCTCCAGTTGTTTATCCAGAGACACCTCACGCTCAGTGCGCCCAAGCACACTCCCTGAATACCGTCTCATCCTCCAGAGATCACCATCTTAGTGATGGCATCTCTGTATCAAGCCCAAAATCCAGGTGTCATTCCTGAGCTGGCATTCTCCTTCCATTCCCAATTCCTGTAAGTTAGAAGATTCCATCCAGTCTATCACTAAATCTATTTATTTAATGTCTTTTGCTTTGAAAAATTTCAGACCCAAAGAAAAGGTGAAGGAGGGCCTCCCCAGTGGCGTAGCGGTTGAGCGCTGGGTTGCGAAGCTGCCCGCAGCCTCTGCAGCGCTGGTTCGATCCCCGGCTGCTCCCCAGCCATGGGAGGCGGGTCCCACATGGCGCACAGACCTCTCCTGCCACCCGCTGCTCCTCTCAGCAGTGTACTTCGGTCCTTCTGCCTGCTCTGCTCCCCGCTCTGGCTCTGGTGGATTCTCTCACCCTCCCGTGCTTCTGACTGTACCCAGTGCTTGTATAAATAAATAAAAAATAAATCTTTAAAAAAAAAAAAGGTGAAGGAATACCTTTCATTAATTTCACTATTTGCTAATAATTTTTTTTTTAAAGATTTATTTATTTATACAAGCACTGGGTACAGTCAGAAGCGCGGGAGGGTGAGAGAATTCACCAGAGCCAGAGCAGGGAGCAGAGCAGGCAGAAGGACCGAAGTACACTGCTGAGGGGAGCAGCGGGCGGCAGGAGAGGTCTGCGCGCCATGTGGGACCCTCCTCCAGTGGCCGGGGAGCAGCCGGGGATCGAACCGGCGCTGCAGAGGCTGCGGGCAGCTTTGCAACCCAGCACTCAACCTCTGTGCCACCAGAGAGGCCCATATTTGCTAATACTTTTAAAATTTTGTTTTTCCTTTCTTGTTATGTATAAATCCCACAGTGAAAAGCCTGGATCCCAAGACATTAATTGATTTATTTTCTCTATAGCTTACAATAAATATGTATGTAAAATATTTCAGAATTAAGATACTAACAAAACTGTCATTAGCAAGCATACTAAGTAAAATATAAGATCTCCTTGTCATTCTTTAGGTCCTTAGACATATATATCCTGCCAGGAATGTACAGTCAGAATCCTGTATATTCAAAAGTTTCATGAAATTAATTTTTATTTTATTATATTTCAATCGCTTGGTTATGATACCTGAAAGAGCTCTGGGGCTTGGTTCCAGGCCCTCTTGGTCAGAGTCGGGAGCCAATTCTGCCCACCAAGGGACCCATTCAATTACTAGGTCCTCTCAGGGGCTTGGTGGGAGTTATCTCTGTCTACACACAGGGTAACAGACTCCCTGTGAAGGACCTAGCTGTGGAACTGAAGTGGACTCTTGTCCCAGTGCTACCCCAGAAGTCTCATTCTCCCAGGGATAAGACAGGTTCTACCCCATCCAAGTCACTGGGTAACAATCCCAACAAGGTTCTTTTTCCTGTAACATTATTTTCTATTTTTAACACCATGGAATTACTTGAAGGAATAGCACTGTATGAAGTGAAATTTTGAGTACTTTTATTGCTATTTGTTGTTGATATATGTTTAAAATTATTACTACACAGTGATGCAGTATGAAGGCAAAAAGTTGCATTTGGGCACAATACTGCCTATCACACACCAGACAGTGCAATTAAATGTAGCAGGCATGACCAAGTATCCTTCAGGGAAAGGGTCATGTGAGCCATTTTATGTAGCAGGAAGTACCCAGGAACCAAATATTTATCCATTAAAGCTTTCAGCTGACTTGCAAGAGCAGCTTTATAATTCCAGCTACACTAATGAAAAGGGGGAAAAAGGAAATACCAAAGAGAAAATGAAGCTGAAATCCCAGATATTGTCTTCAAGTGATTCTAAAACTTACATGCACACAATGCCTGCTTTCACCACTGCTATCTGACTTTCTTATATTACATATTCTAGCCAGATTAATTAGGCAAGAAAATAAGTAAAAGGCATGCAAACTGGGAAGGAATAAGTAAAACTCTATTTACAGATGACCTGATCATATACATATACGACCCCCCCCCACCAAAGAATCCATAAGAAAGCTATCAGAGTGAATATATTCAGCAGCATTTTCTGGAATTAAGTTGAACACACTAAAATCAGTTGTGTTTCTATCTACTAGCAACTAACAATCTGAAAGGAAATTAAGGGGGGAAAAAGAATAAAATAGATCAAATGGCAAGACTTACACACTGAAAACCACAAAGCATTGCTAAAATAAAAGAAAACCACACAAAGACATTCCATGTACATGAATTTTAAGACTGAATGTTGCAAAGAAGATCTATAAGGTAAATGCAATTCCTATCAAAATTCCAAGTGCATTTTTACACAAATGGGCATGAAATCCACATAGATTTATGAGGAATCCCAAAGAGTTAAACAATCTCTAAGAGTGACGCAATTCATCTCATTTTGAAACTTACTACAAAGCTACAATCAAAAGTGTGTTACTGGCATAAAGATTCACATATAGACCAATGGAGTAGAACTCAGAATCCAGAAGTAAACACACGAAGTATCCAGAATCCAGAAGTAAACACATCTATGACCAACTGGTTTTCAACAAGGAAGCCAAGATCATTCAATGAGGGAAAGAAAAAAAATCTCTTCAACAAATTGTGGAACAATAGGATACTGACATGCTAAAGAATGAACACATACCATATTTTAAAAGGATCTCAAAAAGGATCAACTGCCCAGTGTAATCAACAAAAGAAAGATAAATTGGACTGTAAAAACTATTGTACATCAAAGGATATTACCATGAAAATGGGAAAACATCTACATGTGGAAGAAAACATTTCCATATGAGGATATAATATTTAGAATATATGAACATTTTTACAACTCAACAGTAAGACAAACATGTCAACTGAAAATGGGCAGAGTTGATGTGCACTGTTAGTGGGGTTATAAAACGGTACAAGTGTTATGGATAGCAGAATGGCGATTCCTCAAAAGTTTAAAGATGGAACTATCAAATGATCCAGCAATCCCATTTCTAGATATATATCCAAAAGAACTGAAAGCAGAATCTCAGAAAAATATGCATATTCACGTTCATAGCAGTGGGTGACAAACCATAAATCGACTACTCAGGAAATCACGATTAAACAGTATTACACTACAGAATGAGGAGAGAGCTACTATTTCAAGTAGTCAGGAAAGGTTTCTCTTAGGAGGCAACATCTGATTTGAGAGACCTGAATGGCATTTGTTGATGGAAATAGTTGAGTATGGGATTGTGGAAAGTGTGGGGCCAAGGTAAGAAGTTTGTTTAACTGCTGTGGGGAATATATATGGTGCACTACCAGCAAAGGAGTGTTACAACGTTGGTGTTTGAAAGATGGAGAGAACAAGAGTTTATCCTTTTTGACTGATGAATAATACTCCATTGTGTATTATGTGCCACATCTTCTTGATCCAGTCATCTATTTTTGGGCATTTGGGTTCTTTCCAGGTTTTACCTATTATAAATAGTGCTGCAATAAACATAGGGGTACAGGTGTTCTTTTGAATCAATGTTTTTGTGTTCTTTGGTCGATCCCTAGGAGTAGAATTATAGGTTGTATGGTAACTCCATTTTTAGTAGACTGAGGAATATTATTCAGCAATCGAAAAAGATAAACTCCTACCATTCCCAGCAACGTGGATGGAACTAGAAGGAATTATGCTCAGTGAAATAAGCCAGAAGGAAAAAGAAAAATATCGGATGGTTTCACTTATAGCAGGTATATAGGGGAACCAAGTAAGACATCAGTGTAAAAAAAAAATAATAGCAGTACAAAACACAACAAAGCAAAAACAGACAATTATAAATCATAGACATCCTGCAGGGGAGGGGTAGGGAGAGAGATCAGAGGGAGGGAGGGAGGAGCACAGGGGACTGAGGTGATGGTGCACGGGTGCATTAGTGAAGGAAACTCTCTGGGGACTACACCTGAGGGGGTGGGGTAAGCAAATATAGTTTAAAAATGAACAATGATGTAAAAAATAATAATAATAATCCTGGAAAAAAAAAGATGGAGAGACAGAAAGCAGGGATAGCAGGCACTGACAGTGTTCTGGTTTGGGAGTAATTATGTTGCGCGACATGGTGGCTGAGGGGGTCATTCTGTGAAAGAACAACGAAGACTAAAAAAAGGCTAAACAAGAAGAGGCTCATCGAGTGTTTAAGGAAAAACAAATCCCGGCTTTGAGGGTGTCTCGGAACTCCTAGCGCAGAGTTGGGGGGACAGCACGGCCGAAGAAAGCCGGAAGCCAGCTCCCGCACTGTCTTTGGTGCCATCAGATGTACAATGTCCGGAACGCGGTTGGGGCGCAGGCCCAGCCCAGAAAAGAGCGGAGAGACCAGGAGGTAGATGCAATTCTTAGACGGAAAACGGCCCCAAAGCCCCGCCACCGCCACAGCCAGGACGCAGCAGTCAGCGGAACGCTCCTCCCCGCTACGCATTATTCCCACCCCCGGAAGTTCCGCCTCACCTCACTTCCGCTATCTCAGGCCGTCTTTCCCTCTCGCGATAACTGGCAGTGCCTATGAGACCAGGGCTAAGCGGAAGTCGGGCCTCTTTTTCGTGGCGCCTGAGAGGCAGTCGGGTGCTTCAACATGAAGGTAGGAAATGGTGGCGGGTGTTGGTGTGATCTTGGAGAACGTGGATCGATCCCCAGAACACGACGCTGCTGCAGGCCTTGCTCTACGAAGCCCTGGCTCTGGATAGAGCGTGGGCTGAGGCAAGAAAAAGCTCGCTCTTGTGGAGCTGGAGCTTTTTTGGAAGAGCGGATGGCGAGCGATTGCGATTGGAGTGACGCTGGGCCGGGAGCGCCATGGCGGCGACCTAGAGTCCGGCGGGGACATGTGTGCGCGTGCCTCCCCGGAGTTGGGTTCGCTTCGGAAAGGTGAATGACTTCGGGGCGACCCTCGGCCCCCGGAGTCATTCCGAGAGGCTTGCGGAAAATGAGTCCTGTTGTTAGCGCGGTGCATTTGAGAGTTGCTAAGCCCACACGTGCTTCAGTGAATAAAATCGGTGTCAGATTTTCTGCTGCTTGGAGTGACCTGAAGGGCTTCTTGCAGTGAGATGACTCGCGGAGGTGGTAGGTTCTGCATTTTCATCAAGTTGTTTTTCTCCCCTGCTTAATCCTCAGCTGAACATCTCTTTCCCAGCCACTGGCTGCCAAAAACTCATTGAAGTGGACGATGAGCGCAAACTTCGAACTTTCTATGAGAAGCGTATGGCCACAGAGGTTGCTGCAGACGCTCTGGGTGAAGAATGGAAGGTAAATGTCCGCCGAATTAACTAGGTGCAGCTATTTTAGGAGGTAGGCTTTTAGTGATGGGTGTATGTAATGAGGCTCAATCTCCGGTTGCTGTCTTCTGACCTTGGGTTATTTCCAAATGTCACTGTAAGGTAGGGCTGTCACCTCGTGGGGTTGTGTAGTCAAAGGAGATTATGATTTTTTGACAGGAATTTGCAAATGTAACAAATGGGAAATGCAGACAAAACTTAGTGACTAGGGAAAACTTCAGTGAGCTTAGTGAAAGAAAAGACCTCAAATGGGTTTTGCTAAACTGTATGTAACTTGAGAGTTTACTTTCATAGAGGCCACAGTCATGAGATACTGTCTTTTTCTGCAGGGCTATGTGGTTCGAATCAGTGGTGGAAACGACAAACAAGGTTTCCCCATGAAGCAGGGTGTCTTGACCCATGGTCGGGTTCGCCTGCTGCTGAGCAAGGGGCATTCCTGTTACAGACCGAGGAGGACTGGTGAAAGAAAGCGCAAATCTGTTCGGGGTTGTATTGTGGATGCCAACCTCAGTGTTCTCAACTTGGTCATTGTGAAAAAAGGTGAGGCTCATTCAAGATGGGTTCTTGGATTTATGTTGACATTGATTTTAAATATTGGCTAAGTACCTTGGTCTTTTACATTGTCTCCAGCTTGACCTGTCTACTATGTCTGCCAGTACTACTAACTGAGGGTTGTTTGTAAGGAAGTTGTTGAACTAAAATTAAAATATCTTTTGTTCACTTTTCTTTCAGGAGAGAAGGATATTCCTGGACTCACGGATACTACTGTGCCTCGCCGCCTGGGGCCCAAAAGAGCCAGCAGAATCCGAAAACTTTTTAATCTCTCTAAAGAGGATGATGTCCGCCAATATGTTGTGAGGAAGCCCCTAAACAAAGAAGGTAGGGGAATGGATGCATGCATTTTTTATGGCTTAATTTCAACAGTTTGTGACTAGCTGCCTGTAATTTCAGTGACATGTCACTGGTTTTGTGTACAGATCAAATATGTGCCCCATTATTTACTGGGAGGTCTGGGTTTTAACGAAAACATGGGGAAGATGTTGAAAATATGCAGTAGGTATTAACCCCTATTGTATTCTGCACCTAATTTAATTTTTCTTGAAAATTTGTCTGTGAAGCACAGATGTGTAAGTTCACTTCAAAATAACTTAATTGATGTTGAATTTATTGCTTTTGGTTTCAGGTTCAAAATATCTGGGACTATGATTAAACAGACCCCTAGTATACCCAGGCTTCCCCACCCCCATCAGGGTATTTTGTTGTTAAAAGAAGTTCATGTTTTCTCCATCTGTGGGGTGGGGTAGCAAAAGTTGGGAGGATTAGGTTGGGAAAATACAAGGGAGTAGATGACTGGGTTTTGGAGTTTTATAGTTTAAGAAGGTACATAACATTTATTAGGCAACATAACCAATTACCAGTGAGATTTTGACAGTACTTTGTAAATTTAAGTATTTTTGTGGGAAAATGTCTAAGTGTTTGTAGTAAGTGGAATAAATACAGGTTGATTCAGGTTGCGTTTTCCTGACATCTGAAAAAGATAGGGCAGGTTTGGGTTTTCAGAACTGGGGACTTAACGGTATACCTGGTATACAGTGTTCACTGTTTACCTAATAGCAAATACTTCAGCACCTACCATGTGACAAGTTACCATTTTAAGTGTAGAGGATACTGTAGAGACAGCTACCGTTTCATGAAGTTTACTCTTAAAGGAATACATGGTAGTTTACTATAATCACACTCCTGGAAATAATATCTGTGCTAATTGACAGGTATTTTTAAGATTGTTCTTAATATTTTTATAATAAGAATTGTTTAAGTTGCTGTAAATCTTAGGACATTTGTCTGGGGTGTTTATTACTCCCTCAGGGTGTTCACGTACTAAAATTATTTTTCCTGGAAAGATGCTTGAGGCAGATCTGTAATCTGTAGGATTTTGGAATACAAATCAAAGTATGGCAGGACTTGGTACAGCTAATGCTTTAAATTTTCAGAGGCCTTTTAAATATGCAGAGTTCCTAGTGCTTTAGTGTGCAAAGATAATGTAAAACCTTACACTAGGACCATCTTATTTATGGAAGGTAAATCAAACTGAGCAGGAAAAAAACTTAAGACTTGCATCGTTAGCCAGAGTAACCTAAACTTACTGTTGCTGATGAACTTGACATCCAAACTACTGGTATAATTCAATTGGCTGTCTTAGGAGAATTACACATCCCAAGTAATAAAACACTGGCATTGGTAATAAAGTGATCAGTTTCGTTAGGTCTTGCCCACATGAACCCATTTTGGGTGGGAGAAGGGGATTTGCTGACAAGGTGATATTTCGAATTGTAGAATAGATTTAAAAGCTCTCCTATAAGTTCTCATAGTTACCACTAACTGAAGTTTTTATCTGATTTAATGTTTTAAGAATGTAGATGTTACTCCCAATGAACCAGGGTTTTCTTGAGAAGTGATTACGCCATTTTCTGAATCTTTAGGTAAAAAACCCAGGACCAAAGCTCCCAAGATTCAGCGTCTTGTTACTCCACGCGTTCTGCAGCACAAACGTCGGCGTATTGCTCTGAAGAAACAGCGTACTAAGAAAAATAAGGAAGAAGCTGCAGAGTATGCTAAACTTTTGGCCAAGAGAATGAAGGTAAGTCCTCAGGTGATGGGGAATGGTGAAGTGTCAGATATGGTGTTGGATTAACTTTGCCAGGCTTTAACTGCCTTTTTTTTTTTTTTTTTTGCTTTATTTAGGAGGCCAAAGAAAAACGCCAGGAACAGATTGCCAAGAGACGGAGGCTGTCTTCTCTGAGAGCTTCCACCTCCAAGTCTGAGTCTAGTCAAAAATGAGATTTTCTAAAAGTAACAAATAAATAAGACCAGACATCAAACCTCCTTTGATTTTCATTGATGGTCAAACTTGGATAAGTGGAGGGAAACTTGGGTGTTGTGGTGTATTGTATTCAGTAGTCTAATGGTGGATAATGTCTAAAGGGTAGTGCATTAAAATTCAGAGACAGCCCTGTAATGTGATAGTAGGAAAAGATGGCCACAGAGGATTCTTTTGGCACTAGTGGAGGACTCAGGAAAGGATTCTTAGCAAAAGGTATTGTCTCTAAAGCAAGGCTGGAACAGTTTAGAGAAAATAAATGACAATAATATTTTTATACTTTATTTTGAAGAATACACAATACACAGAAATGCCTTTGTAAAAATGGACATTGGCCACATGTAAAAGGGACATCTTTAAAAACATTTTAATAGAGTTAATTTTTAAACAGTTCACAACTTTTTAGAACCAGTGCAAATATTCTGCATTAACAAAGCATTTCAAGTCTAGTGAATTGCTATTTATGCTTTTGTTTCACACTCTGAAAAGGAGTTAACTTTACCTCTTTTTTTTTTTTTTTTTTTACTGTTTTCTTTTTTTTTTTTTTTAAACTTTTTTATTTTTTATTTTATTTATACAAGCACTGGGTACAGTCAGAAGCGTGGGAGGGTGAGAGAATTCACCAGAGCCAGAGCGGGGAGCAGAGCAGGCAGAAGGACCGAAGTACACTGCTGAGGGGAGCAGCGGGCGGCAGGAGAGGTCTGCGCGCCATGTGGGACCCTCCTCCGGTGGCCGGGGAGCAGCCGGGGATCGAACCGGTGCTGCAGAGGCTGCGGGCAGCTTCGCAACCCAGCGCTCAACCGCTGCGCCACTGGGGAGGCCAACTTTACCTCTTTAAGAAAGAATATAATTTTTCTAATGTACCATGTATAGTTTTTAGAGTGACATTTAAAGTTACTAACCTTGCATTCAAACCTCTACCAAACTAGCGGCATCTTAAAGAATGCAGGTTAGGCTTTAAAGGTTGGTATAAAAAAGGGAGCTGCTTGTTTGCTGGAGTATGTGTTTTAATCACAGGTGAATAAAATTTTCAGATAGACTGAGTCAGTGTTTCACAATTTAAATGAGCATCTGCATTACTAAGTTTTTTTTTTTTTTTTTTAAGATTTATTTTGTTTATGCAAGAGCCAGGGTACAGTACAGATGCGCGGAAGGGTGAGAGGATTCACCAGAGACACAGCAGGGAACAGAAACAGGCAGACTGATGAAACTCACTGCTGAGGGGAGCAGCGGGCGAGACAGGAGAGGTCTGCTGGCCATGTGGGTTGCTCCGAGGCCAGCGGGGATCTAACTGGCACTGCAGAGGCTGTGGACAGCTTCACAGTGCTGTGCTCAACTGCCTGCGCTACCAGGGAGGCCCTGTACTACTAAGTTTTAAGCTGATGCCAGTCCTTTTTTCTGCTGTGAAAAGATAGCTGAGATAATAGAGATTTCTTTTGCTTCCCACATGGTGCCAAAAACTTGTAATGAGAGGTCTTCCTTGGCAGTTGACATTAATGTAAACTAAAAGCTGAACTATAGAAGATTAAAAAAAATAGCATTTTAAAATATTTTTTACATCATTTTTCATTTTTGTACAATGTATGCATTTCCATCTTGGTTAGTTATAGTCCCAAAATAGCATTTTTAAAGACACCCAAACAAAAGGCCTGACTGACTTGATGCAGTAATAGGCCAGAAGGCATGTCTGATCGATACGCCCAAAAAGTTCTGCTTCCTTACTTAAGGAATACAACTTGATAAAGCAAAAATAAAAAAGTTGCATCTCTAAACTATTCCAGTTAGGAATTCTGGCAGATTTAGATTTGAGGATTTGCTAAAGGATGTGGGAGAACATTTTACGTATAGTGTTCAACCCTGTACGTACCAAAAATGAAGAGGCAGCAACTATTGATAAAAATCACAAAGGTATGACTGCCCAAGAGTTCTTTGACCATGTAAGCTGCTGTAATCGAACTACAAAATGCAAATAAAGTTAAATCAATATAAAATCCAAACCAACATAAAATAAATGCTAAGCAATCTGGGTTAATTTGAGATGTTTTATAACAGTTAATAACAGTGCTACAAGTTATCTCTAGATAATAGGGGTTTGTTTACTTTGTATTTTTAGTGATACTCTGGTAGGTGTTAGAAAAGGCCTTTAAAGGCAGTTTTTACAGCCTTTTTTTAGGCCTGCAGGGAAAGATTACCAATACAAAATGCCTAAAGGTTATAAAGTTATAAAAAGATACTCAATGTGTAATTTGACGATACAGTCAAATGTGTAAGCTCTTCAGGTAAGTCAGTTAAGATTAAAATGGAAAAACAATGAAATACGAAATATATAAAAGTCCCAAGTGAATCAAACATTTCATGAGCCTTAATAATGTAACAGACAAGCACAGCAAACTTAAAAATTTTTTATTTTATTCAAATTCAATTTTCTATATGCAAGACTAATTCCAAACTTTCTGTTGGGCCAATAAGTGTTTAGTATAAAATACTAGTACCAAGTCTTACATTGCAAAAATAGATAACTCTGAGACAGTGCAAAAGGTCCATTTTGGAGATGGGAATTACATAATTTCTGGTATGTTCTTTCACAAACAAATTGAAACTAGAATTCTCCATAGGTCTTAGTTAACCCTGAAATGTTGAGAGACTGGTACATCAAATTTTAGATTACACCAGGTGGAAAGGACATTTGTGCTGTTAGCTGTACCACCTAGGAATATATTTTTCCATCAGATGAGTTAGTCTGGGTAATAACTAAAAGCTCACAACCATTGGCTTTTTAAACCACACAGTTAAGGCAACTGACTGTTGCTAAGGGATATCTTAAAGGCATGATAAATGTCAGTGAGGCATATGAGGTCATGATTTTCTTCAACCTACTGGCAACAAGTTCAACAAACTAAAGTTTTAAGACTTAATTGATTCAACCTAAAAAAACAATATTTACAAATGCACATTTTTACTCACAAGCATACAAATCTAAGTATTATACAAGAATAAAACCGTGTGCAGTGCAAGTTTATCCCACAGGTTTTTAAAAGTGACGGGTAACGTATGTGCCAGAACAATTTCAGACCCAAAGACTACATGAGCATTTAAGCATGCTCGTTATGTAAACTAGGAAGCTGATTTTATTCACTTACAACTGTCTGATTGGCTCACTTTCCAATTTTAAAGCTGCTGCAAATTAACATGGTATTGGAAGGGGTAAGTAACTGGCTATTCAAGATACAATCCATAGTGCAAGACAAGACATAATATGGAGGAAAGATAAAAAGTTTAAAGTCAGAGGCAAGGCAATTGTGAACAGACTTTCAGGTAATTTTGAGATTAATGACTACAGATGACTATAGTATTAGTCATTTAATAGAGACCCCTTTCAGATAATTATATTGCAACACGCAATCTAAGAATTAATAAATACATACTTATAATATGGCTGTATATACACATACCTACACAGCCACACATATATACACATAAACAGAGTTGCTCTTAAAATTGAGAGATTTCATTTGTTTGGGGATTAGACAAGTTTGCCATTCCCCAAACCTAATAGCTTCTAATACAAACACAATACCAAGGGTGAATGTGGTTTCTCATTACCAAGCTACTTGAAACACTGGGAAATCAAAAAACAGTTTTTAGCAGAGGCAGATAAATTGAAAATCTTCCGCATCAATAGACTTGGGTCATCTTAATAGCATTTTTACATTGTGAGATGATTCAGTGTGAATTACATTTCATTATATATTACAAAATTTCATTTCAGCATTTCATCTATTAGGATTTGGAAAAAATCTTTAAATGTTTCCAGATTGAATCTGTTCCCCAGCTTTGTGACCAAAACTTGAGTGAATCTTATTTAAATGAGAGGTGCTCCAAAACATTTCCTGCACCATTCCACACTGATGCTTGGTGGAGCATCGATTTTCTGCAACTTTTCAAGAATTTCTGAAGATAGACTATTATATGCAAGTCCATATTCATTGTCAAAAGCCTCTGAAAGACATTTTCAAAAGTACAGTTGTAATTTGTTAAAAGTCATGCATTTTAAAATGGTAGAGTAAAATATATATTCAAATTGCATGTTTAAAAAGTAGAAATCTTTTTAAAGGCAAGGAGTATTTACCCATACCCATGACAATTTTTAAAATAACAAAATCTCTAGTCATTATTAACTAACTTACCAATATCAATATTCTCTCTTCCAAGAGACACTAATGATAAGAAGAGGATTTCTCTGTATAAACTCCTATAAAAATAAACATTTTAAAACAATGAGCAAAAAGCATAAAAAGACACAAATGAAGGCTATTTAAAATGTGGAGAAAAGATTCCATTTTGTAATCTAGTTAGCAGTAATGTATGCACTCATGTCAATGTCCTGGCTTGATACTGCAGGGGAATCTGGGTAAAGGGTATAATGAATTCTATACTATTTTTGTAACTTTTAGAAAATACTAAAAAGTTACAGGGCATAAAATTTCACACAAAAAACAAAGATGATTTATTTTAACTGCATTATAATTTCTAACAATATAAGCGATATATGATTGTTTTAACACCAATTTCTAATTAAAACTACAAAAGCCAAATCTTATCTTTTGCCACTTAACAAAAGAATTTCAAAGTAAGTTAGGTCTAAAATCCTTGGAAACAAAGTGTGAAAAGTAGTGTGGTCTCTTCACTATTTAATTAAATGATTAAGGGCAAATCACTTTTATTAGGTTTGTGAACATAAAAATGTCACATGTAAAATGTTAATTATGAGGACAATCCTTAACTTATTTCTGAGCATTTACACAGAAAATAATTATAACAATATTCTAATACTTCATGTGTAGCTTTCATTAGAAGCTTCAGAAGCCATAACATGTCATATCTAGTAGTCTTTTTTCTGCCCTTAAACAACAGCTACATAAAACTAGCTGTTCTTTAGATTGTGAAGGTCATCTCTTCCTCGACTCTTTAGACTCCAGCGGGAGCCATTCATTTTCATGATCAATTATTGCCCTATCATTTGTGAGATTATCTTCAAAGATGCCATGACTTGGAAATTTAGTTGTTTGGTAGAATTGGTTATGTTCCCTTTTCTCAAGTTTCTACTACAAAATCCACATGCTGAGATTGGGATGATTACTGACCAACACACGTTAGACAACAGCATGAGGATTGGAAGGCTTCATTCTCTTTGTAATTATCTGCCTGAACTGCTCCTACCACTTTCCTAAATTATTTCTATTACTAAGCCCATATATTTTCCTTATCTCCTATGAGAAGAGATGTGTGTGTGACGGGACCTGATAGGTGTGTGTGTGTACAAAACAACTTGTACATGTTAAAATCATAAGTTTACAGTGAATTGCAGTAATATTTCCCAAAGGTTCACTGCATTTTATACATCAATGAGTTTCCTACTAAATTTTAATCTATCCCCCCCATAGAGACACTTTTATTATTATCTCTGCTCAGGTATGAATGCATACATTTGGATAGCACTTTCTAAACAAATGTTCTACAATGAGTATGTGTTTCTAATACAACTACAGATATTTTTTAAATTAATTGTAAAAAAATCATAAAATTGTTTTGAGTGCTGTCAAGTAAATGGATTATTACCTTTGTCTTTTCATGTCTGGCTTCACTTGCTGTGAAAGCAGGTGGATGGGTTTAAGAACATCATTATGTTGAATACTCTGCCTAATGGTTTCTACTAAAGTGCTTGTTGCTTGTTGTTCCTCTGACAGGAGAGACAATTTCTTTTCAGAATCTAATAAGAAGAAAACAGTAATTAAGAGCACATTTATTCACTTTAATTACAGATTGTTTTCCCAGAATTGTAGCACTTTTCTACTCATTGTTTTTTTCTACTCAATATTGCCTTCCCCTTGCTAGTAAAATTTATGTGAAAATGTGACTCACTAAAAAATATTTTCCCTGTTCTCTTCAGAGAGGAGACGGGCCAACCCTTTGCTATTCCCACAAAATTACGAATTTGTGTTTAGCAATGGGATGACAGTTTGTACACCAGCTTTACCGACAGTGATACAAATGCAAAAAAGAAGGAAGGAGTCAGGGTCCCTGATGACAAAGGCATTGCGCACTAGTCCAGGAGTGTCGATTTCATAACTTCTTTATGTGGGCAAATACTCTTTACTTACTTAAACTTCTATTATTTTCTATTAAATATAGCAGAGCATAATCCTAATTGATATGAGGGTAACTCTAGAAATATTAAATGCACACATTTATATAGAATTCATAGATCAGGCCTCCCTTGTGGTGCAAGAGTTAAAGTCTCGGTGCTATCAAGCTATCACCAGCCACTATAGCATGAGTTTGATCTCCAGCCAGGGAGCTAACCCACAGGGCACAGAAGACCTCTTCTGTCTCCCCTATGGCTCCCCTCAGCAGTGTATTTTAGTAGATCTGCCTGTTCTGCTCACCATTCTGTCTCTTGTGAACCCTCTCACCCCCCACTCCGACATATCTGGCCTACACCCCAGCTTGTATACCTAAATAAATAAAAATGTTAAAAAAAAATTCATAGATTATGAAAGTGCTTCAGTGGCAAGTGGAATTGAAACATACTAACATTAAAAGCATCCATCCATAGGTAAATGAGTAAGCAAATTATGACATATACTCTGTCTATATAGTAGAATACTATTTAGCAATAAAGAAGGGACTACTGGGGGAAGAGGAGGGAGAACAGAATTAAAGAAATGAGACTATATTTTGCTTTCTAAAAGTTTTTTTCATTAATTTTTAGTATCTCTTCAAGATTCTTTCCATTTTAGTTCAAAATGAGTTGCTATAGTACTAACACATTTAACTCTGTTGGGTCTCCAACTGAGTCTTGAAGAGTATTTTTTGTGATTTTTCTGTTAAATACCAATTTGGCTAGGTATGTCCTTGGGAGTAAATTCTATGTAATAGAAAAATAATTTGGATGTGTTGATATAAAAGTCATAATTTCACTTACGTGTATATTAGTCTCAAAGATTCCAGTTTTGCTTTTCATTATTATACTTAGAATATTTGGGGGGCTGCAGATAAAAAAATTTTTTTTTTTTTAAAGATTTTTTTTTTTTTTAGAGGCATGTTTTATTTATTTATTTTATTTATACAAGCACTGGGCACAGTCAGAAGCGCGGGAGGGTGAGAGAATTCACCAGAGCCAGAGTGGGGAGCAGAGCAGGCAGAAGGGCCGAAGCACACCGCTGAGGGGAGCAGCGGGCGCCAGGAGAGGTCTGCGCGCCATGCGGGACCCTCCTCCGGTGGCCGGGGAGCAGCCGGGGATCGAACCGGCACTGCAGAGGCCGCGGGCAGCTCTGCAACCCAGCGCTCAACCGCTGCGCCACCGGGGAGGCCCTAAAAAAATTTTTTTACAAGGTGTTTAAAGGCTTATTATTCAGGAACTCTCTGAGTCAACAGAAACCACCAATTGGCTTACTCATTTACCTATGGATATTTGGGTTGTTCCTAGTTTGAGCCTTTTATGTCTAAATCTATTTTACTTACTAAAATTCCTCCATGAGACATACAGAGGTTCTCCTGGTTCCTGATGAAGGTTGATATTATCCCATAACAGCTGAATATACACAAGTTTGCTATCCTGGGACAGAGATGACAGAGGAAGCTGAAAGAAAGCAAGAGAAAGTATTAGTAACCCAAGTACAACAATTACCAATAGACCTAGCAATGCTTGATTATATAGAACAGGTAAGGACCTAAAATATTGAGCAAAAATTTTAATTTCTATTTACAGCATGATACATGTTCTTATTAATTTCTGAAGTGCAGGTTTCTCATTCTCATTTCCAAGAATGACAACTTGGTAACTGGCACAATGGCCACATGAAAAACTAATTGCCATTATTAAAAAAAAAAAAGGGCAATCATTTCTACTAACTTATTGGGTTGACTACAACTTAAGGTAAATGAGTCAAAATAGGGTTTGTAATAAGATATTACTGACACTGGTGTATGTTTGGAGTGTGGGGTATCTCTCAATATTCAATATGGTAAAATTATGAGATTCTAGGAGGTAACTGCAACAGCACAAGTAGAATAGAGGCTTTAGAGAGTCAGAAAGCCAGACTGTAATCTTGGCTTCTCATTATACTTTTTTTAATGGGATCATCTGAAATATATGAATGAGTCCATTAAATAAGGTTGCAGTTAGAATTTTAGATGGGGGGCCTCCCCGGTGGCGCAGTGGTTGAGCACTGAGTTGCGAAGCTGCCCGCAGCCTCTGCAGCGCCAGTTCGATCCCCAGCCCCCGGGTGAGGGTCCCACATGGCGCGCAGACCTCTCCTGCCGCCCGCTGCTCCCCTCAGCAGTGTACTTCTTCTGTCTGCCTGCTCTGCTCTGCTCTCCGCTCTGACTCTGGTGAATTCTCTCACCCTCCTGCACTTCTGACCGTACCCAGTGCTTGTATAAATAAATAAATAAATAAATAAATAAATAAATAAAATAAATCTTAAAAAAAAAAAGAATTTCAGATGGGAATGATAGTTCAAGAGTTCTAGCCACTCTTGCAACTAGATATGACCCTGTAACTAAGTTCAGCTCAAACAGATATATGGAAATATTAAGCGCAACTCCAGGAGAAGTCCCTAAATAAAGAAGACACATTCTTTTCTATCCATTTTTCTCCTCGTCCTCATAGCTTGTGTGTACAGTCAGTCATCATCAACCAAGTGTAGAACTTGGAAATGGAGGTCATGCACAGGTCATGCACAGTTAAGCAAAAAAAAAAAAAAAAGAATCTCAGGCCCTTAATACTGGACCATCTCTGAACCATCTATTAAAACTCTTAAATGAGAGATAAATAACCTATGTCTCATTTAGTCACTACTACATACTTTGTTACTTTTGAGTTAAGCCTCTTCCTAACCAACACCAATGTATTATTAGTAAAGAAGATGGTACCCTACCTGCACACCTCCATTACAATGTTCTGATGTTAGGATAAGTCCTGGCAAGTTACTAGGAAGGTCCAAACGTCTGAAATACCAAACGAGGTTCCAGAAAATGATTGGATGTTGATTGATGAAAGAGGATGTGTGAATCACCTGATCACCTTCATTTTCTAACAAAGACTCAAGCTCTTTACGAAGCACTAGAGGACTCAAGTAGGGCACAGAAACAGGGAGAGGATTGGGTCTTTTTCCTAAAGGATCCTTAAAAATATAAAAACAAAAAAATTATTGTTATCAGTTTAATTCTATATTGTGAATAATATTTCTAAATTAGAATATACTTCTCTCTCTACCCTTTCCAAATGAGTTATTTCAGGGCCATTGTTAATGATACAAGCAGTAGAACACCCCAATGAAAATCTAAAGAAGAAAAAACACTTTATCTGGCCTCCCGGGTGGCGCAGAAGGTTGAGCGCAGAACTGTGAAGCTGTCCGCAGGCTCTGCAGAGCCGGTTCGATTCCTGGCCAGCCAGGGAGATTCCCACATGGCATGGCAGACCTCTCCTGTCTCGCCCGCTGGTCCCCTCAGCAGTGTATTTTGGTCCTTCTGCCTGTTCTGCTCCCTGCTCTGTCTCTGGTGAATTCTCTCACCCTTCCGCACCTTTGGCCTGTACCCCAGTGCTTGTATAAATTAAAAAAAAAACAACACTTTATCATAAGTATTCTTCAGTTAAATGATTAAAAGAGAAATTAATAATCTATGTAACAGGCCCCAATTTAAATAAGGTAGTTTCCTTTACCAGCATGACAGAGCAATGGCTTATATATGATTTTTCCTTTTCAATGTTTTATAAAGAAATAATTGCATTTCAGATGCAAATAATACCAAAAAATGTGTAACTTTTATCTTCCCCCTACAACTCTAAATAGATGGGGACAAGATTTTGTGTTAATATTCTTTGATCTCTTTTAAAACTGTATCTAATTTATTTTCACATTAGATCACAACAAAATCTAAAGAGCAGTTTCATGAATCAAACAAAATAACAAATGCAAAAAAGACCAACCTAGACCTTATAAGTTGTGTATATCATAATCAGAAAAAGTTTATGACCAACTCATTAATAAGTACCCCTGGCTGCCCAAATTGAGGTCTCCAAATATCATTTTGTTCTAAAAAGAATCAGGGTTTCTTAGAGAATGGCTGATTGTAGTTTGGAGAAGGAAATCTTTAACATGAACATGAAAAATTTTGTTATATAAAAGAAAGCAAGGAAACTTTAATAAAAGAAATTACAAAAAAGGGCCTCCCCTGGTGGCGCAGCGGTTGAGCGCCAGGCTGCAAGGCTGCGCGCAGCCTCTGCAGCGCCGGTTCGTTTCCCGGCTGCCGGTGAGGGTCCCACAAAAAAAAAAAAAAAAAAAAAAATTACAAAAAGGTTACTAGAGTTGGTCAAAGGGTTCAAGGCACCGATTTATATAGGTTTCTATCTCAATAAAGATGGGATGAATATAAATACCAATAAAGATAACAACAAAGGATAGAAACATTTAATTCAGTGAGTGTCTTATACCCTACTTCCCCAAATCAATTGATGATTGGACACTGCTAGGAACTCAACTTGTTACTCTGAAAATTGGTAAGTAAAAAAAAATTTAAACTTTTCTCCTGCTTTCTAACATAAACTGCATCTTTACAAAACCAAACAGAAGACATGGGGAAGTTTTTATGCCATATAATAAATAAGAAATGACAGATTTAGTTTACTGAGTGCTTTGATCTTGGCTTTGAGAATTTTTAAAAGTTCTTACCTATTTATGAAAAATTCTTATCAATTTTCATGTGATTGAAGTAAATCTACCACAGAAGAATATATGCTGTTCTAATTAATACTTACATGAACATACAATATCACTACATGTTGTTACATACCAAAACTTCCTGCAGACTGTTTGGAAGACTAACTGTTGAAATGCCATGAAATGGTCGCTGGGAGAAGTCAATATTTTGCAAAGGACCTCCAACACTGTGACTTCGAGTCAAAGATACATTTCGCTTTGATAAACTATTAGGCACAGGTGAAATTTTCATAGTTTGGACATCTTCACTGGCTTTCTTTATTTCATCACTTCAAAAAAATGAAGAAGAAATGCTGTTTGTGCTGTAAAACAACCTAAAATCTAGAGCTAGAGTATTTTCTAGAATGAATGGCATTTGCAAATATATCTGAGAAGAGTCAGTAACACCTCATGAGAATTAAATTTTCTTTAGGCATTTTTGTAAATATGATCAGAAGAGGCGTATGGAGTACATGACTGGTGAATGATGAGAAGAAGACATATGGTAGAAAACAGGTATTATTTTAAAAGATTAAGCTGCCCATTCAGGTGCTTTATTCAAATGTTATTTAATTCTTATGAAACAAAATCACCTAGAAATATAGTGAATGAAAATAAGTATTAATCTCTACCATGACACAATCCACCCGAGAATAGAGACCAGATCCGATTTACATTTTAAATTATAGTGCTCAGCATAATAGTATACTATAGGCTCTCAATAAATGTTTGACTCATTCAATAGTTAAGAATAAAGAATACATTTCATAGTAAAAAGAATATAACCCTAGAAACTGGCAATAACTACACTAAACAGGGAAATCCTTTTACTAAGTCGATAAGTTCAATTTGTAAAAGACCATTGAAAACATTAAACATGATTTCAAGTGGCTTATCATCACATTAATTTGTTAGATATTTAAGCAATTATTAAGCAATTAAGCAAAATTAAGCAATATTTGGTAGAAAAATGAGTCAGGCTGTCTTTAAAAAATGTAATTGTTGGGGCCTCTCTAGGAGCAGGCAGTTGAGCGCAGCACTGTGAAGTTGTCCGCAGCCTCTGCAGTGCCAGTTTGATCCCTGCCAGCCACAGAGCAACCCACATGGTGCAGCAGACCTCTCCTGTCTCGCCCGCTGCTCCCCTCAGCAGTGTATTTCAGTCAGTCTGTCTATTCTGTTCCCTGTTCTGTCATTGGTGAATCCTCTCACCCTCCTGCACATCTGGCCGGTTCTTGTATAAATAAAATAAATCTTTTTTAAAAAATGTAATTGTTATGAGGCTACCCAATATTTTATAAAGAATTCTCTGTACCCTCTGGTACCTTGATTCAACTGCAGCGTTTGTTTCTTCAGTTATGGTCTGGTTAGGTTTTGGGAAATCCATAAAGTTGATTAAGTCAGGTTCTGCTGAATTGGATACAGGTTTGTGCTCCAAAGGTTCACTTGCCAATGGAATACTGCCACTTTGTAAACTGTCACCAGAGGTACTTGGTTTCAGGAAAAAGCTAAATGTGGAGCAGATCCAAAAAAAGTCTTTAAATATCTTGAAGTCCTCTATATTCCATCATATTTAGAAGCATTTTATGGTAAAGCAGTCATTAATGAATTATACAATCCATAAGTGAAACACTGCCTGTTGCTGACATGTATACATTGCTACTCTCATTCTCTCTCCCCTACTTCTTCTAAACTTTTCAAACAAAAAGGTCTAGAGAAGGTTACAGTTCACAGTAAGATCTTTCCAGTTTCTGAGAGCCATTCAACGAAGCCATGAAGCAAGCAAGCTAAGCATTCCTGTAATTGTTTATAATACATCCCCCCCTTATAAATCTGTTTTGTTTCTAGTCATTACTTCTCCCTTCTATTCATTATATACAAAGTTTAGCCCTAACAATTAACTACCACTGATAATCATATTAAATAAAATGGAAAGTAGTCTCCTACATTTCTAGTATATTCTGCTTATTTACTGAATGTGAAGGCGAGAAGGAAAAGGGTCACCTGAGCATAACACGACTATTTTCTCTACCTCCAGGAGTCTTGACTTTCAGCAGGCACTCAACCTCTTAAGGGAGCTTTTATGATACTAACCTTGCAGAGCCTCTCAAGTCTTTAAATTCTATATTGAGAAGAGGCAAAAAGTTGCTTTTACAAAATGGACAGGTTGTATTCAAATTTGAGTCATCTGCCATCCATCCAGCCATAATTTCTTCATCATAAACTAAAGCTTCACACGTTCTGCACTGTGAACAACTTGACATCAAAACCTAAGGGCACAAAAGCGCAGACAGTGAGTACCTCTACAGTGAAAATTAATCTTAATAGGCCATTCTCTTGAGAGAGATGTAGAATTTCATTTATTTTCTTGATCAATTTTACAATTAGCAGCTTAATTACTTTATAAGAAGAACTACCATTTTATTGCCTGGACTACATATCAAACATTCAACAAAATCACTTATTTTATTCTGTCCACAAGGATGGGTATCATAGAATTCTGTTAAATGCCATTCTGAAATAAAAATATATTTAGTCACTTTATCATAGGCAGAATAAGGAACTTTTACCTCCATTGCACAATTCTGATAGATGCTAGACATGCTAGTATTTTGAGAACCATGGTCTGATTTTTCAAACTCTTGCCCTTTTATGCCTCTTGAAAACAGAACTTCACCTGGAAAGAAGTAAACATCATAAAACATTATGTATGTGACTATCCTTATCCTTTGGAAATCTGTAGTAAAGTATTTAGGAGGAAAGTATGAAGTCCGCAGTTTATTTTCAAATGGTCCAGTATAAACATGTATGTATGTACACAGAGATAAAAGCAACATCAGTTTAGTAAATCTAGATGGACTGTTCACTATAGGATTCTTTCAATTTCACTCAGGACAATCTGAAATTTTTCATAATGGAAAGAAAGAAAAAAATGAATGTAATTACAATTTTAAAAAGTGAACCAGGTACTCTTAATCCTAACACACATTTGCCTAATTAACCCTAAAAAGTCTTAAATGCCCCATCTCACAGATTTCATATCAATATGGAATCCATCTTGAAACTGTTAGCCTAGCGTTTGGACATTTGTATTTTGAAATGAATTTTCCAGTTGATACTGATGGGCAATATAGTTTGAGAACTAATGATATAATCCACAAATACATGTAACTACAAATAAACTGTGACTGTAGTACTTATACATCATATAAAAGTGGCTATTAAAAATCAGATCATCTCCAAAAATGGGTCATATTAATCAGCATGTGGTAGGGGATGAAAACGCCTGGGTAAATAAATTAGGACAATCCCCGCCCCCCCATACCTGTTGGGTAATGCAGTTTTCCTACATCTCCACTGCTGCTGCTACTGCCAAGGCTTGTGTTGCTCTGCGTAAGTTCACTGGGGACCAACCCTGAGATACTTGTGTTGGGTGATGTATTTTCCCCCAAAATATGGTCTTCAAGGCCAGCTGGGAAGCTGTAATCTCTACCAGTTTCCTCCTTTAAACAAAAAGAATAAACCCCACATACATAAATAGCATCTTTCCCAATGGGAAATATTCACTCTACCCTTTTATGAATTAAACTTCTTTCAAGCAATGACCTAATTTTTCTTTACATTTAAAAATACATACTTTAATAAGTATATAGCATATAAACAATTAGGTAAGTTTGTGGAGAAGCTAACCAGATACATACAGAAGGAGATACAAGTGTCCCTCTACATTTTCTATATTTCCTTTTTTTTAGAGTATATATTAAAACTGTTTAATTTACACAACTTCTCATTTGTCATTTTGGAATTCCTATACTGTACGGACTATTCATTTGCCTGATGACAAACAGCAGTCACATCGTGAGTGATTATTCTGGAAGTCCACGCTGGACAAATCAATTTCTGCTTGAGACACAAGTTTCCCCCTGTATTTCTGAGGTAATGTTTTTACTATTTCTGCAGGGTCTGCTAGGTCCTAATACATCAGCCAATCTGGTGATTTACTTCCTCTAGAATGCTGTGAAATTGAAGAAGAGTGAGATGATAGTTCTGATGATCCTAAATGCTTCTGATACATTGGGTTTTGGATTGACTCTTCTGTCTGGGAACCTTATTAACGGAGTATATATATGTGGCTTCACTACCTGACGACCCTGCTGGTAGTCACCATTTTGCTGCCCGTCATGACCCTCAAGTTTATGGCTCAATATTTTGAGGTTATGTCGTGCCCTGCTGTTATATGACGAGTGTGGGATGTCTTTCAATATTCAGTACTGTAAAATGATGGGACGCTAGGAGATCACTGTCACCAACAGAATCAGGAATCCCAGCATAAAGCAGAAAAGGGGCTTCAGAGTCATATTGTCAAGAGTATGATCTTGGGTCTCCATTACTTAATGAGGTATGTGACCCTGCAGAAATTGCTTTTTGAACTTTTCATTAAATTATCTGAAAAAATATGAATAATTTGAGTCCTTAAAATAAGGTTGTTCAGATTCTAGTTCTCAATCATTTTTGAAGTTTTTGCTTTTAACCTGAACTGGACTAGATCCTAAATTTTTTAATATCTGCTATAACTTTCCAACTTTATTTATAGTTTTTCCCTAATCTTTTTGGTTTGGATTGATTGAAAACTAAAACTTTTTTTCTGAAACCATGTAAGCTTGAAACGGAGAATTTGATATTAACTTCCTTTGCCTTAGCTAATATATAATATTTAAGATGTCGCCTCACGCCATGTGGATGAGTCAGCAGACATGCTGAGTCTTTCCCATGTATACAGGAGATGTATATGTCATTAAAATCTTATTTTTTTCTCTTAAAAATAAAAAGAAAAATAAGGGCGCACAGGGGACTGAGGTGATGGTGCACGGGTGCCTTGGTGAAGGAAACTATGGGGACTACACCTGAGGGAGTGGGGGGGAAGTAAATATTGTTTAAAAATGAACAATGATGTAAAAAATTAAAAAAAAAATGTAAAAAAAAAAATGAAAAATAAGGTTGTTTTGTGAGACTTTCCACTAGCAATATAAAAATTGTTCAGAACTATCACTATCAGATATCATTTTTTTTTTTTTTTGGAAACCGCCCCCTCTCTTCTAAGATACTGTCCTTTTCTTTGCTGTTATAGTGGTTAAGAGTATGACCCTAGAGCCAACTTCCCAAATTCTAGTTTTGCCACTCACTAGCTGTGTGATCTGTAGAAGTTAATTAACCTCTGTGAATCTCAGATACCTCACTGAAGACTGGATAACTGTAGTACCATGGGGTTGTTATGAAATATATAACCTATGACAGTAACGAGAAAATAGTGCCAACAATAATAATGACACTTATAGAAGTCTATCTCTTCTACTAAAGTATAAAACAAATAAGCAAAATTTACCCACTCATATTTTATAAAAATATATAATGACTACCATATTAAAACAATCTTTAAAAAAAATTAACTATTTTTGTTTTACAGTATTAAATCCATGGATTGAGCTGCAGAGTGATTTCATATATATTAAAAACAAAACAGATAACAGTTATTTTAAAAATGAAGTACTATCTGACATGGTATTAATATTAAATTCAAACATTAATCATAAGTGCTTTCAAAGAAATAATCTTAAATGTGTTAGTTTACACTGATCTACAGAATTAGCTTCTGATATTCTATTTCTTCATTACTAATTTGCTTACATGTATGTCCAAGTCATTTCAAGAAATAGGGTATGCATAAAATTTTAAAATATAGAAATTACAGTTATCAGAAATCACAAAATAATTTATATAGAGAGAAATACTACAAACATTCTAACCTCAGATTGAGTATACACATAAAACATTCTTACCTCGTCATCTGAGTAGTTGTAGGCAGATGCTACAGCTACCCACATCTTACTGGCAACTGTTGCTGCTTGTTTCATACTAGATTTTAGCACATCCATCTTAGGCCCCGAGAGTATATTATCCAGCTTTAGACCTGACAAAGAATTTACCACAGAACCCAATGAGCCATGTGGTGAAGAACGCACCAGTGCTGATAAAGAACTTGTACGATCTTTATGAGTTCGAGTAGGAGTCTGCTGCTTCAAACGCCCAGTAAAAGTTTTAGACTTGGACACTGCAAGGGAGTTCTTTTCATTTTCAGGATTTTCCTGTGCTGGCGGAGTATGATCTAAAGGTAGGCTTGATCTCCTATCTAAAGGGTGAATAAATGCAGTGGTAGTGGCAGACTCTTTGCTTCCTTCTCTGTGCAATTCCATACTAGAAGACTTGCTGCCCAGAGGACTTTTCAGGTTCATGTAGCTTTCAATTTCATCAGCCAGATTCCGGGCAATAACTGGAGAAAATTTATCTTCAGAATCAGGAGATTTTTCTCCTACACATTCAGTAGCTAAAAGAGACAAAGGATCTAGTCCAGTTTCAACATCTTCTCTCTCAATAACTTTAGCAACACCATATAAACTACCTCTCTTATTCATTGGATCTTTGGATCCTGCCTTTAAGTCTATGGATTGATCATTACTACTAGTATTTTGTAGACTGTCATGTGTATCCTTTGTCATACTAGTTTTAGCTATACTGTCATCAGCCACAGGCTCTACAAGCTCTTGGCTTTCCTCTAGCATCTCTAACACTGAAGATCTGTGTTCAGAATCCCACATGCTCTCAGACATATGAGTCCTAGTATCAGCTAGATGATAGTTAGCACTCTCAAAGCTATGGGCTCTTGAAAGATGAAGTGAAGAAGTCTTAGGATATGTCAATGCTGCTGTGAGAATCTTGGCATCTGCTCCCATCATGATAGCCACTTCACTTGAATTCAAATCCAAACTGCTCTTCTTAAGCAACATTCCTGCTCGACTTTCAGAACTAAAACTACAACTCCTCTCTGGAAAATGCTTTTGTCTTTTTTCTCTATCTCCATTTTTCTTGAGATTAGTAACTTCACCAAAGCCTGTATCTTCAACTGGATCTTGAGTAGACAATAGCACATTCGATGTACTACCTAAAAGAAGCACAGTATGAAAAATCAATGTTTTCTCTTGTAAATTTTATATAAATATTTTGCTAATTTTGATAGTGACATATACCAGACTATAAGATTCAGAAATTATAAAAATTAGAACTTATATAAAATTAGAACTTATTGAGAAAACACTCCAAAAAAGCCCCACACATTTAACCCTGTCTCCCAGAGATGATACTTTAATGTATAATCTGCATTTTATCCTCTATGCATACATACATTCATTACAGAAAAAGATCATGCAATATATGTTGTATATACTATATTGTTCACTATATTTATCAGAATAACTCTATAAACTCTCTTACATTTTAAGAGAGTTATAGTCACTTAAATATATTCTGCATTAAATACAGCACACCTAAATAGAAATAATCTACTTAATTTTAATATATCTAATTCATCAAATACTTGCCAGTTATATATTACTGTGCAAGGCAAATACATAGTCATGTATGAATTATGTATTTGCTATAGTAAAAATCTTTCTGTTCCAAAGTAAAATAATCTAAATAGAGTGCTGAGAATCCAAGGCTGATAAAATTGAAGTAGCTAAAAAAAGGTTCAGATACATTCATTCCTGCAACAAATATCTAAGTGTCTATTAGCAATCTCTATGTGAGATGCTAGGAAAACAATGTTAGTCTTGTGTGATTAAGTGGAACAAAATTATGTCAGTAACTAAAGAAATATTCCCCAGCTTTTGGGAAAGCAAGTAGTCTTTCTACTCCTTGCTACCAAGCAATTTTTTTTCCACTCCAAGACCAAAAGCTATTTCTTATTTGAATTATCATCAGAACTTAAGTGTTCCCATTCATATTTAGGATTCTGATTTGTTTTTTTTAAAAACATAGTGAGGGGTCTCCCTGATGGCGCAAGGGGATAAGTCGCAGCACCATGAAGCTATCCGCAGCCACTGCAGCATGAGTTGGATCTTGGACCAGGGAGGTGACCCACATGGTGCCGCAGACCTCTCCTGACTCACCCACTACACTCCCCTCAGCAGTGTATTTCAGTCAATCTGCTTGTTCTGGTCCCCACTCTGTATCTGGTGAATCCTCCCACCCCCTGCACCTCTGGAATGTACCCCAGTTCTTGCATGCGAAAATAAATCTTCAAAAAAAAAAAAAAAAAAAAAAAACCATAAGGAACTGGGAGTTTTAAGGGAGTCTTTGACAAATTCTGTTTCTTAATCTTCTAAATGGATTTAAAGTCTTTTTAGTCTTCTAAATTGGTACCAACAAATAATCATAATTATATCAATTAACAGAACTAGTAATAAGCAGTTAGGGACACGGTGATAGCTTTCAGGAGAATTAAATTAGACTGCTTTACAAATCCAAAATTTGAACCTTCTTTGAAAACTTTTACCAATAATTGGGTTAAGTCTCAGCGCTACCACCACAAAGGCCCACCTCTACAGCCTGAGTTCAATCCCTGGCCAGGGAGCTAGCCCACATGGTGCAGCACACCTCTCCTGTCTTGCCTGCTGCTCCCCTTAGCAGTGTAGTTCAGTGGATCTGTCTGTTCTGCTCCCCACTCTGTTTCTCGTGAATCCTCTTATTCCCCATCCCCCACCTCTGCCTTGTACCCCAGTTCTATGCAAAAATAAAAATATCTTTGCAAATTTACTGGTTCTTGCAATATTTCCAGGAATTCAGTGGTACATTTGTGAGAACAATTTTAAAATAAAATTTATTTTGATATACTGTGAAGAATCCCAGTACTACCACCTTTTGACTAAATAGAGTAAATCTTTCAAGATTAAGCTGAACTATAGAAATAAGTAAACAGGGGAGGAAACATATCAGTTCCCAGACCACATCCATCTCAATATTCTAAAATTTTTTTAAATTTTAAACCTCTGGCAAAGAAAATTCTGCCTTTTTTTTTTTAAACTTGCTATCAGTAAGTTGGGAAAATTGGATATAGAACAAAAATACTAAATTTTTTTTAAAGATTCATTCATTTATGCATACTGGGGTACAGGCCAGAGGTGGCGGGGGCGGGGTGAGAGAATTCACCAGAGACAGAGTGGGGAACAGAACAGGCAGACTGACTGAAAAATACTGCTGAGGGGAGCAGCGGGCGAGCGAGAAGAGGTCTGCTGCGCCATGTGGCTAGCTCCCCGGCTGGGGATTGAACTTGTGCTGCAGAGGCTGCAGACAGCCTCATAGGTTGCATCTCAACCCCTTGCGGCACCAGGGAGGCCTCTAATTATTTTTTCAAAAAGCCTTCAAACTCCATCTCTTGAACACAACCCAAAAAATAAAACAAACTCAACTTGTTATCACAGTAAATAAAAAAGGAAAAGATTAGGAACCAGGAGTAATTTCTACATCAATTTAAGATACGGAAAAAACCAATTTCCATAAAATTATATAATATATACACATAAGACAGTTGATCTTAGAGAAGTGAAGGGCAAAGGACTCAAGCTAATTTCATTGTCCTTTAAAATGATATACTTAGTTGTATGCCTTAAAGGTGCTGGAACATAACTGAAACTAATAAACTCAAATTCAAGGAGTCACATGCAACAGACTACTCATTACAAGTACTTAATCACCAACAAGAAGTGACTCTGGATGCCTATAATAACTGCATCAAACTTCAAGACCCACTGGCATGTTTGTGTAGAGCCTAAGTGATGTGAATCTTTTCTCCCATTTCTCTTCAGCAATAGGGACTATGCTGTCACACATTAAGTCCTCTGGGATTCAATCACATCACTGTTCTTGAATAGAGGAAGCCCTACAGTCCTTTCCTCTCTCACTATCTACGATGAGAAAGAGGCACCAAACTCAGAATAGACACTAAAACAAAAAAAGGTTTCCCACTAACAAACACACTAAATAGCCTTCCTTTAAAACATTAAGTATCTTTAAATAACAACTATTTTAACTTTTTTTTTAAACTCCATTTGTAAGATTTAAACATACTTTTGGCTCTTTAGCATGTTCATTACAACTAAGTCATCAATTTAGTATCAATAGACACATTTATGCCTGAAGAAGTACATTCCAAATATTTATTAATCAATATGTAGAGGGCCTCCCCGGTGGCGCAGCGGTTGAGCGCTGGGTTGCGAAGCTGCCCACAGCCTCTGCAGCGCCGGTTCGATCCCCGGCTGCTCCCCAGCCACCAGAGGAGGGTCCCACATGGCGCGCAGACCTCTCCTGCCACCCGCTGCTCCCCTCAGCAGTGTACTTCAGTCCTTCTGCCTGCTCTGCTCCCCGCTCTGGCTCTGGTGAATTCTCTCGCCCTCCCGTGCTTCTGACTGTACCCAGTGCTTGTATGTATAAATCAATCAATCAATCAATCAATCAATAAACAAATCTTTAAAAAAAAAAAAAAAAAAAAAAAAAAAATCAATATGTAGAGACTCACCAATGCTGCTTTTCCTGCCATTGACATCAAATATACCAGACGGAGCTTTCACAATACTGCTGCCCCAAGCAGGGGGCTCAGTAGGACTCTGGGCCTCTGCATTAGGTTGTGAATGTTTTGCCATAACAGCAGAGAGATCACACAGTTCTGGGGGGGAAAAAATATCTGGATGTTAGCATTTCACTTTTGCTAATATTGAACAGAAAATATATACTGATTTTATATAGTTTATGTATTTTTCCCCAAGAGGGGCAAACACATGACTATTTCATTACTGACTTATATGTCTGACAATTTCAATGTTGACCATATTGACTGAAATACTTACTTTATTTTAGTATTTAATAATGCTAATGTCAGCATTCTTGAGTGGATAAAGGCTTTAACCTTCAGTTATACTAATCACTTAAAAGTAGAAGAGGGACTTGCTTCTGCAAAGCTCTGGAGCATAAAACAAGTAACATCATCATTAAAGAAAGTGTTTTGTATGAGAGGATAGGAAGATCATCTTCTTATCACAAAGCCAAAATATTCCTCTATATTTCCATAAAATGATTACTACAAATCAGCTCAATGAGGCCCAGAAAATTGGAAAAAAAAAACAAAAAACAAAAACAAAACCGGGCCTCCCCGGTGGCACAGCGGTTGAGCACTGGGTTGCGAGGCTGCCCGCAGCCTCTGCAGCACTGGTTCAATACCCGGCTGCTCCCCGGCCACCAGAGGAGGGTCCCACATGGCGCGCAGACCTCTCCTGCTGCCCGCTGCTCCCCTCAGCAGTGTATTTCATCGGTCTGCCTGCTCTGCTCCCCGCTCTGGCTCTGGTGAATTCTCTCGCCCTCCCGCGCTTCTGACTGTGCCTAGTGCTTGTATAAATAAATAAAAATAAATCTTAAAAAGAAAGGGGGTACTTAAAAATTAAATATTAAAAAAAAAAACAAACACCAAAAACCACAGGAAAAACCACACAGACTTTATTTAACCTACCAATCAAAAATATCCAGTTAGATAACTGAAGTACTTCAAATGAAAGAGCACTTTAAAATAGGGGCACTGCAAAATAAATTTGATGACTCAAAAGTTTAGTTCTAGTTCTGTTACAAAGAAGCCATGCAATAGTGGCAAATGATACTTCAATGGGATACTATTTTCTGTAAAATCAAGGTCTGACCTACAGAATCTATAAAGATTGGAAAATTCATAGATACCCAAACCTATCTCATGTAACAGTACATAGACAGTGTTGTACAAGCCCAGACCTTACATTTTTTGAAATTATCACCAAAATTATCATAAAAGACTTTTAAGTAACATAGGTAATTTTCTAAGTATAGCTAATAAATATCAATACATAACCTTCTGTTTGCACTTTTGTTTTAGTTATCAGTTCTCTTGCTATTTGTTCTTCTGACACATGAATTTCTGTATCATCTTTTATAAGTTCATCCTTAGAACCATAGCCTTGATCAGACTGACCACCTGTTAAAAAAAATGCAGACTTATATTTAAATATTTTCAGATTTACAGTTATAAAATGTAAAACAATTCTATTGATCTGTACAATGAAACTTAAAGAAAAGAAAGGCAAGAAAGCTCACAAAGCACAATAGGCCATTTTAAACAAAGAAAACAAGCAAAGAACAGTTGAAACAGAACATCAAAGGACACTACACACTTAAAGCACTGAACTCTTTAATTTCAAGTACAAACTGCAAATTAACAGATCTGGACAAGATGCTCTCACAAGTTTTTTAGAGCGTGTCTACCTCTTTGTGCAACAAAGAAGAGGAAATAAACATATCTGCACAAAGAAATGCAGGGATAATAAAATCAGAAACAATAAAAATTGTCACAAAGGGTGGGGGAAAAACAGGATGGAAGGGATAGAGAAAGAAGAAACTTCTTTAACTGTGGTTTCCTGTATACATTTTATTTTTGGAATGTATTACTTCCTACATGTTCAAAAAATCAATTCAACAAGCTGGGGTAGGAGAGAAAAGAGAACGAAAATTGAATGCACACAGTAACAAATGAAACCAACTAAATTTCACAGGAATAACATAATCACACTAAAATGATTGTGGGAAAACCAATCCTTACTTTTGAACACATTATTTTGAGTCTTTACCTTAAGAAGGGGGAGAGGAGGTCTGCGGGGAGTGGAAGGTTGGGGTAAAAAGTATCCTGAGCTCCTGAGGAAGGTTTTTGTTCTCACAGGAGGAGGGGTTTAAGAATTCTGAAATTATTTTATTTGTACTTTAGGCCTCAGGAAATGAGTTAAATGTGATGATGATTTGGGAGGCAAGATTCTTACTGTGGAAGAAGGAATTTTTTTTAATTAAATAGAATAAAGTAAATCAAAGGCTCACTGGAGGCTCTATGAGGCTCATTAGAATTGCAGGTATTTCCAATACACACACATACATACATGCATGTATACATACATATTTTCTAGCTCTGCTGGAAAAGTCAAGAAGCAGTAATACTGTGACAGCAATAAGCACAAGTAGGGCCCAGATCTTGGTTTCTAAGATCTATTCTTTATTAATAGGAATCTGGAATCCTTAAATTATGGCTGATTGCAGAGCTCAAGAAGGGAAGGCACAAAAATGATCCAAAAGCATTTTACTGTATATAAGAAAGCAAAGCTCAAACAACATGATGGGGGATGTCTGAAAACATACAATATATCATCTTAGAAAGGTAGAGGGACAAAAAGTTGGCAAAATCACCACTCTTAACTTTCATAGTAGAGACTAGTTCTGGCAAGAATCATCAATGAATGTGATATTTAGAAGAGAAGCTGTGATGAGAAAGAGGATATTAACTAAATGGTAGTGTGAAAACTAGACGGTCACAGGCAAGAGTGAAGTTAGACCACTATCTGACATCATAGACAAAAATTAATTCAAAATGGATTGGAAAAGAAAGAAAGAGGGGAAAAAAGAAGGGAAAAGCAGATTGAAGACTTGGATGTAAGAATTGAAACCATAAAAACATAGAAGAAAACAGGCAATATGTTGCTTAACAATAACAAATGAGATGCTTTTGGGGAAAAGAAAAGCAAAAATAAACTATAAGTGGTTTGACTACATCACACTAAAAAGCTTCTGCACAGTGAAAGGACATACTGCTGAATGGGAGATGATATTTGCACATCACACATCTGACAAGAGGTTAGTATCCAAAATACATAAAGAACTCTGGGCCTCCCCTGTGGCGCAGCGGTTGAGCGCTGGGTTGTGATGCTGCCGGCAGCCTCTGCAGCACAGGTTCGATCCCCAGCTGCTCCCCGGCCACCAGAGGAGGGTCCCACATGGCGCGCAGACCTCTCCTGCCGCCCGCTGCTCCCCTCAGCAGTGTACTTCGGTCCTTCTGCCTGCTCTGCTCCCCGCTCTGGCTCTGGTGAATTCTCTCACCCTCCCGCGCTTCTGACTGTACCCAGTGCTTGTATAAATAAATAAATAAACAAATAAATCTTTAAAAAAAAAAAAAAAAAAAAACAAAATACATAAAGAACTCATAAAACTCAACAACAAAACCCAAATTTGATTAGAAAATGGGCAGATGATCTGAATAGACACTCCTCTAAAGAAGACATACAGACGGACAATAGGCACATAAGATGCTCATCATCATGTTATTATTAGCAAAATGCAAATCAAAATACAAAGAGATATCAACTCACACCTGTGAGAATGGCTATTATCCAAAGACAAGAAACAAGAAGTGTTGGGGAAGATGTGGAGAGAAGGGAACATTTGCACACTATTGGTGGAAAAGTAAATATTATAGCTACTATGAAAAGCAGTACAGAGATTCCTCAAAAAATTAAAAACAGAAATTCCATGATCTAGTTGTTCCATTCTGAGTATTTAACCAAAAAATAAAAAATTTGAAGGGTTATCTGTTTCCTGCATGTTCAATGCAGAACTGTACACAACAGCCAAGATCTGGAAACAACCTAAGTGCCCACTGGAAGATAATGGGATAAAGAAGGTATGTTATATATGCACAATGGAATACTACTTAGTCATAAAAAGGATGAAATCCTGCAATTTTCAGCAACATGGATTATTCTTAATGAAATAAGCCATACAAAGAAAGACAAAAAGGACATAATTGTATAGTCTCAGGGTATCTTCATATCTGCAAGGGGGACAACAGTAACAGAGAAACCAAACAATACTAACATGTTAATCAAAATTGACATGACCAGCTAGGGGCAAACACACCATGTGTACCTCTGGATGTGACTGTTTGAGGATACATCATTTTGAAAATAAAGGAACGAATGCATAACCTAATCTGATCACAGGTAACATCAGACAAACTCAGTTGAGAAACATTCACAAAATAACTAGACTGAATTCTTCAAAAAAGCTGAAGTATAAAAGGTAAAGGTTGAGGAACTGTGCCAGGTTAAAGACAACTGAAGACAGGGCAGTAAAGTACAACCAAAGACAGTACAACAATTGACAAAACTGAAATATAGACAACACATTAAAGTTGTATATCATTATTTTCCTGAATTTGGTATCTATACTGTGATTATATAAAATATCACTGAAGTTATTAAGAGTAAAAGGGGCAAGATGTACATACCCTGCCCTCACATGATTTAGAGGAAAAAATATGTATTTTATAAAGAAAACAATAAAGCAAATGTGGCAAGCTAAAGGTGAATGAATCTAAATATGAGTTTGCTCTACTATTCATGCAACATTTCTTTTAAGTCTGAATAGATTTCAAGAAAAAGCTTTTTAAAGTCTACTTTGGCTTTAAAATTCTATTATTTAACATTGAAATTAAACTGAAACTAAAACCAGAAAATCATTATAATCTAGTATAATATACTAGAGAATCATTATAAAGGATGCCAATGGAAAACACGAAAAATAGTAATGCCTTCCACTTTCTGCCATCACCACTCAAGCTATGGGTTTAAAAACCTTAAATACTAGTTCAGATACTTTTTATTGGCTCGCCTCATGAAATTAACACTAGCCTGGGCACTGAGTAAATTGATTAAACCTAGGTAAGTCCCTGAAAAAAAGCTAAGTGACTCACTATCAAGTACCAAGCAGAAATATTCTGAGACAATCCTTAATGAAAAAGTAATTTTAGCATCTGGGCTGTAAGTCTTTAAAAGTATCAAATGGCAGCATCAGAAACTGTATAGAGACACTTAATCCCTACAAATTCAGTATCATAGCTTCCTTCTGATATTTGAAATGTGGCTGAAAAGAAACATATAGGAAATAGGGATCTGAAGTACTTTCCCCTATTGTTAGACTCTTTATGTCAATTATCCAGAATCACTACATCATTTTCTCCCCACTAAAGGCCTGATTTGCCTCTATAATGAAACAAGTTAAAAAAAATCTAGAGTTAAGCAAATTGCTTTATTACTATAATAATTATTATTATTATTATTTTGTAATGATCTCATGCCACAAAATTATTTTCTTGGTTTTTCATAAATGAAATCCATTTCTTTGTAAGTATTAGGGGAAAGGTTCAGGAGGACATAAAATAAGGTAGTTTAAAATGAAAGTCTCATAAAACTTCCTACTTTTTACTTGGTAGAAAGCTAATTTACAAACAGGATTGTGACCTAATAGCTACATGTTGACTTCCAATGACTTATATACATGCTTCTATAATTATGTGGGTAGTTTTAAGTACAAGAATTCAAGTGCAGCAGTTCTACCCTCCTGTGACTATGCAGGGGCCTCTTTTCCTGCTCCTTTTCCTAATAAACGTGTTGTTTTAAAATGTGAAAACAGGACACCTCCCTGGTGTCCTAGGGGTTAAGTCTTAGCACTATCACCACTATGGCCTGAGTTAGATCCCCAGCCAGGGAGCTACCCACTGGCACAGTAGACCTCTCCTGTCTCACTCGTTGCTCCCCTCAGCAGTGTATTTCAGTTAGTCTGCCTGTTCCACTCCCCACTTTGTCTCTGGTGAATCCTCTCAACCCCCACACCTCTGGCCTGTACCCCAGCTCTTATATGCATAAATAAATAAATAAATAAATAATTTTAATGAATAAATAAAAATCAAATGTAAAAACAATAAAACAAAAAGAATTCAAGTACAATTTAAGTAAAAAGCAGCCTCAATATCTGAAATACTGAAATCTTTAATACCCATATAAAACTATTGATAAAATGATGCTACAAACCAATCTCAAAATAAAAAGTACATCAAGGCACAGTTTATTTTCAAATAAGATAACACATTACTTTGCAAATTGACCATAGAATGTTCAGTTGGATATTTGATTAAACTGATCCAAAGGAGGTAAAGTCAAGAAAACTAAAGTTGTTTTGTACTTGTAACAATACTTAAAATATAACAAAAGATCTCTCCCCAACCCTTGCATGTCAGCAAATTTAACCTAAGAAATGGGAATTTACCTGAAGTGGTTAACATTCAAGGGTAGAATTAATGCACACGTGTATCCATAGCTTCACGTCATACAAGTCTGTCTGCACCCCACACCATGACAGCCAAGGACAAATGCAGCACCAAGAACAGCACAGAGCAAAAAGCAGAGCAACAAAGAGCAGAGAAAAGGAAACTTCAGTCATTGAGACAAGTTCATCAGATGAAGCACAGGAATTAGAATTCTTTTTAAAGAAAAGCTTGAAATATTAACAATAACAACAACAAAGGGGAAACAACACAAGAAGAAGGATGGGCAACACATATATATCTGCTCAATGTGCCACTTGAATTACACTTATTTCTAACTTCAGAGGACAGAGGTTATACTCACAGCCCTGTAAAAATAGTTTCAGAATTTTCTCCAATTAAAAAAAAAGTCCAAAAAATGACTGCAATAAAAACGTTTTCTCGTGATGTAAAACCTATTTCTTCCTTCTTTAGCATTCATAGTCTCAAATCTTTAATATTTTTCAGTTAATAAAAAAAAAGACTTGCTAGTTGTGTCACTAATATTCAAGTTCCTTGGCTTACAATTCCCCACAATCATATACTTTCACAAATTCATGAAGAAAGAAGCACCATGCTAGAGCCTTGTGCACAGCACTCCAAAGTTAATTTTATACTTCAGGAAATGAAGCGATCTGCAATCAGAGGTATAATTTCTTCTCTTATTTAGATACAGTGTTGCTAACGTACTCACATTGCACAAACTCACAAAAGAAGGGTAAAAGTTTTTCAATAAAAGAAAAGACTTAAATGAGAGTAAGTGAAGGGTTAGTAAAATGCATATTTTAGTACCTGTACTAGAGTGATTATCAATGGAATCAAGACTGATTAAATCTCTGACGAAGACTGTATGCTCCCCATTGTTAGCATCATTAGAACTATCCACGCTACCGTGGCTCACCGTGTCCCCATCACTTCCACCTGTGGCATTCTGAGGAGCTAAAGATAAGGACAATAGCAGTTCAATACTCATGCACTGATAATCTCCAAAGTTAAACATGAATAACTCACAGTTCATTTATGACTGCAGAACACTTCCTAAAACAGTGGGGAAAAATAATTTTGGACTTAAGATCATATCTATCTTCAGTTATATATGAAAATATAAGCCAAAATTTTATTTACATTTTCTATTTCACTTAAGTTAAGAATGTATGTGCCTACAAAGCTATGATTCAGCACGAAAATATCTTTCCAATCACATGTATTACCTGATATTGAGGAAACCTGTGACTTTTGCACAGTCTTTTTAAGTGGCTGCCTAAACTGTGCCAAACCTCGTACCACATTCCGTACCTTCGCCCATAAGAAGATACCACTGCGGGTACTACTAGGCCAGGAACTCTCCAAAACTACCTAAAAATAAAAAAAACAGGTAAAAATGTTATTAGGGATAGTTGATGTTTTAAAAATATATACATATGTAATACATATATAAAGAAGTATAGCCAAAACCTCTAAGGGAAATTTCATGAATAATATAAAATGTAAGAAATTATTAATCTTAATAAGCATGTATTACCTAATGTCAACTCTACTTACCTTATTATAATAACCATAAGTAATAGCATTTGGCTTTATCTTAGCAGTTTTCATTTCAAATAAGACTCTCACTGCTAAAACAGGATGATCCCAAAGTCCACAAAGTTGCATTACTACACGATAGCAAACCTAACAAAAAATAACATCAAAGTATTAGTAGCTAGCGTAATTTTGTGACGAGTACAGACTTTTAAATGACTTTACTCGAAACTTCTTCTAAAGTTATTAAGCACTATTTTCTCTTTTGTTCTGATTTGAGAGTTTCGGTTAACTATCTTTAAAATCTATTCCTTATAACAGAACCAGCATTGTTAACTTTTTTAGATAAGTACATGTGTTCCACTTGTTTCAGTAACAAAAAGAGAATGACTATTACTCTCTATAATTTGAAAATTCATCTTTAAAATCAGGTATGATTAAAACAGTTGTTTCACCAATCATTTATAGTCTATGGACTATAAAGGAATTAGAGAATCTCCAGAATGGTTATATAGCAAAATGAATTGTATAAATCCATGTCTTAAAAAGAGTATGAGAAGTTTAATATGCTGAATATAATTAGCAAAGGCTTTGCTAAGGATAGTATTTATAAGGCTAGACTTGATCATGAGAACATAAGTCAAGTGGAAACTCCTAAAAACCTGAATTTCACATATTAGAAAATGACAGTGGGAACCAAAAATTGACACCAGAATCTCAAGGGTCTCAAATCAGGTGAGTCAGTTTATAGGAATGGTGATGAGCAGTCAAAGATTTAATTTGAGAATAAGGAAGCATTTATATAGAATATACTATTTTGTGAATTATAAAATGTGCTGTTTATGACAGAGCTGGTGAACAATTAGGAGTACCAAAAGGCAAAATGGTTCTTTCTACTAAAGGGAAAGTAAAAAGATTTGAGAAAAGATATGTTATTAAAGAGAACAGAAGAACTGAAATAGGAAAAAGGATTTGAAAAGGAAGATGAATACTATGAAGTGAGAAATGGAGAGTATAATTTAGGTTTAAGAGAGACAATGCATACAAAACAATACCACATCATCCACAGAGAGCTTACGATGAACCAGGTGTTATTCTAGGCATATTATGTGCATTTACTAACTTAACCCTAAAATTAATCCTATGAAGAAGGTACTAATTATTATTACTCCACATCAGTGGGGTAACTTTGTCTTCCAAGGGACATTTGTTAATGTCTGTGGACACTTTTAATTACCATGGAGGGAAGGAGATAGCTATTGACATTTAGTTGGTAGAAGCCAGGGAGGCTGCTAAAAATCCTACAATGTACAGGCAGGCCCCACAATAAATAGTTATGAGGGCCAAAATGTCAATGGTACCAAGTGTGTAAAATTCAGATCTGCATTTTCAGATATACAATATGAAAAACAGATAAATTACATAATTCACCCTAGGACACAAGTCCTAAGTGGAGAATTACTTAGTAAGTCTATTCTCTATTTGTTTCCTAAGAAGGTTACACTAAGAATAAAATGAAGGGCCTCCCTGGTGGCACAAGGGATTAAGCAGCACACTATGAAGCAATCCGAAGTCTCTGCAGCACGAGTTTGATCCCTGGCCATGATATGCAGCACGAGTTTGATCCCTGGCCGCAATCTGCCTGTTCTGGTCCCCACTCTGTCTTTGGTGAATCCTCTCACCCCCCGCATCTCTGGCCTGTTCCCCAGCTCTTGTATGCATAAATAAATCAATCTTTAAAAAAAAAAAAGGAATAAAATGAAGTCAGCATTTCCACTAACCACAGGCAAACAAACAATTTATTCTAAGGAAGGAAGCCCTGCTTCATTCCAAAGCAGTAATTTTTAAACAAATGTATTAAAATTAAAAAATAAAGACCTCCCTGGTGGCACAAGGGGTTAAGTTCCAGCACTATGAAGTGATACACAGCCACTGCAGCATGAGTTTGATCCCCAGCCAGGGAGCAACCCACATGGCGCAGCAGACCTCTCCTGTCTCGCCCCTTGCTCCCCTCAGCAGTGTATTTCAGTAGAACCACCTGTTTTGCTGCCCATTCTCTCTGGTGAATCCTCTCACTACCCTCCTGCACCTCTGGCCTACATCCCAGCTCTTACATGCATAAATAAATAAATCTTTTTTAAAAATTTAAAAATAAATACTAACTTTATGAAACAAAGTAATAGTTTTACATTTCCTGCTCAATGAAATAGCTGACTGACACTTTAATGTGACTGAGACATGTGTTTTCCTAAAAACACAACACATATTTGACCTTAGTAATAATAACTCATTTTATTATACTTGCCTCATCTAGAGGATCCACATCCATTTTCCTCATCTTAATAAGTACATCATAGGCCTGTTGAAGTGCTCTGACCTTAGGATGAGAAACTTTAACATAGGCTGGGAGACAAATGAACCATAAACTGTAACAATGACTGAAGAGACACTTTGCCCATTGTGGTGGATTTGTGTAACATCTCTTTGCCAACTTATGAGCTGTTTTTATCTCCTAGAAAGAAAATAAATGAAACATTTTAGTATTTACTAAAATGCATTAAGGTGGTGTAAAAGAGAAGGGAAAGACAGAAAAAAATGTAAAATCTGATCCTAAAATTAAGTACTTCATAGTTCTACTTCTTGGAGTGGCTTCCTCCTTAGCGCCACACAGTTCCTTCAACTCTCATTTAAAGAAACAATTTATACTACACTGTAACTATTTGTTGGCAAGCATGCCTTAATAGACTAGAAATTCCTTCAAAGCAGAGATCACTCACAATGTAGAATATAATGGTTAATTAGGTGTCCTTCACATTGAAATCACTCATATGTTTGATGGACGTAAGGTATTTGACTATAGCTTCTGAGTTCTTGTCATTCTTAAAAGGGATAGTCTTCTCACCCTCTTCCTGCTGAAAGTTTTCAATGTCCTAGGCTATTTTCTGTGATGATTTCTACTCTACTCTCCCTCATCTCAATCAGTGTTACTCTTCACTGACTGACTCCACAAAAGACCCATTCCTTTGTGGGCACTATAATATAAGATGACAAATCTTCCTACCTAATAGTTTGTCATGTTTTCTGTTTCTGATTTTCATTCTGATTTAGGTGAAAGAAAAGGTATCAGAAACACCTCCTGAACTTTGTCAAACTATATATACTCCAAGAAACTAGAGAGCCTTCCAGATATGTGAGACTGTCACGGTGTGCCTTACACTAAAGTTCCCTCTGCTAGGATATGATTCAAGTAAAAAGATCCTGGTGTATTCATTTTTCTTATGAGTTCTCTTATGAGACTTGAAGAGGTATTTGAAAATATAGTGCCTTGTTGTTCTAAGAGATGAAGGTCCTTTTCTCTTTTGGCTACCCTGGAAAATAACATTCTGATGAAAATGTGATTTATAGACTTAGCAGCAAAATTCTTCCCTTTAAAAACTGGCCTTTATTAAGCTGGCAACAGTAAAACTGAAAAATTTTGGGTGCTTCCCCTCAAGTTAACATTGAGAGAAATGGGTACTGTATAGAACTAAGGAACACCTCAGGTTACCTGTAGATTTTAAAGACTGTCCATGAATTGCTAAGATCTGATCTAAGAATTTTAGTTGCAAATTCTCTGAGTTTGAAAACCTGCAAAATTCAGTGTGTGTTTAAAAGATACATTAATCATAGCTTAATTCTTTATATATTTAAGTCAGATATGGTATTAAAGCAATATCCCAATTGCCCTAAGATAATTTCCTTCAGGTCCCTTTAGAATATAATACTTGATATAAAGTATATTTACATTAATTATGAAAGAAACACATGACATGGTACTTCACTCCCACTAGGAAGGCAGGCTATAATGAAAAAGACAGATAATAGCAAGAATCACCAAGGATGTAGCGAAACTGGAGTCCTTACACACTACTGTGCTGGTGGAAATGTAAAATGGTGTAGTCACTTTGGAAATTATAGTGACAATTCCTCAAAAGGTTAAACACAGAATTACCATATGACACAACATTCTATTTCTAGGCATATACCCAAGAGAAATAAAACATACACCCACACAAACACTTGGACACAGATGTTCATAGCAGCATTAAGCAAAAAAGCCAAAAGTAAAAACCCACATATTCATGAATGAGTAAGTAAAACATGGTGTATCCATATGATAGAATACTATGCAGAAATGAAGTACTAAAACATGCCACAACATAGATAAACCTTAAAAATTTTAAGCTAAGTAAAGAAAGCCAACCACAAATAATCACATGTTGTTCAATTTCATTTGTATGAAGTGCCCTGGTAGGCAAAACTATAAAAACAGAAAGGAGATTAGTGATTGCCTAGGGTTCTCAGGAATGGAGAAATTGATAGAAATTGGTAGTTAAGGGGTGTGAATGTTCTCATGGGAGTGGGGGTGGGGGCATGATAAAAATGTTCTAAAACTGACCATGGTGATGGCTGCACCACCCTATGAATACAGTACAAGTTATTGAGTATACTTTAAGTGGGTGAACTGTAGAGCACATGAATTACATCTCAATAAAGTTCCTTTTTAAAAAGTGTATTTGGTTCCCAAGGAGTCTCTTAAACTGTAAACATAAGCATTCAAAACCTTCCATCTCAGCATTCTGAGGGTTGCAAGAAATCTAATTTAATCATTAACAACCACAGTGAGACTTCAAATGGTTGCTGTGGGTGATACTTCTAAACTATAAGCTGCATATCACATATACATATCTTACATTTTAAATTAATATTTATTAGATAAAGAAAATCTGACCTGTTTAGTTCTCTTAGCCATGAGAGCTGGACTGTTTGTAATGCTAGTCCCAGTAGGGTGTCTACTAAAACAAAGTTTCAATTCCTGTGGTCTGTCAAAAAGCTTAAGGTCCAGTCTTGGAAAGTATTTGTAACTAAAATAAAAAGCAAAAATAGAACTGCTGATTTAAAATACATTAACTTCCAGAATTAGGTGAAAATTTTTAAACCTCAAATAAGTACCAAATCTTAGTCTCTCAAATACTTATACAGAATTTTTTCCCCCAAAATATATGATGGTTTTGTTATAAGATTACAGACTACCTACATGAAAATTTTGCGCCCCCCAAATTATCTGCAATTTCAGCCAAACCCTGGAAAAAAGAAAATCCTGATATCTTACTTCACAGAGGAATAAATAATAATTTGAACCGATTCCATGGGTTGAGTGACAATTTATATTTTAAAATAACATAACATTTACTATATTTAGTAATTTTAAGTGTTAATTCATAAATTTACCTTGCATAGGTATTTAAAAAGAAAAAATCCATAGTATTTTTATTTTAGGGCAATACCACAATTTAATCCATTTTTTATTGCTAGACATTTTTAATTATTTGTGAATTTCTACAATTTAATATCTTTGTACATATATCTTTGTGAATAATTCTGTTTAATTTCTTAGGAAAACATTCAGTAACTGAGTTTACTAAGTTTAACGGGAGAATCAAAATTATAAAATTTTGCCAAGCTATTTCCAAAATAGTTTTTTACATAGTCTAACTCATCCTCATAGCCCATCCTCATCTAATAGGTTAAAAATGTTTCCAATTCATCATTTTGGTTCACATTTCTTTGAATACTAGAAAAGCTTGATGTATTATTATCCGGTAAAATTTCTTCTTGGAAAATGCCTACATACTTCCTTTGGCTACCTTTTTTCTGAGAGATACTGCCCTTCTCTATCTGACGTACTTGGTTAATATTGGATCCCAAAATACAGTGATTAAGCCAAATTAAAAACGAATTCTATATTTAACATTTAATCAAAAATAGTTCTAGGGCCTTCCTGGTGGCGCAAGGGGTTAAGCATTGCACTGTGAAGCTGTCCACAGCCTCTGCAGCACGAGTTTGATCCCCGGCCGGCCAGGGAGCTACCCACCTAGTGAGGCAGACCACTCCTGTCTCACCTGCTGCTCCCCTCAGCAGTATATTTCAGTCGGTCTGCCTGTTCTGATCCCAACTCTGTCTCTGGTGGGTCCTCTCACCCCCCACATCTCTGGCCTTACCCCAGCTCTTGTGTGCATAAATGAATAAATCTTAAAAAAAAAAAAAAAACCAACCAAAAATAGTACTAAATCCTAGGTACATACTCATTATTTTTATCTGTCCTGGTAAGATTATATACTGATTTCAGTTTTGGAAGAGAAATTTTATATTGTTTTTGCCCAGAGATTCTTTTAGCAACAGAACCTAAGAAAATAACTGCATATACACAAAGATATAGATAGCAAAGAACTATGAACAACTTCACAATAGACTAAACAAATCACAGTAAAGCATGCAATGTGGCCATTCAAAATGATATGATAACAAAAATATTTATCAGCATGGAAACATGTTCAGACCATTAAAGAAAAACATAGATTACAAGATGAACTCATATTTGTTTTAAGCGTAGGAAATGCATATTTATGCACAAAATGGCAGTAAAGATATATTTACAATTAATAGAAATTAAATACTGGGGCTAAAATGATGTGTTCATTTCCCTTTTGTTTTTGATTTTCTAAGTTTATTGAACTGTGCATTATCATGATTATAACAATAAACAATCAAGTACACTTTAAATTCTTAAAAAAATTCCTATCCAAATCTTATTTTTTAAGTTTATTTAATAAAGAATAATTCTGAGTCAATTACTTGTAAATATTCTCTGATAGCTTACGAATGAATAAGAATTTTAGTCTTTATATCAACAATAAAAACCACCAAAGGGGTAGGAACCTCACAAAAGTAATTTTTTTCTTCAGAAATGAAACTTTAAAAAATTTAAAATATGAAAAAAAAATTAAAATACAGTTAAATGTTTAATAAAGAGTGATTAACATCTGGCTGCCCCTTCAATAAGGTTATCCTTAGTTTATAATTTAATAACATCTGGTGACATCTCCATAAAATATTTATCTCCATTAAGTCAGTCAGTGAATAAATTTAGAAATGACCTTCACAAATGATATACATTTCTACTAATAGTCACAAGAAATGAATTATTAAAGCTGTGTCCAATTTTTTTTTTTTTAAATTCTTGCTACCTGTACTTTGGTGGCAGCTCCTTTCCATCATCAGGAGGTGGTTCTGGAGGCATTATGAAAACAGTATGCTCACTTTTCTGTGAATCATCTAGCTCTATCAATTTGGTGTCTTCTGCTGAGTCAAAATCAACCTGAAAATAATTATTTTCTCCAATTAATTTATTTTTAAATAATATCTAATTCTGAAATTACAGCATTCAAAAATGTTTAAGAAAAATACCTTATCTGCTTTCTCGGTGCCTTTATCAGGAAACAACTGAAAAAAAAAAAAAAAAGAGTGCTTAGTGCAAATGTCAACTGTAAACTTAGTAAAATCTTTTATCTTAAATTCTTTAAAAAAATCCTTTTTTAGTACCAGATTGATACAAAACATTTCATGATACATTTTGGGGGTTTATACTATTAACTTATAATAAAACACTTCTCTAATGGCTATAAGGATAGAAAACATTTTGATTAGTTTCTTCATGAATTCTTCTTCATAAACAAAAGGTGGCCAATCACAAGGATAATCTGGCTTTTCCAATAAAAAATTTCATTATTATTATTTCATTATTATTCAACCTCTGCATTATTGGTTGATATTAGCTAAACCTTCCCACTAATTAGAAGACTATCAATTTTATAAGTAAACAAAAAAGACCAAAATAGTTTTAATCATATCCCAAGAGTTTTAGATCACACTGACAGAATGGGAAAAAATTATTTAAGTCTGCTAAGGCATGTAAGTCATGTACCATACACTTCTCCAAAGAAGACATACAGTTGGTGAGAAAAATGTTATCACCAGGGAAATGCAAATCAAAACTACAATGAGATACTACCATATACCTTTGAGGTGGCCCATATCAAAAAAAAAGAACAGCACAATTTACAATAGCCAAGTTACGGAAACAATCAAAGTGCCCAATGACAAGTAAGTAGTAAAGAAGATGTGGTGTATATGCACAATGGAATACTACTCAGCTAGAGAGAGAGAGAGAGAGAGAGAGAAATCTTGTTATTTGCAACAACAGAGATGGACCTAGAGGGAATTATGCTTAGTGAAATAAGCCAAAAAAGAAAGACAAACATCACATGATTTCAATCATATGTGGACTACAAAGAAACAAAACAAAGGAACAGACAAAACTAAACCAAAATAAACTTTAGAAATTTGAATACAAATTTGAGGCTATTAGGATGGGGGGTGGGGGAAAATAGCAAAGGAGAGAGGGTCCAGTAAACTACAGGGAAGAATTATGGATGTTTTTGTGGTGAGTATGGTGTTGAACATACATCTGAAGAAGTGGGAACCTACACCTCTAAATCAGAAATAGAGTTGTAAAACCAACGTTACCTCAATTAAAAAAAAAAAAAAAAAAATTACAGAATAATATTCTACCTTTTTTGGAAACAATCCCAAATTTAATATAATCATGGTCTTCCCATGAGCAGTCAGCCCAAGATTCATTTAGAAAAATAACTATTAAAATGAGAAATATAGATATAAAGGAATTAATTACCACTGTTAAGAAGCAAACTTCCACAGTTAGAATGGGTGAGTAAAACGTTAGAAGTTAACCATTTCAACTGGGTCGCTACATGCAAAAGAATGAAGCTTGACCACTACCTCACACCATACACAAAAATCAACTCAAAATGGATTATAGAACTAGACATAAGACCTGAAACCATAAAATACATAGAAGGAAATATAGGCGAAACACTACGTGATATGCACATCAAAGACATCTTTACAGACACATCACCCAAAGCAGTGATAGTGAAGGCAAAGATAAACAGCTGGGACTACATCAAATTAAAGAGCTTCTGCACAGCAAAAGAGACAATAACAAAAACAAAGAGAAACCCCACCAACTGGGAGAACATTATTGCACACAACACTAATGATAAAGGACTGATCACAAAAATCTGCAAAGAGCTGATGAGACTCAACAACAACAAAGAAAATAACCCAGTCAAAAAAATGGGCAGAAGAGCTAAAAAGAAACTTCTCTGAAGAGGAAATGCAAATGGCCAACAGGCAAATGAAAAAATGTTCAACATCACTTGTAATCAGGGAAATGCAAATCAAAACTGCCATGAGATACCATCTTACACCAGTGAGAATGGCACATATTAAAAATACTAGCAACAACAAATGTTGGCGAGGGTGTGGAGAAAAAGGAACTCTCCTGCACTGCTGGTGGGAGTGCAAACTGGTCCAACCACTATGGAGAGCTGTGTGGAGATTTCTGGACCTACTAAACATAGAGCTTCCATATGATCCAGCAATTCTACTCCTAGGTATTTACCCAAAGGACACAGAAACATCAATTCCAAAGAACACCTGCACCCCTATGTTTATAGCAGCACTGTTTACAATAGCTAAGCTTTGGAAACAGCCCAAATGCCTAAAAATAGATGACTGGATCAAGAAGATGTGGTACATATACTCCATGGAATATTACTCAGCATTCAAAAAAGATAAACACATGCCATTTGCAGCAACATGGATGGCGCTGGAAGGGATCATGCTCAGCGAAATAAGCCAGAAAGAAAAAGAAAAATACCAGATGGTCTCACTCATAGCAGGAATCTAGAAAACTTAAATAAGGGACCAGGAAAATGAATAACTATAAGAAAGTGAAAATCAAAATCAACAAAAAACTATGAACCAGAGACACTTTTTGAGGGGTGGGGGGTGGGAGGGGAGGGACTGGGGTCAAAATGGGGGGTTGCAATTGTATGGGGAATATAAAAATAAAATTTATTATTTAAAAAAAAGAAGTTAACCATTTCAAAAAAAAAAAAAAAAAAGTAGTTAACCATTTCTTAAATCCTCAGTTAGGACAAAAGCAATATATTAGCAAATATATTAGCAATATATTAGCAAATATTTGAAAAGACATTAAGAAAACAAAGGACTTCTGTTACATATAAAACTAAACTTTTTAAGTGAACTAATAAATTTTCTTATAATTTAAATAAAAAATAAGACAGGTGATTCAATTAAGTAATGCTCTCAGTAACTGATAAAAAACAAAATGAGATTCAAAGAGAAAAATTTGTTCTGTGTGACAGACATTACAAAGCATAAAGGTTCTTAAATTTAGTCCAGAAACAGGACAGGTACACACACACACACATCACAATCCCTATGTTGTCTCCTTCAGATTGTTTAGGTTAATACAGATGATGAAACAGGTAGTCAGACTGTTAAAAGTTTTTCTTTAACACTGATACATACAACAAACTTTTACCTTTTCTATGCAGTCATCAAAAAATGCCAATCCAGTGTCTTTATCACTTACAAAACTACATTCTTCAATGAAGCGAATAAAAATCTGTGTTTTGGATAAAAGGGTGTAGAATTTTGTATAGGCACGATCTCGGCTTTTTAAAAATCCTGAAAAACACCAAAATTACAACTATATTCAAATTTTAAGTGAACTAGCTGTTATATTAAACATTATTTAAAATTTGTACAGTCTATATCATATTCTCTTTACATATATATATCCACATTTATAGAAGTTTCTAGTAACCATATTCTTGTAATCAAAGTGTGTTCGACATGATTCAACCACAAAAAACTTACAATGTTAAGCTTTTCACTGAAATCTAAATCTCTAGTAAGGAAACTCCCATCCTATAGCTTTCAAGTTGATATTTCTCTCTGATACTTTGTGTATTTCTTGAGGGGGTCTGTGACCTTTCCAGGCAGTGGTACCAAACAATAATTACTGTATCTTCTTGTAAAAATTTCTGCTGACTGGAGGCTTAAGCATCTGGCTATACCATCCTTTCCCCTATTAATTGTAATTATCTGTTGACTTTAGGAACACTCATTCATTCATTCACTCAAGGCCAGAATATCGGAGTCTTCTCTCCAACTCCTACCATTATCATTCTCCAATACCACAAACAAGCCATCCAACATCTTGGGTTCTTAATTTCTTAAATGCCAACAATCTATGGTCTATCCTGCCTTGTTCACCAATTTTTACACAAAATTACACACTCCCTAGACTTTTCTTGCTAACAAAGATGCTCTGTTTTCCAAATCTGTGATTTGCATATTATTCTATGATCATTACCCCATCTATCTTGGTTTGCTTACTTAAGTATCATTACCAAACTTTATTTTCTGTGTGGGGGAGGGAAGAAAAGAGGCAGACTCACTGAAATCTACAATCCAGTCACTCCTTCATGTTCTACCTATACCCTCCTGTCTTCACTTTTCTCCCTAACCAACATTGATTCCTGGCCCAGGTCCATCATTTCAATCATCTTCCAGTCAACATTCTCAATTCTTATGCCCTTTTATCTGACTCACCTAGCATAACCTGGCCCTAGAAGAATGTATTGCCTTTGTTCTCTGGATTGGAACCAGTGTGACAAAGCACAAGTTAAAGGAGGAAAAAGAGTTGCTGAGCAGCAAGCCCACTACATCTCTAGAATCAACTTAATTTCCCTCTATCCATGTTTTCACAGCTATTTTTTTCTATGTTCTCCATGTATTCTCTTTCACATCCCTGAATGATCAGAACTTAAATAGCAGAGAAAATGAAAATCATTAAATGAGAACTACACTATCTCACTAGAAAATCTACAACTCCTGTAGTTCTCACTAGGTCAGGAGAAAGTTCCCTAAAGAACTAAGGTCAAGTTCACCAAATGAACTTGTGATCCCAGCTCCTCCAGGTTCTCAGAACAATTCTCCCCCTCTACTACAGACTTCTCATCAGCATACTTAACTCCTCTTTCACATTTAAAAAAAAAAAAAAAAAAAAAAAAACTTTAACAAGTAATTAAACCCTTCCCTGTTCTGCTAGTTCCCTTCTCAATAAAGAGAACATCTAACTTGATTATTATAAGACAAAAAATTTCAAAGTTGGTCCTGGAGTCTCCCTCTACCTTACACCCCTTATTCAATCACCAAGTTCTATTCAATCGAGATTTTTTTTTTTTTAAATCTCTGAATGATCTTTCAGAAACACAAATTTGATTTTATTACTGACAATATTGATCAATCTTAGGAGCACTAAAACCAGGACGAGCAGACAAGTATGTGTCTCCTAATAGAAAGCAGTATATACACCATGCATTTTGGCACTACTTGTAAAGAAAGTTAAACCTGATTCTAATTAAGCTCTAACTCTGCATTGTTTAATTCAGTAACTACTACTCACATAAGGAAATTCAGTACCTGAAATGTGGCTAATTCAAACTGAAATGTGCTGTAAGTATAAAACACATGCCAATTTCAAACTCTTAGTATAGAAAAAAGAATGCAAGATAGTTCACTAGAATTTTAAAGACTTGATTACATACTGTTTTGGATATATTAGATTAGAGAAAATATACTGTAGCAATTAATAACCTTTATTGCCTTTTTTTAACTGTGGCTACTAGATGACTTTTAATTATATACATGGCTTACATTATATTTCTATTGGACAATGTGGCTCTTGATCCAACTACAAGAAAATACAAATGATAAGAGATAAATAACACCATTAAGGACATAATCAATTAAAACCCACATATAAATCCAGGAATTTTTAAGGGATTATTAATAGCTTACGGGTGGAACACTATTCTATTAGAAATTTGAAGGGAAAGGGAGAAAGGGAGGGAAGCTAAAAGTGGGTGAAACAAAAATGGTAGAATGTTAACTGCAACTTCTGCTGAAACTGGAAGATAACAGGGCATTTATAATTCTATTTTCATGAAAATACCCCTACTAAAAAGTTAACCCAAAACATATAGTTTAATTCCTCTTCATTTTTCAGGCTCAAACTTATTATTACTTCTTCAGGGGACTTTTTCCTGACCTAGTATTCTCACTTCACATATATTTCATAAATATGTATATGAATATATACACTGCACTACGTAGGTGTATACACACACACACACACACACACACACTTCACTACACACTTAGTAAAAATGCAGTTAGTATCTCTGTTATTTTATTACCTAATGTCTGTATCCCCCATGAGTCCAAATGCTATCCTGTTAAAAACAAAACCTCACTCTGGTCAATCTATACCAATAAATCATTTTCCAAAAGGCTGTTTTTGAGTCCTCTTCCTCCACCCCCAAATTCCCATGTCGTTCTAATCCTCAGTATTCCAGAATTGACTATATGTGCAGACAGTGTCTTTAAAGAAGAGGTTAAGTTAAAATGAGGTGGGCATTAATCCAAAATGACTTGTGTTCTTATAAGAGGACGAAATTTGGATACAGATTCCCACAGCAGGAAAATTCAGGGAGAAGACAATTGTCTACAACTCAAGAAGAAAAACTTCAGAGGAAACCAATCTTGCTAACATATTGATCTCAGACTTTTATCCTCTAGAACTTTGAGAAAATAAATTTTTGTTGTTTAAACCATCGCCAAAGAGGTACTTTGTTATGGGTATGGCAGCTCTAACATGCCTTATGCTTTTGTTCTTGAGATTTTTTTCTATTCATTATATCACTAATCATAAAACACTTTTCACTAGTTGTTTCATATATATTTTCTCATTTAATCTTCACAACCTTCTATGAAGAAGGTTTTCATTCCCATGTGGAGAGTCCCAGATGGCTTTGTAAATAGCAAACTAGAAATTCTAATTCAAATTTGACTTTTAAAAAAAGATTTATTTTATTTATGCATATAAGAACTGGGGTATAGGCCAGAGGTGAGGGGGTGGGATTCACCAGCGACAGAGTAGGGAGCACAACAGGCAGATCTACTGAAAATACACTCTGACGGGTGCAGTGGGAGAGACAGGAGAGGTCTGCTGTGCCATGTGGGTTAGCTCCCTGGCCAGGAATACAACTCATGCTGCAGTGGCTGGTGAGAGCTTGATAGTGCTGAGACGTAATCTTTGCACCACTGGGCAGGCACCTCAAATTTGACTTTTAATGCCTATTATTTTTTAGAAGGTCTTCCCTACTCATCTCCTATTTTACTCCAAGTCGTGCTCTTCTATGAAGCCTTTTAAAATACCCATTTGGAAAAACACCCCTTTTTCTGAGTTTTAAGAACTTCTCACTAATATGCATGAAATTTGTTTTCATGAGTGCTTTTACTTTTTAAAAGTTTTATATTAGTTTCCATTTAGTATCCCATTGAGCTAGATTTTATACTTCTTTATATCCTTAATAATAATCACTTGAACTAGTTAAGTGATGGTTAAATATTTAAGAGATTAATTATACCAAAACAGAGATGATAAAAGACAAAAGGAAATACAGATTTTTTTTAAAGTAACTACTGGGTAAAAGTAAAGAAGTATAAAACAACTTCATATGAATATTGATGACGCTGTAATACTGCTATTACATATATGTAATGCGAGCTGTATAAAAGTCAAAAACTTTGTAATTCCCTAAAACAAGAAATGCAAAAAAGAATGAGTATAGTGTTTCCCCTGAAACATGTTTAATTTTTCAAAAAATTTTAATAAATGGTCACCTTATTCCAAAAACTATTCATGAATATTTTAAAGCCAAACACCTAAAAACCAGATCACCAACTATGCTTTACTAAGATAACTGACTTTATAGTATTATAAATAAAAGCAAACAAATTTAACTTTTCATAAAGATTTCCAGTTTCCAATTTCTCAGGAAAATAGAGGGTATAAAAATCAAAGAAATTCTATTCATAAACTAAATTACATATACACAGAAGTTCATATTATATTTTAATATAAATTTCTAGTATTTAAATAGATATTTTCTGGAAGCAATAGTAAATAGAATATACTTTTCATTTCAGTAACAATAATTGTGTTTTCAATGCCTCTCACCCTGTCGGTCAAACAATGAATCTACAGCTGTGGCTTTATTTGAAGGAGCTTCTGTGATTGGTTTGAGATATGTTCTGTATCCTTTTAAAATAGATGCCATAAAGCGCAAAAATGCCTCTTGAATTTCCATCTCAAGTTGGGTCATCTTCTTTTGCCAAGAGAAATCGGCTTCAATTGGAGTCATCTCAATTGCTGAACTCTCTTGATTTTTTCGGTGAACTAACACAGAAGAGAAAATGACATTAATATATAGAGCACATAAATATATTTCATGCATACATGAAATTAAGGTATGATTAAGAACATTGTCAAAATAAAGCTTCTTGTTTTATTTTGTTACTTCCTGAAATTCTTCTCTCTGATAATTAAAATAATCATTGGCAGGAGTTAACAGGGAGCTGGGGCACAGAGGACATGCTCAATCAAGCAATCAAAGTGAAGAGTATGTTCAAAAAATTATGAAACAAATGTTAAATTTTTTATTATTGAAATTTTGTGATGTAATCAGACTCCTTTTAAGCAAAGCAAAATGATGTTTAAATTTAAAAAGAATTTTCTTACATATATTCTCTCTCTTTAAAATTCATACTTTTTCCTGGCATTTACCTGAAGATAACTGGGGATACAATTTCTTCAAGGTGCTAAGTAGATTTTTACATGGCTTTTTGGGAAGCTGCTTCCAGTTCATGCTCTTCTTTTCATCTGCCCTATTAAAGAAAAACATAATAAAATAGAATTTGTTTTTACTTAAAATTCTTATGTGAAACTAAAAAACAGAATGGGGAGGGTGTTTTTACTGAAGTTACAATTGTTGTGGGCAGCCTGAATAAGTGCTTTTCAAAGAAAGTCTCATTTCAATCTACCTCAAATTTGGTTCTCCCATTCTAACCCTTGAACATGGATTTTCAGTTTTGGAGTTTTGATACAATACTGATGTTTTACTTCAATAGTTATGTAATTATAATATTACAAATTATAATATTGTAAGCGTAAAACCCAATTGACTTTAGACTGCAAATTGTCTACGAGAAATCCTCCTAAATATTGCGTGCCCAAATAAAGGGACTGGGATTTAGGTAAAGATTATAAGCACATTAAGCTAATTCAGATCTAAAACTGGTTAAAAAGAATTCATTCATACAGTTCACATGTAAACCTATTATCCAATTATGAACCTCTAAAGTCAAGTACATCCTTGAATTTAAAAATCTAAAGAAAGCAACACATTTTGGCATAAAACCACTTAGCTCTACTCTGAGGTTATGTAGAATTATATTCTTGAGATAAATGAAAATGCTTTCAAATTTTTGCAAATCATTTCTATTTACTTCTTTGCAATAAGATTCTTTATAATTGCCTACCCTACCCTTTTGTAAATTTCTAGGGGTTCTTTCATTAATGAAAGATTGACCCTTTGTGAGAACAGCTGCAAATTTTTTCCCCCAATTTGGTATTTTTCTTTTGAACTTGGTAATACTGTTTTGTTATCTATAAATTTTTGATGTTTATGTAGTCAAGTTTATTAATTTTTATGGTTTCTGCATTTAGAATCCTTCCTTAATCCAGGGCTATAAAGAAATTATCTTGGTTTCATTTTATTAATTTGTTTCATTACGCATAGTTTTTTTTTTAAAGATTTATTTATTTATACAAACACTGGGTAACAGGCCAGAAGTGCAGGAGGGTGAGAGAATTCACCAGAGCCAGAGCAGGTAACAGAACAGGCAGAAGGACCAAAGTACATTGCTGAGCGGAGCAGCGGGTAAGACAGGAGAGGTCTGCTGCACCACGTGGTACTCTCTCTGGCCAGCCAGGAATCGAAACCACGCTGCAGAGGCTGCGGACATCTTCGCAGCACAGTGCTCAACCCTCTGGGCCACTGGGGAGGCCCTGTATTAAGTTTTTAATCAATTTGTTTTTTTCCTGAATGTGATATGAAGTATGGATTCAATTTATCTCCTTTAACTATACAGTTGCACCTTATGTTAAATATGGTGGTTTTTGGAAATGATGATAGGATACCTTGAATTCTTAATAAAAATACATTCAAGATCAGAAACAACTGATTAATATAGATTAATCTTAAGATAAACTTAATATAGATTAATCTTAAAATAATCTTAAGATAAACTAAACACAATGGATTGAATAGTATCTTCATCCCCACATCTTGCTAAAGTGGGGCTATCAAATTTTTATTAACATAATTAGTCATTAAAACTAAAAGAGCAAGCAGACATTAACTTAGCAAGAATAAAATTCTTGAATATTATTTACAAGTTTATTTTACTGATTCTCTATTTTCAAATTATTAAGACTGCATTCTTTTCACAAAGAGAATATTTACAAATACTTGGCTCTGAAACAAATATGACCAAATACTTGATTCTGAAACAAATCTCAGTAAGTATCAGAGTCAATAATACACAGAGCAAGTTGTTATTACAAATCAGCTGAGTTAATACTTAAAAAGACAAAAAAAACTTTGGAAGTTCAAAAGAACACTTTCAAATAATACATGGGTCAGATAAAACATTTTAATAGAAATAAAAAATATTAAAAACTACAAATGAAAAAAGTACTACAAACTATGGTTTGTAGCTAGTGCTATATATATCAGCCCAATAACACAAACTTCCTAACTTCTTAACTTCTTAAAAAATTTAATTCACTGGGACATAAAAAAGTAAGAGCAAGATGATGTTTATTTCAGGAGTGCAATGATTGTTGACTACTAATTAATTTTATAATATAATTTGCCAAACAGATTAAAGGAGAAAAATAATGTTATTCTTAAAGTTGTACAAAAGTATTAGAAAATTCAATACCTGTTTATGATTAGGAAAAAAATCTTAATCTAGAAGTAGGAAAAAAGTTCCTTAATCTATTATTAAAGTCATTAAAGTTCCTTAACCCTAAAATGGGGTTAGCAAATTTTCTAGAAAGGGTCAGACAGTAAATATATTATGCTTTGAGACCACAGGGCTTCTGCTGTACCTCTTCACATGTGCTATTGCTTGCATGAAAGCAGCCTTGGGTCATATTAAAAAATATGCGTTGCTATGTTCTAATAAAATTTTATTTACAAAAACAAGCCTTGGACCAAATGTTAACTCCTGCCTTAAAGCAATAATCATACTTAATGATTACTACTCAAAGAATTCCCTTTTAAATTAAAAACAAAGTAAGTTACCAGTGATGACTGTTCTATCCAACATTGTACCAGGATTCTAGTCAGAGAATTAAGAAATCAAAAATATATATAGGGGGACCTCCCTCGTGGTGCAAGGGGTTAAAGATACAGCACTATCAAGCTATCACCAGCCACTGCGACATGAGTTTGATCCCTGGCCAGGGAGCTAACACACATGGCACAGGCAAATATTCATATTCTCCCAATTTTCTTTTTCCTTTGAATTTTTTAAATTTTATTTCTTTTTTTTTCATATATTTTTCCTTGTCCCTTTCTCTCCTTCTCCTTAAGCCTAAAACGCTCACGGAGTTTACTGACTCCAACTGTTTTATTACCCTATGTTGTGACTAAACTCAAAGAGGTAAACTTATTTTTATAAAATTTACATTAACTTTTTTTTTAAAAAGATTTACTTATTTATTTATTTATACAAGCACTGGGTACAGTCAGAAGTGCGGGAAGGTGAGAGAATTCACCAGAGGCAAAGCAGGGAGCAGAGCAGGCAGAAGGACCGAAGTACACTGCTGAGGGGAGCAGCGGGCGGCAGGAGAGGTCTGCGCGCCATGTGGGACCCTCACCCAGTGGCCGGGGAGCAGCCGGGGATCGAACCGGCGCTGCAGAGGCTGAGGGCAGCTTCGCAACCCAGTGCTCAACCACTGCGCCACCGGGGAGGCCCTACATTAACATTTTGAGTTAAACCTAGAATACCTATCTCCTGAGCTTTGAAAGCAGCATTTTACCTTTTTATTTTCAAATCTATATTCTATTATGATAAAATATCTGCTGTCTAGCATTGAGTTATCTAAACATAAACTATTATAATATTGAATATGTTCTTTTCCAAACCTACAGCTTTACAAGATTCTGATACCTGCTCTGGTTTTGAATCATTTTACAATATTAAAGAAAAAGACTTAGTAAGAACTTTAAAAATTAGTATATTGACTGCTAGAGGCTTTCAATAAAGTATAACTACATACAGGGCAAAAATAAACAGCAGATAACATAAAAAGAATCAACTTACATATATAACATGTTTGTATCCAAGTCAATGCAAACAACATCTTGTGGTGGATCATGAAGATCAAAATACCTTGAGTCAACTCCAACTATAAACGGTACAGGTGCACTAAGCACTGCTGCCAGTGAAAGAGGACAAAGGGGAATATACGGGCACTGCCATTGAAATGGAAAGATCATCTAGAAAAAAGTTTTAAAAAATTAACCAAATTTAAAATTTGCAATGAAAATTATGTAATGAACTAATTAAAGGTACCATTTTTAAAAGAAAGCAGCTAAGTCTAGTTTCTCTTACCTTAAACTTTATTTCAAAAACTAAATGACTATAAAATATTACTAAGCAATACCATCAACCAGAGCATTTTAAGATTACAATCTTAAAAAGCATTAAAATGACCACATGTACAATAAAAATGCTTGTTAACTCTTCTACTTATACAAAACCCATATTCCCTTTTATAGAAAAAGTCAAAGAGAGAACAACTGCTCAAAAAATTAAAAAACAAACTCATGATCTTTAACTCTTATGCATTTATCACCCGTCTATTAATTTTTGAAATAACCTTTGACTAAAACCAACTAAGAGTACCATGGACTGAAAAAAAAAAAAATGATTTCCTTGGGGGATGGTAATAGTAAATTGAAAATTTCAACAAAAAAATTTCCTAACTACGCAAACAGAAAATGATTCAGCTTCAGTGAAGCTTGGCATCTTAAAAACCACTAGTTAATATAAAACATAGACTAAGAATCTTTTTAACCAGCTCTCCTTTACAGTTTCTACTGAAACTGTGTATGTGTTTTTTAAAAACAAAGTTTTGATAAAAAATTTAGTCACTGATGATAAAGTTTTACAAAACTATAAAAATAGTTACCTTTTCAAGGACTACTTCAATTCTCTCCTTATCCATCATCACTCACCCCAAAGAAAAACCGATAGCACTTAATGCACTGTAGCTATTCATAACTGCAATTTTTTTCTTCAATCATTTACTTAGCAAATATCTGAGCACTCAAAATGTGCAAAACACTGTTTCAGATGATGGGGTCATAAGAGTGAAGAAAGCAAAAATCCCTGACCTCATAATGTTTACAGTCTATCCTAAGTCAGCAAACTTTCTCTGTGAAAGACAGGAAATGTGTTATGCCTTGCTAGCCATATTGTTTGTCACAAACATTTAGTGTTGTTGTCATGCATGAAAAGTCATAAGTGATGCGTGAATAAACAGCCCACATTCTAGCAAAACTTTATTTACAAAAACAGGTTAAAAACAGGATATGAGTCACAGGCCATACTTTGCCACAACCTGGTCTAGCAGAAAGAGAAAAAAAGGGAACAAAAGACATAATAAATAAAATATATACTATGTGAAGAAGTACTAAGTGCTATGAAAAAAAAAAAAAATGAGTAAACCAAGTGAAGGGGATTAGAGCTCAGAACAGGGGAGAAGGAAAACAAATGTGTGTTATTAAATAGATCAAACAGGGTAGGCCTTCTTAAAAGAGTACCCCTGAGCTGAAACCTGGAGGAGATAAGGGATTTAGTCAGGGTATAGACTAAAAGAGTGCTTCAGAAGAACAGCTAATGCAAAGGCATTAAGGTATGGGGTGTATCTAATATGCTCCAGGGTTTGCATGGCTGGAGCAGTGAGCAAGAGGAAGAGTAGCAGAAAATCAGACCGGAGAGCAGAGGGACGGGACCTAACAAATATTTCGTATTTCGTTCAATAAAAACTATCTTCCATTCAATAAAATGTATGTTACACCTACTATGTGATAATTGTAAAACAAAACTATCTTACAGCAAAATATGACAACTCCATCTTCCCCTCTGACTTCTGCAGTGAAATCATGAATAGGACTGCTTTACAAAAATACTCACTGGTTTCATCAATTTTGTTATGCAGCCCCATTGATTCTTTGATATTCAAATCAATCTGTTTTTGAAGAATTTAGCCTGTCCCCATTCTTAATTTTCTCCTTCTTTATTAATGGTAAATTGCTTGTCAAATCTTCATTTATAATCTTTTTGCATACAATTCAGGCAGTTCTCTAACATCAGTTACATAAACTTCATACAACCATACATTTTTCCTAAGATTTCCAATGTCAATCTTCCCATTGGTGCTTGCATTGTACTGCTGAAACCAAGAAACTGGGCCACAAAGATTCTCACAAAGGTACATAATAAATGCTAATATTTTATAGAAAGGAATATTTGAGTGAGACTTGCTAAAACTAGTCAATTCATTAACAAAATATGTTCATAGTATAACAACTTTTGCTTTTACATGTAACTGTAGAGGCTTGAAAAATTACATAGAGAATTTTTTCCCCCACTCACACCCCATAAACCAACTCAAATTATTATTACTGTTTTTCCGTCATAGCAATATTTCTTATCAAGTTAAGATTAGGGAAATATATTCCTTTTGTTGCTTTGACATGTATTTATTGAGTGTTTCCTCTATGCTATTCAACTTTGATGAGTGCTGAGGACATAAAGGTAGAAAAGAAACTAAGTCCTTACTTCTGTGAGAGTTATGCTTTCAAAATGAGAATGGAAAGGTAGAAGAGTCAGCTGTTTTAAATTAAACAAATAATGTAAGAGAGGGTTAGAAAAATCAAACACCCAAATTTGGGCACTATTACCTAAAAAGGCCTTGTATGATCAGACCTCTTTCTAATTACAACAGGAAGCAATCTAAAATGTTTAAACAGGGAAGGACTTAATTTAACTTTTATATTTTAATCAATAGCTAAACTTTTGTACATTATCCTATTTAATAATGAATTAGAATTTCCTATATGTTATAGGTTTAAAATGGTTAGAAGTTAAAATAGGGGAAATTAATAAATTGTACAATTTTAGGGCAGTTAAAACTGCCCAGGGTCTTTCACTTAATACAATAAGCTTCAGTGACATTTTATTATAATGTAATCACACAGATTTTCTGAAAAACTCTAAATATGAAAAATGAGACACATTTTCTGTTAAAGAGAAGTCACTATTGATTTTTACTTATGCCTGCTATTTCTTTTTGCCACTCCATAACATTAATGCTAAACTTTTACAGGTAATTTCAAAGCTGCTTCCCTTGAAGAGAATTACCCTTTAGAGTAAGATTCTGCCAATAATTTTGTACCAAAAGGAAAATTTTACACTTACAGCTACAACAGCTTCGGCTACTCCAGTCAACACAGCTGGCCTAAGAGAATGCAGTAGAATCTTATTCTCAAGTAAAAGAAAGAGCAGCAGTGTTGCACAGTTCTCAGGACCCAGGTTCATCAATAAGGTGCTAAAATTGGCTCCACTAGAAATACAGAAGGGAAAAAAGTGATTATGAACTATTTTGCTAAAATATGCCAAGATTTGCTTATAAATTATTTCTTAAATATTAATAGATTGAGAACTTAGTGTTAATTTCGGTCCTGATTATCACTAAAAAGTAGCAAATTTTATGAGACAGTGAAGATTCAAACCCATCCTTTGGTATCAAAATGGCGTGTCTTTTTTAAAGTGCTTTATTTTTTAAATGGTCCCTCCATACATCCAACTATCAAAATTAAAAACATTAAGATTACTCTTATCTTGATTGTAAAAATAACACTTAACTTTATTATCCTAACCCTTAAAGTGTTTTAAAGCATCTGCTCCAAACGAATAAATACATCATTTTAGATACCATCAATTACCTTAGTGGTAAAGGTGTAGAAACTGGCTGTGATAATATTAAGGCATCATGGACTGATAGCTAAAAAAGAAAGGAACAAAAAGGATAAGTTAACCAATTTTGACATCTAAACATTTAGGTTAAGAGTAAAACAGAAAAGAGTTTAATATATAGAGTGATTCAGTTAGCTGGTTAAAAGTTATTTAAGAATTATGGAAAACTTTTTTAAAGATTCAACTCTACTCTATAGACCAAGAAGTACTTGGCAGCTGTTTACTGTATATTATACTTGCTGCACTGAAGAACTCTCAAGATTAATATCATCTTACTTAATGTTACCATTTATTATCATTTATTATGTTGATAATATCTTAGAAACAAATTTAAAATAGCTTGCCTCTATAGATCAATTGCGGACTACAAACTATTACTGGTCCATGAAGAGATAATACATAAATGAAAACAAGTCATTTAGCAACTGATGGCAATCTGACACTAATTCCACACAATCAGTACAGTCAGATCTTTAGACAGAGTATTGATCTATTCATGTCTGCTGATCTCACATTGCAAGCTGCATATGTTACAAGCTATAAAGCTCATATAGGTCTGCTACTGGTTAGAAATAAAAAGAAACTGTTCTTTTAACAGTCTGAAGAGCACGTTTATAGATTATTTTACTGCCCCCTCCTATTACAGCTCATCTTCTACTTAATATTGATTAGTTGCTTTGAATTAAAATCATGCCCATAACATAATTCTAGGCTTTATATTGTTAAATAAGGTACATGAAAGGCCAAGCAGGGATCAATAACAATAATACAATAAACAAAAGATTAAATTATTCTAATCCTATATACTCAAAATTCAAAAAACCAGTATAAAAGGATGTTAACTGAAGGTATATAGTACAGGAAATTCAAGAACTTTATGAATGCATACTGCTTCACCTTAAACACAAAGGACCAGAGAATCCGCTGCAATAACTGGAATAAATATATACAGAAATCACCTCAAATATACCATTTTTTTTATTACCTGAACAAGTATTCTTGGTCTTTGTGGTGAAGGAAAAGGGATGTTTTGCATAAAATGTGAAATGTGTCTGGAAAAAAAGTTGAATGAAGATCATAATTACTTTTCTAAAATGCTTCATACATTTTAACAAATTATTACATATCATCCCAGATATAACAAAATCACTTACCTAAAGCTATGCTAAATGAATTTACTTAGTGTAAATAAATATACTCATCTCACTAAACTTCTGAAATGCAAAATCTATCTCTGCACTAAAAACACACAGTAATATACCCTATAAGCACCAAGAAAATAAGAGTAACATGATTATGGTTTTCATAAAAGAGGCTAAGTTTTATTGTCTTGGTTTATCAATGCCAGGACACTTAATTGTGATATAATGAACTAACACTAATATAGAATCTGATCCTAACAATAAATTTAATGTTAAATATTAATCTAATTATTTTACTGTAACTTTGGGCAAATCACTTAGCCTATTTCTCAACCACAAATAATGTTGAAGAGTCTCCAAAGTTTTGAACTCTTAGGAATCACTAAATGCAAGATATTATTTCAAGAGAAAGAAAAAAAAATCAATCACATATGCTGATTTCATTTTCATAAACTATCCACAGAACTTTAATTTTTTGAAAGGTTATTAACTTGTCATTAACATTAAAATTTACTTCAAACAATTTTAAGTTAATCTGACAGCTAAAAGTTAAATTAGAACATGAACCATTAGACTGGCATTCGAAAGTTGAATCACATTTCTATACCAAATTGTGTTAAGTTTATACACAGAACTCTACTATTTTTTGAAGCTGAATTTTGAGCACGATTATTTTAATACCTATAGATAATTACCCCCCACTTATCCACTAATCTCTTTCATTGATAATCTTTTTGCTATAATGTGAAATTTTCTAAATGGAAAGAAAAACCTGTGTTTACACATTGTATATCTTCCCACAAAACCCCTGACACCTCTTGTTTTGTTCAAGTACATAATTTACTATAATAAACAGAAGTCAATGGGACCTTAAAAATCAGAAAAATGTAATTTTTAAAAGCAGAGAGGTTCCACATATATTTTCCTTATTTATAAAATTTACAAGGCAAAGGGAACTACAAATCAAAGGAAAACTATGTAGAATTTTGTCAATGCTAAAACCAAAACCTCACTTTATCATTAATTAACCCACTTTTACTAACTTATACATCAGTCTGAAAATAGTTTATAGTAAGGAGTTGGAATGACCATTTGTATGGCTGGCGTGTATGTGTATTAATAGTCATTTTTCTCTTGGTTATTAGAAAATGGATAGGAAGAACACACACAAACAATGGGTATATATTTCTTCCTCATCTGAATCCGCAAAAGTTTATTATTTAGTCATCCTCACCACCATTCCTCAACTTTAAATTCAGAGTCAATGATTCAGGTGAAGAAGGGGACAATTAAAAAGCAGGGTATCTCTGACTCTCCTTCCCTTTCCAACTGTGCTACTTAAAATCAGTTTATATCCATTAAACATCTCTCTAGTCATTTATACATACTTTTCAATAGGAAGAGGATGTGGTCCAGACACAGAAAGTTTGTAGATAAACATGAGAAATTTTCTAAAAGCTTCAAAAAAAGGCCAATGTGAGAGTAAACAAATGCATTTGTTTGAATTGATGGATTTGGAGATCACTTTTCTCTCCACAGGTGTCACTAGGCCCAGTTGCATAAGTTGTTTCTCTGTTAGAAGTTCCCGAGAATAAGGTTCATAAAATTGAATGGCAGCTCCATATACCTACAGAGTAACAGAATTTCATTATAAGATTTGCTTTTAAAAACTAATTTCTTTTACTCTTATTCAGCAAGAAATATTTGCTCAGAATGCATCTGAAAGTTAAATGAAAATTCAAATCTCAAACATTCCTACATCATGTTACATATGTAGCTACTGGAGAAAACAGCTTGGCAACTTCTCCAAAATTTAAACAAAGAATTACCAGTCATCTATTTTGGGGCATTTGGGTTGTTTCCAGGTTTTGCCTATTGTAAATAGTGCTGCAATAAACATACGGGTACAGGTGGTCTTTTGAAGCAATGTTTTTGTGTCCTTTGGGTAGTTCCCTAGTAGTGGAATTGCTGGGTCATATGGTAGCTCCATTTTTAGTAGACTGAGAAACCTCCAGACAGCTTTCCATAATAGATGACTGGATCAAGAAGATGTGGTATATACACACATTGGAATATTATTCAGCAATCAAAAAAGATAAACTCATGCCATTCACAGCAACGTGGATGGAACAAGAAGGAATTATACTCAGTGAAATAAGCCAGAAGGAAAAAGAAAAATATCAGATGGTTTCACTTATAGCAGGAATATAGGGGAACCAAATAAGACATCAGTGAAAAAAAATAATAACAGTACAAAACACAACAAAGCAAAAACAGACTATTATAAATCAGAGACATCCTGCAGGGAAGGAGGCAGGAGAGGGATCAGAGGGAGGGAGAGAGGAGCATAGGGGACTTAAGTGATGGTGCATGGATGCACTGGTGAAGGAAATTCTATGGGGACTACACTTGAGGGGGTGGGGGAAAGCAGACTGGAGCATGAACTCAAACAGATACCTATACATCAATGTTCATAGCCACATTATTCATAATACCCAAAATGTAGAAATATCTTCACTATCTTTAATAGTGATGGTAAACTTATAGCCTGTAGAATGAGGCCACAGATATATTGTTTGATCCACAAGTGTCAGTTTTGGTTACTTATACTTCTCATTAAAATTTCCAATTTTGGGGCCTCCCTGGTGGTGTAATGGGTTAATCACCGCACTATGAAGCAATTCACAGCCTCTGCAGCATGAGTTCGATCCCTGGCGGGCCAGGGAGGTGACCCATATGGCACAGCAGACCTCTCCTGTCTCGCCCGCTGCTCCCCTCAGCAGTATATTTCAGTCAGTCTGCCTGTTCTGTTCCCCACTCTGTCTCTGGTGAATTCTCTCACCCGCCGTATTTCTGGCCTGTACCCCGGCTCTTGTATGCATAAATAAATCTCTTTTTTTTTTAAGATTTATTTATTCATTCATTCATTCATTCATTCCGTCAGAAGCACGGGAGGGTGAGAGAATTCACCAGAGCAGAGCTGGGAGCAGAACAGAGTGACGAAGTACACTGCTGAGGGGAGCAGCAGTCACGGCAGGAGAGGTCTGTGTGCCATGTGGGACCCTCGTGGCGGCCAGGGATCAAACCAGTGCTGCAGAGGCTGCGGGCAGCTTCACAGCCCAGCGCTCAACTGCTGCACCACTAGGGAGGCCCAATAAATAAATCTTTAAAAAAAAAATTCCTATTTTGTAAATTTTCCTAAGAAACTGTTCAATTTTTTAAATCTCTATTGTACCTGTAGTTTTATTCTTTTCATTTTTTAACGTTTATTTTCGCCATCTCTTTAAAATTGTCATTCTATGTCACTATTATTGTTTTATACATATTTTCCATTCTTGACTTACAAATAAAGTCTATACATGTCTTTTATAGGATATACACACTCATTTCTTTTGGGATATGCTCAAGAAACAAGGACAGACTTGTTTCTTTTTCTTGCTGATAATGGAGAAGCTATTCATAGGTTCTGCTTAAAGACCTTTGTTGAATATTTACATTGCATTATTTCTCCGGGCAATGGCCTGGGAGAACTTGCCATATCAGATTTCCACATCAATTTCCATTTCTATGTAAGAGGTAGTGCTGGATTTTTAGGTGGTTTTTTTTTTTTTCTGATTAAGATTCAGTATGCATTTTTTTTTAAAGATTTATTTATTTATTTATACAAGCACTGGGTACAGTCAGAAGCGCGGGAGGGTGAGAGAATTCACCAGAGCCAGAGCGGGGAGCAGAACAGGCAGAAGGACTGAAGTACACTGCTGAGTGGAGCAGCGGGCGGCAGGAGAGGTCTGCGCGTTGTGGGGGACCCTCCTCCAGTGGCCGGGGAGCAGCCGGGGATCGAACGGGCGCTGCAGAGGCTACAGGCAGCTTCGCAACCCAGCGCTCAACCGCTGCGCCACCGGGGAGGCCCCAGTATGCATTTTTAATCTGAACACTCAAATTATCATCATCCCTGGAAAACTCTGAACCATCCACTAGCTCTGAAAATATTTCCCCTCCTTTTTCTAGTTTCTCCTTCTAGAATTCATTAAATATCTATTGGGCCTTATGATTCTGCCCTCTACATTTTTAAATTCCTTTTAGGATTTGTGTTTTTCTGTGCCACGTTTGGGGTAATCTATCTCCCACTTCATTTTTCCTCCCTTCATGTATACATTCTCTGCTATTTAAAGCATTAATGAATTTTTAATTTTAAGAACCACATTTTTCATTTCTAGACAACTGAAGCTTTTTCTAATCTATTCATTTTTCAAAATATCCTTTTTTTAATTAATGTTTTAAGTCTACTAGGTCTTTAATCATTTCAATTATATATCCAATTTAAAATGTTTCATATTGTCATTCTACCATTTTAATATCCCAACCCAGCTAATCATTGTGGCTTTCTCATTCTTCCTATGTACCTCTATCTTCTAACTTTTACTATACTCTCATTTTGAGGCCTGGTTTTGGGGGTTATCTCTCCAGAGAGAGATTTGCTTCTGTAGCAGTTCCAGGAGCATCAGCATCCCGATACCATGTTCATGTTGATGCATTACCTCAATTGTAGTATACATTTTAACCAAAGATACAATGTCAAATACATTTATATGACATTATTTTATGGGGGGAAAACAAACAAAATAGGCTTAACAAAGAGACAAACATATACCTTTTCAGCAGAGGAACCTGTCAAGACAAAAGTTGAAAAAACTGGAAGCGGATATTTGGTTTGGGAATCCCAACATTCAATAGTCGCTCCCATAGGAAGGCAGAAAAGAGGTACAGATTCTGAGAGCGGAAATGACTCATAATCATCTTCTGGATATCGAAAAATTAAACCTTTGGAGAAAGGAGACAAAAATTTTTTGAAAATAGTTATTTGTTTATGAGTTACATTGATACATACTAATAATATATTTTAATAGTAAATTTCATGGAAAATATTTATGTATAAAACTTCAAAATCAATTTTTCTCTTGTCACATCAGAAATTAAAATAAATTTACCCTTTGTTTTTCACCCATAGATTTACAGTTCATTCTAACATTAAAAAATATACTAAGTAAATGTAAATTGTAATTATTCAACAGGATCACCAATCTTAATATATTATCTTCTACATACAACCAACATCTTTATATTGAAATAGAAAGAAAATTTACCAACTATTTCAACTAGTTTGCAAAATATTCAGGGAAGGGATAAATATTATGTAATAATGCCAAGGCAAGAGAAATTGTCACAGCCCCTAAACTCATCTTGAGAGAAGCAGTGTAAAAGGCATGAAAAGTAACAAGACAGAAAGCCCTGTGACTAGTCGAGGGTATGTTAGACCGAGAAAATAGGAGCAAGAGCGCTTTGAAGAGCACACGAAGCCCCTTAGAATAAAGTAGCCAGCACACAGCATCAGTTCATTAATCTCTGATGTTTCTAATATATAGACCACCTCTAAGTTAAATGATTGAAAATAAGCAGGAGAAATTTTTGAGTCCAAATTCATCTCCAAAATTTTTGTACTTTATAATACATGTCTCATATCAAATACCTGAATATTTTCACAGAACTTGTTCATGTAAGTTTTTTTATAAGTAGTACTTTCTTCCCACAAAAAATTTATATTACATAGAATCAATACATGACAATACTGTACAAGGCAATATTAAGAGTATCACATTTTAATATGACACTGAAATTTATAATTGTTAGTTGTTACCTTTATTTTTATACTATAAATTAAATGATTTGATTCATTAGTATGAATGCATTAATGAGAATAAGATTTTTCAGATATGAATTTGCCTGACTTTTCTGAAGTAAAACTTTATATTCCAAAAACTGCATGATCAAAAAGTAATTGACACTATTTCTTTTCACAAAGAAGTATTCCAGTATTTCTTCTATTTACAACTGGAGCATACCTGGATTTCAGTTTTTATCCCACCATACCAGTGGGATGAAGAGGTTAAATCTTTACAGCCCTTGACACTTTACTGTGCAGTAAGAATGTGGCGATAGATTTCTCAAACACTTCATGGCAGAAAAGTTTCTCAGGCCCTCCTCTCCTCCACATAGCTGATTCTTTGCAACAAGGGAGAAAGGAAGCAAGTCCATGGCAAGTAACATGTGGTTTCAAATCAGACACACAGAAATAAGAGAAGGAAATATAAGAAGTAAAGATGCAGTTTGACACCTTTTTGATTGCCAAAATATAAAAGGTCAGAGAGCAAGCAGTTTTCCACTGAATTGTTATATTAGTGTAGACTATAAGCTTGAATGTTTATTCTACATATGCTTGCTTGGGATGAAAGCTTACATTTAATGAATAACATGTTTGCATGTGGGTGAGCAGTAATATTAATACACCTTGTAAGTAATGTATTTAAAAAAACTTATGCTGCCCTTAAAATTCAAACTTATAGACAATTCAATCTATGAATAGACCAGTTCCACAAACTACATATGGAAGCATACATTATCTCTCCTAAGCAAATGTTAATATATACCAGTAACTATAGTAATAGAGACAGATTTTTTTTTTTTAATTAACTTACCAGCTTTATATGCTATTGCATTAGAAGCAGGCACAGACTTCTTATAACACAGAAACACACTGGAACCCCACTGTAAAACACAAATTAAGTTTTTTTAAAAAGTAGTAAAAAAAGTTGATTTTTAAATGTATTCTAAAGAAATTTTTTCACAGGAGTCTATTTAAAAATATTAGACTGTATAGTACAAAATATAGCCAAATATAAAGTTGAGATCAATAAAAGAAAAAGTTTTAAAAATACTTTCACAAAAATTAAACTGACATAAAGTTAGTTTCAAAAAGTTTCAAATTCTACAGTCAACCAGGGATCACCTCTCTTTGAAAGAAAAGGCACAAAGTAGAGTGGGCACTAGCACTCAAGCTAAGGGAGACTAGAATCACTGTGGTGCTTTGAAGTCATCCTCTCCACAGGCAAACCTACCGTGACCAACAGCCCCAGGCTTATTAGTCATCTTTGCCTATACCACATTTAAGCTTAGTTTGATATAAAGGTATTTCTCAAAATAAACCTGATCCAGTAGTAAACTTAACTCTCAGGAAACCATAAATCTACTATTTATCTTCAGTTTCCTTTTTCATTAGAGTCCCTTAAAAAATAAATATGTAAAACTACAGTATTTTAAACAGATAAATGTAAGGGGAGTTCACACACCCAGTCTCCCTGCAGGCATCCTTAAAGACATCACTGAAATTCAGAAGTTAATAAAACCTCTATAATAGTGTAACATAGGGCCTCCCCTGGTGGTGCAGGCGGTTGAACACCGTGCTTGTGAAGCTGTCTGCAGCCTCTGCAGCACCGGTTCAATCCTGGCCAGCCGGCGAGGGTCCCACATGGTGCGGCAGACCTGTTCTGTCTCACCCACTGCTCCCCTCAGCAGTGTATTTCATCAGTCTGCCTGTTCTGTTCCCCACTCTGTCTCTGGTGGGTCCTCTCACCCTCCCACACATCTGGCCTGTACCCTGCTTCTTGTATAAATAAATAAATCTTTAAAAAAAAAATAGAGTGTAACAGGCAATATTGGCACATACACCCCCCCCCAAGGAAAAAAACCCTCTGACTTCAAGTATCAATTTTCTAGATGAAATTATTCCAAATTATTAGCTAGCTAAGGATTTTAAATATTATTATAAATCATAAAAATTAGAGAGCTACAATAATAAAACATAGACTCATACAAGTATAAATAGGAGTAGATAATAAATAGGTAATAATAAATAATAATAAATAGGTAATAAATAGGAGTCCAAAATTAGCCCTTTTTTTTTTTTTTTTTTTTTTGGTTTCAATGAAACTTTGAAGATGAAACAACTTTAAACTTACCATTCCACAATTTAAGTTTTTGTCAACTTTGCAGAAAGTATGAGGAGGGGTTTCTCCTTTACTGGTTACAATAACACAGATATCAGTTACAGCCAGGGAATTCTGGGGTCGAATTAAAGGAGCCCTTCGGTAAGTGATAAAGATTCTTTGTGAAGTGGTTGAACTATTGTTGACATTGGCACAGCGACCATAGGGTGTGGCTTGGATCACCTCACATCCTGGAATAAGCCTCTCTTTCCCTTCATATAAAACTCTGCATTGCAAGGAGGGAACAAATACAAAGATAGGTAAATACATTTCAGGTTAACGCTGGTTTTCTTGAAACAAAATAAAAATTTTTGGTCTTCCCTATTGTTCCCCAAATTTTAATTACAAACCCAATTGAAATTATTACTTTGGGAAGTATAATGCTCTTAACTACTATTTTTCAATAGTTAGAATATAGCTCTAAGAAGTATAAATAGGATCAGATAACTGTTCATTGCTTTTTAGAAGAAATATATAAAATAGGTAAGGGGCAACAACACAAACATCTTTAGATGACTCCGTATACGTTTTATCAAGTATTCAGATGTTTTCACAAAATTTTCTTTTATAACACATGTCAAAATTTTACCTTTAAAAATCCTTTGACTAAAATGACCAAACACTGTTTAAAGATATTTGAGATGAGCTAATAAAAGACATGTCATGGTCTTGGTTAAGAAGACTTAATATTGATGTCAATATTCCCCAAGGAGATCTACCGTCAATAAAATTCCTTTCTAAATCCTGCTGTCCCTTTTTGTAGGAACAGGCAACATGATCCTGAAGTTCATATGTAAGTACAAGGTACCTATTATAATCAAAGCAATCTGGAAAAACAAGAAGGAAGTTGGAAAACTCATACTTCTCCTATTTTAAACGTATTATATATCTACAGTCATCAACACAATGTGATACTGGCATATGAAAAATATATAGATGGGGGCCTCCCTGGTGGTGCAGGGGTTAAAGAAAGTGCCAGACACTGCAGCCTGAGTTTGATCCCTGGCCACAAAGGGAGCAGCTCACAAGGTACAGCAGCCCTCTCCAGTCTCAACCACTGCTCCCCCTCAGCAGTGTGTTTCAGTAGATCTGCCTGTTCTGCTTCCCACACTCTCTGGTGGATCCTCTCAACACCCCTCCCCAACCCCACACCTCTGGCTTACACCCCAGTTCTTGTATGCATAAATAAATAAATCTTTAAAAAAAAGTAAAGAAAAATACATAGATCATTGAAATAGAATAGAGAATACAGAATTAATCCCTTACATTTACAGATCATTGATTTCCACAAGAATATCAAGACAATTCAGTGGTGGTAAAGAGTCTTTTCTGGGCCTCCCTGGTGACCTGCGGGTTAAGTCTCAGTGCTATCATTGTGAAGGCCAATAGCAATGGCCAGAGTTCAATGCCAGGCCAGGGAGCTACCCACATGTCACAGCAGACCTCTCCTGTCTCACCCCAATGCTCCCCTCAGCAGTGTATTTCAGTAGATCTGCCTGTTCTGTTCCCCACTCTATCTCTGGTGAATCCTCTCACCGCCCCCCCTTCTCCCTGCACCTCTGGCCTGCACTCCATTTCTTCTATGCAAAAATAAATACATAAAATCTTAAAAAAAAAAAAAAAGTAACTCCCCCCATCTTAAACAAAAAAAATGAATAGTCCTTTCAACAAATGGTGCTGGGGTAACAAGATACCTAAATGCAGAACAGGTTGGACACCTTCTTACACTACACACCAAAAATTTCAAAATGGATCAAACACTTAAATGTAAGAACTGATACTATAAAGCTTTTGGAAAAAACATAGAAATAAATCTTTGTCACTCTGAGTTACACAACACCTTCTTAGATATGACAGCAAAATAAAAGACAAAAGAAGAAACAGACTGGACTTCGAAATTTAATACTTCTGTGTTAGAATTTATACTATCAAGAAAGTGAAAAGATAATCCACAGAGTGTGAGAAAATATTTGCAAACATGTATCTAATCAGGGAATTCTTTTCAGAACATGTAAAAAACTCTTATAATGCAATATAAAAAGATAACTAATACAATTTAAAAATGGGCAAAGGGCTGACAAAGGACATATGGGAAATCTCTGTATCATCCTTATAACAACTAAAATTGTTTTAAAATAAAACACTTATTAAAATGAGTTAAGAATCTAAATTGATAATTGTCCAAAGAAGATATGCAAATGGTCAAGCACAAGAAAAGATGCTTAATATATCACTAACAGGGAATTGCAAATTAAAACCACAATGAGACACCACTTTCACATTCACTGGGATGGCTTAATCAAAAAGACAATAACAAGCGTGGAGATAAAGAGATACTGGAATTCTTATACATTGCTTGTGGAAATAAAAACTGGGAAAGTATGAGAGTCCCTCAAAGGGTTAAACATAGTTTTCATATGACCCAGCAATTCTACTCCTAGGTATACACCCAAGAGAAATAAAAACATACATTTACACCAAAAATGATCCACAAATGCTCATAACAGTATTATTCATAATATCAAATAAGTGGAAACAAGCAAATTTCAATCAACTAATGAATGGATACACAGAATGTGGACTAGCCATATAACAGAATATTGCTCAGTAATAAAAATGAATGAAATTTTGATATATGGTACAACATGGATAAACCTTACAAATATGTTGACTGAAAGAAGCCAGATAAAAAAGACAACATGATTCTGTTTACATGGAAAGTAACAGGTTTATCTATAGAAGAAAGTAGCTTAGTGGTTGCACAGAGCTAGAAAGTGGGAAGGGCTATTGAAGGCTGACTGCTGACAGGTATGGAGTTTCTTTTTAGAATGATGAAAATATTCTAAAATTGTGATAACTGTAACTGCATAAATATATTAAAGACCACTGAACTGCACACTCTAGATGGGTGAATTGTGTGAAATGCAAATTGTAACTCAATGAAGCTGCTCAAGCCCAACCAAATAAAGGTTTCCTTGCTATCTGAAAGTAGAACTTCCTATTTGACATGATTTGATAGGTTCTTTCTTAGGCTTGGGAAACTCTCAAACATTTTTTTATAAAAATTAATGTTAATAGCATCCCCTGGCCCAAAATAGTAATTGTCAAATCATACCAAATAAGAATGTTCTACTTTCCAACCACAGGGGGTACCTATATGAAAATATAGTATAGGGCCTCCCTGGTGGCTCAGCGGGTTAAACGCAGTGCTGTGAAGCTGTCCATAGTCTCTGTGGTGCGGGTTCGATCCCAGCCGGTGAGAATCCCACAGGGCACCGCACATCTCTTCAGTCTCACCCACTGCTTCCCTCAGCAGTATATTTCATCAGTCTGCCTGTTCTGTTCCCCACTCTGTCTCCGGTGAATCCTCTCACCCTCCCGCACATCTGGCTTGTACCCCAGCTCTTGCATAAAAATAAATAAAATCATAAAAAAAATAATAATAAAAATAAAATAAAATATAGTATAACATCTCTATATTTAAGTCAAGACAAGACTGATAAATGAGTAAGCAGAAATAATAATAAATACAAAAGAAATCTACTATATGATAAAGGTGATAGCTCAGTACACTGAGAAAAAAATTAACTTTTAAAATTTAATAAGCAGTGCTTCCATAACTTAATTTCCATTTGGGAAAAAAATGCAATTCTATCTATATTTACACTATAAACCAGAAAGGAGAAGTAAACAATGAAACGATACTAGTACTTTAAAATAAAACCAAGCAGTGGCCAAAGCTCAACTAAGACCCAGAATTCAGAGGCACTAAAGGAAAGAATAAGAAAATAAACAACATATGCTAAATCTTACATGAAAAAAACCACCATAAGCCAAGTTAAAAGACAGACAAACTTGGACAAAACATTGGATTGGGCTTATTTCACAAAAAGTTCACCTTCCTAGTTCATAAAAAGTCTTTTTTAAAAAATCAAAAGGTCCAAATCCTATTTTTAAAACAGAATAAATTAACAGAATAAATGGCTGACAAAAATTCAAAATCTGATCACATACTTTGTTGATGAGACTGAAGGGAAAGAACTCATAAATACTGAAGGTGGCTGCGTAAAATTCCATAACCATAATGGAAGAAAATTTGGTAACATTTAACAAAATTAAACATGTCTTCATCTTTCAATCCACCCAGTCCATTCTAGAATCTACCTAAAACTATACCTCCACATACATGGAACAACATATATGGAACAAAGTAATTTACCAATGTGTTGTTGTAAAAGGACAAGACTGAAAATAACCCAAATGTCTATCAATAGAGGTTTGACTGAACAAAGCACAGTGAATCCATACAAATAAGTACTACACAGATACTTAAAAAAAAAAAAAGATGAGAAAGATCTCAACGTTTAGATAGGGAATGATTCCCTATGATATATTGTTAGCTGAAAAAAGCAAAGTACAAAATAGTGTATACACTATTTACATTTTGCTTAAGAGGAAGAAACAGAAACACAAAAATATGTGTTTGTTTTGTAAAAACAGACAGTGAAAGGACAAATCAGAAACTGAATGAAGGAAAATAAAATTTGGATGGTCATCTATAAATCTTTATCTTAACAAACACAAAAAATAACACTGTCTTATTTACACAATACTTTATAGAGTACTGGTATTAAGTTCTATGGGAATATCAGATTTCACATATTCAATTTAAAATCCTTTCCCCAAAAAAACAACCTATTATTAATAAAAAGGTCAAAAGTCTGGCAATGATGTTTCATATTAAGTTAAATGAGATGGGTGACTGTCTTTACAGTGACTACAGGCTCTCCAAATCTAGTGTACTTAATTAGAGGATAGGGTAAAACATTTAAGTCACCAAATATTGACTATTATTTGATGTGGAGAAAAATATTAACCATGATGACTAGTTTAATGACAAACATATACTTGAACAAACCTGGATCAGCAAAATATTATAGAAATTAGAAGTCTCGAACTGCAAGATATATAATCATTTGTTGCTTAATCACTGGGATATGTTCTGAGAAACAAATCCTTAGGTGATTTTGTTGTAAAATATCAGAGAATGCAGTTACACAAACCTAGATAGTAAACCAACTACACACCAAGCTTATATGGTATAGCCTGTTGAGACCATTGTCATATATGTGATACAATCCATTACTGATCAAAACATTGTGAAGTGACACATGACTATATGAAAAAGCAAACTGCAATCTGAAAGCATCTAAGTATGACATAAATCATCACTATATTTTGCACAAATAATCTTAAAGAGCTTCACATACTTTCAATTATGAATTTATGATGAGGATATTAGGAGAAGGATGTGAAAAGACAGTCTCAACAGAGGGAACTGTAAGGACTGGAACACAAGGTAAGTACCTGGCTGGCTTCCCTTCAAGTGACATGGGTACCACCAAAATTTTATCCTATACCCATCTTTCTATGGCTATTACCTACCTTAAGAAACCCATAGAGAAAAAAAAGAACTGACAGTAAAATCACTATAGGTCTTGATTCACTCTACTGCAACCAATAATTTCTTTTTTTTTTTTTTTTAAGATTTATTTATTTATTTATACAAGCACTGGGTACAGTCAGAGGCGCGGGAGGGTGAGAGAATTCACCAGGGCAGGAAGCAGAGCAGGCAGAAGGACCGAAGTACACTGCTGAGGGGAGCAGCGGGCGGCAGGAGAGGTCTGCGCGCCATGTGGGACCTGCCTCCGGTGGCCGGGAAACAGCCGGGGATCGAAATGGCAACGCGGAGGCTTACAGGCAGCTTCGCAACCCAGCGCTCAACCACTGCACCACCGGGGAGGCCCAACCAATAATTTCTTTTCACACTTTTTTAACTTCTTTCACCCTCCTCAAAAGAAAAGTCCCATTAAAGGATAATTCAGTCACTTAATGCTTTTGACATTACCCATTCAATCTGTTTCATAATTTTGAGATGTATAGGGTTAACAGGTAAAGTTAAAATTCAGCTGTGTTTCTATATACCAAGCAAGGAACAGTCCAAGAAGGAAATTAAGAAAACAATACATTTATAATAGAATCCAAAATAACCCAATAAAATACAAAAGGATAAAACTAATCAGGGGGGAGGGGAGAGACTTGTACACTAAAAACCACAAAACGCCACTGAAAGAAATTAAGACCTAAATAAATGGGAAGACATTTAAATGTTCTTAAGTTAGAAGACAATTTGATATGGCTATACTTCCCAAATTGACCTATAAATTAAATGCAATTCTCATCAAAATTCCAATTGCACTATCTGAATAAAAGGGCAAGCTGCTCCTGATATACTTCCTGAGATGCTCTCAAACACCAAAAATATGTTTTTCTGAAGTAATGGTAATTATAACAACTATCTTAGTATTTGATAGCTATACATGGGGAAGTATTACAAGTCTTCTAAAAACACATCCTGGGGGCCTCCCTGGTGGCTCAAGGGGTTAAGCACCGCACTATGAAGCAACCCGCAGCCTCTGCAGCGCAAGTTCGATCCCCGGCCTACCAGGGAACAACCGACATGGCGCAGCAGACCTCTCCTGTCCCGCCTGCTGCTCCCCTCATCAGTGTATTTCTGTCAGTCTGTCTGTTCTGTTCCCCACTCTGTCTATGGTGAATCCTCTCACCCCCAGCAACTCTGGCCTGTACCCCAGCTCTTGTATGCATAAATAAATAAATCTTTAAAAAAAAAAAAAAAAGGTAACATACTCACAGGTTCTGGGGATTGAGATTAGACATTTAAAATAAAATAAGGGCCTCCCGGTGGCGCAGCAGTTGAGCGCTGGGCTGCGAGGCTGCCCGCAGCCTCTCCACCACCAGTTCAATCCCTGGCCACCGGCAAGGATCCCACATGGAGCGACAGACCTCTCCTATCTCGCCCGCTGCTCACCTCAGCAGTGTATTTCTTCGGTCTGCCTGTTCTATTCCCTGCTCTGGCTCTGGTGAATTCTCTCACCCTCCCACGCTTCTGACTGTACCCAGTGCTTATATAAATAAATAAATAAATCTTTTAAAATAAAATAAAAATAAAAACACATCTGTACAAAAAAGTGAACATAGACATGTTTGGAAAAAGGCATTTATAAAAAGAAAAGTGCTCTTCATTGGCTGTGGACTTCATATTAACTATTAATACATGATAAGTACACTTTTAAACTATAAATATTTTTCTCCTATCACAAAACAAAACCACACAGCACAACTGTATAATGCTCCTCTGTTAAAAAATTCAGGGTTTGCCAAAAATCATTACATAATTTAAATAGCACCTTACAAACAACTGTCTGTTATTACAGTTTCTTGTTCTTTTATATTTAATTAATAAGCTTATCTGAAAGGTACAAAACAAATGGATTCATATTTCCAAACTAATGCCTTCATTTCAACATCCTTTTAAAAGAAAATGATCTAACGATTCAAATACAATGCCAAGAAGTTCAGTAAAAGTAGAGAGTGATATGCAGTATCTTACTATCACTGGTGCTGAGGTAACAGTAATACAACCATCAAGACTATCAAGTTTCGGGCCTCCCTGGTGGCGCAAGGGGTTAAGCACCGCCCTATGAAGCAATCCACAGCCTCTGCAGCACGAGTTCATTCCCCGGCCAGACAGAGAGAAACCCACATGGCAAAGCAGACCTCTCCTGTCTCGCCCACTGCTCCCCTCAGCAGTGTATTTCAGTCCGTCTGCCTGTTCTGCTCCCCGCTTTGTCTCTGATGAATCCTCTCACCCCCTCCCATCTCTGGCCTGTACCCCAACTCTTGTATGCATAAATAAATCTTTTAAAAAAAAAAGAATATCAAGTTTCTATTCCCCTGTACCACAAATTTTATTCCCCTCACTATAGCAAAAAAAAAAAGAGTAAGTACCATACCCAATGTCAGTAAGGGGTGGTTTATCTCTCCCTCTCTTATAACAAAGGAAAAGTTCTGGACTTTTCAGACTTCCATAGTTCAAGTTTGCTTGGAGAGCTGATGGAGTGGCTTCGACACAGGTGTAACCTTCAGGTACTGTTTCCCCAGCTGATTTGATAATAACTGCAATGTCTGTAATTGGAGCTTTAGGTCCAGTTGACTTAGTATCTAAGCGATTTATTTCTTGATCCAAAAGAAGAGATGTGTCAGTGAGGCCTGCCACGACAAAGTAGTCTGTCACTCTAGGCCCTTTGTCTTCTATCATGGCTGCTATTTTATTTCCTAGAATAAGGAAAAAAAAAAAAAGACATTGATTTATTTTGACTCACTAAAATTACGTGCAACTTAACTGTGATCAACTAGCCACTTTCCAGTTGAATTTATAATTGAATTGTCATTCTGTAGAAAAAGCCTGCTTTGGTATCATCTTCTCTGTTTTCACCTTCTATAACAGTACACATTTATAGCATCAACTCATCTGAACAGCAACTCTGATGCTTTCATCTGCCTAAGGTTATGTTAAGAATAATCACACTGTCGGGGCCTCCCTGGTGGTGCAGCGGTTGAGCGCTGGGCAGCAAAGCTGCCCGCAGCCTCTGCAGCACAGGTTCGATCCCGAGCCGCCGGGTGAGGTTCCCGCATGGCGCGCAGACCTCTCCTGCCACCCGCTGCTCCCCTCAGCAGTGTACTTCGGTCCTTCTGCCTGCTCTGCTTCCTGCTCTGGCTCTGGTAAATTCTGTCACCCTCCCCCGCTTCTGACTGTACCCAATGCTTGTATAAATAAATCTTAAAAAAAAAAAAAAAAGATTAATCACACTGTCAGAGATGAGCTATGGTGCTTTCCTTGGAGTAAAAGGCACTTAATGAACAATACTCAGGCTATTTAAAAAATCATTCTCTTTTAAGTTACAGAATTCCCAGAACTAAGTTTGACATTTCAACAAACAAATTGAGTATGTCATGAATAAGTCAGGTCTAGCACAAACAAAAATAAATAGTAACATATTTATTTACTTATTTTTTGATTCTAGAAATCTTTTTTTATATATATATATATAAGATTTATTTATTTATTTATTCAAGCACTGGGTACAGTCAGAAGCACGGGAGGGTGAGAGAATTCACCAGAGCCAGAGGGGAGAGCAGAGCAGGAAGACTGACGAAGTACACTGCTGAGGGGAGCAGCGGGTGGCAGGCGAGGTCTGCGCGCCATGTGGGACCCTTGCCTGGCGGCTGGGGATTGAACCGGCGCTGCAGAGGCTGCAGGCAGCTTCGCAACCCAACGCTCAACCGCTGCGTCACCAGGGAGGCCCAGTAACATATTTAAACCAGTTTCTTAACAATAAAACTATGAGTATATCCCTAATAGGTATGAAACTTTATGTAAACACCATGTAAAATAAGTGGTTTTAAGAATCATTAAATATTTCAAACATAAACATAAAAAAACACAAACACAACCAAAGACAAAATTATATAAAATACACATTAAGAGACTTGGTCTTACATGTTAGAAACCTAAAGAACATGAACACTGAAACAAGACTTCTATTATCTTTAAACTCAGTAAAATAAAATAAAGCTTCTGAGGTTTTAAATATTTCTATAGGTTTTATGTGCTTTTAAAAAACATTTAAGTAAGGGGCTTCCCCGGTGGCGCAAGGGGTTAAGACGCAACCTATGAAGCTCTCCACAGCCACTGCAGCACGAGTTTGATCCCCGGCCAGGGAGCTGCCCACATGGCGCAGCAGACCTCTCCTGACTTGCCCGTTGGGCGAGTCCTGACTCCCCTCAGCAGTGTATTTCAGTCAGTCTGCTTGTTCTGTTTCCCACTCTGTCTCTGGTGAATCCTCTTACCCCCCCCACAACTCTAGCCTGTACCCCAGTTCTTGTATGCATAAATAAATAAATCTTATTAAAAATTTTAAGTAAAATGCTCTTATTTATAGCATTTTGGTACGTTTTCACAAATGTATACATCTGTGAAACCATTACCATCATCAAGACAGTGAACATAACCATCAATACCCAGAATTTCCTGGTACCCCTTTCATTACCTTTCCTTTCCCAGGCAATGAGTGATTTACTTTCTACCACTATAGATTCATTTCTAGAATTGACACAAATCAAATCATACACTATGTAGTCTTTCTTCTTTCACTCATCATAATTATTTTGAGATTCATCCACGTTGTTTATATCAGTAAGTTCACCCTTTTTTGTTACTCAGTATTAGTCTACTGATTGAAAATACCACAATATGTCTATCCACTCACCTTTACAGACATCTGGGTTATTTTGAGTTTCAGTGTTACATGTAAGTCTGTCACATAAACACCCATATACAAACCTTATGGACATATGTTTTCATTTATTTTGGGTAAATTCTTGGGTTAAGCTGTATTTATTACCTGGAAGGTGTATATAGTTCTAAAAAACTGCCAAATCATTTTGTAGAATATACCATTTTACATTCCTACCATCACTGTATGAGAGTTCTGATTGTTCCACACTCTCTCCAACATGCTAAAAGTTGCACCATTAAATAGTCTAATACCTCTATAATAACATATAACTGCAGTTTAATTTGCATCTTTCCAATACTAGTGATACTGAGCATTATTTCATGTGTCTATTTTCCACTCATGTATTTTCTTCAGGGAAGTTTCTGTTCAAATTTTTGCCCATTTTTGACTGAGTTGTTTGTTTACTCATCATTGAGTTTTAAAAGTTCTTTATTCCAGAGACTATCTGCTCTACAAATAGTTTCTCCAGTTTGTGGCATGTCTTTTTATTCTCTAATGGTAATTTTTGAAAAGCAGAAGTTTTTATTTTTGATGAAAACCACTTTGTTAATCTATTCTTCTATGGATCATGCTTGTGGAATCATTATTTATTAGTACCACATGGTTTTGATTACTGTAGCTTTATAATAAAGCTTGAAATCTTGTAGTTAGTCTTTAACTTTGTCCTTCTTCAAAAACTGCTTTGACTATTCTAGATCCTTTGCACTGCAATAAGCATTTTGGAATTAGTTTGCAAACATCAACCCTCCAAGAAAAATCTACTAGGATTTTAAAGGGAATTGTGTTGAATCTGTAGAGTCAAGATTTAAATTAAACATAATATTGAGTCTTCCAGCTGAAGAATAATGTTTATCCATGCATTTATTTATATCTTAAAATTTCTCTAAATGAAAATTCCCAATTTACAACACATAAGTCTTTCACATCTTTTGTCAGATTTACCTTAAGTGCTTAATTTAGATGCTATTGTAAATGATATTGTTTGCCTTTTCCATCTCCAATTGTTCACTGCTACTATACAGAAATATAATTTTTATATGCTGATCTTGTATAGTACAATCTTACTAAAGGTGCTTATTAGTTCCAGAGCTTTGTTGTAGATGTCATAAATTTTCTACATAGGTAATAACGTGTCTGTAAATAACAACAATTTCACTTCTTTTTTTCCAGTGTAGGTTACCTTTTTTTTTTTAATTGCTTATAGCATTGACTAGTATTCAAGAGAAATGGTAAGCGAAGAAGCTAGTAATGACTAAAAGCACCTGAAAAGACACTCAACATTATCAGTCATAGCAGAATTATTCACAATAGCCAAAAGGAAGAAATAAACCATGTTTATCAATAAAAGAATGGCTAAACAAAATGTGGTTTATCCGCATTTTATCCACAATGTAATATTATTCAGTTATAAAAGGAATTAAATTTTTTTTTTTAAAGATTTATTTATTAATTTATTTATACAAGCACTGGGTACAGTCAGAAGCGCGGGAGGGTGAGAGAATTCACCAGAGCCAGAGCGGGGAGCAGAGCAGGCAGAAGGACCGAAGTACACTGCTGAGGGGAGCAGCGGGAGGCAGGAGAGGTCTGCGCGCCATGTGGGACCCTCCTCCGGTGGCCGGGGAGCAGCCGGGGATCGAACCGGCGCCGCAGAGGCTACGGGCAGCTTCGCAACCCAGCGCTCAACCGCTGCGCCACCAGGGGAAGCCAAAAGGAATTAAATTTTGATCAATGATACAACATGGATGAACACAGAAAGCCTTATGCTAAGTGAAATAAGCCAGACATGGAAGACAAATTGATATGATTTGACTTATATGAAGTACCTAAAATAGGCAAATTCATAAAAAGAAACTAAAAGCATGGAGGTTACAAGGAGAGGGAACAATGTGGAGTTACTTTTTAAGGGTACAGAATTTAGGTTGGTAATGATGGAAAAGTTCTGGGCAGGACAGTGGTAAGGGCTACACAATTACTAATGCATTTAATACACAAGTACTAATGCATTTAATGCCTCTGAGTCGCACACTCCCAAATAATTACAATTATGAGTATTCTGTATACTTTGCACACACACACACACAAAAGTATCTCAAAAGGATCTCTCCTTATCAAATGTTTCATCTTCTGTTAAGTTATAAAATAAATTGCCGAAGTCCACTTTCTGGAGCAGAGTATAAAACTGCCTGCGTAACTACTGTTATATGTTACCTTTGATCTTTTGAAAAGAATATGCCAACTTACCATAGTATAAGTATTATATTTATGGTCGAATGGATGATATAATTGTAATTATATTTATTGTGTTAGAGGGACAACTGCAAGGAGGTTGCTCTGATACATACTTCTTTGAAATAAATAAATGGAAAGAGAGAAGTGGAAACCTCTATTTGAGGTTTTTATCAGAAACAGATGTTGTATTTCATCACACAATTTCTTTATCATACACTAACACATATGGGTTTTTTTTACCTGTTATTTAATAAATCAAACACACTGATTAATTTTCAGGTTATTACCAAACTCCGCAATTCTGAGATAAACCTGACTCAATCATGATATATTATTCTTTTTATGTAGTCTTAAATTATATTCCTTAAAAATTTTTTTCAAATACTATATATATATTAATAAGAGATATTGGATGGTAGTTTTCTTATCTGGTTTTGGTATCCATTTAATGCTAGTCTCACAGAATGAAATTAAGAGAGAATTTCTTCCCCTTCAACTTTCTGGAAGAGTTTGTCACTGATAAATGTCTTCCTTAAATGTATGGTAAAATTCACCTGTGAAATGATCTGGATTCTATCTGATGGTTAGGGTTTTAAATACGAATTCAATTTCTTTAACAAAATAGAGTTATTCCAGCTTCTTCTTGAGTTAACTTTTGAAGTTTGTATCTCTCTTGTTCATTCAGGCTGCTACAACAGAATAGCATAAAGGTGACTCACAGCAACAGAGATTTATTTCTCACAGTTCCAGAGACTAGGAAGTTCACTGTTCTAGCAATTATTAAGAGAGTTGTAATGAAATCTCTGATTATAATGGTAAATTTTTCTATTTTTCCTTACAGTTCCATCAGTTTTTTTGCATCATGTATTTTCAAGCTTTTGTTATTAAGGGCATTAAACTTTTAGAAGACATCTTTTTGATCAACTGACCCCTTTATAATCATGCAATGATCTTCTTTACCTCTGATAAAAATTCCATACTTTGAAAAAGTCTATACTAACAAAAGCTTCTGAATTGAAATATTTGTTTAAAAAAACTAATTTAGAAATATAATTCAATAGTTAAATTTCACTTTCCAACTATAGCTAAGATAATCTTTCAGAATTAATTTCATTTCACTTTACGTATTTCAACAAATAAACACTGTTAACATCAACAAATTACTGTTAACCTCAATTTACTAAATGTAGTTAGTTTATAAGATTACTCTCATTATAAAAGATTTGTTTTTAAGTTTCAAATGTATCTGCTGCTTGGTGGTGTTCCAAACCATGCAGAATGAATGATGAACTTTGTTTAAGTCATAAAGTACAGTATAATCAAAGTTATTTGCTACATTTAAACATTTAAAATAGGGCCTTGCTGATTCCATTTAGAAAGCATTATCAATATCAGTAATGCTGGCTGGGTCACAGAATTACAAATTTTAAAAGGTAACTTATTTCAGATAAAATCAGTTCCTTTTTTTTTTTTTTTTTCAGAACACAAGCAATGTAACTCTCTACTGTTGCACCTGCCACTGTAAGTTTTGTGAAGGAAGATTGTGACCAAGAGTTGCAAACACAAATACCTGAAGAGGTCGAGCAGGATATAAGAAGAATCCTGGGAACTAGAAAAGGCAAGCAGCCACTTCTAGTCAGACTTACTTAATTGTTGCCATCTGGACTTGGCAAAATGAGAATTTTGGGGGTTTTGCCTTTTTAAAAATAAGTCAGAAATCAAAGAATGGCTGTGATATGGAGTCATTTTTTGGTGAATGAAAGGCTCACACTCACAAAGGGGATCTAATTCCTGGGGAAAGTACTGGTGAGGAGAATGCATACAACCAGGCATATAAAACAGAGGGGCTTTCCTCCAGAAAACAATAGGATACTGGGGAGCAGATATCCATAGTCAAGTGCTGGGGAGCTAAAAGAGGCTGGCAAGGGCAAACATCAACAGCTAGAAATCAACCCAAGAGCCAGGGCCTAGGGCCTCCCTGATGGCACAGGGGTTAAGTCTCAACACTATGAAGCTACTAGCAGCCACTGAAAAAACGAGTTCAATCCCCAACCCGGGAGCTAACCCACATGGAGCAGCAGACCTCTCCTGTCTGGCCAACTGGTCCCCAAGCAGTGTATTTCAGTAGATCTGCCTGTTCTGCTCCCTGGTATCTCTTCTGAGTCCTCTCACCTCCCTGCACCTCTGGCCTACACCCCTGTTCTTGTATGCATAAATAAATAAAATAAATCTTAAAAAAAATTAAGGAAATCTGAATATACTATATACTTTAGTTAATAACAATTATCATTGTAAGTTAATTAATAGTAATAAATGTATCACACTAATGTAAGATGTAAAATATAGGAGCAATTTGTCTGTAAATTGAAAACTATTCTAAAAAAGTCTATTTTCAAAAAGGTAAATGAATACAAAGAGGAGCTATAACATGACAATTTTAATCATAAGAAAGCTAAAGTGGTCATATTAATAACAGGCAAATGAAGACTTCAGAGCAGGAGATAAAGAAAAGCATTTTATAATAACAGTAAGATAATTAATTCATCAAGACACAACAATCCTGAACATGTATACATCTAACAAGAAAGGTTGTAAAAGTATATGGAGCAAAAACTGACAGAACTGAAACGAGAAATAAAATAAAATGAAATAAACTCACAATTACAGAGAGTTCAACACTTCTCAATCAGTACTTCATAGAAAATCAGTAAGATACAAAAAAATTTGAAAAACACTGTTAACTAACTTGACATAATCAATTTATAGAACACATTGCCACAAAAGCAAAATACACATACACATTCTATTCAAGTATACACAGAACACTCACCAAGATAAATCACATGTTAGCATATAAAAACAAGGATAAATTTAAATAAATATATATATAATACAGAACATCTTTTCTGACTACAATGGAATTAAATTTGGAATCAATAAAAGAAAGATACCTTTTTTTTTAAAGATTTATTTATTTTTATACAAGAACCGGGGTACAGGCCAGATGTACAGGAGGGTGACACGATTCACCAGGACAGAGCAGGGAGCAGAACAGACAGACTGACAAAATACACTGCTGAGGGGAGCAGAGGGTGAGACAGAAGAGGTCTGCTGCACCATGTGGGATTCTCCCAGGCTGGCCGAGATCAAACCAGCGCTGCAGAGGCTGCGGACAGCTTCACAGTGCGGCGCTCAACAGCCTGCACCACCAAGGAGGCCCGAAAGATATAAAATTCCCCAAGTATTTAGAAATTAAATAGCCCTTTTCTAAAAAGTAAAGGATTAAAAATTAGAAATCAGGGCCTCCCTGGTGGCGCAAGGGGTTAAGTCTCAACACTAAGAAGCTATCTGTAGCCACTGAAACACAAGGTCAATCCCCAAACAAAGAGGTGACACACATGGCGCAGCAGACCTCTCCTGTCTGGCCCTCTGCGCCCCTCAGCAGTGTATTTCAGTAGATCTGAATGTTCTGCTCCCCACTCTGTCTCTGGTGAATCCTCTCACCCTGCCCGCGCCCACCCTTCCATCTCTGGCCTGCACCCCAGTTCTTGTATGCATAAATAAATAAATCTTTAAAAAAAATTAGCAAAGGAATATTATAAAAATTTTCATGGCAATAAACAACTCTGATGAAATGAACAAATTCTTCAAGACATAAATTACCAAGACTGACATAAGAAACAGAAAGCTTAAATAGCCCTGCATTTTAGGATTGCCAGCAACTGCCAGAAATAGGAAGTGGCTAGCAAGAATTCTTTCCTTGAGCCTTCAGAGTGAGCATATGTCCCTGCTGTCACCTTGATTTGAGATTTGTAGTTTCTATTCTGTGAAAATACTCTTGCTTTAAACCACATGGGTTTGTGGTGATCTGTTATGACAGCCCTAGGGAACCCACTATATATATGAGAATATATTTTGAATACAGTAAAACTTAAAAGGGTATTAAATTTAATGTCACTAATTGTTAATTCTAGTGGGGGGCTACAAGAAAATTTTAAATTACATATTTTTCCTACATTATATTTCTAGTGAACAGCACTACTTCCTTAGTGGGAGAAAAGCAAGGAAAAACAGACAGCATACTAACCATAACCTGTCTCATCTTTCTCTACAAACATGATTATGCATGAAGAAAACCCTAAGGTAGCGACATAAAAGCTACTAGGACTAAAAGGAAAATTTAATAAGATACAGAGCAAAAACTGAAAAGAGAAATAAAATGAGCCACAATTGACAAAATTTACCATTTACAAAAGAATAAGTTGCTGGCCCCCCCTGGTGGCCTAGGGGTGACCCTGGGCAGCTAACCCACATATGGAGCCGCAGATCTCTCCTGTCTCTCTGGCTGCTTCCCTTAGCATATTTCAGTAAATCTTATACCCCAGTTCTTCTATGTATAAATAAATAAAAGAATAAGTTGCATTTTTATATATTATCAACAAATAAAAAAAGAACTATCAATACGTCTTTTTGAATTCCTTTAAACATGTTATATTCTTTTTCAATTAAAAGTTTTCAAGTGCAGGGCCTCCCCGGTGGCGCAGCGGTTGAGCGCTGGGTTGCGAAGCTGCCCGCAGCCTCTGCGGCGCCGGTTCGATCCCCGGCTGCTCCCCGGCCACCAGAGGAGGGTCCCACATGGCACGCAGACCTCTCCTGCCGCCCGCTGCTCCCCTCAGCAGTGTACCTCGGTCCTTCTGCCTGCTCTGCTCCCGGCTCTGGCTCTGGTGAATTCTCTCACCCTCCCGTGCTTCTGACTGTACCCAGTGCATGTACAAACGAAACAAACGAACAAACAAACAAATAAATAAATAAAACATGCCTCTATAAAAAAGAAAAAAAAAAAAGTTTTCAAGTGCAACATTAAGCACTATTCTACTTAAATGTATTCTGTACTGACTTAAGTAGGAAAAAAATAGGTTTTTAAATTACCTAACTTCTTCGCACAAAATACCATTTTTAAATTTCAAAGGATAAAAGTATTTCATTTGGGGATTTACTAAAAACTGATGTTAAAGAGCTGCCATTTTAATTCAGCTATAAAACTTTTTCCTCAAATTCTAACTCTTATATAGGTTATCTCAATTCCAACAAGACACCCCATTAAGACAAGTCTGCCAACCTGACAACATGAAGTAGATACAAATTACAGCACCAGTAGAAAAGATAAAATTTTAATTCACAAGATATATGCACCCCCGCCCCCCAATGTTCACAGCAGTATGATCACAATAGCCAAGACATGAAATTCACCTATCAACAGATGACTGGATAAAGATGTGGTATATATACTCAATGGAAGACCACTTAGCTCTTTAAAAAGATGAAATTGTGCCTTTTGTGGCAATATGATTGGAACTTGAAGATGATTATGCTAAATGAAATAAGTCAGAAAACAAAAGAGAATTACCAGATGGTTTCGCTGATTTGTGTTATATAAATAACCAAAGAAATTAAACTGGAAAAACACAACAAAAATAACTGTAAGACTGAAAATACAATGGTGGGGGAAGAGATATAAAGGAGAGGAAGAGCTAATGTGACATTGCAGTGGTACAGGAGCCACTGTTAGTGGATGAGTGAAGCAGGTGTACACATTAGGCTGCAAAGTTGTACTCCCAAAATTAGTTATGTAAATAAGTAGTAATCACTATAATATAATTTAAAATAAAGAAAAATATTACTTTGTGTATTATGAAAGCATATTTGCCCTTAATATTTAAATTTCATCAAGCATATTATATTGGAAACTCACAACATAACAAATTTGTTTTGCAAATCAGACCAAATGAAAACTTGCCTCTGACTCAGCAGCTTTCCTTTTTACTTTATAACCTGTACTTAAATTGCAAGGTTAGGACTGACACCTAACTGTCAAACTGAGCAGCAAAGCCAATGAGCTACCAATATTTGCCTTGGCAGAAAGTAGCAAAAATATGAGATGTTTCGGCCTTAAATGGTAGATATGTAAAAGCAAACTGCACCTTGCAGGATGATTATCATGCAGTCCCGTATATAGCTACAAGTTAGCATTTCTTGTAGATACTTAACTTGTTTCTTTATAGATAGCACCTCAACCAAATCACCTTCCACTTCAGACATCATGAATTGTTACAGCCTAAACACCACTGCAGTTCCATGTAATTTAAAACATTTGCCTTTTAAGAACAGTCTCCACACACCAACTCTACTGCCAATTTCTTCAGCTGTAAGCTCAAGTTTATACCACAGAATACCATATTTACGTTCAACACCAGAATGCACCGTTTAAAAATTATACAGGAATAAATTTACTCCAATATACAAGTTTAACATTTCTAACATCATAGCGTTTCTATTGTCCAAATTAACAAGTCTACTCAGTAGTACACTTAGTATGGTGCTACATGGCAAAGTCATCAGTTCACTAAAATCAGTAGGTACAAAAGAGCACGTCTCTAACCCCAACAAACTATTTTGCAGAAAATCCACAGTAGATACCAATAAGGGAAAAGTGTGGATTGAGTTTGCCATTATTAGAAAAAGGAGTCAAAGCAAGCTTACGTAATAGGCAGAACATCTGCATGAATACAAATCTAAGTTCATTTCTGAGTTTCCAGTCTCAAATCAAGAGAATTTACCAACTTTAAGCAGGAATACAAAGAACAAGTCAGAAAATAAAATACAGGATTTTTTCACATGGTTACATTTATCAAGAACAGTATCCTTTAATGCTCAGAGATGTTTTCCCTTTTGCAACTAACGTTGTTGTTATCACATATAGAAAAAAATCATACACTGCTCTGCACTTCAAATAACTTAAAACACATGATCATCTCAAATCGAATATTTCTGAGAACGCCTTAGCACTAACAATCTCCCCGATTTTACTATACCCTTCACTTTCCAAACAGGGAAGCCAGAAAGGATGATCTATTCCTACCAAAAGTATGTGTGGCTAGAACACCGGTTTGCACGCAATTACGCAGGTTCCATAAATCAATTTCCCAAACTTCAATGCTTGACAATTTCTCTGAGGCAAAACGAGGGTAGATTACTAGAGATGACTTTCCCTTGCCTTTGCACAAGTGACCGCTCTAAATATTCCCGTGTGAAACAAACACCTAATGGGGCTTGGGGAACACTATTTAAAAACTGGGTCGTCCCTTATTTGTGCTCAAGAGACATGGTCTTGGGGAGGTAAAAGATCTCTGAAGCAGAAAAAGGGAGGAAAAAAAAAAAAAAACCACATGAGGGCATCTCCAATGCAGAAGTTACAGCTCTTTACAAGACTTAGCACCAGGGGCTCATTAGTCGGTTTTATTTGTGTTTAGTCACTCGGAGTTGAATGGAATCTGCCTTCTTAAAAAGCCCTTTGCAACAAAGACGCCCTGAGGAATGGCCACTGTAAGGTGGAGGAGGCAATGCCCTCAATTCACCTGCGACACACCTGCCGGACCCCTACTTCGCCCCTCTTGCCTCCACCCCACTGTCCCCCGCCCTTTCTCCAGGGCCCTGGCCCTAGATCACCGCACGCAGGGTCCGTGCCTGTTCCAGCCGCACCCCAAGACCCAACACCCCGGCGGCCCTGACCCCCGAGCTCCCTCGGGCCCAGATGCCTCGCGCCTCCACGCGAGTGGCCCTGAGCAGCACGGGCGGCGGCGCTGGAGGCCCTTCCTGGCGCAGCCTCACCCCCATCCTACCCCACAGGCACTGGGGACTCCCCGCCCCCGGAAACTGCAGAAAACTAGGCCGGGAGAGCCAGCCCCAGCCTCTCCCCGCCTCCTCGGCGACCCCCCGCGGGCCGGCCATTGGAACCCAGCTCGCAGCGCTGCTACCTGCCCGGCGCTGCCCTCCCCGGGGTGCGGGCCGGCGAGGCGCAGCGCCCGGCCGCCCCGCCACGGGCCTTGCACGGCGGACTCACCTGTCGCCCGCTCCTGCCTCAGCGGCCGCCCGATGCAGACCCTCCCGGGCGCATGAAACCGCCGGCTCCGCGGCCTGGGCGCCCTCGGCAGCGCCGGGCGGGGACTCGCTCCCGGGGCCGCCGCCGCCTGCACGGGCCGCTCTGCGCCTGCGCGGCCTCCCGGGCTGGGGCTCCAGGGGCGCAGCGCGCAGCGCGGGGTAACGGCCGGGAGCCGCGGCCGGCGCCAGCTCCGGGGCGCACCGCGGCCGGGGGGTGCGGGCGGCGGGTCGCCTAGGAGCTGCCCGCGGCGCGGCCGCCCCGACGGCGGACGGCCATGTTTCTGTTCCCGTTTTCTTTTTCTCCCCCTCCTTCCGCCCCTTTCCACAGACCAGCACTTTCCCTCCCCCCCCAAACCCCTTTCCGACTGCGGGGGCGGGTGGAAAGGGCGTGGGGGAGGGATGGGGGAAAGGGAGGGCCGGGGGCGGGGCGGCGCGCCAGTCCCGCCCCCGGGGAGGGTCGTGCCCGGCGGCCGCGGCTGCCCGGCCCTGGCGCGTGGGGGCCCCGCCGGGCCGGCCTGCGGACCGCCCCCCTCCGCCGCGGGGCGGTGGGTCCTGAACGGAAAAGAAACTGGGGTGAGGGACCCCGGGCAATGTTTTACAGCCCTGCGTGCAGCGCTCAGACGGGCGCTGTTTGTGGGTGTATTTGCTTTGACGTGTGGCAGGTGGCGGCTGCTCCACCTGAGATTTTCTTTTTCTTTTTTATTTTTTTGGAAGATTTATTTATGCATGCAAGAACTGGGGTACAGACCGAGGTGTGGGGATGTGAGGATTCACCCGAGTGGGGAGCAGAACAGGCAGATTGAGGGAAATACACTGAGGAGAGGAGCAGCAGCGAGTGAGACAGGAGAGGTCTGCTGTGCCGTGGGGGTAGCTCCCTGGGCGGCTGGGGATCGAACTCGTGCTGCAGACAGAGGCTGCGGACAGCGTCACAGATTGCTTCTGAATCCCTTGCCTCACCAGGGAGGCCCTCCATCTGTGATTTTCAAGGACGGGGAAAGTGACGCCAAGTGGCGCAGTCACTGGGTAAAGTATCGGTGGATGAAGGTCTTCGGAACAGAAGCTTCATTCTCAGAGGAAGAGTTGGGATTCCTGGCCGGGAATCCAGACCTGCCGACTAGAGCTGCTCGAAGCCCCGTCTCTGCTGCAGCGCCCCTTTGAGAGTCCTTGGCCGCGCTGCGTGTCGCTTGCTCGGCCGGCTCCGAAAAAGGAAATCGTGGTTTAAGTAAGTCTTCCCCAGCATCCGAAGTAAGTGCAGCCTCCTACACAGAGGCAAGCATGTTCGATCTCTCGATGCAAATTTTGCGGTCTAGTTCTGGAGTTATTGTAGTGAGAAAGAGAGACAAATTAGGAGAGCTTTTTTTTTTTTTACCCCCTTGGCAAAAAAGAGAAAGTTGGCCAGTGACTTTGCAGATTCCATAGCAGGTCAGAATTAGAACTGGTGAGGTTTGTGCATCTCTGGTGAGTGTCCCCATGTAGAATAGCCATTTTCCTGAGAGTTACTCAGTCCTTATTCAATGTGGATTTTTGCTAAAAAGTGTGAAATTGCACTTAAATCATAGTCCCCTGTTGTCAATACTTCTGAAATTTATTGCATGTATGAATAATAGCAGAAGCCATTTTCCTAACCACATTAACAGTCAGAATCTGTTTAGTAGAAATGCACAGCAATAGAGAGAAGGGTTATTATCAACAAGAGTTTTCAGTCACAGTGGAAACCAGCGCCTTGACAATGACAGCCTGGACAGAACTTTTAAAAGGAATTTTAATGTATCAAAATTTAGCTTGTGGACTTCTTGTCCTTCCTCAAGTGCAAATTAATTGTAAAAACATTTAATATAAAAAAGACTTCTTAATGGATACACTTCATTAGCAGTAATAGATTTAGAGCTTTTTCCTCTTCATGGTATTTTGCACCCACAGAAATGAAAATAAATTGGAGGAAATCAGCAAATCTCTTCATTTGATTGACAGGTTTTTTTCAATTTGCAATGTAGGATTTTAAAATGTATTTCTTTCACTGTCATAGATTTTTATTGCCACTTTCTATTCAAAATGTCATAGACTAACCTTGAGTGTTTGGGTCATTATTATTTATTTATTTATTCATTTATTTATTTATTTATTTATTTACATCTTTGTTCATTTTTACATAATGTCTGATTTATCCCCTCAAGTGTAGTCCCCATAAAATTCCCACCACCAAATTATCTGTGAGCTGTCACCACAGGCTCTTGTGATTTTCCCTCCCCTGTTTGGTGGATCATAACTTTTTAAGGTTTCTATTCTTAGGTCTGGAAGGCCTTGATTCATCAGCCTTCTCAACTGCACTCTTAAATGTCCATGGCTGAAATTAGTTCATTTTCATTTTTACCATAAATATTTGACTATCTGGGGGGCTCACTGGTGACACAAGGGGTTAATTGTCAACACTATGAAACTACCAGCAGCCACTGCAGCATGAGTTCGATTCCCCGCCAGGGAGGTTACCCACATGGCGCAGCAGACCTCTCCTGTCTTGCCCGCTGCTCCCCTCAGCAGTGTATTTCTGTCACCCTTCCTGTTCTGTTTCCCACTTACCTCTGGTGAATCCTTTCACCCTCCCACTCCTGCACCTCTGGCCTGCACCCCAGCTCTTATAGGCATAAATAAATAAATCTTTAAAAAAATTGACTATCTACAAAGTGGGAGTAATCACTTAGCTCACCTAGGAGGAAAATACAGACATTCTAGTAGAATTTCTTCATTGCTTTCTGACTGGGCAGGGTTATTGTCTGCAGATTTCTATGGATCAGTAATGCAAATGAGTTGAATGGAAATATTAAACATTTCTTTAATTTTTTTAAAGATTTATTTTTATTTATTTATGCACACAAGAACTTAGGTATAGGCCAGAAGGTGAGGGGGGTGGTGAGAGCTGAGACTTTAACACCTGTGCTACCAGGGAGGCCCCAATTTCCTTAAATAAGGTATTTTTTGCAGCATGTAGGGCTACAGCATGCCACATTATTTTCATCTGTTTGTGGCCTTCAAAAATTTATAAGGGCTTACCTGGTAGCACAGGGATTAAAGCCTCAGTGCTAGCAAGCTATTGCCAACCACTGTGGCTTGAGTTCAATCCCAGGCCACATGGTGCAGCAGACCTCTCCTGTCTTGCTTACTGTTCCCCTCTGCAGTGTATGTCAGTAGATCCACCTGTTCTGCTCCCTACTTTGTCTTTTGTGAATCCTACCTCCCTCCTTCCACCACCTCTGGCCTATACCCCAGTTCTAGTATGCATAAATAAATAAAACAAATCTTCAAAAACTTCTAAATATTGCTTTTTACAAGAATATTCAAAGATCTTTATATTTCTATACTTTTTAATCTGTGTTCAGCTTTGTGTTTAGCAGAAGCATTATAACGGTCCTTTAATCTGATTATTGTAATAATTGTAATTTTTAAAAATTATGTTCATTGAAGTAACATTGGTTTATAATAATGTTATAGGAGTATAGGTTCACATCTTCACAAATGTAGGTTTTCACACTATTTTTGTAATTTTTTACAATCTGAATTCCATACTAGATTGTAAACTTTGTAAGAACAGGGCTCACATAATGTTGCATATATGTATTAACATGACATGTTATCTTTTGGATCCCCAATCCTTAACAAAGTAACTAATATATTATAGGTTTTAAAAAAACAGGTGATGGGCCTCCCTGGTGGCGCAGGGGATTGAGCACAGTGCTGTGAAGCTGTCCGCAGCCTCTGCAGTGCAGGTTCCATTCCTGGCCAGCCAGAGAGAAACCCACATGGCATGGCAGGCCTCTCCTGTCTTGCCTGCTGCTCCCCTCAGCAGTGTCTTTGGTCCATCTACCTCTTCTGCTCCCCGCTCTGTCTCTGGTGAATTCTCTCGCCCTCCTGTGCCTGTGGCCTGTACCTCAGCTCTTGTATAAATAAATAAATAAATCTTAAAAAAATATATATGATCAATGACTAAAATGGAACATCCTAAGATGCCCCCATTTTCTGCTACTTCCTCCTTAGGCAAGTTACTTTTTCTCATCTAAGAGTGGGTAGAATGATATTCCTAAGAAGGGAGATCATCAATTAATTTACAAAAAGCTATAACAGACCAATACCTCTGGCAGACCTGAGCAGAGTCCCCAGATGACCTGCTCCTGATAATTTACTCACAGAAACCAGGAGATGATAAATATTTCTAGTTTCCAGCTGCAGAATTTGGGGAGTGATTTGTTACCCTGCACTAAATAACTAATACAACACAATAATACCTAGAAAATAGCAAGTGCTCATTAATGGTAGCTCTTCTTTTACTAAACATAACTGAATATAACAGTATCCTATAATGTTCCTCCAAGCTTAGTTTAATACCTTAATAATAGCTGTTGTAATTGTAGTAAGAGAAGCAGAAAAGTAGACTTTATCTGATCTCTTATTTGTAGACTATCTTTGTTCCAAGAGAATTCATTAAAATGTATTTTATGATACCTAGGATTTGCTTCAAAATAATGAAATGGAAGTGGGAATATGAGTAGTTGGGCTTTAGTAAGAGAAAATTGACATATATTAAAATGAAATGATTAGTAATTGAAGGTTCCTATGTTCTCTTATGTCTTTTTAAAATTTTCCATAATAAAAAAGTTTTAAAGTATTTCATGGACTCCTAGTTTGGGGCCGAGGAAAATCTTTAGAGATCATCTATTTTAACAAACTCATTTGAAAGATGGGGAAATTAAAGTCCAGAAAAACTAACTGACTTACCTATAGTTTCCCAGTCTCAGTTTTGGCAACTTCATAGTTGAGTATCTAGGAGAAACAACCAATTTCATAGCTTTCTATTTTACCAAGTAGAATAAATAAGTTGCTCCGAAATTCCTTCTATAGCTTTCACCTCATGAAAATTCAAGCCTCCTCTTCTTTGCCAATGTATAATCCACATGTTGCCGACAAGCAAACTGCTTATAAATTCATCAATTTTTAAAAACATTTGAAGACTCAGTGCATCACTCCTGCAAGACTTTTTAGTTTGTTTTCCAGAAAGCATTTTAAAAATGACATCAACAAACACTAGATCTGCTTTATTTATTTATTCATCTCATTTGGTATTTATATAACCCATGGTATCCTATTTTCCACAGGGAGCATTAGCACACTCTTCTCTTTGTGCTCTGCTCCGGTATCTTATCTGGCTGGGGCCACTGCCTTAACATTATCAGAATGGGCTCCTCTGAAGTCTTTTGCAGTTACTCAGCACATTCTTTATCCAGATTTCTTTTCTAGGCCTTTAGGCCAAACATGACGGGATTAGGAATGGGAAGGACTGAGCTTGAGTCAGAGGAGAGACGTGATCCCGAGAGCAGTGTCCTAATAAATTATAAAGAGGGTTGGGGAGTAAGAGGAGGAGGAAAACAGAAAGACCTAATGAGTATTCTTCCCCGACCTCCCTTGTCTTAGCTAAACTAAAATGGCTTCTAAAGTCATGTGGGTTACTCATCTAGAGCTACTCAGTCATGCTGGGTCTCTTCAGGAGTTATACATGTTATTTTTAAGTTCCTTTTGTCTTTTTTCTTACCAAAATGATAATAATCAAAGAATGAATAAAGAGATAAGCAGGAAAATAGTCTATATGAATAATCAGAGACACAAGATTTATTGCTTATAGCTAGCTTTTAGGACTCCTTATAGTATTTTAAGATACGGCACTCACTCCAGAACTGGCCTTGATGACTTGGGCTTATGTACCTATGAATAATAATAGTTCTATACCCCAGAAATAGCCCTAAAAAAAATCTATTGGTTTTTCAAATAACTTTAATTAGAGAAAAAGTTTTTTTCACACTTTAATTAGAGAAAAATGGAGCAGATGTGAGGACTTAACGTATTTCAACAATTGCATTATCACATCCCAAATAATTTAAGCTTACAAAGTACATCCAGGGGCCTCCCTGGTGGTGCAGGGGGCTAAGTCTCAGCACTACGAAGCTATCCGCAGCGACCGCAGCCCTAGTTCAATCCCCGGCCAAGGAGCTGACCCCACATGGCACAGCAGACCTCTCCTGTCTGGCTGGCTACTCTCATCAGTAGTGTACTTCAGTCAGCCCACCTGTTCTGCTCCACGCTCTGTCTCTAGTGAATCCTCTCACCTCCTCACATCTCTAGCCTACACCCCAGTTCTTATATGCATAAATAAATATTTTTTTAAAAAAATTAATACTACTTGAATAATTAAGGAATATAGTCTAAGACAAGACTTCCACTATTTTAAATAAATGAGAGATTCACTGGAATGATATATTCCATCAATAAGTCACATACAATAAACAAGAATCAATAAAAATAGTGTTAAAATCTATGACATTTAAAGATAAAAAATTGAAAATACAAATACCTAAAGAATTATATCCATATCATTGAATACTGTATATGATTATTAAAAATAATGTTTCAGGGCCTCCCCGGTGGCGCAGCGGTTGAGCGCTGGGTTGCGAAGCTGCCCGCGGCCTCTGCGGCGCCGGTTCGATCCCCGGCTGCTCCCCGGCCACCGGAGGAGGGTCCCACATGGCGCGCAGACCTCTCCTCTGCCGCCCGCTGCTCCCCTCAGCAGTGTACTTCGGTCCTTCTGCCTGCTCTGCTCCCCGCTCTGACTGGTGAATTCTCTCACCCTCCCGCGCTTCTGACTGTACCCAGTGCATGTATAAACAAAACAAACAAACAAACCAGCAAACAAATAAATAAAGCATGCCTCTATTTAAAAAAATAAATAAATAAATAAAGATTTATAAAAAAAAAAAAAATAATGTTTCAGAAGAAAATGTAATGAGACATATTTGTTACATTGTTAAATGGGGGGAATGGGTCATAATACTGTGACTATAGTACCATCACTAAGGTGTTTTTTTTTAACTGTTGTGAAATATACCATAAAGTTTATTATGTTGACTATTTTTAAGTACATTCTGTGGCACTAAGCACATTCACATTGTTGAGCAACTCTTAGAACCCTTTTCTTCAGAATTTTTTCATCTTAGTGCCATTACAGCTTTATCATGTGTGTATTCCTTGGAAGTACAAATGATTTTCATTTCCTCCTTAGACTTTTAAACGGTTTCCAAATTCTGCCACTAATCATACAGTAAGCAAAAAAAATACTACTCTTCCTCCCCACCCCAAACATCCACATTCTAACTGCTCAAATTTGAGAATATATTAATTACTTGACAAAGGAAAATTAAAGTTGCAAAATAGAATTAAGGTTGTTAATCATTTGACTTTAACAGGGTATCCTGAATTATCTAGTGAGCACAATGTAATCAGAAGTGGTCCTTTAAAGTGGAAGAAGGAGGGCCTCCCCTGGTAGTGCAGGCAGTTGAGTGCCGCGCTGTGAAGCTGTCTGCAGCCTCTATAGCGCCAGTTCAATCCCGGCCGGCTGGCGAGGGTCCCACATGGCACGGCAGACCTTTCCTGTTGTGCCCGCTGCTCCCCTCAGCAGTGTATTTCGTCAGTCTGCCTGTTCTGTTCCCCGTTCTGTCTCTGGTGAATCCTCTCACCCTCCTGCACATCTGGCCTGTACCTCAGCTCGGTTCTTGTATAAAATAAATAAAATAAATAAATCTTTAAAAAAAAATAAAGTGGAAGAAGGAGGCAAAAGAAAAGTCAAGAGGAGATGCAACAATGGAAGAATGATAGAGATGGAAGAATGGTAGAGATGCAACATTGCCGACTTTGAAGATTGAGAAAGAAGTCATGAGTCAAGAACAGGAGCAGCCTCTAGAAACTGGAAAGGGCAAGGAAATGAACTCTCCCTTAGAGCCTTTTGAAAGGAACACAGCCCTGCGACACCTGTAACCAGTAACTGTAGTGTGGACAAATCTGGATTTAAGATCATGTTTCCTTAAAGTTTATTTTGTCATTTTCTCGTTTATACTAAACCACGAAGCTTTTATCCATCTGCTAGACTTAAACTACCTTGCTTTCTAGAAATTTCCTGCTTTTCAAGGAAATGTGTATTTATATCAGCCAAGATGGCAATATAAATCATTCCTAGATATCTTCATCTCTGATACAAACAACTCCAACCACGAACTAAAAGTTGTGAGTTTGTATCCTAGCTCTGCAATTTACCAGCTATGGACTTGGGAAATTTTACTTAACTTCTCAGGTATTAACATCTAACATGTAGTATTATTGAAAGATTAAATGAAAAATCAAATAAAGTAGCTGAACAGAGTAGGTGTTCATTAAGCATTTTTATTACACCTTTGTTGCTACTCTTCTTGATCCTAACACTGCCTTTCTTCTCTCCACCCCATGTTGCTGACATCTTCAGTTAGATACCTAGCTCATAATCCAACTTCCTCCAACAACCTGGTCACTTTCCTTCCTTTTTTTTTTTTTAAATGTATTTATTTATGCATGCAAGAACTGGGGTACAGATCAGAGGGGTGGGGCGGGGCAGGGTGGGGGGAATTAGAGGATTCACTAGAGACAGAGTGGGGACCAGAACAGGCAGAATGACTGAAATACACTGCCAAGGGGAGTAGTGAGCAAGACAGGAGAGGTCTGCTGTGCCATGTGGGTAGCTCCCTGGCCAGGGATAGAACTCATGCTACAGTGGCTGCTGATAGTTTCATAGTGCTGATACTTAACTTGTGCCACCAGGGAGACCCTCACTTTCCTTCTTTACAAACTTACTTTTACAAACTTTGGGGTAAAGGGAAGGAGAGACAAGAATATGGCTGACATAGAGGAAAGATAATCATAATACATGTCAGCTGAATGAGTGACTCAATGATATGACAGGAATGGTCATCTATCATTGCTTTTTTTTTTTTTTAAAGTTTTGTTTTTTTTTTTAATAGAGGCATGTTTTTATTTATTTATTTGTTTGTTTGTTTTGTTTATACATGCACTGGGTACAGTCAGAAGCGCGGGAGGGTGAGAGAATTCACCAGAGCCAGAGTAGGGAGCAGACCAGGCAGAAGGACTGAAGTACACTGCTGAGGGGAGCAGCGGGCGGCAGGAGAGGTCTGCGCGCCATGTGGGACCCTCCTCCGGTGGCCGGGGAGCAGCCGGGGATCGAACCGGCGCCACAGAGGCCGCGGGCAGCTTCGCAACCCAGCGCTCTACCGCTGCGCCACCTGGGAGGCCCATATCATTGCTTTCAAAGAAGAATCAAAGAGCACTGGTTAGTAGGTTTTTAGACTCATGGCCTTGAATACAAGGTCAGTGGAATAAACCATATTTACCCCATGCTTTGTTACATAATACTAACTTTGGAATACATCAGAGCCACAACAAGAACCAGATAGCAACTGATAACATTAAACGTAATAGATTAGAAATGAAACTATCTGGATTTTTAAAAAAAAATTTTGAAAGATTTATTTATTTATGCATACAAGAACTGGGGTGTAGACCAGAGATGTGAGAGGTAAGAGGATTCACCAAAAACAAAGTGGGTAGCAGAACAGGTTGACTGACTGAAATACACTGCTGAGGGGAGCAGTGGGCGAGACAGGAGAGGTCTGCTGTGCCACGTGGGTCACCTCCCTGGCCTGGGATCAAATTCCTGCTGCAGAGACTGAGGATAACTTCATAGTGCTGAGACTTAACCCCTTGCTCCACCAGGGAAGCCCCCAGAATTTTAAATATTTCAGTAGTTAAAAGAAAAGAAAGTGAAACCATATTGTCAAAAGTTCTTAATCATGCATTTGGGTATTTTTTTCTTTTAAAGGTAGCACAGGGCCTCCCCGGTGGCGCAGCGGTTGAGCGCTGGGTTGCGAAGCTGCGCGCGGCCTCTGCGGCGCCGGTTCGATCCCCGGCTGCTCCCCGGCCACCGGAGGAGGGTCCCACATGGCGCGCAGACCTCTCCTGCCGCCCGCTGCTCCCCTCAGCAGTGTACTTCGGTCCTTCTGCCTGCTCTGCTCCCCGCCCTGGCTCTGGTGAATTCTCTCGCCCTCCCGCGCTTCTGACTGTACCCAGTGCATGTATAAACAAAACAAACAAAGAAACCAGCAAACAAATAAATAAAGCACGCCTCTATAAAAAAAAAAAAAAAAAAAAAAATAAAGGTAGCACAGTTTTTGTCAGTGCTTTTTTAACTGTAGAAAACTGTGAAAAGTCTGTGATTTCTGGAAAGTTAACAAAAAAAAATCTATTTCCAGTATCATTTCAGGGGAGTGCTTACTCATTTATATGTCTTCACCTTTTATCATCATTAGATATTTTTTTTTGTCGTTCAGTGTAATTGAGCCTTTTTCACTGTATATTTTATTTTTTATTTTTTTTAATATTTTTTTTATAGAGGCATGTTTTATTTATTTATTTTATTTGTTTGTTTGTTTTGTTTTTACATGCACTGGGTACAGTCAGAGGCGCGGGAGGGTGAGAGAATTCACCAGAGCCAGAGCAGGGAGCAGAGCAGGCAAAAGGACCGAAGTACACTGCTGAGGGGAGCAGCAGGCGGCAGGAGAGGTCTGCGCGCCATGTGGGACCCTCCTCTGGTGGCCGGGGAGCAGCCGGGGATCGAACCGGCGCCGCAGAGGCCGCGGGCAGCTTCGCAACCCAGCGCTCAACCGCTGCGCCACCGGGGAGGCCCTTCACTGTATATTTTACAAGTCATGGTATCTCTAGAATTTTTAAGCAGAATGCTGATTTGTTTAATATTCATAAGTCAATATATTAATAAGGTGATTTTGTGAAGATTCCATCCTATTTTGGAACAAAGCTCAGAAGTGATTTTTAGTTTACCTATTTAGATTCAGTTCATTGACTGTTGTTTCAGTACCAGAGTAATAGACAGCTTTGATCAGAAGGCACCTAAAAAGTTACCATTAGAAATCTTGTCCTGGGCCTCCCTGGTGGCCCAGCGGTTGAGTGCTGGGCTGCAAAGCTGCCCACAGCCTCCACATGGCCGGTTCGATTCCTGGCTGTCCGGCAAGGGTCCCACATGGCGTGCAGACCTCTCCTGCCCCCCGCTGCTCCCCTCAACAGTGTATTTCACCATTCTGCCTGTTCTGCTCCCCAATCTGGCTCTGGTAAATTCTCTCACCCTCCCATGCTTCTGACTGTACCCAGTGCTTGAATAAATAAATAAATAAATAAATAAATAAATAAATAAATAAAATCTTTTTAAAAAAAGAGAAAAGAAATCTTGTCCTATTGGGGTGCAAATAAGTTTTGAGCTCATGTGTTATAAAAAGGATTTTACTTATAATCAGAAGCCCATAATTATCTGTGTAATTCAGCCAGAAAACCCGCTAAATCACCATTCATTTTTCACTCATTCAATAAGTACTTATTGAAAATTTGCTATGTGCCTACACTATTCACAGCTCTGGGGTTGAAGAAGAACAAAACAAAAATCCCTGTCTTTAAAGAGCTTATAGTTTAGTGGGGGAAGTTAGACAATAAACAAGAATAAACAGGTAATATATGGACTGTGGTAGAAAGTGGTCACTATCAGAAGAAAAATTATGCTAGGAGAGGAAAAGGTAGCTTTTGCATTGAGGGTGTTTGCCATTCTCAATAGGGACTCCAGTGAGCTTTAAGCATTTAATTTCTTCAGAATGCTTTGAAATTCGAAAGAGATAAAGTTAGTTGAAAGTTTGAAGAAGGTTCCAAGAGACAGAAATTGGGACAGGTGGTAACTTGCCCACTTACCTGATTACTTCAGGCCTTGTGCATAGCCAGAACATTATTTCATAGCCAACTTTCCCACGTCTCTTCTGCCTGCATTACAACTTCTCTCTAGAGGCCAGTTGCTTTTTATTCATCCAATTAAAGTTTTAGAACTGTTCTTGTTTGTATTTTGAGCACAACATATTATTTAAAAATATAAATTCTAGTGGGTTCTAGAAACTGAAACCATATTAAAGCAAAATTCTCATTGTTTTGCTGTTGCAATAGAACTTATCATCATTGAATCCATTTTAGAATTTCTTTGCATTTGACATACAGCACACTGAAATGAGAATGGGCCAAGAGTTTTGGGGGTTTGGTACAACTCCCTATCTGTGTAACCTGAATAGGTCTCTTTACCCCTGTTGGTCTGAGGGCCTCATTGGAAAAACTCTAAATGCCATGATTCCTTTTAATATTTAATATTAAAAGTCATTTAATATTTCCTTTGAATATTTTAAGTCATTAATTACATAAAGCTAGGTGAAAAAAAGCGTCACCTTCCACCCCACCCCCCTCCATTTTGTTTTTTTCCTCAGGATGTAATTAAATGTAGCTGAAATTATTAAAGTGGACTTTGTGTATGAATTAAACAGAATATGGACCTCATGTTGATTTACACGACACTTCGATCTTTAGGGATGTTTTTCAATAGGAACATGTATCAAAATCTTCACATATACTTTATTGATTTATTATTTATTCAGGTAACATTGGTTTATGATACTGATTTAGGGGACTAGGCTCATACTTCCTTAGATGTATGTTAACACACCACCTTAACCCTAGGCCACTGGGTCTCTTCCCCCTTTTTTTCCCACCCCATCTCCTCCCCCTTTAACAGTGTTAATACTACAGTCATATTTCTAGGGTTTGTTTTGGTTTAGTTCTGTCAGTTCCTTTGTTTATATATATGTATGTATGTATGTATATATGTATGTATGTATAGTACATATGAGTTAAATCAGCCAGGATTTGTCTTTCTCCTTCAGATTTATTTCACTTAGCATAATCCCCTCCAGTACCATCCATGTTGTCATAAATGACAATTGCTCATCTTCTTTTATAGCTGAGTAGTATTCCATTGTGTATATATACCACATCTTCTTAATCCACTGATCTGTCAATGGGAGGTAGGTTGACTGTTACAGGGAAGGGTGAAGATGCACTTTAGGACTCCCAAATCTGCCTGCTCTAAATGGGTTCTGCTACCCACCACATTAAGAAAAAACACACTCTGATGCATGAGACCTTCAATAGAGAAGAACTTTAATACAATTAGTGTGTGATAAAGAGAAGAGGAGAAAGAGTATGGTTTTCAAATCAAGCACCCAAAGTTACCCATCCCCTTGTGAGTAAGTCTCCAGCCAAATAGGGTTGGCCCAAAGCAGGACTGTTGAGGCCCAAAAGCTTGCCACAGATCTAACACACCTTCTGGTGGGGAACCATAGGCAAGGGGCAAAAGTGGCCAGGCAATTCTAGAAGGAAAGGAACAAAATAAAAATACAAGTCAAGATAAAGGCTGCCATCGTCAGCTTCCCCACAAGTCTCTCATCTACTTCTTTGACTCTCAAATGTCTCCTTCCATGTCCCCCAAATTCCTGGTACGAGTCCAAGGCCGAGAAGCAAGCTCAACTTCTTCACAAGTCTCTCTGCTCCATGTGCCTCCTCCAGATCCTCCCTTTGATGTCCTTCCTTATTTCTTGTCTTGCTCAGCTCCACCCTTCTCTAGGGTGGGGCAGGGAACCTTGAACCTCCGCTTTCCCTGAGGATTTCTCTGTTACATTTCCATAACTTGGCTGTTGTAAATAGTGCTGAAATGAACACATATCCCTTCAAATGAGTGATTTTGTATTCTTTGGGTAGATACCTAGGAGGGGAATTGCTGCATCAATCATACAACATATCTGTTTTTGTTATTTTGAGCAACCTCCATACTGTTTTCCATAGGATCTCTGCATATATTTTATATCAGAGTGGATTTTAAAATATAGAAAAGATTAAAGTAATTTGGATATGTTAATATCCATTTTGACTAAAATTTGAACTCAGTTGAAACTTACAAAAAGCCCATCAAGAACCTTAAGTCTAGATTTGACCCCAGGTGTGTCTGACTCTGGAAACCCAGCTCATGATTAATACTGCTATCCTACGGAAGAACATTCCCATATGAAGTTAAATACTGACAGAAGAAATTGCCAAGAGACAATTAGGGAAATGTTTAGTGCATTTTGTGTGTGCAATATTGTGATTTATAGAAATATATTTATTTGGTCATTCAGATAACTAAAATATATTTCTCATACTTTGGGCTTTATCCATAGTTTCTGGCCCATAGTTCCCCAAAACCTTGGAATTTCCTAAGTGCTGAGAGTGATAGAAGTGTCTTGTTATGATAATGAGGTGCCTTTTGGGGAAGCAATTAATGATGGGGATTGGTTCCTGGGGAACCAATCGTGTTGTCAGAGGATTGGAACTTCCAGTCCCACCCCAGACCTCTGGGAGAGGAGAGGCTCTAGAAGTTGAGTTCAGTTGTCACTAGTCAATGGGATAATCAATCATGCCTATGTAATGAAGTTTCCAAAAAAAGAAGAAAAAAAAAAAGGATGGACTTCAGGGACCTTTTGGGCTGGGAAACCAGTCTTCTACTTGCCAACTTGCCAGACCTAAGCTCCACAAGGAGAGAAGCTCCTTTGATCTGAGACCTGACCCTCTGTGTCTCTTCATCTGACATTGGCTTGTATCCTTTAGGAACCTCTTTCATAAGTTGGTGACCTAGTGACCTCCAATTTGTAGCTGGTTGTCAAATAACCGCCTGGGACTTGCAATCAGAGTCTGAAGTTGAGGGGAGTCTTGGGAAACTGAGCCCCTGTGAAATATGACTCTGTATCTGGCTAGATAGTATCAAAATTGAGTTGACCCTTCTGGTATCCAAGAATAGCTTGTTGATGTGAGGAAGCCTCCATACACCTGTTGGAATTGGGTTCAGGAGCTCGACACAGTGGGAAAGCCATGATTTTGTGCAGATGGCCTCCAGTGGCATCTGCCAAAAAGTCTGTACGCCTGAGATGTTATGGAATATTTAACTCAGTGACACAAATATGAGAATACAAATTAGTCTTTAATAAGATACAGTTGGGGAAAGATGGATTGTTATTACAATAGTATTATTTTGTGACTCATCACAGTAAAATAAATTATAATTGATTAAAGGTATAAATGTAAAAGAGTAGAGCCATAAAAACACTAAAATGAAGATGAAGAAAATATATAGGCCCTCCCTGGTGGTGTGGGGGTTAAAGTGTCAGTGCTATCAAGCTATCACCAACCACTGCAACCTGACTTGGATCCCTAGCCAGGGAACTATCCACATGGCACAGCAGGCCTCTCCTGTCTTGCCCACTGCTTCCCTCAGCAGTGTATTTCAGTAAATTCGCCTGTTCTGCTCCCCACTTTGTCTCTGGTGAATCCTCTCACCACCCTCCTGTACCTCTGACCTATACCCCAGCTCTTGTATACATAAATAAATAAAATAAATGCTGAAAAAAAGAACTGGGGTGCAGGCCAGAGGTGCGGGGGCTGAGAAGATTCACCAGAGACAGAGTGGGGAGCAGTAAAGGCAGATCTGCTGAAATAAGCTGCTAAGGGGAGCAGTGGATGAGACAGGAGAAGTCTACTGTGCCATGTGGGTTAACTCCATGGCCAAGGATTGAACCCAGGCGGCAGTGGCTGGGAATAGCTAGATAGTGCTAAGACTTTAACCCCTGTGCCACCAGGGAGGCCCACTTAACCTTATTTTAAAATTATTCCATTTATATCTATTTTTCACAGTAATTACGCCATGGTTTAAATCAGCCGAGGTTGGAGTTGTAATTGTGGAAAAACAGCTGTAATTTGTACTGCACCAAAAGACATTTGGACTGGGCGAAACAACAATTGTTTTAAGAACTGCAGGCAAACCATAGATCTGAGGCAACAACAGGGAAGAGGAAGAGGGAGGGGAAGAGAAAGGGGACAAAACAGGAGGGAAGAACACAAGGGATTATAGAGATGGTTCACAGGTGCCATGGTCAGGAGAGAATTATGAGGCTACACCTGAGGAGAGAAATCAAATAGTGTACAAAATGAACTACGATGTAAGAAAATAAATAAGAGAATTGTTTGAGAACCCTGCAGAAAAATGGACATCCTGATCGTCCTGCCTATAGACATTTGCTAGAGGGTAAGATCAGTAACCAATTATGGATAACCAAGAATAGTGTAAGTTTGTTATTATTATTAACTCTTCTTTAACCACTCTCCTTGATTTCCATAAATAAAACCCTACTTTTATCCATTCTCAGGGCATATTTTAGGTTTCTACCTGAAATTGTGAACAGAATCACAATTCTTTGATACAAAATAAACACCTGATTGCCTCTCATTTTGGCTTTTTACTTTTCGGCTAACACCACATATCTGGCTCAAGGTTGGCTGCCGGATATAAACCACTGGTCTACTGAGGGATGAAGTGAGCTCCTCTGCCTTCCAAACTTGCTAGATCTGCTTTTGTAGGCCACAGTTTATGTTTTCAGCTACACAAACACTTGCTATTTGACACCAGTCTTCCTGTACTTAGGAAGTATACTTTGTATTCTGAATCTTACCTTGGCCTTTTCTGCATTGACACTGTGATTTATGAGTTTACCTTTGGACTCTGAATTCAATTTATTTGTTTCATCCTATTTCAGATCCTAACTTTGGCATGTTTTTTCCCTTTTATTCCATTCTGAGCTTGTATCACAATTTACATTCCTGAACCTGACGTATTTTCCCCACCTCCTCCTTCCAAGCTCTGCCCACACACCTCTTAAACTGAGACATCATTTCTTAAATCCTAGAGATTAAAATCACAGGGGAAATATTCACTCATTTGGAAAAGTGTCTTGCTTAGTCACTTAGCTATCTTCTCTAGATCTCTTCTTAGGTGGAGGATCCTCACATAAAAACCTAAAATTTGTGAATCCAAAAAATATTGTGTAATAGTTATCTGTTTGTACAGGCTTTTCCCCCCCAAGGGTACATGAAGAACCTGCTAGACTAGTTGTCATCACTCAATTAGAAAAGACATTCACGTGATACACATTTGAAACCTGTCTGTCTTTCATTTAATGCTCATCACCTCATTTGCTCCTCAGATACAGCCACAATTGCATGTAGTTTTGAAAGGTTCAGGAACTAAACTTTCTTTGGGCCTTTCTACTTTTCTAGGATCATTTCACTGTTAAAAAATCTCTCGTTTTGTCACCATCCATCAGTCCAGGTAAAATTCTTACCTGTGAACATGTGAATGCATGAGACATCAGGTATGTGTTTGCTTAGCATGAATTTGGCTGAAAGCTTTCACAAACATCTTATTGTGAGTATATGAATTTGAACCAAGTTATTTAAAATTGTAAGGTTAAATTTTTAACACCTTTATCAAAGGCCTACAACCGTGTGTGTTACTTAATAATTGGATACCTGACAATATCATTATGATGCTATCTTTTTAGAAATTAAAATTCTTTTTTGGGGTATAATTTGAAAAAATAAATTCTCCGGCAGGCTGCCGCAATGCCTGAAATTCCACTATTGGTGTCATTTACCTTTATGTCTTGAAAGGAACTCAACATATTTGTAAAATGTGTGTGTGCATATTTCAAAATGTTAACAATTATTTGGAGATAGTGGGGTTATTATTGGTTATTTTTTAGTCATACATTTCACTTTTTTTTTTTTAATTTTCTACAAAAATATACACTTTTATTATTTAAAAATGTTATAAAATTTTATATACCTAAAGATAGTAAAAAACTCATTTTCAGCAGCTAACACCTTATGAAATATGTATTTCTCAAACCTTTTACAATAATAAGTGTTAGAAGCCAGAATCCTTCCGAAATAGGTATAAGAATGTAATCCTGATCCTGATAACATTCTGATTAAGAATCAAACATGTTCTTACAACACATATTCATATTCATATAGTCTTTTGTATGTATCAAATATTACACTAAAACATTTGTTAAGTAAAAAAAAAAAATCTTGGGAAGTCCAAAGACAAACTTTTCATTTTTCCAATGTTGTCTAGATGTGCCATAGCACATGTGCCATAGCACAAGATTCATGTAGAAAGAGTTCTTTATAGATAATACTGTAATATAAGTAGCATTGCTAAAAATATTCCAGAAACTAGAATATCTCAGACAGCCCCATGTTAGGCTAAAATTTACCACATTTTTATGGTAAATTTTATACTATTGAAATTCAACTTCAAATAATTGCTATGTTGGTAAGCATCACATGATATCGATTCATATTAGATTTACACTCCTATACAAGGTCAAGTAAATTTGTTACCAGTTCTGAAGGGACTTCATCTGGCTTTGACCAGTTAATCCCCCACAAATTTTGTAAAAACAGTAATAAGTTTAAGGGAGGAATGTTTATTATGGATCATGCAAAAGGAGAGGGGCAGTGACTGCCCTAGCCACAATCTGGACCTGAGAGTGGTGGGGGTCCTGGTTTTAAGGCACTGGTTAACAGGGCAGAGAATGAGGGTAGTGCATCCTAGGCTGGGCTTCACTGGAGCATGGACAAGTTGTATGTGTATCTTCATTTATCACATGTCTCATTAGTATCTTAAGTGTCCACCCAGAGGTGTGTACTTTAGCATGCTAAAGAGACCTCAGTGACTTGTAGGTCAGTCTTCTGACATCTCTGTTCCTCTAGATCATCAGATTTCATCCAGTTCTGGAGCCTTTCCCCGAAGCAGGAAGCTTTTGCAGAGTGGAGGATCTATTTCTCATTGGTGACTAGCTGACAGGGCCTATTAGGCCTGCTAGGGCCTATTACCTAAACAGGCAAGTTTAGGCAAGCAAGGTCTAAGTGCAAGGGGTCCTGTAACAAATTCATCCTTGATTTTTACGAGAATCCAGAGATTAAAGTAGGGGTAGATTCCTCAAAGGGTAGCTAATTGTCTATTCTGGTTTCAGGTATATTTGTGGAGAATTAACTTACTTTCTGTTCACTTATTTGGCCACTTAATATTTACTCAAATATTTCCTGAGCAATGTGCTAGACATATCTTAAATTTGCTTTAAGGATATCGTGAACAAAGCAAACATGGATCCTGCCCTAATGGTATGTCCCTGGCATATTACTCTTACCTACCCATTATATATATTTTTAAAGATATAATTCACATATTATAAAATCTATTCTTTAAAGTACCTGTTGCATCTTCATTCAGTTAATCAACTACTTCCTTAGTGCTGTTATATGTAAGGCAGTGTGTTATGCAAATGAAATAGATATAAACCCAGCCCAAATGGATCTTACCAGAAAGATTTAGTAGTGAGTTAGAATATGGGCATTCAGCTTCTTTATTTTCATGGTTAATCTTATATCATTTTTTACACATCATATATCAGGATTAATTAGAATTTATTAATTAGAATTAATATGCTGACTTCCCAAAATTGAAGGATTATTTTCATCAATTTTTTGCATAATGTGTTTTTTTTAACTTCTATCCTTTGATTAAAATGGCTTGAGGGCCTCCCTGCTGGTGCAGGGGGTTAAGCACAGCACTGTGAAGCTATCCACAGCCTCTACAGCATGAGTTCAATCCCCGGCCAGCCAGGGAGCTACCTACATGGCGCAACAGACCTCTCCTGTCTCGCCCGCTGCTCCCCTCAGCAGTGTATTTCAGTCAGTCTGCCTGTTCTGTTCCCCACTATGTCTCTGGTGAATCCTGTCACACACACCCCCCCCGCACCTCTGGCCTGTACCCCAGTTCTTATATGCATAAATAAATTTTAAAAAATAGAATGAAATAAAATGGCTTGAGTGCTTAGGAGCTTTGCCTATCACTAGGAAAAATAATGATAACATTGTTGTTATCTTTGTGAAATTGGAATTCCAACTGTACCTGTTATAGAGCAACCCCGATATTAAACGGGTTCCTGGCTGTGGGTCCTCACCCGCGCGCTTTAAAGGGACTTATGAATACTGTACTACAGACACACACAAAAGGGTTAATAAAAGGTTTATTTACAAGAGAAAAAGAAATAAGGAAAATGTACAACCTCCATATATTCGATCTTCATCACCATGGAAATGGTGGCAAAAAGTGAAAGGGGGGAATTGTTAGGGGGAAAAGGATGTCCCAAAGCAAATTCCATATAGGCTTTGTGGACTCCACCCCCACCCCAGGTCAAAGCCAAAGACACTGGGAACTCCAAATCCCATCACCACCAAAGGGAAGGTGGCTGGGACCTCAGGGTGGGGTTAAGCAGCCAGGTGGATACAAAAGGCAGACACGTGGGCTTTGGGGTTCCCCCATTTTGGCTCTCCACCAGCTCGCGGCGTCCGGCCAGCTCTGAGAGTGACTTTGGGTTTCCAGGTCGTCGGATCGGGTAGGACGCATTAAAGACTTTATTTCCCTATTTTCTCCCTGAGTTGTACATTTTCCTTATTTCTTTTTCTCTTGTAAATAAACCTTTTATTAACCCTTTTGTGTGTGTCTGTAATAGAGTATCCATAAGTCCCTTTAAAGCGCGCGGGTGAGGACCCACAGCCAGGAACCCGTTTAATATCGGGGTTGCTCTATAACAGCTTGGCGCCCAATGTGATTTCCAAGCTTCACCCGTGGTTGATACCCAGGCACCATCATTAGGGATCTTGTGAAAATGGTTTAGTAAGTGTGGGATGCACCTGAAATTGCCGATGATTCATGGACTTCAGTTTGAATTCCAAATAGTTAGACCAGGATTTTTTTCTCGGGGTTTCTGTCTGAGGGTTACCATGTCTCTCATTCAGTAAAGACTCTCCCCACCTTGGCAGCACCTCAGCCAGCACAAGGCTTTCCCCACCTCCACCCCCAGGCTTTCAACTGGCTTACTGTTCTGAGAAACTGACTGTTCACCTGCTCCAGGGCTATCTGATCAGTGGTCAATTCCTCTTCTCAGTGGAAACCCTTTGTTCTGCTACTCCTTGAGGTGCTATGCCTCCTCTTTCTTTCTGGAATACAGGTAACTAGATCTTGTTTGTATTTATGACCCATTAACTACCTTTATCTAAGAGATAAGAAAGATCAATGAAATAAGCTGCCCTTTGTTCCAACTATTTCACTGACTTTGATGTGACTTTCCCCTACTCTATTTTCATCCAAACTTTGCTGTTTATTTTATAAGTTTGGAAAGGGTGATTATATCCCAGGTTTGTTTTGATCTTTGTTGGAATTCTTTAAAATCTGGGGTGATTAATAAGTATTAGATGTCAATAGTATTAGCTATTGTGTTAGCCTTTTTAGGGTCATAATTACAGACTTTGAGATGATGAGGTTTTCCAGGAATTTTAGTTCAATACCTGCATTTGACAGATAGGAAATAGAGTCCCAAGGAATGTCTGTACCCTGCCAAAGACTACACATTCAGAAGCAGACAGGAGTGTTGAGTCCACGCATGTGGCACGGAACACTCAGGAGCTGCTTAGCCCTAGCAGGAATAAGTTGTTTCTGTTTGGAGGAGTCTTCATTCCTCAATCAAACAAGCTCCACTTATAATATTTTATCTGGTTTGATACCTGGTGAAACCCAGGTATGCCCAAGACCCCCAAACTGTTAAAGGGAAAACCCATGTTGCCTGTTTTAGGGCTTATGCCACCCGTGCACATAAAGGCAAAGTAATCATACCACTCTAGTATGCTTACATATTTTTAATTGGCGAGAGGTTCAAAGATAATAGAGAAAGGGGACAGTACGGGAGAGAAGGATTTCAAAATTAAATTTCCAATCAAAATTCAGAATCACCCATCCTTCTGTGGGCACCAGTTCAGCCAAACAGGCAAGACCGAAGAACAGAGCTGCCAGGAGATGGAATCCAAGGCACTCCTGACAGGTCCCAAAGGGCTGGGATGGGAGACTAAAATACAACACTGAATGCACCAGAGGATCAAGAGAGTGACCATCATGGTTTCTGAAGAGAGCCCTAATGATTCCACCTCCCAAGCACTAAAGCCACAGTGTTCTAAAGTCCAACATCGCCACTCAGCTGCTCTCCTAGTTCCCAGTCCCCCTGCCTTTCAGGAAGTCCAATTCACAGCATGCTGGGAGCTGTAATGTAAGGCCTCTGAGATGTTGGCCATGTGGAAATGTGTATGGAGTCTGGAAAATTCCACCTTTGCCTTGGGCTTGCCACCTCACCAGCCTGCCTCCTCTAACAGTTTCACATGCTAAATTTACAAACGAGACTGTACTAGAATAATGAATTTTATGTCTACAAAAATTTTAAGACATTTTCCTTTACCATCCTACCTTCAACTTAATCTTAACTTTATATCTATAGTGTAAGAAAATCAATTTTCTATTCCTTTTTTTTAAAGATTTATTCATTTATGCACACAAGAACTGGGATACAGGTTAGAGGTGCAGGGGGTGAGAGGATTCACCAGAGACAGACCGGGGAACAGAACAGACAGAAATACACTGCTGAGGGGAGCAGCAGGCAAGTTAGGAGAGGTCTGCTACGCCATGTGGATAGTTCCCTGACTGGCTGGGATTGAACTTTTGCTGCAGAGGCTGCCTATAGCCTCATATGGCTGTGCTTAACCGCTTACGCTACCAGGGAGGCCCTATTCCTATTTTCAATTGTAGAGTTTGAGCTGCAGCTAAAATTCTATATCTGTAGAGGAATACTGAGCTGAGTTAAGGAAGTCTGGCACTTAAAATATTTAAATATATAATATTTAAATACTCCTTAATAATGGCATTTTATACTAGTCACCAACTCTTGGTATGTGAAAATTAAAATTTTATATTCAGATAGAACTTGCAATTCCATAATATGTGTATCCATGATGCTTAGTGATATATAGTGTTTCTGCCACTGTCTGTCTTCCACGTGTTCTAATGTTCACCTGACTGCTCAGCTCCACCCCTCCTTAGGTAGGGGCAGGAAACTTGGAACCAGTTCTTTCTTCTGTCACAGGTGGGCATCATTGCTCATTGAGGTCCAAAATAGAAAATGAAGACCAAGGAGGGATGCATTCCCTTTCTCTTGAGCTAGAATGTCCAGACTGGAAGTTATACCATTAGGTCTCCTGGTTCTCCAGCATTCACACTCAGACTGAATGATACTGTTGGCTTTCCAGGTACTGCAGACTGCAGGTGGCAAATTATGGGTCTTCTCAGCCCCCATACCTACAGAGTCAATTCCTACAGTAAACCTCTTCTTACATATATCTAATTATTATTATTATTATTTTATTTATTTATTTATACAAGCACTGGGTACAGTCAGAAGCACAGGAGGGTGAGAGAATTCACCAGGGCCAGAGCAGGGAGCAGAACAGGCAGAGGGACCGAAGTACACTGCTGAGGGGAGCAGCGGGCGGCAGGAGAGGTCTGCGCGCCATGTGGGACCCTCGCTGGTGGTCGGGGCTCGAACCAGCGCTGCGGAGGCTGCAGGCAGCTTCACAGCCCAGTGTTCAACTGCTGCACCACCAGGGAGGCTCCACATATATCTAATTATATATACTATTGTTTTTCCCGCCATGGACAATTTTAAAATACCATATAATTCACCAATTTTCAGTGTATAATCCATGGTGTCAGGGCACAGGGAAAATCTCCCACCTCTCTGGGTTAGCAAGGAAAAATCAATGACTGCCAAAAATCAAAGCCTAAAATGATTATATATATCATGCCATTGTTTGGGGAGAGAAGGATTTAGATCCTGAATTAAAGAATGGGGTAAAGGGCCTCCCTGGTGGTGCAAGGGGTTGAGCACTGCACTATGAAGCAATCCGCAGCCTCTGCAACACGAGTTCAGTGCCTGGCTGGCCAGGGAGTAACCCACACAGCGCAACAGACCTCTCCTGTCTTGCCCGCTGCTCCCCTCAGCAGTGTATTTCAGTCAGTCTGCCTGTTCTGTTCCCTACTCTGTTTCCGATGAATCCTCTCACCCCCTGCATTTCTGGCCTGTACCCCAGATCTTGTATGCATAAATGAATAAATATTTTAAAAAAATAAAGAATGGGGAAAAGGGCCTGAATGCCAAGGAGAGAAAAGATGTGACCCATATTAGACACGAGGGCTTAGTGAGTAGCAGTGGCTTCCTCCTTGTTTAGGGGAAGGATAGTGCTTAGGGAGTGGTGATCACTTCTTCCCAGAATAGGGGAAGAACAATGGTGCAGGGAGTGGTGCTCACTTCTTTTTTGCACAGAGAAAGGTCAAAAGGATGAAGGGAAGGCAAGTCCTGGTCCTTAATCTTATTTTTTTAAAGATTTATTTATTTATTTATGCGTATAAGAACTGGGGTACAGGCCAGAGGGTAAGAGGATTCACCAGAGACAGAGTGGGGAACAGAACAGGCAGAGTGACTGAAATACACTGCTGTGGGGAGCAGCAGGAGAGACAGGAGAGGTCTGCTGGACCATGTGGGCCGCTCCCTGACTGGGGATCGAACTCATGCTGCAGTGGCTGCAGATAGCTTCATAGGTTGTGTCTTAACCCCTTGTGCCACCAGAGAGGCCCTGGCCCTTAATCTTATAGGGGCTTCATTTTCCCCAAAGCTATCTATTCTGCACACTAGAGCAAGACATCTTGAGGAGACCAACTCTGATGAGGAACCCTCATCACAGTATTCTCTACCTTAGCAAAGCAGAATTTCAAAGGAACTTTATAAAAATATAAGTTCTCAAGTGCTAGCCAAACAATTGTGATATTGAGGAGGGTTTGGCCTGGCATTTGTGTCTTTAGAGAATTCAAAGGTAATGTGTTCCTCTGACTCCTTTGATCTACATCTCTGTTCTCAAAACCCATTTTGCTTTGAACACCTCTGTGTTTTCCGAGAGGAAGGGGTATGCTGACTTTTGTTGCTTCAACCAGTCAGCCAAACCAAAGACTCGGTAGTCATCTTGGAGGGTGACCTCTGTCATGTCTGCATCTTTTTGCTACTTCCACTGATAAAAAATATTCTCAGAGGAAGACTTTATTCCACTCTTTTGCATTACCTCCTTGTTCTCTGACGATAAAAAACAAGACAAAAGCAAGGAACCACCACCATATTGATGCCATTTTTGGTGTCAGTGGGTTTGGAGTGCGGGATCCTTGGGTTCACTCTGGGAGAGGTTTCATCAGAGCTCCCATTTCAGTGGCACACAGCAAGTTTCTCAGGTGAGTTTATTAGGGAAAGGGACAGAAAAGTAAAAGACACTTGCATAGACACAAACGGGCAGAAAGAGCTGCCCCAAAAGGGACAGGTTTGCTGAGAGAAGCCTGCAGGGTTGCAGGTGGGCGGCCTTGAGGAGAGCTGCCTCCACTGAGGAAGGTCAGTGAAGGGAAGCCCCGGCATAGTACAGGTCACGGGCAGGTAGGAAGCTCCTGCCCTGTGGAGGGAGAGAGTTGGTGAAAGGAAGTACCTGCACAGTCTCAGGTGGGCAGAAAGACTGATGCCCCATTGTGGGGGCAGCATTAGGTTTTATCATCTTCAGGGAGGGCCTCAACTTTGTAGGTTGATGGTCTGTGCTCCTGACACTCCCTATGGCAGTCTGAGAGTTTCTGGGTGTTGCACCTGCTGATCTGGGCGTTGTACCTACTGATTTGGGCGTTGATGCCTAAGGGTCTTGGTTTCTACAACTGGGTTAATGGCTTATGCTAATCCCCTCTGCCTCTACCTCCTTGTGTGAGTTAGGTTCTTTGACCTTGTATCTCCTTTCCTCTATCATATCATTTATTATATAAACAAAGATTGGGTCAATTAGTAGTGCTTACAGATGGAAAGGTAACAGACTTACCTGATGGTGTTTTAAAACAAATGCATCCCAAAATGTCCAAGTGTAGAGCCTTCCTGGGGGCTTAAGGGGTTAATTAAGCCTCAGGGCTATCAAGCTATCAACCAGCCATTGCAGCATGAGTTCCATCACTGGCCAGGGAGCTGACCCACACGGCACAGCAGATCTCTCCTGTCTCACCTGCTGCTCCCCTCAGCAGTGTATTTCAGTAGATCTGCCTGTTCTGCTCCCCACTGTTGCTGGTGAATCCTCCCATCCCACCACCCCCAACTCAGCACTTCTGGCCTACACCCCAGCTCTTATATGCATAAATAAATAAAATAGATCTTTAAAATAAATAAATAAAATGTCCCTTTGTAGGCTTCAGATATTTAAGACTCAGAGTAATGTACTTGGTTTTGAAGGAAAAATTCATGGTGGAAAAACCAGTCTCACAACTTGAAATCCTAAGATTATGGAATTTTAGAGGTGCACATTAGCATGTATTTCAGAAATTACCTTATCCAGTTCCTTAACAGTGAAGCAACTGAAGACTACCTAGAAAGACAACATGGAGAAGTGACTGTGTGACCTTGGGCAATGAACTTAATTCTCTTTGCCTCACTTTTCTTATCTATTAAGTTGATCTTAGTAGTCCTATACCTCAGAGGTTTATTGTAAGGAACAAAGGAGATAATGCAGGGAAGTAGTGCTTAACCCAAACAAGCCATTCAATAAATGTTTGTTCTTATGATTAGGGATACAGCCATAAGCCACGGGTCCTGAATCAGCTATTAATTTGCAATATATTCAGAAAATTCCTTAATATCTCTGGGCCTCATTTTTACCAGTGTGTAAAGTGAGATTTGAAATAAGTCAGTGGTTGCAGTAGATCCCTAGGGCTCCCCTAAAAAACTGAAAGGAGAAGATAAGAAAACATTGAATACCCACCATCTTTCAATCAATGCTAACTATTGTCGTCTTATATTTTTGTGTGAATAAAAGAGTTCTGCTAAATAAAATTAATCAATAAGGAGATAATTGTTAAGGTTCTTTCATCTCAAGTTTCTGTGATTTTGCAATGATCATATGGTGTCCCTCTGTTATTCTGGTTTCAAAATAAAGACAAGCATTTTAAACTTTCAAAGGATAAGATCAACTTTCGACTGTAGGCACTGAGGCAGGACTGAACTCTCTCAGTCTCCTGACACTAAGAAAGATAATGATAGGGGCCTCCCTGGTGGCGCAAGGGTTAAAGACACAACACTATCAAGCTATCACCAGCCACTGCAGCACAAGGCAGGCCAGGGCACAAGCCCCATGGCAAGGCAGACCTCTCCTGCCTTGCCCGCTGCTCCCCTTAGCAATGTATTTCAGTAGATCTGCCTGTTCTGCTCCCCACTCTCTCTGGTGAACACTCTTACCGCCCCTCCCCCACCTCTGGACTACACCCCAGTTCTTGTATGCATAAATAAATAAATCCTTGGGGGGGAAAAGGAAAGATAATGATAATCCCTTTAGGTTAATGAGAAGGAGAAATTCCAATGATTACTACTCAATAATGGTTGTGGACATTCTTTTGTCTTGCTTATGGAAAAACAAATTCTACACTTTTGCTTCTTAGTTTCCTCTTGCACTGTTCAAACTTTGCATATTCTTTTGGACATTGCTGATGGCTATGCATAATCGATGACTATCATATTTATTACCCAGTCCTTTTCTGGGTAAGTGAAGATTTGCTGAATTGTAATTTATTGAGAAAGAGGTCCTGAAGGAAATTTTCATCATCACTTCTACTGGAAGTTATTTCTAAAAGGTTATAGAGGAATTTATTGAAACATCCAGGTAACCATTTGTACATTTCAGATGCAATTCTTTAATATAGTTCTAATTTTCAACGCACCCACCCAAATTTCAATGTTCTCATCAAAAAAGGGTTTGTAGACATGCCAACATTTATTAATTTATTTATTTATTTATGTAGAAGAACTGGGATATAGGCCAGAGGTGTGTGGCAGGGAGGTGAGAGGATTCACCAGAGACAATGTGGGGAGCAGAACAGGTGTTCTTACTGAAATAAACCGCTAAAGGGAGCAGTGGGCAAGACAGGAGTGGTCTGCTGCCCCGTAAGTGGGTTAATTCACTGGTCAGGGATCAAACACAGGCTGTAGAAGTGATAGTGCCTCAGCACTTAACCACTATGCCACCAGGGAGACCCCTCTGTTAGGTTTTTATAGTAGTTTTGTTTTCCTTGCATTTCAGATTTTCCCAGGATAATGCATGTTTATATTTACAAGTACTATATCAGATTCCAGAATATGAATTCCATACTCTCCTTTCTTTCTTGCCTCCTCATGCGTCTCTGAACTAATGTTTTCTTTCATCCGATAAGAAATGTAACCCTAAAAGATATGCAGCTTTCTAATGTATAATTTTAATTCTTATGTAGAACACCTAATTCAGAGTCTGTTACAAGAGTTTGCAGTCAACATAACAGATCTGAACGTAAATGGAATAATTTGCTTTTGCATTTTATGGAGATTTATTAAAGCCTAAATTTCATACTAATCATTCTTCTAACAAATGTATTTCCCCCCATAGAGTAAAAATTGCTCTATGTATAATGAAAAGGAAATCTTTTGCCTAGTGATGATCCCTGTCTTGGTTCCCCTTGCAGGAGATGGACATTATTCCCAGTTTCTTCAATATACCTCTAGAGATACTTAATACATTCCCTGCCACCCCCACCCCACCACTACCCCCCGCTGCAAGCGAGCAGAAAGCAAAGAACGTAGAAGTTCAACACACATTATTTCATTTGATCCTTACAAAAATTCCACAGGGTACACACAAAAGGTTTCCTCCCAGATCATAGAAGTGAAAATGGAGGCCCAGAGAAGTGAGACAATCATTGTAACTGTCCTACAACTAAAAAGTTGACAACAGGTTTGGTTAAGTCTTCATGTGGCACCTCTTACAGACAGACACTGGCCTAAGGGGTCCAAATGTGTTATACCTTGGAGCTGTTTTTGTTAAGTGGAGTGCTTCTTGAATGCTTCAATTTAAAAGACTCAAATGTTTCAAAATTTGGGGAGGCTTGCTTACAATTTAAATATGTTTAACAGAGAAATCTTAATGTACAGAGCTAATATACTCCATAACATTCTGCAACAGCTGAGGGAAGTACAAAGAGAAAATTGAGGTTGGCTTTTCTGTAGCATTTGCTTGCCTAGTTATCTAGGTTTTCATTTTAAAAATTTGATAGGAAATCCCAACTGTTACAAGGAAGTGTTGCTTTTGGTTTAATGTTTATCCTGCTAATGCACTCCACCCTTAAATGATCTTAGTGACTAATGGGACTGACTCTAACTGGCACCATTTCTCACTTACCAGATGTGAATTCCACTTACTAGCTTGTTTTTTGTGTCTTCTGCTAGCTTGCAGACATAAACAAAAGTAGATAAAAAGAACTCCTTAAATTAAATGCTAATTGGCAGTGATGTGTTGCTCTTTAATGTTTAAATGAGCCTGGCACAGTGGCCTCACCCAAGGGTCATACAATCTAGTCCCTCCCCTGCTGCCCACAGTGACTCAGAAGGCAGATGCAGAGAACAGGAAGGCCCAAGATTCATGTGACAAGTCATCAGCTTCACCAGGGCTAACAAAGCAGGTGGGGTATCTTCCCCTGCCCCCTAGCTTTGTTGCATTTCAGGCATTTTTTTTCTTTTAATTTTTTTCTTTTAAGGACTATTTCCCTCTCCTCAGACTGCTCTGTATTTTCTCTTTGACCTAATTTCATCTGTGAAAAAAAAAAAAAAAATGCTGTCTGGCAGGGCCTGCTGAGATTTTGTCTGGGCCTGCCTCACTGAAGAAGGCCAACGATCTGTTTTGCACACCAAGAATGGAAAAAATGTGTCTATGCTTTAGAGATTACTGAACACACTCATTCCAAAATGAATCCATTCCTTTCAGCAGGGATAATTTTTGTTAGTTAGGAAAATGAAGCTGTCAGTATTCAGTAGCCAACTGCTAGAATTTAAAGGACACTATTATCTCACAGTTTGGGATTTTTTTCTTCACCAGGCTTAAATCAGTTTCCCAAAGTGTGGTCTGAGGTGCACCTACATTAGATTTGTCAAAATTAACGAATCATTATCTCCACAGAAACACTCAGTAATGTGATTTTTTTTTTTTTAAGATTTATTGATTTATGCATACAGGAACTGGGGTGTAAGCCAGAGGTGTATTGAGGGGTGGGGTGAGAGGATTCACCAAAGAGAGTGGGAAGCAGAACAGGCAGATCTACTGAAATACACTGCTGAGGGGAGCAGCAGAGGAGACAGGAGAGGTCTGCTGCACCATGTGGGTCTGCTCCCTGGCCTACTGGGGCTCAAACTGGTGCTGTAGTGGCTGGCAGTGGCTTGATGATAGTGCTGTCTTTACCCCTGCGCCACCAGGGAGGCCCAGTAATCTGTGATTTTAGCAATCACTACAACTTATTTTCATGTACCCTTCTTCAGCTGAATCAGAGTTCATAAGCCTTTACTGGTAATATAATTCAAAGAAGCATGTTCTGAGAAAGAGGAGGGTGTTAAAGCCCCCCCTCAACTCACTTCTCCCTTTCCTCTCAAATGCTGTTTCTTATAATGTTGCATAGTCACTGTAGAAGGAAATAGGGCAAAGAGGAGGCTAAGGAGCAGCAGTCTTCTCCCTTGATTGTATTGTTGTGTGAGTGTCCTATGCTGAGAAAGTCAGATTAGACTCCTGAAGGTGGCCAAACAGGAGAAGACAGGCTAGGCCAGATAACTGATGCGACATAGTCAGTGTCCTGCCAATGTTGTGCCCACCTTTGGCAAGAGGAGGTGCTGTGCTAATTCTTAAGTGCTTTGTAATCTTGGCTTTTTCTGAAAAAGCCACTTAGCCCAGTTTAAAAAAAAAAAAGATTTAATGAATGCTTAATAATTAAGCATTTCTAAAAGAACTGACTTTAGAAAGCAAGGGGCCAGAACACAGAAACATCAATTCCAAAGAGCACCTGCACCCCTATGTTTATAGCAGCACTATTTACAATAGCTAAGCTTTGGAAACAACCCAAATGCCCAAAAATAGATGACTGGATCAAGAAGATGTGGTACATATACACCATGGAATATTACTCAGCATTCAAAAAAGATAAACACATGCAATTTGCAGCAACATGGGTGGCGCTGGAAGGGATCATGCTCAGCGAAATAAGCCAGAAAGAAAAAGAAAAATACCGGATGGTCTCACTCATAGCAGGAATCTAGAAAACTTAAATAAAGGACCAGGAAAAAGAATAACTATAAGAAAGAAAATATCAAAATCAACAAACAACTATGAACCAGAGACACTCTATGGAGGGTGGGGGGCAGGGAAAGGAGGGATTGGGGTCAAAATAAGAGGGTTGTAATTGTATGGGGAATATAAAAATAAAATTTAAATAAAAAATAAAGTATACTAACTGAACTTATTTTGGTAATCATTTCATAGTATATGTAAATCAAGCCATTATGTGGTACACCTAAACTTACACAGTGATATATGTTGATTATACATATGTATGTTGATCATAAATATTATAGTGTAATTTTGTTAGCAAACAGAAAAAGAATACAATTCATATTAAATTCTAAGGGCTCATTTTCTGAAAACAATAGACAATCATGTTATCTAATTAGATAAAAGAAGAAACATACACACACAATTAGTGATGACAAATGCAAACAAATGAAATCAAGAACACCAGACTCCTTTGTAAAATTCTACAAAGCTTCAAAGTCTTGTTGAAATGTGTCATTTTTGATATATTACCAAAATTGGTACATAGGAAGATAGAAAGTACCAGTGTATCAATAACTATAAAATAAATCAAAAGATTATCAGAAGTACTAGCTGTGGGACAAATGCCAGCCTAGAGAGTTTCACCAGTGTTTTACGGTCCATCAAGAGATAAATGATGCAGATATTATTTAAACTGCACACAGCACAGGGAAAGAAGCAAGTTTACATATTTTTACATGGGTAGTGTAAGCCTGGCTGCCAAAACCTGAAAGAGATGACACAGAGTAAAAACAAACAAAATCTTTGACAAATTTCTCATTTATACATGAAGCAAAGATCTTAAATAACATATTAGAAATACAAATCCAGCAGTATATTCAATGAATAATTCACCATGACTAAGTAGAATGTATTGTAGGGAAGCAAGTATGGCACAGCATTAGAGAATCTATTAATATAATTCAAGGTATCAACAGGTTAAAGAGGAAAACATTTTCATAGTTGTCAAATGTCAACATGGACTTGATAAAATTTAGCATTATAATTGAAAAACCAAAATCTTAGTCCTACCTAATAGATGTATTCTTCCTTAACATGACAAGGGTAGAAGATCTCTCTCAAGCAAATAACATCTGCCAGTTTACCAGACAAGTTAGATTAGAAGAAGTCAAATGGGCCTCCCCGGTGGCGCAGCGGTTGAGCGCTGGGTTGCGAAGCTGCCCGCAGCCTCTGCGGTGCCGGTTCGATCCCCGGCTGCTCTCCAGCCACCAGAGAATGGTCCCACGTGGCGCGCAGACCTCTCCTGCCGCCCGCTGCTCCCCTCAGCAGTGTGCTTCGGTCCTTCTGCCTGCTCTGCTCCCCGCTCTGGCTCTGGTGAATTCTCTCACCCTCCCGTGCTTCTGACTGTACCCAGTGCATGTATAAACAAAAAACAAACAAATAAAAATAAATTAAAAAATAAAAAAATTAAAAAAAAGAAGTCAAATGAAATAAAGCCACGAAAAAAAAAAAAAAGAAAGAAAAAGAAAGCAAGGGGCCAGAGTGCTTAAGAATTCCTCCACAAGCTTATTAAAAATACAAACTCTTGGGCCTCCCTGGTGGCACAGTGTTCAGCAACGCACTATGAAGCAATCCGAAGCCTCTGCAGCACGAGTTCAAGCCCCGGCCCGCCAGGGAGCAACCCACATGGAGAAGCGACCTCGCCTGTCTCACCCGCTGCTCCCCTCAGCAGTGTGTTTCAGTTAGTCTGCCTATTCTGTTCCCCATTCTTGTCTCTGGTGAATCCTCTCACCCCCCACACCTCTGGCCTGTACCCCAGCTCTTATATGCATAAATAAATAAATCTTGTAAAAAAAATACGAATTCTCCCTTCTGGTCATTCTAATTAAGAAGATACAGGTGTAGGGTCCTGGTCCTTACGTTTGTTAAAGCACCTAAAGTGATTTTTTTTTAATTTATTGATGCATACAAGAACTGGGGTACAGGCCAGAGGTGTGGGGGTGGGTATGTATGTGAGAGGATTTACCAGAGACAGAGTGGGGAGCAGAACAGGCAGATTGACTGAAATACACTGCTGAGGGGAGCAGTGGGCAAGATAGGAGAGGTCTAAAAACACCTAAAGTGATTCTAATGCAAATTGCTATGTGGGCATCTTAGGATATTACTTGTTTAATGGAATAGAGCCAATGATAGACTGGGAGAGGATATTTGCAATGTCTACCACTAACAGGAAATTTAAAAGCTAGGCCAGTAATTTTCAAAGTGTGGTCTATGAACTTTTGAGATCTTTGAGGAATTTCAGGGTGCTCTGCAAGGTAAAAAATTTATAATACAAATATTTTATCTTCCTTTTTTCATGTTTTGACATTTGAACTCAATATTCAAAGCCAATGTTGGGTAAAATTGATAACCTGGATAACTTAGTGGATAGTGGTATAATTACTAAGATAAAAAACATGAGAATAACCTAAGGGGAAGGGGAGAGTTTGATTTTGGATGTATTAATTTTGGGGTGCATATGTGTCATCCAAATGGAGTTTGTTGGCATTTACAAAACTGAAGCTCAGTAGAGAGTTTTGATCCAGACATACATGTAATCGACCTTAGCTAAGATGGTCCAATTATATTTTTTCTTTACATACACCCTAATTCTCCTGACAAGCTGAAATTTCCCTGACATTCTCTTTTTTTTCCCAAGGACACACATTCCCAAGATGTACCATCTGTGCAGACTTGGCAAGGAAGAAATCTGTTTCTCAATTTTCTCATGTATAAAATGAGGATAAAGAACTTTTATTATAGGATTTCTGTGAGGATTAAAGGACTTAATGTATGTTAAGTTCTAAAAATAGCACGTGATACATAGCAAGCACTCATTAAATATTAGCTTTTTAATTGTGCACTTGTACTTTCTCTTTGCAGCACTTATCACAATTCTTTGTATATAATTACCAGCTTATCAGCTCCATTAGAGTTTGGGTCTTGATCCCTGCAGTATCCCTGTATCCCTACCACTTGTATGAGAAGCTCCTCAGTAATACTTTTTTACTTTATTTTTTTTTTATTTTTAAAGATTTATTTATGCATACAAGAATTGGTGCCATGGGTGAGAGGACTCACCAGTGACAGAATGGAGAACAGAACAGGCAGATTGACTGAAATACACTTCTGAGGGGAGCGGTGGGTGAGTCAAGAGGGGTCTGCTGCGCCATGTGTGTAGCTCCCTGGCTGGCAGGGGATTGAACTCATGCTGCAGAGGCTATGGATAGCTTCATAGGTTGTGTGTTAACCCCTTGCGCCACCAGGGAGGCCCCTGCTCAGTAATACTTATTCAATTCAACGAATTAGTAGATATATCTCCCGGAGTTGTGGTTATACTGTTTTAACTTTCCTTCCATCTCCACACTGCCCTAGATTGAACTCAGATCAACATTTTGGAAAGGTGAGTTCCCTATCACTTGTTCTCCGCTTTGCACAATGTTATGTGCTTCCCAGTCCCCTGGTACATGTACATGGTTTAGGGGGTGATTGATTGGATGATATGGATTGATCCTCATCTTCTGCCACAACTTTGCCTATTGTCATATACAAGGCAAAGAGAAAAATTAGGGAAGCAACACTAAGGTTACAATGGTCAAAGTTTTACTTGGATTTTTGCAAACATAGTCTGACACCCACAAGAACATGCCTGTTTTTATCTACTATTGGCCTGAAAAATTAAATATCCCAGGCCAAATACCTCATGGCCAGTAACTGATTGCTTTATCTCAAGTATTACAGATAGCATTGAATTCCATAGATACCTCATATTGTGAATTAATAGGTACTAGTATACTTACTAGTATTTCTTTTTCATCTTATACTTTGCAAATGGATGGGTAAAAATATTCACTGTTCTCTTTGTTGTACCACAATTATAACTACTGGTTTCTTCCCCTAGTTGAAATGTACTTTTCATTGGTACATTTGGTATGACATGGTAGATTAATTTTTAGAATGCTCAAAAAAATTACCATGTGAATTATTGGTAATAACTTTCCCAGGACCAAAAAATAACCTATCAAAATCATACCAAATAGGAATGTTTTACTTTTGGATAATGGAGTCCACCTACATAACAGATCACCAATAATTTTGGGTAAATCATTTCTCTGTAAGCATAAATTTCATCATTAATAAAATGAAGAACTTGGATTGTGGTGGAAAGTTGAATTCTAATCATTTGTGTTCCTCTGCATTCAGTGCCTCAGACCCAACAAATTAATTTTTGCTCAGTTTTCTCCTTTTCACAGTTTTTCGTTGAAAAAAATAAGACAGCCATTCCATAAATCTGGAGGTAAACATTTTCTTAAATTGGGCATATGTTATTACTAGAGGCTTTTCCTTGAAAATAAAATACAGTAAAAATAAACCTTTTTATCTATTTGGCCACTGGGTGTCACCCAACATCCAAGAAGTGTAAGTCAGCAGCCTGTGCGTTACACTGCTCTGGCTTGCTCTCCAGGGCTGGCCCTTTTACCACTGGCTGAATCTGTTGTTTGCTTAGTCACATATTGGTATTCATGTGTCATTATCTTGCTGAACAAATCCCCTCAGCCATCCAGAAAATATGCTCTCCAAATAACTTAATTTTTCTATTTAAGTCAAAATAGAGTGGTTGAGTATTTGGCTACTACAAACCAGGATCAAGGCACTAAAAAGCAGAAGTTCCACTCCTACATCAAGACCCAGCTAAAATGGCACCTCTGTGGAGCTTTTTTTTTTTTTTAAGATTTATTTGTTCATGCATACAAGAACTGGGGTACAGGCCACATGTGTGGAAGTGTGAGAGGATTCACCAGAGACAGAGTGGGAAACAGAACAGGCAGACTGACTGCCTAGGGGAGCAGTGGGTGAGACAGGAGAGGTCTGCTACACCATATGTGGGTTAGCTCCCTGGCCAGAGATCAAACTCAGGCTGTAGTGGTGATATGGCTGAAACCTAACCTCTAGGTCAACAATGAGGCCCTGTAAAACCTTTTCCAAAGGGAGATGATGGTGTGACTCCGGAATGACTGATTGCACACCCAGTATTTTGAACAGTTGCTTACCTCTTTATAGAGTGACCCTTAGCACTCATCATTTTTTGTCTTGTGCAACTTTTCATTGTGCATGGGACTAACTTTGTTCTAGAGTTGAGTCATTTTCTAAATTTTACATTCACGTGGTAGTGTTAAAAGGTCTTACTATAAATGAATAACTTGGCTCTGAACTTAGGCACAGTTTGTGCTACAATGACCTCTGCTCTACTGTGATCTTTCACCTAGATGTCTGATTATTAATAGTTCTGCAGATGGACCTAATACACTTTTTAAATCAATTGATATTTGGGATATCTAAATACTTAATAAACATTATTATCCCATACATTCATAAGTTAAAAGAACTCTTCCATCTGAGTTATAAAAAACAGCACTGCCTAGTTTTTTCATCCTTTGGTGATACTAATAGTTAAATTATTGAGCCCTCACTATGTGCAAGCCCTTTAAATAATACAAGAGGTGGGTTCTATTCTTCTTATTTCCCCACCTAATAAGGGAGAAAACTGAAGCACAGAGAGCTTAAATGATTTGCTTCAAGTAATACTTTAGATAGGGAAATTGGGATAGGGAAACTTTAGATAGGGAAACATGCAGATAACATGTCAGGACACAAAGCCCTCCATCTGTGTTACCACTGCTGCCATTTCCAACCTTCCCTTCTAATCTCTCCCTGCCCTTCGAATCTCTCTGTCCTACATATTACCACCTCTACCCTCTGTTATCCTACCCAAACACTTCCAAGCAGTCAGAAGACAGCAACCCAATTTTTCTTTTATGCATACAAGAATTGGAGTGTAGGCCAGAGGTGTTGAAGGTGAGAGGATTCACTAGAGACAAAAGCAGGGAGCAGAACAGGTGGATCTACTGAAATATACCGCTAAGGAGAGCAGCGGGAGAGACAGGAGAGGTCTGCTGCGCCATGTCGGTAGCTCCCTGGCCAGGAATTGAACTCATCCTGCAGTGGCTGGCAATAGTTTGATAGAGCTGAGACTTAACCCCTGCACCACCAGGGAGGCCCCAGACAGCAACCCAAATTTATGAAGCCCCAGAATGTCATGATTCTCTGACTGGAAAATGGCAAGATTACCATTGGTTCTATTAAAGTTAAGAGAATTTCAGTGAGCACCATAGTCCTTACGTGGAGACCAAAATGTGGGGAAGAAAGTGATTTCCTGTCTCGGGATAGGTTTGTGATCTCATTGCTGCCTGTGAGGGTGATGCTGATGCTGTCAATCTATGAATCACAGTGAGTGGACATGTAGGCCGTGCTTGGATTTGTCCACTGAGACAGTTTCTCCAACAATAAAATGGGAATAATAATAATAATCCCTAAGACAAGTATAGCAAATTTACTAACTGTACAATTTCAGTGGTAGGTATATTGCTACTCACTGAACAATTCTTTTAACTTCCCTGCAAGTTTGAAATCTTCCTAATAAAATGTTGAAAAAAATAGACTTCCTACCTCTCTGGGTTCCTATAAGGTTGAAATAACATAAATTAGTGCACGATAGATGTATCTAAATAGCAGTAGCTTGGTCTGAACAGTGGTTACTTTTTGAGAGAATTTCTCTTAGCAGTTTTTTTTTTAAGATTTATTTATTTATACAAGAACTGGGGCACAGGTCAGAGATGTGGGAGGGTGAGAGAATTCACCAGAGACAGAGCTGGGAGCAGAACAGGTAGATGGACCTAAGACACTGCCGAGGGGAGCAGCGGGAAAGGCAGGAGAGGTCTGTTACGCCGTGTGGATATCTCCCTGGCAGGCCGGGAATCGAAACCGCACCACATAGGCTGCGGACAGCTTCATGGCACGGCGCTCAACCTGCTGTGCCACTGGGAAGGCTCCTCTCTTAGCAGTTCTATAAATTATTTTATAAGCAAAAATACAAATAAATATTTCTATAATCCTAGAGTTGCCAGGCTCAATCCCCCTTCACCAGTATGAAGAACAGAGTTGGTTTGTGTGTGTGTGTGTGTGTGTGTGTGTGTGTGTGTGTGTGTGTGTGAGACCCTCGCTGGCAGCCGGGGAACTAACTGGCGCTGCAGAGGCTGCGGGCAGCATCACAGCCCAGGGCTCAACCGCTGCACCACCAGGGGAGGCCCCAGAATTTTGAGGAAAAGGAAAATAGTTTCATTAATTTGCTGACAAATGAGGAGAATGGAGTCTGAGAGTCTACCGTCCTGCTTCCCAGCAGAGTGTAGGTGTATTTAACTAGAGTGACAAGTACATGAAAGATGGGAGTGGGTTAAGGTCAACACACTCATTTTTGTATCATGAGTGTCTGGTAACTGGCTGACATCAGTTTGTTTTTGTCACTATCTGGTTGTCAGCAATTCCGACAGTGTCTTTGCGAGATTCTGTCCTTGGCTTTGTTTTGAAGTTTCTTTGCAGGAGTTCTCTTTGTTTTCAGAATGTAAAGAAAAAACAGGATGTTAGTTAAAAGTGTAAATCAATTTTTGCCACACTTAAAGGGGAAAAGACTATCTCTCTAGGGCAGGAAGGGATATGTATTGTGTTGCTGGAAGGATACATAAGAAAATAGTAACATTGGTGGCCTCCAGAAGGGAGAACTTTGTGGGGGAGATGAATGGAAGGGAGACTTTTAGTTGAATTCCTTTTTTGAAAGTATGGGGAACATCATATCATTGTATGTGTCACCCATCCAAAAATAAAAGTTAATAAGTAAAACCAAAAAAATCTAATTGTCTCTTTTCAAAATAGTGTTAAGTTGTTTATACTTAACACTTATTGTAAGTGTTAAGTTGCAGGATTTGTTGTGCATTGCTCTTGGCTAGCCAAGAAATCCAGCTTTGTGAAGTAAGGCTTTGTGAGGCTTGCCTGACCCACCATCATCCAACTGGCTCTGTCTGTTTGAGGACATATTTAGCTATGAGCCAAAGGACTGCATTTTCCATTCCTGTTTTCCAGAGAGGGCTGGGCCCAGAAGAAACTATATTGGGTAGTCCAGAAAGAATTAAGTGCAAACCACAGGTCTTATAGTTTGCACTGCTACAGCTTGCATTAAAGGAGGTAGACAGAGATAGGCAGTGAAGAACCTCATCTGGAACTGAGGCATAATCTGTGTAAATAATACTGGACGTGTTCCATACTTCACAATTTATAAAGTGTTCATGAACATTGCCTCCTCTGAGCCATAAAGTGCCCTACAAGTTACATTGGCATGGATTTTGTCCTGTTTTACTGTAAAGGAAACTAATTGCATGGCCATGAGTTAGAAGTTACCCTTCCAACTGCAGAAGCAGTTGGCTGAGGGTATTGCTGGGTTCTGAAATCCATCACTGTATTTGAGCAGAGGCTTTATTTCCCATGGGCTTCTCCTGCCTGGTTGCAGTAGGGATGGGAAGGCAGCTCATTCTCTGGAGACCCAAGAATCCTCTGATTGCTTGAGTGTTCAACCACCTTTGCTGAAGTTAGAATTCATGGTGTAGGAGATCTCCCCCAATATTGTTCAGATAGGCTTTTTCCAAGAGTTCTAGAACAGGCTTTTTCTTATATGTATGCCACCTTGGAGTGTGGTGCTAAATTAAATTGAGGCCCTGTGGGTCTTAAGAGAAATTGATACCATGAGCTTAAAGAATGAAGATTATGCAGATTTAGGATCATCTACAGAAATATTTTTTAAAAGATTTATTTATGCATACAAGAACTGGGGTGTAGGCCAGAGGTGCAAGAGGGTTAGAGGATTCACCAGAGACAGAGTGGGGAGCAGAACAGGCAGATCTACTGAAATACACTGTTGAGGGGAGCAACAGGCGTGACAGGAGAGGTCTGCTGTGCCATGTGGGTTAGCTTTCTGGCTGGGGAACGAACTCGTGCTACAGTGGCTGTTGATAGCTTCATAGTGCTGAGACTTAACGCCTTGCACCACCAGGGAGGCCCCAGAAATAATATTTTTATTAGCCAAATCTATATTAAAGTAGGGCAAACATCTAGAGCACCTGACTTTGTGCTATGAAGCCATCCAACCCTCACCATGTGAGATACTCTCCTCTCTCCTTGATGCCCTGGGACCCTCTCCCAGTCCTTTGCTCAGGATGCAAACCCTCAGTCTGCCCCACTTATTGTAGAATTTCTCCATAAGTATTATAATTCTCTATATGCATGTAATTAAATTTTTTTTTTCTTCTGCGAATCTATCTGATGTTAATTTCTATGCTCAACCAGTCCCCAACCAAAGGGGTGGGGGAATTTTCCCTCGTTCCCCAACAACTACAATCTAACATACTTCCGGACCTCCCTGGTGGCCTAGGGATTAAGTTTCAGTGCTATCACCCATACAACTTGAGTTCCATCCCCAGCCAGGGAGCTAACCCATATATGGCACAGCAGACCTCTCCTGTCTGTCCCACTGCTCCCCTTAGCAGTGTATTTCAGTAAATCTGCCTGTCCTGTTCCCCACTCTCTCTCTGGTGAATCCTCTCACCCCCTGTACCTCTGGCCTATACCCCAATTCTTCCATGCAAAAAAAAAAAAAAAAAAAAAACCACACCCAAAAAGCAAGAAAACAAACAAACAAAAACACATACTTCTGCTTAACCTTCCTGCCTTCCTCTCTTCATCATAGTCTAGCTCCTTCCTGTTTTCTCTTAGCACATTTCCTAGAAGTTTAATACTGTTTGACATTAAAAATAAGTCTAAAGATTCTAAGTAGTTCTTCTACTCAGTGCACTGTATTGTCTTTCTTTTCACAATTCACATCACCATGAGTCACTATATAGACATATCCTTTTTTCTGCCTCCTTACTGTAATTTAATATATATTTTTTAAAGATTTATTTATTTATGCATATGAGAACCGGGGTGCAGGCCAGAGATGTGGGGAGGGGGATGAGAGGATTCACCAGAGACAGTGGGGAGCAGAACAGCCAGATCCACTGAAATACACTGCTGAGGGGAGTAGCAGGCGAGACAGGAGAGGTCTGCCATGCCATGTGGGTCACCTCCCTGTCCAGGGATGGAACTCGTGCTGCAGAGGCTGCAGACAGCTTCATAGTGCTGCATCGTAATCCCTTGCACCACCAGGGAGGCCCCTAATTTATTTTTATTAAAAAATTTATGTATGTGATTGTGTCTAGCATAGCAAATTATTTTATCTTTTAAAAAATGTAACTGTTTTATTAAATTATGTAAACTTTTAAGATTGAGTTTCATAAAGCTTTCTGTTTAGTATATCTGCAGACTTCCAGCTTTCTTTTGTTGCTGTTCTCTGTTTAATATTTTGTCCTCTATCATTTTCCATATTCACTTTTCATTGTCTTTATTACTGGTCTGGGGTTTACGACTCTGCTGGCCATCTATAGATTTTAGGAATTTATGTCAGAATAACTACTATTTGGCAAAACCCATATGGTCTGACTGGGAACATCGTAAACCCACAAATGCCTGCCTAAGGAGGAAGTAGTTTAGGTCTGTTGAAATCAAATCACCAGAATAATGGGGATATTTTAAGTTGTGAGCAGGATTGTATGTGGGGTGAGGGAGAGAAACCCACAGGCCCTTACTTCTACTGAATAGGTCCTTCCTGGAACTGGCTGGCAGGCATTCTCAGGAATCCATTGGGAGGTCATTCTCAATGAACAGAATGTTTTGTCAGAATAATTAGAACTTTCTTCCTAAAGTGTACTTGGCGGAGAAAGAAAGCAGGAACTTCTCATGGGTCAATGTTCTGGGAGTGGTTGACCCGGAAGTAAGACACGAAAAGAGAGCTACTGAGTAAGAATGGTAAAGAAGATTTTGAAGCAACTTGATTTCCTTGATTTGGGTGGAAGCAGCCTTCATAGGCAGCTGACCAGAGCATTAGAATGCTTGCCTTCTGCTCATACGTCTCTAGAGAGACAGGAAGTATGGGTAGAGGAGAGTGTGAAAGTGAGGCCACTGGAAAATACGAGCTTGAGCAGTTTATTTAACTTGGTGAAAAAATGAAGAATATCTTCAAGAAATTGCATTTCTGTAGGCACACTGGTGATTAGTGGGAATTGGTACCTACATGTACTCGCAAACATTGAGAGAGGGAAGGATTAATGTTGCTTTGCCCCTTTATATTGTCAGAATCTTCCGACACTAACTTTATTTTGGGCTTTCAAGAACAGGGGTCATGAACTTCCTGTCGTGACCCAGTGGCGCCTGGACAGAGTTGCCTACACAGTGTCATGAACTTTGTGTCATGGAAAAGGACGTCCTGGTTCCCTGCCAACATGTGATGTGCCAAATGGTTTGTATGCCACGAAGTTCCTCATCTCACCTCCACCATTTCCTGCATGCGTTTTGAAGGCTCCACTTAGCCATCCCTGTCCTTTTTAGTGAAAAAGCATGCCATATATTAATATTGATAATCTAAACCAAATCTTATGAATATTAGGTTAGACAAATATTAGATTTGGTTAGAAAAAACCAAATCTTATGAATATTAGGTTAGACACTAATAGAAAAATATATGGGAATGCCATTGTCCAGAAAATCAACAGTGCGTACTTCTAGATGACAGAATTATGGGTGATTATTATTATTTTATTCATATTTATATTTAAAATTTTTCTTCAATAAGCATACAGTACATATTTTACATATTATTTTCCTAAACAAATAAAATGCTATTTTTCATACATTAGAGATCAAACTGTGCTGCAGGGGGTCTTGTTGTGCCAGCAAGATAGGATACTGACAAGCAGCGAAGAGAAGGGGCCTCACACCGTGGGGCTGAAGATCTGGCATCCCTTTGCTTTTTGTTCTTGGTCATAAAGAGAAAAATTTATCAGAAAGTATATTAGGCAATAAATTATATGTATCAGCATACTGTAAGTAAATGGCACTGAAAATTGTCTGTTTAGAAATTAGTTATTACACAATTTGGCCCACTTGACAATGGGAGACGGTTTGTTGTGCATGCCTGACAAGCAATCCAGCACAATAATTCTAGTAGGTCCTTCTTTTGCCTTCTCTTGAAGTTTCTTGGGAAAGTTTTTAAATGAAGCTATTTGAGTTAAGGAGTTTCTAGGTAGAAAAAGTTCTGATAGCTGAGTAGCAGTTGGTCTCTGGCTGAAGGCCATGCGAATAAGGAAAGTCTTTTCTTGCTTAGGCTTTAGCTGATAGGGATATACTGGCGGCTATCTACTGTCTTAGGTTATTGTACAGTTGAAACAATGAGTTCTATTGTAAGCCTTAGTTTTTTATTAACCTTGAAGGTTGCCTTCTTACTGAGAGCACAAAGTGGCCAAAAGCCTATGGGAAAAGGGATGCACTAATTGTTTCTGCTTTGTTTCTATGCACATGATAATGTAATCTCATGGCTTGCTAAAAATGTGTAAATAAAGAACCTGCTGAGCCTCTCAGCTGAAGATACTTGCACCTCATCCAGTGTCAGTGTCTCCTCACTACCTCATGCCCTTCCCCTCAGCCCCTTGATGTGTCACCTAGGCCGTCTCAGCCTTTCAGGAACCCCTAACCCGACATTTTGCCAGAGGCTGGCCCCCCCGCAGAAGTGTTCATTGATCAAAGACAAATGATACCTCAATAAAGGAAATTGTATTTCCAATATCCATATCCCTCTCTCACACAAAACCTCTTTTTTTTTAATTTTTTAAATTTCTTTTCTTTTTTTTCTTTTTTTTCTTTTCTTTTTTAAACCTCTCTTATCCCAAGCATTCATCAAACTGACTTCTTTAGGGTTTCCTTTCAACTCTGAGAGGATGTCTTTCAAAAGCAGAAAATTTTTAAGAGAGGTAGAGTGAGAAGATTAAAATCAGCATATATGATATATATTTTAGTCAATTTAATTCAGCTCTATATGATCTCGGTACACATGGATTTAGCTATTTGTCTTTCTTTTCAAAATTATATCTGTGACCTGTAAGGCCAGCCTGAATGTCTTAAGGAAGGGAGGGGAGATGTTTTGAGTCCATATTCTATTACTTTCTTGTTAGTTATAGCTAATCAGAATTTTAGTGATTAATATGAGTGGGAGACTATAGCTAGCTATCCATGTTTTGGTTTTAAAAAAAAAAAAAGGTCTTCCCTTTCTTCTTCTTGGGCAGCAGACTGGAGTGTTTTAATTTGCTAAAACAAAACATGAAAATTTTTGGAAGCTTGCAAAAGTGATTTTGCCATCAGGGATGCCATCCTCACAGGCACAACTTTGTGCTACATACTTTTGAAATTTTTCAGTTCTGACATTTGAAGCTCATCAAAGAGAGATTGATTTTTCAATACTGATCTATTTTTTTTTATATATAGAGGCATGTTTTATTTGTTTGTTTGTTTGTTTGTTTGTTTTGTTTATACATGCACTGGGTACAGTCAGACGCACGGGAGGGTGAGAGAATTCACCAGAGCCAGAACGGGGAGCAGAGCAGGCAGAAGGACCGAAGTACACTGCTGAGGGGAGCAGCGGGCGGCAGGGGAGGTCTGTGCACCATGTGGGACCCGCCTCCGGTAGCCGGGGAGCAGCCAGGGATCGAACCGGCGCTGCAGAGGCTGCGGGCAGCTTCACAACCCAGGGCTCAACCGCTGCGCCACCGGGGAGGCCCTCAATACTGATCTATTAAAATGACACCAGGATTACTCAATACCAGTAGGGTCCTAAATTTTAAAAGATCAGCTCTGAATTCTTGATGAATTTAATGTTTAAATTAATGCAGTTCTGCCTGTTCACTGAACTTTGGAAATCATGATAGATTTGTCTCTGTCTTTACCTAAAGCTTTATGGATTTTTCTTTAATGAAGTATTAAGTTAAATGTGAAGCTTTAATTAATTGGCTGACATGAGCCAATTTTTTATTATGGATGAAGAAAACTGATCCTGACCTTGAGGGTTTCACTTTACAGCTTAGAGTAATTCTGGAAACTGGTTGGTAAAGTCATGTTTCTCCTAACTTGCTCAGCTGTTTGTTGAGTCATTAAGGACTGCTAATATTGGCTCTGTCATAAGCTGATTTAGAAAGAGAATCTTTGCCAAATCCAACTCCAGAACTGGAAGATGAAAGTAGACTGTGAATATAATAGTTGTTACTTCTGCAACTTTTGGCTCCTGCATCTTTACAAAATTAAAATACTTAAAAAAAAAAAAATCAAAAACCTCTCACCCCTACTTCACTCCTTGATGCCAACCAATAAGAGGACTCAGAAATGGAAGGATTAGGTATCTTCACAACAATGAAGCCAGGCCAAAAGAACGGTTTCCCAATGGCTGGTGATAGCTTACCTCCAGCAAAATTGCTGAAGCAGCCATACTAGAAGGCTCTTTGCTGAAAAGTTGTGCTCCAGGCTCCAGTTGTTTCCCAGGTTCATTTTTATGAACACACAACCACAAAGAGATCCAATGGGCTTCTTACTCTAAAATTCTAGTATGGAAGCAGTGTGAATAAGAGGTGAGAACTACTCCTGGACCAACCAAAAGCTTGCCAGTTGCTGCACCCTGGTATCCAGCACCCACTTCCGCCCTAACCATCATGCCCAAGAGAAAAGCTGAAGGCTATGCTAGAGGAGAGAAGGCCAAGGTGAGGGCCTAAACACAGAGACAATCCACAAGGTTATTGGCTAAACTTGCTCCTCCAAAGCCAGAACTTACGCCTAAAGAGACTCCTACAAAGAAAGGAGAGAAGGTACTCAAAAGAAAAAAGGGTAAAGCTAATGCTGACCAGGATGTAATAACCCTGCAGAAAACAGAGATGCCAAAACAGACTAGGCCCAGGCAGTTGAAGGAGCTGGAGATGCCAAGTGGTATCTGCATTTTTGATAACAGTGTCCTGGTGACTGTACAGTTTGTAATCCTACTTTTTTTTTATCAAGTTTTATAAAAATGTAGAATTTTCTTTTACAATTGTTTTTAAGCTATGTTGTTAGTCCACAAAATATTTCATTGTTTTTTTGGTTTTTTTTTTCCAGGAAGGGCATGTGTTAGTATAATAGAATGCCTCCGGAGGAACTGGATTGATATGGGGGGGGGGGGGAATCTTTCCTTTCTGATTTTGAGAGATTTTTTCTTGGTTCCTAGGAGAAGGGATTCCTTGATGGTGACACACATTGGCCACTTTGGCACACTGTGGCACAATGGCCACTTTTCCATACTTTGTGGTGTGGAAAAAATTTAAATTTGTTTTTTAAACAAAAAGAGGCATTAACCTCTTTTTCCTCTCTACCTTTAGCAGACTTAACTTTTTTTTTTTTAAAAGATTTATTTTATTTATGTATCCAAGAACTGGGGTGCAGGCCAGAGTTGTGGGGGAGGGTGAGAGGATTCACCAGAGTGGAGAACAGAACAGGCGGATCCACTGAAATACACTGCTGAGGGGAGCAGCGGCTGAGACAGGAGAGGTCTGCTGTGCCATGTGGGTTGCTCCCTGGCTGGAGATCAAACTCGTGCTGTAGTGGCTGCAGATAGCTTCATAGGTTGCATCTTAACCCCTTGCACCACCAGGAAGGCCCAGACTTGACTTTAAGCCCAGAAAAACTTGTTGAGACCTGACTCCATACTAGTGGTTAGCAGAATGTTTGGCAAACTGGACTTTCCTGTATCACCACTGAGATGGTATCCCTCAGAAAAAGCAGCAGTTCCTTTTATAGACTGGATCTTCAAATAGATAAACCTGTCGTTTTCATTTCATTTCCAGAAAGTCAGGTTTGTTTTGTGAAAAGTTGTTAAACAACATGCTAAATGTGAAATGCCAACCCTCACTTTAAACTTTCCCTGTTCAGAGCATCAGATGAAGACTTCATTGGTTTTATAGATGCTTTCTAATTTGGGTAGTCCATGGAAGTGGGAATTTTGAAAGTTGTTATGTACTAGTAATGATCCTGCCTGAAATGTCATGACTGTTTATGAAAAGTATCTTTAATAAAACTGGATACAGTTTGGTTTGGGGAAAAAAAATTCTAGCGTTGGTTGACATTTGGGTTTTGTGACCCCAAATTAAAATGATCTGACAGTGATTCTTAATTCCCAGGTAGATCAAAAGAGAAATAAACATATTAACCACAGCCCAGTGTCCTTCGTGGGCAAATAGGTCAAATAGGTCATGTATAGGAAACTCTGTGTGTGTGTGTGTGTGTGTGTGTGTGTCTAGGATGGACTTTCTTTTTTTTTTTTTATAGAGGCATGTTTTCTATCTATTTATTATTTATTATTTATTTGTTTGTTTGTTTGTTTTTTGTTTATACATGCACTGGGTACAGTCAGAAGCGCGGGAGGGTGAGAGAATTCACCAGAGCCAGAGCGGGGAGCAGAGCAGGCAGAAGGACCGAAGTACACTGCTGAGGGGAGCAGCGGGCGGCAGGAGAGGTCTGCGTGCCATGTGGGACCCTCCTCCGGTGGCCGGGGAGCAGCCGGGGATCGAACCGGCGCCGCAGAGGCCACGGGCAGCTTCGCAACCCAGCGCTCAACCGCTGCGCCACCGGGGAGGCCCAGGATGGACTTTCTTAACTTCACATAAGACTTCTTCATCCTCCAGAATAATTTCCCGATATCTTTCTGGTCACCTTTTCTGTTTTTCCCTCTTCTCTTTCTTCCTACCTCATTCCCTTTGGCTCTTTAGTTCAACATTCAATCAACAAACTTTATGGAGGAAATTTAGACATTTATCCTTAGAAATAGCTTGGTACAGCTCAAAGAAATTTGACTTCAACAGTTGTCATATGGTCTTGGGGTTATTAGGCCTTGAGTTTGGGAATTGTTTTTCTTTGTTTTGTTTTGTTTAGTTTTTTAGTGTTGGAGCTAATCAATAAGCATGAGTTATAAGTTTCACAAATATATGTTATAATGGGCAATTCTTTATGCAAAATGATTCAATGAAACAAACTTCTCGTCAAGCTCTATTTCATATACATTATGGAAAGGCCATCTCAGGTCCTGGTTTTAACTTTACCACTTGTGGTGCGTTAGCAAATCACTTGGTTATCTTACTCCTTACAAGAGTCTTACACTGACTGAAGGATCTTAGAGTGTAGTTCTTGGAATACCTACATATATGGGTTAGCTCCCTGGCCGGGGATCGAACTCAGGCTGTCTTGGTGATAACACTGAGGCTTAACCCCTAGGCCACAGGGGGTGCAGCTTCTTTTTCTTTCTTCAACTTAAAAAGAAAACATTTTAATGTATTACATATAAAAATCACATGTGAGAAAAATTAATGAAATTTCACAAAACACACACATACATGTAACCAGCACCCAGAGCAAGAAACAGAAAATACCAGAAAATAAAAGGCCCCTTGTGGCCCCTTGCAGTCACTAATTCTCTCCCCCCTCCAAAGCAACTCAATCCTTCTATCAGCAGGGTTTAGTTTGCTTATTTTAACAGTATTGCTGTGAATGCTTTAATTTACATTTCATTGTATGTAGTTACAGGTCTGTTCATTGTCTCAATGCTACATATCCTCAACTTTTTATTTTTAAACAATTTAAAATTTGAAAGGGCCTCCCTGGTGGCACTGCGCTGTGAAGATGTCTGCAGCCTCTGCAGCGCAGGTTTGATTCCTGGCAGGCCAGGGAGATACCCACATGGCGTGGCAGACCTCTTGGGTCAGTCTGCCTGTTCTGCTCCCCGCTCTGTCTCTGGTGAATTCTCTCATCCTCCCGCGCCTCTGACTTGTACCCCAGTTCTTTGTTTTTTTTTAAGATTTATTTATTTATTTATACAAGCACTGGGTACAATCAGAAGCGTGGGAGGGTGAGAGAATTCACCAGAGCCAGAGCAGGGAGCAGAGCAGGCAGAAGGACCGAAGTACACTGCTGAGGGGAGCAGCGGGCAGCAGGAGAGGTCTGCGCGCCACGGGGGACCCTCCTCTGGTGGCCGGGGAGCAGCCGGGGATGGAACCAGCGCTGCAGAGGCTGCGGGCAGCTTCGCAACCCAGCACTCAACCGCTGCGCCACCAGGGAGGCCCTGTACCCCAGTTCTTGTATAAATAAATAAAACCTTAAAAAAAAAAGTTGAAAGACTAACATAGTGAGCACCATAATACCCTTTACATAGATCACTGAGGACTTTTGTTTTCATGTTATAGATGAGAAAATTCAGGCAAAGAGAAATTAGGTAACTATCCCAAATCATGCCCCTCATATATATGATCTAGTTACATTAGGGCAGGGCTAGCTTGTCAACAGTGACATAGAACTTCTTATCAGTCATAAGACTGTGAGCTAATCACATAAATTCGCTGAGGCTGTATCTTCATGATTAAGATAGGAGTAATAATTCCCAGTTCATCTAGTTTCCAGAATGTTGTGAGGCTCAAATAGGAAAAGTATGTGAACTTGCTATGTGAAGAGTGAAGTGTTGGTACTCAAAAGGGCTGCTGTTTAAAACGCAGGGTCCTGCCTCTCCCCATCCTAATTCAGCAGTTCTAGGGTAGATGGAGGTAGAATGTGTAACAAGCTCCACAGATGATTCTGATGTACTAGATCCCGTAAAACAAAGATTCTCAAATTTAGAGACCACCAGAATCTCCCAGAGGGCTTGGGTGTTATCCTTGTCACCAGTTCCAGTTTCTCAGAGAGGCATCAAGATTGAAAGAGCTGAAGGTGCGGCATTGATAAGCTCATTCTCTGTGGGCCTGGAGGGCTTTGGCCCTGGGGTCCATTCCTCCACAGGCACAGAATAGCAAAAGAAAGCTTATTCATTTTTTTTTTTTTTTAGCTTATTCATTCTTAAAAACAACTGACTCACCGGTTTACAACAGAAGGGAAAAAACTGGAGGGTTTGTAGGTGAAAGGGCATGAGTCTTCTGTTGCAAAATAAGAAGTCAGATCAGTGAGAAGTGAAAGAAAAAAAGACATCATTACTCAACATTCAGTGCATTGCTGCTGTGTTACATCAGGGCAAAGGCAGATTAACAACAGACATCTACTTAGAGGATTAACAGCTGGAGCAACCAAAAAAAAAATAATAATTTGAGTGCTTAAAATTTTGAAGATGTATGTCAACATAAGGGGGGAAACACAAAACAAACCCAGAAATTTTTTGGACTTCCTAACATGTATCTTAGGGTTTTGTATTGCATTTTATTTTTAATTACTTGTAAATAATGGAGAGAGAGGGGAAATGCCATGCTTTTTTCCTTGCTGAAGGCCTGTAGAGGTATTAATTTAGTCGTGAATAAGGGTACCTTTGTAATAGGTCGGTTAAATCTTTATGATAAACAGTATCTGTGTTCAAGTAACACTAATGAAATAGTTGAGGTGAACGCATCTGAGGGCTTTCCACATTTCAAACTCCATACCTTGACACAACTAGCTAGGAGGCTTCCACTCCAGTGTCACTGTGGCTCCGCTCCTGAAGGCTGAGGTCAGGGCAGCTGTAGTGGCAGGAATGGGCACAGGGCAGGATCTCTATGATCTGAGCAGACAGGGTAAAGGAGGAGAGAAGAGTACTGGAGCCCTCGGTGGCTTTTCAGGCTTTTATTGGGATTTACCAGGTACACAGCAGTCAGGAGTGCTGGGGGGCCGAGAGGCTGGGACGCCTCCCAGCCCCCAGCAAGTCTTCACTCTGGGCTCTCTGGTGATCTCTGCTGCTCTGCTCTCTTGTGGTTCTGCTTCTGCTTCTCTGCTTCTACTGCTTCTCTTCTCTCGGCTTCTGCTGGCATCCCCGCGACGCTGCCCCTAAAAGCCCAGTCTCAGCCCAGGTGAATCCCATCCACCTATGCCCACACCCTATTCCAGGTGCCCGCCATCAGGCATGTATTTGGGACCACAGGGTTCCTTCATCTTTCCTAATGGTGGGAGGGCAGAAAAGCCTGATACTTTTTACCTTACCCTACAGCAGCCAACCCAATGTGAGCCACCCTTGGCACAGGCAACTGTCAGGTCTAGTTTACTTTTGGCTACAAAGAGCTCAGGCAGGTGGAGTCACTATAGCTTCAGCTGGAGTTTCTGCCTGCCACTCTGCCATTTGGGGATAGGTCCACAGAATCCCCACCTGGCCCGGGTCTTTGCACAACTTGTTTGCGCAAATAATCTGGTTTAAGTCCCTTCATTTTACACAAGAAAAAATCTGGGACGCAGATGTGATGATTTTAGTATCTTTACATTTTTTTAAAGGTATAACCTGCACCTTAAAAAGAAATTAGACATCTTGCTCAATAAGCACAGACAGCTATCATCCAAGAGCAATTTGGGCTTAAGTGTTCCTGAGAAAAAAAGAAGGGGGACCAACCAACAATATTCTAAGGCCCCTTGGGGAAATTCTAAATTCAACTTTAAATTAGAAATAGGTTTGAGGAATTGACTTCAAAGTGAAAAGTGCAGTGAAATGGAAATCTCTGTCCTGGGGTTAAAATTTTACAAAACTGGGCCTTCCTGGTGGCGCAAGGGGTTAAGCATGGCAGTATGAAGCTGTCCCCAGCCTCTGCACCACGAGTTCCATCCCAGGCTGCACAGGAAGCAGCTGGCCAGAGAGCGACCCACATGGTGCAGCAGACCTCTCCTGTCTCACTCGCTGCTCCCCTCAGCAGTGTGTTTCAGTCTGCCTGTTTTGTTCCCTGCTCTGTCTCTAGTGAATCCTCTCACCGGCCCACACACCCCAGCTCTTGTATGCATAAATAAATAAATCTTTAAAAAAAAATTCACAAAACTTTAGGTTATTAGTTTGCTAAAAATGAAAATGCAGAGGCCAAGGTTTCCATTTTAAAAGGCAGTTCTTTTCTGAGGACTAATGCTAATCAACAGCTTAGTTACTGCTCATTCCTTTGAACAATGCTGCCACAGCCTTTTGCAAAACTCCCAAACCGGCCTGGGCGCTTTGCCACCGGCCTTCCAGAACCCCTGACCCAGGTGGTTCTCCAACCCAAACCCGGGCACCCCTTCACCCAATAGGGATCCCCACCCCTCCAGGCAGGAGGGCGAAGCCCGGGGCGCGCAGCGAGGCGGCTGGGGGCGGTACCCCGCCTGGCCTGGGCGGATTCCCAGCCCCTGGCCGCGGGTCACGTGTGCGGGGCGGGGTGGGGCCGCGTGTATAGTTGGGGTGTCGGCCCCGGGCTCTGAACTCCCTGTGAGCAGTCAGAACCGATCGCACGGGACAGGGCGGATCGTCGCCGGTTGGTTGCTGCCGGTCGGTGAGTGCGCACCCCCTCTGTGACCACCGAGCTGGTGCCAGCACCCCGCGGGCCTAGGTCGGGTGGGGGGCTCCGCCGGTGGGCGCTGCTCGGCCCCGCCGGGCTCCAGGTTGGACCTTAGACTCCTTGCGGTGGATTCGGGGCGCTGGTTGGGAAGGCCGGCCTCCCGGGCCTGCGCCGTCCACCCATTCTTTTGTTGGTTGAGCCTCTTTTCTGCCATGAGCCTTAGTGTGGGCTTAGCTTCTTGTCTTGGTTTGCCGAGTGCCAGTTTCTGTTTGTCTGGAGAGAGTATTATTGAGAAGGGAATTTTATGGGGTACACATCGAGGCTATCGATCATAGCTCCTGCTTTAAGCTTTCAGGGCGGTTTTTACTCAGTTCTTGCAGAATTGGGACCCGTGGTGGCCGAAGGGGAAATGAACTCGCTGGCCCGGAGGTGGGTGACCCACCCCAACTGCTCAGCAGTGAGGTGTTTTTTGCGTGTGACTCCTTGGGATCGCTAGGTTTACATCTAAAATGTGCTGGAATGATTTTTCAGTTCCTCCGAGCACCTCCCCCCTCTAGTACTTACTCTCTCCTAAATTTCAGTCTTTTCACAAGGGTGGAATAAACTCCTTTTTCTCTTCACCCCGCCCCCACATACAAGTGCTTCGAATTGATAGCCCTAACTGTCTCAGATGTCTTCTTGAAATCTCTGTTACGGATTTTTTTGGTGAACAGATACTACTGTTCAAGATATTTTGGTATCCTAGAGGAGATACAAGACAAAGACTTCAATGTTTTTACTTTTCCATGTGGATTCCCTTTCTGAAAGTTTACACATAAACTGAAACCTTCCCTCAAAGGGCATATACCCCAGGGCAGAGAACTGAGAGCTAAAGATTAGGAAGAGTGCAGAAGACTACACACACCTCATTTGGAATTTTCCTCTCTTTGAACATAGCATTTGCAGGCCTCCCTGGTGGCCCAGGGGTTAAAGTCCACACTATCATGCTATTGGCAGCTACTGCAGCACGAGTTCGATCCCCTGCCAGGGAGCTGATCCACATGGCACAGCAGACCTCTCCTGTCTTGCCAACTGCTTCCCTTCAGCAGTGTATTTCAGTAGGTCCCACTATTCTGCTCCCCACTCTGTCTCTGGTGAATCCTCTCATCCCCCCACCTCTGGCCTACACTCCAGTTCCTGTATGCATAAATAAATATAAATAAATCTTTAAAAAAACAAATTAGCATTTGCTTGGATTGGGGAATGATCTGAGAGGGTCTTATTCTGATATCCTGAAATAATTTTCTCTTCCACAGTTTATTTTCACCAGGAAGAAAAATGGCATCTGTTGCAGTTGATATACAACCTGTACGTATTTATTTATTTTTTTAATATATAATTTTTACATCATTGCTCATTTTTGTATAATGTTTGATTTTTTTCCCCCTCATAACCCATACGTATTTTAATTTTTTCTTGATTTCTTTCCCTCCCTTTGTGTTTTGAGAAATTGACACCTCTCCCCCTGTCCGTTGCAGAGTGTGGTGACTAGGGTGGCCAGCCTGCCCTTGGTGAGCTCCACATACGACTTGGTCTCCTCTGCTTATGTCACTACAAAAGATCAACATCCCTACTTGAAGTCTGTGTGTGAGATGGCAGAGAAGGGCATGAAGACCATCACCTCCGTGGCGGTGACAAGTGCTCTGCCCATCATCCAGAAGCTAGAGCCACAAAGTGAGTCATTTCTCCTTCAAGATTTAGTCCAAGCATTTTGTCCACAGTGAGCCTAGGGCTGACTTGAATACAGTGAATGCCAACCAGTACCCTAAGCACACAAGGACAACATGAGGGATCTCAGCCTTTCCTGAGGCACATGCTGCCTTTACCTAGCAACTACTAGGTGACCCTCAATGTAATAGAAGACCTGGGCCTTCCTGGTGGCACAGGGTTAAAGTCAGTGCTATCAGGCTATCAGCAGCCACTGCAGCATGAATTTGACCCCCAGCCAGGAAGCTAACCCACATGGCAAGGCAGACCTCTCCTATCTTGCCCACTGCTCCCCACAACACTGTATTTCAGTAGATCTGCCTGTTCTGTTCCCTACTCTGTCTCTGGTGAATCCTCTCTCCCCCTACACTTCTCTACACTCTTGTTCTTAGATGCATAAATAAAAATAAATCTTAAAAAAAAAAGTAATAGAAGACGTGCTTTATAATGATTGAAAATGTTAATGATACTTTAAAAAAGCCTCTCAGAGATGCCTCTTTCTTGGCAGATGAGATCACAAAGGGAGCCAGTGGGTGAACTGAAACAGTTGACTTCTTTGGGACCACACAGTCTCATGAACTGCTTTTAAACAAATCTTTATTGTGAGATAATACCCCACACAATTCACCCACTTACAGTATATAATTCTGTGGTTCTTAGTTTATTCACAGAGTTATACAGGCATTGCCACAATCGGTGTTAGAACATTTTTATTGCTGCGGGTTAAAAAGCCTTATACCAGTTTCTCTTTGGGATAATGAAAAAATTCTGGAAGGGACAGTGGTGATAGTTGCACACCATTGTGAATGAACTTAATGCTACATTTAGTTAAAATGGTGAAGTTTATCTTACGTATATTTTATTCCAATTTGAAAAAATAGAAATCTTAGTAGTCACTACCCTTTTCCTTTCAACCACTTGTAGGCAACTACTAATCTACTTTATGTCTTTATATACTTGCTAATTCTGGACATTTAAGATGAATGGGAGTATAAAATATGTGGTCTTTTATGATTGTCTTAGCACAGTATTTTCAGCGTGCATTCACGTTAGAGCCTCCTATCAGTACTTCGTTCCTTTTTATTATAGAATATTATGTGGCTAGATCATATTTTATTCATTCATCTGTTGATGGACATTTGGATTGCTTTTACTTTTGAATGATTATAAACATTCATGCGTGAGTTTTTCTGTGACTCTATGTTCTCAGTTTACTTGGGGCTATATCTATATAGCTGGGTCATATAATAACTCTTTCAAGACTTTGAGGTACTGTCAAACTATTTTTCAAAGCAATGTACCATCTTACATTGCCACCAGCGGTGTATGAAGGTTCTCACTTCTCATTATAACTACTTTTTTTTTTTTTTAAAGATTTATTTATTTATGCATACAAGAGCTGGGGCACAGGCCAGAGATGCGGGGGATGAGAGGATTCACCAGAGACAGAGCAGGGAACAGAACAGGCAGACTGACCAAAACACACTTCTGAGGGTAGTAGCGGGCAAGACAGGAGAGGTCATCTGTGCCATGTGGGTAGCTCCCTGGCCGGCGGGGATCAAACTCATGCTGCAGAGTCTGCGGATTGCTTCATCGTATGTTGTTTAACCCCTTGCGCCACCAGGGAGGCCCATGAACTACTTTGGGTAAAGATTTATATTATTCCCCTCATATGTTATGTCATGGGCTTTTTGAAATATGAGTACTCTTTAGAGGCCATATTTCCAACTCTGCCACTTCCCAAATGAATTTAGAACTAATGCCTGACTTGTCTTCTTTGTGGGGGGAGTTGGACTAAATCTGGGCCTTGTTAAGGAGATCTATGGTGGTGGTAGCATACTGTTTCCTAATAACCCAGATACATGCAACTTGCTGAATTCAGTATACATAGGGATTAGATTGGCATGGAAATGCTAGTTTTGGGAATTTTCAGATACCTTATTCTCTGAATAAGGGTTCTGTTAAAGCCTGGCTTTTCTTGGCATTAACTTTAGTAACAATTGATGAGGAAGACGATTCTTAGCCAGCTTCCTACCTGAACTGTTCCTACCCCTATTTCCCTGTCAGTAGAAGAAAGTTGCCAGCAGCCTGCAAGGCGGGATAGCTTTCTTGTCTTGGAGAACCCAGGCAATGCATTATATGGTGAATGAAGAGCAACATTCTTTTTTAGAGAAAGGTTAAAGAGTTAAGGAATAAAAGTCTTTGTTCATTTTATAGTTAACATTATTAACATTTTTTCTATTTGTGATTTTTGTAGTTGCGGTTGCCAATACCTACGCCTGCAAGGGGCTGGACAGAATTGAGGCGAAACTACCTATTCTGAATCAGCCAACAGACCAGGTGAGCTTGGGAAAAGAGTGCTCAGACTTGCTGCTTCACGTGTTTTCATGTTCTGGCCCTCCCTAGTGTCACAAGGGTTAAGTCTCAGCACTAGCACGCTATCGCCAGCCATTGTGGCCTGAGTTTGATCCCAGGCCACAGAGCTAACCCACATAGTGCAGCAGACCTCTCCTGTCTTACCTGCTGCTTCCCTCAGCAGTGTATTTCAGATCAATCTGCTTGTTCTGTTCCTCGCTCTGTCTCTGGTGAATCTTCTCACCCCCCACACCTCAGGCCTGTACCCCAGTTCTTGTATTCATAAATAAATAAATCTTTAAGAAAAAAAAAAAGTCAGGTTACCTTACTTTAAATTAACAAAGCATAAGGTTGAGTTATTGAAAGTAGAAAGTTCTAGTAAATGGTGTTTGGAGAAGATATTTCCCCGAGAAGGTCTTCTTGCCAGCTTTTCCTGTGCTGGTGGACCACCCACTTGCTCCAGTGCGTCTTCCCCCTAACTTAGGCAGACTACATGCTGATGCCTGGAGGACCAAGCTTAGCTTGATCTCTAGTTTCTTCCTTAGATTTATGTGACTTTGGAATGAACTATATAAAAAATGTTTGTTATCACCAACAGATACTAATTTACCACTTTTCTTCTGTGACCGTTTGTCCCCTTTAATTATATGTATTCAAGCAAATGTTGACATGTGTAATATGAACTGAATGGTTTTTTAAAGATTTATTTTTTATTTACTTATGCATCAAGAACTGGGGTGTAGGCTTCAGGTACGGGGATTGAAGGGGTAAGAGGAGGCACCAGAGACAGTGGGGAGCGGAACAGGCAGATCTATTGAAATATGCTGCTGAGAGGAACAGTGGGCGAGACAGGAGGGGTCTGTTGCGCCATGTGGGTCAGCTCCATGGGTGGGGAGCCACCTCATGCCACAATAACTGGCAATAGATTGATAGCACTGCGACTTTAACCCCTGCACCACCGGGGAGGCCTTGTTATTCGTTGTTCTTAATGGAGTTAAGCCCTTCATGAAATATTAGTGCTGGCAAAAACATTAGAGAATAGCTAAACTGAAAACTTTATTTCTTCCAATTGAATAACATAGCTATTTATAATATACATGCCTTGTAATTAAGTTTTCAAGTGCTGTTGAGACCCCTGTCTAAAAGTCCCAGTCATTATCAGCTACTTTGTACGTGTGGGGCACATTAAAGCTGAAAGCTATTTTCTTTTTTCATTAAAAAATGGCACCAGATTAAGTCAGGATCTAGGTTTTCAGTCCATCTTTCATGTCTGATCTTGGAAACCAATTTATAAAGTGACTTTGGAGATTTTTATGTTTTATACATACCAGAAATATGTCTGGAGGAAAACTTTCATGTTCCTATGTCCATTCTCCCTCCTCACTCCCCCACCCAAATAGAGAATGAAACTGAGTTCATGCAGTTGAACAGCTGGCTTACTTCCCCAGTATCCATCATTAGTTGTAAAAATATGTGTGGTATTTGAAGGGAAAACTCAGTTATGCATGCACAAAAGTAATTGTATTGTTGGATAGGCACAAAAGGAGAGAATCTTTTGTGTGCCACTTTGCATCTTCTCCTTGATATATGAGCAAAGGGGAGAAATGATGCAGCCATTTCTGTAGGCTACCTTTGGTATTATAAGTGGAACTTGGGTAGGCTGGCAATTTGGAGAGTTGTATATGAGGCACAGGTATGTGAAGCACATCCAGCAGGATAAACTGACATCTCTGCCCACATATGTTGGCCTTTATGGGCTGGGTGTGCATGTTTCCTCTATCTATGTTCACAGTCTTGCATGAGCTGCTGTCATTGTAAGCATGTCAGCATGGAAAATTGCATTCTTCGCTAGAGTATCCCTTTTACCTCATTGCAGGTTCATCTGCTTAAAAAAACTAACACTTTGACAAAATGACACATTTTGTATGTTTATTTGATTTGCTCTTCCAGTTATCCTTGCATGGTGGCAGGTAGGACAAATCTATCTGATAAGAAAATTGAAGTTCAACAACTTTTAGTGACTTGCTCAAGAACTAAAGCTAAAGAGTGAAAGGACTAGATTCCTTCTTTAATTCTTGAAATTGCCTCAGTTAAGATCTTAAATATGTGTTTATCCCTGTGTTTCTCACCAGCCAAATGATCTGCTTTCCTACTTACAGGTTGTTGCCAATGCCAAAGGTGCTGTGATAGGGGCAAAAGATGCTATGACAACTACTGTGACAGGGGCCAAGGATTCTGTCGCCAGCACTATCACTGGGGTGATGGACAAGACCAAAGGAGCAGTGACTGACAGTGTGGAGAAGACAAAGTCTGTGGTCAATGGCAGCATTAACACAGTCTTGGGAAGTCGAATGATGCAGTTGGTGAGCAGTGGCGTAGAAAATGCCCTCACCAAATCAGAGCTGCTGGTAGACCAGTACCTCCCTCTCACTGAAGAAGAATTAGGTAATTGCAATTTTGTCTTGAAATAATTTTTATATTGGGGCCTCCTCGGTGGTGCAGCGGTTTGAGGGCAGTTCTGTGAAGCTGTCCACAGCCTCTGCAGTGCAGGTTCGATTCTGGCTAGCCAGGGAGATTCCCCCATGGTGTGGCAGACCTCTCCTGTTGGCACCTGCTGCTCTCCTCAGCAGTGTCTTCATTCCGTCTGCCTGTTCTGCTCCCCACTCTGTCTCTGGTGAATCCTCTTACCCTCCCGTGCCTCTGGCCTGTACCCAAGCTATTGTATAAATAAAAAATAAATCTTTAAAAAAAAAATAATAATTTTTATATCTTAGCGCAATCTTTTTAAAAAATTTATTAAAGATTTATTTTATTTATTTATGCATACAAGAACTGGGGTATAGGCCAGAGGTGGGGGAAAGGGAGAGGATTCACCAGAGACAGAATGGGGAGCAGAACAGGCAGATTGACTGAAATACACTGCTGAGGGGAGCAGCGGGTGAGACAGGAGAATTCTGCTGTGCTATGTATGTTGGCTCCCTGGCAGGGGATGGCATTCGTGCTGCAGTGGCTGGTGATAGCTTGATAACCCTGAGACTTAACCCCTCAGTCCAGTTTTTATCACCCTGAAATATTTTTCATGCCTATTTGTAGTCAATCTGTATTTCCTCCCTCAGGTATCTACTAATCTTTCTGTCTTTGTAGATTTCTCCCTCTTAAAACTATCTTTTTTAAAAAAAAAAGCTTTATTTATTTATTTATACAAGCACTGGGTACAGTCAGAAGCACTGGAGGGTGAGAGAATTCACCAGAGCCAGAGCGGGGAGCAGAGCAGGCAGAAGGACCTAAGTACACTGCTGAGGGGAGCAACAGTCCGCAGGAGAGTCTGTGCGCCATGTGGGACCCTCCTCCGGTGGCCGGGGAGCAGCTGGGGATCGAACAGTAGATAAAAAAAGTGTGAGAGATAGTCTTGTGTAGATGAGATGAAAGTGTAGATAAAAGTGTGAGATACATTCTTGTTCTGGGTGGTTAGGCCAGGCAGTAGACATGAGCAGTCAGGGGGGAATGCGTACAAAATTGCATGGGTAGAATTGACAAAGTCAAGGTCCAGGTTAGAGTTCAGGCCACACTTAAATAGCTGTGATCCTTTAAATTTTTTTTCTTTCCTAACTTCAGAAAAAGAAGCAAAAAAAGTGGAAGGATTTGAAATAGTTCAGAAACCAAGCTATTATATTAGACTGGGGTCTCTGTCTACCAAGCTGCGCTCACGTGCCTACCAGCAGGCCCTCAGCAGAGTTAAAGAAGCTAAGCAAAAAAGCCAGGAGACCATTTCTCAGCTCCATTCCACCGTTAACATGGTGAGTAAAACATCCTTTAAAGGAATCTAAAGTGAGTTCATGCATCACAAGGAATGATAGTAAATACCATGAAATCCAAGAATCTTTATAATATCCTTTATAAACTATCCAGTGGACAAAAGGGCAAAGCGTGTACAAGTAGCAAAAGAAAAGGAAATCTAAACAGCTGAAATATATGAAGAGATGTTAATCTTACTCTGAGAGGTCAAATAACAGATGCCTCTCTTGCCCTATTAGACTGGCCATGTTTGGTCCTGTTGACAATAGTGTAAAGTGTACACTTCTGGAGTGTTCAGGGGACTCTTTTAGGGACATTATATACACACTGTGCCCCCAGCAATTTTACTTTTAGAAGTTATCCTACACATCTGTATTTGTTTAGAGTGGCAAAAGGCTGTAAACACTGTGTGCCAACTAACAGGGAATTAATGGGCACATCACAAAAGACTACTCTATATATAACCAGTAAAGATTTCCAAGTTACACAACAGTGTGTATTGTGCTGTTGTAAGAAAACTTCTTGGAAGGGGAAGTAGGTCACTCACTGGCAACAGGGAAGAGGAAGTTTGAATTTCTTTCCCTTTTGTCATTTTAACTGACATTTTACACGTACATATATTAAATTTTAGTTCCTTTATCTGTGCTAAACTGGAAGAAAATTTTGGAGACAGTGGTTTTTAATAGTTAAAGGCAATAAAGAACTATACGTAGTTATTATACTATGATTATATGTAGATAGTGATTATATGTATAAAGAACTTATATATTGACTATAAATAACAGTGACAGCAGGGATAGCTATACTTATGGAAATCCTGAGGTTTTATTTGTCTGATTTGTATCATAGATCTGAGAACAACAGGCTAACATGGATGTTTGACTTGTTGGTTTCTTTGTCTTATTCCTCTGTGTTCTAGATTGAATTTGCCAGGAAGAATGTGCATAGTGCGAACCAGAAAATTCAGGATGCTCAGGATAAACTCTCTCTCACCTGGGTGGAGTGGAAAAGGAGCATTGGCTATGATGATACAGATGAATCCCATTGTGCTGAGGTAACAGAGACAATTTAACAACCACAGACATGCATATTGCCCCTAGTGGGGTTCAACTAAATGAGAATCACCAATTTTTTCTTTATAATGAGTATGGACTAGCAGCACATATAGGCCTTTTTCACTATGATAGTGTTTTTTGATAGCATCAATACAGATGCTCTGAGAATATATGGGAAAGGTACCTAACTCAGCCTTGGAGTGAGGATGGCTGAGTCATTGGTTTCCTGCAAGAGATGAGACATTGGTTTCCTGCTAAGCTGAGACATAATGGGGGAATTAGCTAGGTGAAAGGGTAATAGGGGGCCTAGTGTTCTGAACAAAAGAAAGCATGTTGTAGACTCAGAAAGTGGTTCTTTGGTTTCTGACAGCCAGTATATATGCATTTGCATTTGAAATAAATAATACCTATTTGCTTCCATGATGTCATCATATTCAAGGTAGAACTATTAACTGCCCTACTAACATGGAATATTATTTTTATTCTCTCCATTCTCTCCTGCCTGTTTTGTTCCTTCTGTGTAAGATGATGAACTTTGAATACTCAGGCACCAGTTCAAAAAGGCTCTTAGCTATTTGCCACCTGTTAACTGGGGCATGTTAGTTAAACTCTAAGCTATGTTCATATCTATGAAATGTGAATAATACTGCTGCACTCTTCGTTGTTTTGAGGATTTTAAAAGTCAGAGAATCCACATATGTGGTGGACATTTAACCAGCCTACTATGATGAAATCAGTTCATATGTAGCACTAGTAATACACTGCTAATTCTTAAACTTGTTTTGTTTTATTTTTAGCACATTGAGTCACGTACTCTTGCTATTGCCCGTAACCTGACTCAGCAGCTCCAGACCACATGCCACACTCTCCTGTACAACATCGAAGGGTTACCACAGAACATCCAAGATCAGGCCAGCCACTTGGGGGTGATGGCTGGTGACCTCTACTCGGTGTTCCGCAATGCTGCCTCCTTTAAGGAAGTGTCTGACAGCCTCCTCACTTCTAGCAAAGGGCAGCTACAGAAAATGAAGGATTCTTTAGACGATATGATGGATTATCTTGTTAACAACACACCTCTCAACTGGCTGGTAGGTCCCTTTTATCCTCAGCTGACCGATTCTCAGAATCCTCAGGACCAAGTTGCAGAGGAAGACAAGACCTGCCAGGAAGCCCAGTAACCTGAGCACAAAACCCATTAAGCTTATCCCCTCCCTGTCATCAGTGTTGGTGCAGCCAGCTTGACGATACCTTCTGTTAAGTTAAAATTAATCTGCTAGACAGCCCTGAGTTAGTGAAGCAGTGGGCTAGAAAATAGATCCTCAATTGTAATTTCCAGCTGGATTAAGAGCTCTAAAGTTTCTGGCATCAGCAAGGGAGTTTTGTTACTTACTTGGCTGGTAATATAGATTGGTCAGAACTTAGCCAGAATTAACAAAAAGTTGCAGTGCATGTGTGGTCTTCTGTTGCGGCTGTTGCTATTGCATTGAATAAAAACACCTTCATGTGTGTGGTGGTATGAACTGGTATTTGCTCTGAACAGGCATCATCATTGGTTCGCTTCCCTTGTTTGCTTGTACAACTTCAGTGTTTTGTTTTTCATAAAGGAATAACCCCTTTGAAGTCAATAAAATTCACTGCAGAATAGATCTGTTTTATGCTGTGTGTTCCATGTGCTTTTTGTCTTGCTATCATAGAGCTGCCTGACAGGGTTACTAATGTACATACATGAATTTCAGTTGGCCGTTGGGGAATTGGACACATTGATAACTTTGGAGACTAGTGTAAAAAATGGAATGTTTGATTATAACAAGTTTTTGACAAGATGAAAGTTAACTGCCTATTAAGAATTGTATTAGATACAGTTGTTCCCTTCATTTGCTCATTTACTGGACTCTTGAGGGTGGGTTTTTAAGCCAGTAGAGGGAGCCACTCATGGCTCATCGCCTTGCTGGAAAGAAATTAAATCAGTATTTGCACTAGTCTCAATGTGTGTAGCATTTCTTGCCAAGAAGCCACTTAAGATGTGAGCCTTGGAGTTAGGATTACTCAGGGGCCAGGCTCAGCTGGATTTACTGTGTTACCATTTTGGGAGAAAGCCAGTTATTTATTGGTCAGGTACCTTTAGAAGACCCATGGGAATCATAGGAAAGAAAAACTTTGGGGCCTTCCTGGTGGCGCAAGGGGTTAAGACGCAACCTATGAAGCTATCTGAGGCCACTGCAGCACAAGTTCGATCCCCAGCCAGGGAGATACCCATATGGTGCAGCAGACCTCTCCTGACTCACCCACTGCTCCCCTCAGCAGTGTATTTCAGTCAATCTGTCTGTTCTGTTCCCACTCTGTCTCTGGTGAACCCTCTCACCCCCAACACCTCTGGCCTGTATCAGTTTTTGTATGCATAAATAAATAAATCTTAAAAAAAAAAAAAAAGACTTTGTACCCCCTATGGAAAAGGAGTCCTTTTATACCTCCTGCCTCTGATGTCCAGGCTTCTAATCCTCTTAATATTGGTCAATTGTTTAGAAAATATCATGAACCTCGTTATAACAAAGCTGCAGTGTGCCAAACTATTTTAAAAAGCAAATCTCATAACTTTTGAAATAGACTTAAGTGCTGCTTTGTGTCCCTGCTAAGAGGTAATGAGCTTGCCCTTCTACAGAACCCAAGTATAGGTTATATTTGTCTTTCTACCCTGTTTGCCTCTCCCTCACCATGAAAATAGGAAGGAGCATATAATTTTACATGTACCTTCAGTGTGAATAAGTCTATCAATGCTTACTAAGTTATAGGACTAAATTTGTTCCCTTTGAGGTAACTCCAGGAATGAGCAAACAGGTGAGTTCAACTAGTGGATAGGGACTCAGTGAGACGCTTGAAGCTAAGAAGCTTCTGGTTTTTGGGAAGGGTGGACGATCACAATTTAGGGGCTTCTAGGATGAAACCTATCCATTCACTTACCTGCCTGTCCCCAGTGACTGGCATTTTTAGAGCCTCTGTCTCTTAAAGTTTTTTTTTTTTAAGTTTCTTAGTCCATATTGGATGTGACCCTGCCCTCCTTGCCTCAAAATTCCAAGGCTGATATTTTGTGATTTATTCTATTTAGATGGAAAATTCATATGCTATTGTATCCATTTGCTTTCTTATCCTGAACATGAATCTTTGTATTTCCATTTCGTAAGAGTTATAATCCCAACTGAAAAAGGAAACGGGTCTTAAAGCTATTCTTTATGAGCAAGGCAAAATATAGTGCAGACCACTCTTAGCATCTAGAATAACATTCCTAACCCTTGCTTATTGTCATGAGCTGTGCACACCAATTGTAGCTTTGTCCATCTATCTTTGTCTCATATTTGTGTGTACATGCATTTCATTCAGATGTCAGCATGTTTCAAAATTTGTGGTGTCCTTGCATCTTGCAGTTTTGTTGTTGCATAAACTGGCAGTTTTAGTTTAATAGATTACTTCTCAAGGAGAACAATACTTTAGAGGGAAAAGGTTGCTACAGATAGGAGAGAACTGTTTTCTAATTTGCACTAGAGGCACAAGAACACCATCCGTGAGACTGACGTGTAATATTTGACTTGCCAAGTCATGTGAAATTTTCCTTCTCCATAAACCAAGATATTTATTGCTTGTATACCAAAAGGCAACACCTTCATGCTATCAATGTTCACCCACCCAGCAGGTATCCTATAAAACAGGATATGTTAAATATATCAATACTTACACAGTTGCCATTTAATAAGGAAAAGATAATTGCGTAGTTCCACTGTCCAATATCAAAGTTCTCAGGCTCATCTGTAGCAGCTTCCTTCATCTGGAAAAAAAAAAAAAAAGAAAAAGAGAAACTAGAACGGGAATAGCATGAGACTATTTGGAGAGAAAGGAGACTAAATAGTCTTTCTTTAGGCTTGAAGTCAGCCTAGGCTAAAGAGATGTTTTATGGTATCTTTTCTGTTACCCGGGCTAACATTTGAGATTCTTGATGGCACTCCTCCATGTTTTAAAAGTAGTTACTGATTCCTCGATGAAATAGTATCAGTTGGATCGTCCCTTTGTTACAGGGCAGGAAGAGGGGCAGCCCAAACCCGGCAAACCTGCCTATTCTAAATGGGTTCTGCCATCTGCTGCATCAACACCAAACATATGAGACTTTAGTGGAAAGGAACTTTAGTACAAGTGAGACAGGGTAAGCTAGGGTTATTAGGCAGTTTTAGGGACAGTGCAGGAGGGGACCTCTGAAGAATTTAGGAAGGCTTCCTGGGAGACTAGGCCTGACAATTCCGGCATCACAAGTAGGAAACAATACATAAAAGGCAAAGAATATAGTTTCTAAATCAAGCACCCAAAGTTACCCATCCCCCCGTGGATAAAAGTTCACCCAAGCAGGATTGGCCCAGAGTAAGGCCCCAAAACCTGCCACAAGTCTAAAGCATCTTCCAGTGGGGACCCACAGAAAAGCATCAGAAACAACCAGACAAGTCTGGAGGGAAAAAAGCAAAACCAAAATCAAGACAAAAACCGCCATTGTCATCTCCCCACGAGTCTCTCACCCACATCTGTGTCACCCAGCCCACGACCAAAAGACAAGCGCAGTTTCTTCATGTGTCTCTAGGCTTCATGCGCCTCCTCCATGTCTCCTGGTTCCATCCTGCTTCCTTTCTTCCTCAGTCTCCTCTGCAGCTTCTTCTCTTCCTGCTCAGCTCCACCGTCCCTTGGGTGGGGCAGGGAACCTCCCCCTTTCCTGGAGACTACCCTGTTATACCTTGATGGGCCCATGTCAAATTTCTAGGACTGGTGTGGAGGGTTGAGCTCTTCTAGCTCACTATCCAGCAAGGGCTGAGCTAGGAGGCTGCCCCACTGGAACAGACTGAATAGGAAAATTGCATCCTCAATCGGTGAGGTGGTGAGAGGCAGACAGCCGATTGTCCTGTTGAGTTTGACCAGGTGAGACTGCATCTTGTTAAGAAGGTCAGTAAGATAATGAAATAAAATAATAGGAAGGCAGAGTGAAAAGAAAATGTTTGGAGGGGGCTGGACAGAGTTGTTCACAGATTCTTCTTATACACTTAATTTTCTTAAACTGGGCCTGCTGATTAGAGAGAAATGAGAGATAATGAAAGGCTTTGACTTTTATAGGGAAGCCTGATGTTAAAGTATAATAAACTTAGGTTATTTAGCTTGGTTCTGATTTCATAAAAGTAGTTTTTGAAGGAGGTGTATGAAAGATTTTAGAGCCTTAACAAAAATCTACATTTTGGACTAACACTGAAAATCTAGTTGGTACATTCATTGGGGAGAAATAATGTGCACATACAGGCAGTTAACTCTACTATATATAATATGTATATGGCAAAATAATATTAACAAAATGACTCAACTCAGTATTTGACTTCCTAATAGTACAAGGCATGAACTCTGCCCTACTGAGAATATAAAGGAAATAAAGGAGGGTGGGGCAACTAAGAGATAGCTACAGTATCAGTTTTCCAAAGAGTTTGTTTTAAAGTCTAGTGACAACTGTGCCTGACTGACTTTGTGAATTTTTCAGAAATGTGACACAAGAGAACTCAAATTTCACAGATGTAAAAAATAAATCCAAACTGGTAGCTCGGACCCTGAAAGCAGGAGTATACAGAGTCTCTGGCTGAGAATGCCAGAGGGCAAAGCTACTATAAAACTGAGATAACCATTGTCCCTCCCTCCCTGTGAGGACAAGAAACCTTTCAAAGAAAACCAAATGACCTTGCTAGGATCCCTCAGGCCCTGTGTACCTTTTGCATATTAAAAACCTTTCGGCACATCCTCAGGAAACTTTTGTAGTCTTAGGGGAAGTTTGTTGATGACTATTCAAAAAATATCCTGGTATGGAATATAACTTGTCCCTCATTCTTTTTTTTTTTTAAGATTTATTTTAATTATTTATGCATATAAGAGCTGAGGTGTAGGCCAGAGATGGGGGGGTTGGTTTGGGGGAATGCTATGTGAGAAGATTCACCAGAGGCAGAGTGGGGAGCAGTACAGGCAGATCTACTGAAATATACTTCTGAGGGGAGCAGCAGGCAAGACCAAAGAGGTCTGCTGTGCCATGTGGGTCGGGATCAAACTTGTACTGCAGTGGCTGCAGATAGCTTCAAAGTGCTGAGACTTAACCCCTTGCGCTAACAGGGAGACCCATTGTCCCTCATTCTTAAAGACCTAGGCTGAGGGCCTCCCGGGTGGCGCAGCGGTTGAGCACTGGGTTGGGAAGCTGCCTGCAGCCTCTGCAGCACCGGTTCGATCCCCGGCTGCTCCCCGGCCACCGGAGGAGGGTCCCACATGGCGCGCAGACCTCTCCTGCCGCCCGCTGCTCCCCTCAGCAGTGTACCTTGGTCCTGCTTCCTGCTCTGCTTCCTGCTCTGCTTCCTGCTCTGGCTCTGGTGAATTTTCTCACCCTCCCAAGCTTGACTGTACCCAGTGCATGTATAAACAAACAAATAAACAACAAACAAACAAACAAATAAATAAAAATAAATGCCTCTTTAAAAAAAAAAAAAGACCTAGGCTGCTAGTTTTTAAATTCCTTAGCTTTATTACAAAATTAGCCTGCAACATATGACACTTCAGCATAAATCAATATAGTAATGGAAAAACAATAATGTGGATTTTAAGATTTATTGACCGCAGCAGAAAAAGAATGCTACCTTAGGTGATATTTCCTGGAAGAGGAAAAGATTTAATGTTTTTAGCCTTAAGAAAGTGAGAAAGGGCCTCCCCTGGTGGCGTAGGCGGTTGAGCACAGCGCTGTGAAGCTGTCCACAGCCTTTGCAGTGCGGGTTCGATCCCTGGCAGGCCCCGTAAGGGTCCCACATAGTGCGAGAGACCTCTCCTATCTGCCCGCTGTTCCCCTCGGCAGTGTATTTTGTCAGTCTGCCTGTTCTGTTCCCTGCTCTGTCTCTGGCGAATCCTCTTACCCTCCCGCGCATCTGGCCTGTATCCCATTTCTTGTAGAAATAAATAAATAAATAAATCTTTAAAAAAAAAAAAAGAACGTGAGAAAGGTGGCCGAGAGAGTGCTACTGTTACAAAAGTAGCAGATAAAAGAAATGGGTTTTTATGTAAATGATGAGGAAAATGGTTGCCATTTAAATAATGTTATCATTCTCTTAGGCATCTATGAAGGAGTAGAATTGCTTTTGGGTTATGTGGTAACTATGTTTAATTAAGGCTGCAACATTTCATATTCCCACAGGAGAAGTATGAGGGTTCTAATTTTTACAAATCCTCAACGCTTATTGTTATATGATTTTGATTCTAGACAACCACTTAAATTGTAACTTAGCATTAAAAAGGGTAGATGTTGTGGCACAGCAGACCTCTTCTGTCTGCCCTGTGCTCCCTTAGCTGTGTGTTTCAGTAAATCCGCCTGTTCTGCTCCCCACTCTTTCTCTGACGAATTCTTTCCCTCACCCCCAATCTGCTGTACCAAATTGTGCATAAAGGGTAAGGAAAGAGTAAGATAGAACCAAGACACTCCTGGTCCCCAAACTTTCAAGCACACAATCAAGCTGCATAAGCATCCTATCATGAGTGGTGAAAAATTTGAGTTAAAATCATACCCTTAACAGGATTTTCCTTACGTATTTGGTCTTAGAGCTAATCATTACCTCTTGTGTGATCCTTTTGTAGCCCCTCACATTAGAATTGCTTTTGTACAAACTAAAATTTTAATTTTTCTTTTTTTTAAAAGATTTATTTATGCATACAAGAATTGGGGTGCAGGCCAGAGGTGCGAGGGGTGAGAGGATTCACCAGAGACAGAGTGGGGAACAGAACAGGCAGACGGACTGAAATACACTGCTGAGGGGAGCAACAGGTGAGACAGGAGAGGTCTGCAGTGCCATGTGGGTAGCTCCCTGGCCAGCCAGGATCGAATTTGTGCTGCAAGGGCTGTGAATAGCTTCACAGTGCTGTGCTTAACCCCTTTCACCACCAGGGAGACTCCTTAATTTTTCTTTTCATTTCATTAGTTTTTCTTTGCAAAAAATATTATTGAGAGAATTTTAATAGTCAAATTTCCAACATAAGAAAAACATGTATGGTTTCAGTTTGTCTTCATTTAAAACTGCAGTTGCCAGGAGGCCTCCCTTGTGGCCTAGGAATTAAGTCTCAGTGCTATCACTGCTAAGGACCGAGTTCAAACCCTGGCCAGGGAGCTACCCACATATGGCGCAGCAGGCCTCTCCTGTCTCACCTGCTGCTCCCCTTAACAGTGTATTTCAGTAGATCCACCTGTTCTGCTCCCCACTCTGTCTCTGGTAAATCTTCTCACCCAGTGCATCTTTGGCCTACACCCCAGTTCTACTCAAAAACAAAATAAAACAATACAAAAAACTGTAGTTGCCCTTCATCAGCTTCTAGCAATTTTATGGGCTCTGTATTTAATAGACTCCTCATCTTGCCACGGGGCTCATCTCCATGCTCACACCCAGTCTTTGATTGAACCAGTTTCTGTTTAGTAGCTTCCAGGTCAGCACCTTGAACCACTGGTGCTCCATCTTTTATCTCCTGATTGGATAAAACAGCCTGGCTTCCAGTTGATGGTCCCCCTTGTCAAGGTTGCTCATCACTGGGCTGCTGAATAACCACAGGCTCAATCGGCAGGGAAGATCCTTCATCATCTTCTTTTCCTCTAAGTTTGAATAGTGACCTTACTTGCTCACTCACATTTCATACAACTGAGTGGAGAAAGAATCAAGATGGTAGGTGCTACCCCCATAGCTCTCATTAGTTTTCCTCTCAGCTCCTCTTACTAGTTTTTCAAAATCTATTCTCCATTTTTCAAAATAAATCCATTTTTCGGATTCCATGTCATATTTTTCAGTCGTGCATGCACACTCACCTCTACCAGCAAATTGAATTCCCACAGATGGTATTTTTGTTTCTGTAGTATTTCCACCTATCCAAGGCCTGGCCATTGTTAGTCTAACTTAGTCTCAACATGTGCCAAGAGTGCCACCTTCTGGAAAATTGTCTTAATAAACATGTGAATCAATGAAGTCTATGATGTGAAAGGTCTACGGTGATATGATTGCATGTATGCAAAAGATGGATAGGGTTTGGGATATCCTAGCATAGTCATTTGGTTTTCTTGTAAAGAATGTTCTACTGATTTCCTATACCTGTGGGTAGGGACAATGGTTTTGTAGTAAATTTAGTCTCCCATCCCTGATGGGCATTCTCAGCCAGAGACTCCATATACTTCTGCTCTTAGGGTCCACACTATACTTCCTATACCAGTGAAATAGGATTTACTTTATAAATCTGTAAAATGAGTTCTTTTGTTCCACATTTCTGAAAACCTCCCAAAGATGGTCAGGAAGAGTTATCATTACATTTTAAAATAAACTCCTTGGAAACTTGATAGACTACGGCTATCTCTTAGTTGTCCCACCCTCTGCTATTTCTTTCTAGCCCTCAAAGTCTTTGGAAATAGCCAGGAATAAGGGAATTAAGCATTCTGAATCATTTTGGAAGCTGATTGAGTCAAATGGCTCTCTAAATCATCTCAGGAACTAAAGGTACTCTTTTTGGTGGTAGTGATGGAGACTTTTCTCCTAACACTCTTTAAAAAAATTTTTTTTTTATGTATACAAGAACTGGGTTGTAAGCCAGAGAGGTGCCAGGGGTGGTGGTGGGGGTGGTGGTGACTGATCTACTAAAATACACTGCTGAGTGGAGCAGTGGGCAAAACAGGAGAGGTCTTCTGAGCCATGTGGATTAGCTCCCTGGCTGGCAGGCATCGATTTTAACCCCTGCACTACCAGGGAGGCCCTCTCTTAATATTCTTTAATGTGGGCTCATCTGCAAAGATCTTTCTTTAGGCAACTGTATAGGTGACTTTGGAGATTTTTACATATGTGTGGTAGTATTGAAGGAACTAATGAGGATAAAAAAACTGCTTGTTGAGCACCTTTTATGAACTGGGTTCATGTTACCTTTGTTTCGTACCTGGAACCCAATCAGTTAGGTACTTTCATCACTTGAGAGGAAACCTGGGTTGAAAAGAGATAAGCGACAGAGTAGGAATTTAACCTCTGTCTTACTGATGTCAAAGTGCTTATTTTTTTTTGCCATTCTATCTAGCACTCTAAACTTCTGATAGAAGACTGCTGCTTGCTTTCTTGCTTGAGGCCTAGAAAATACCTCTGCCTATATTCTCTTGTCTTTCTGTTCTATCGCACATTTATTAAAAACAAGCAGAGTGATGCTGCATGTCAAAATATACACTTAATAAAAATAGCTCAGAAGTGAAAATTAAGCAAGAAACATCTTCTAACCCAAAAAAGGCTAAAATTGCCACCGTTGGCTTGCCTGACTGACTGCATAAACATTGCTGGCTTCTGGGGATGTCAGATTGAACATAGTCTTTACAAAGTGAATATTTATGAAGAACTAGAATGCAATGTGGTCTCCTCAAATGGAAAGTCTCAGGAAAAAAAGTAGAAGTTTGTACGTCAGATTTTGTAGTCCTCTGAACATCTGGTTTCTCAGGGAAGAATGTAATAAGGGCCACAAACGACTAGGAAAGGGGTTCAATGAAGAAAGCAAGATTCTGTCTTCTTGTCTTTTTTTGTTTGTTTGTTTTGTACTGTTTTTAATTTTTTTAAATATTTACTGTATTTATTTATGCATACAAGAATTGCGGTGTTGGCCAGAGGTGCAGGGGTGAGAGGATTCACCAGAGACAGAGTGAGGAGCAGAACCTGCAGATCTACTGAAATACACTGCTGAGGGCCTCCCTGGTGATGCAAGGATTTAAGACGCAGCACTATGAAGCTATTTGCAACTACTGCAGCACAAGTTTGATCACCAGCCAGGGAAGTGACCCACATGGTGTAGCAGACCTCTCCTGTTTCGCCCGCTATTCCCCTCAGCAGTGTATTTCAGTCAGTCTGCCTGTTCTGCTCCCCACTCTGTCTCTGGTGAATCCTCTCACCCCCTGCACCTATGGTCTGTACCCCAGTTCTTGTTTGCATAAATTAATCTTTAAAAAAAAAAAAGAAATACATTGCTGAGGAGGGCAATGGATGACAGGAGAGGTCTGCTACGCCAGGCTGCAGCAGTGATAGTCTTAACCTTTAGGTCCCAGGAAAGCCCTGTAGTGATTTTTAATCTGGTAAAATAAACGTAACATGAAATTGACCTTCTTAGTCAATTTTAAGTCTACAATTCAGTGGTATTAAGTGCTTGTACAATGTTGTATAACCATGACTATTATCCATTTCCATAACATTATCATTATTCTAAGCATAAACTCAGTGCTAATTAAATAATAATTCCTATTTCCCCCACTGCCTCTAATTTTTGATGATTTTTTTTGTTAGTCATTTTACCTCTGCTAAGCAATCAGCTAATTTTTTCTGCTATCAATATTCCAGCCTTTAGTAAATTATTATACCTTGCTAATTTTCTGCTTTTAATCTGCTAGTGACTTAGAAACATTACTTTGCTTATCAAATTGTATGGAAAGGAAAATTTAATAGCACATAACCCTAACAGCCTTTCTTATGCAGAGAAGAACTAGGACTTTGTGATGGCTACTTTAACTATTAAAAGATATTTTGCTTTCTCTGACACTTCCCAAAGAGTTTATATTATTGGAAGTTAGATTTAGGGAAAACTGGAATATTATAGTTTTTTTTAAGAGAATAGTGGATAAACAGGTGAATAAGCAGACATGTTTTATATATTATACATTCAAAAAAGCTTGCATTCATTAAGTTCTACCACTAGTTTCTTTCTTAAGAAGATTCCTTATAATAGTGAATTGGAGGAATAAACCTACAAACATCTGGTCGGGCCTCCCCTGGTGGCACAGCGGTAGAGCGCAGGGTTGCGAGGCTGCCCGCGGCCTCTGCAGCGCCAGTTCGATCCCCGGCCACCGGCAAGGGTCCCACCAAAAAACAAACAAACAAACAAACAAACAAACAAACAAACAAACAAAAAACATCTGGTTGGAAAGCACAAGTATGGACAAAGTAAGATTCATTCACATGCAGTAATTAATGTCTCCATGGGCTCACCTGGACTTGAAAGCTTACTTCATTAGTATTTGTTTTAATATCCAAGATTCTTCTTTTACAGGTATTTGATTTCACTGCCATGGATTTGACATCTGAGACTGATGAAATTCCAGATATTATAGCCGTGGAAGAGGAGGATGAATCAGATCATTCACATGCTAATAACTCTGAGTCCTCTACAGGCAAAATGTTAAATAACTAACAAAAGATACTCCTGAAAGAATATACAATTTTTGTCACGTTAAACTTCATATTTGCTCATGTGTTTAAACGGTGGCTTAGGGGAGTTTTGATTTACTATTTGGCTATTTGGTCTTAATGGTAATGAAATACTGATTTATTTAAAATTTTGTATCCTAGTTCTACATCTTATGCCATTTTAAATAACTAAAATTGGTCTGTATAATCTTCAATTAAAGTGTTTTTGTTAAACTGATATTGTGATCATTTTTTTCCCTTCTCCCATTCATTTCTACTTCTTTTGACTATAGCACCCTCTTGTTTTTTGAGGTGTTCTCAGTGGATCTGCTAGTCAAGGGTCTTTGCTTTCCGCTAGCCTAAGGGTAGAAACAATGACCAACAAAGTATATATGAGCATTCCTAGTGGTGAGGTTGTAGTTTTGAAATACATTTTTTCTGCTAAAAGAACCCAGTGCTCCTTGGAAAAAAATGACTCATTTAATGTCTGAGAGAGGAAATGTACAAAATAAAACTTGAACTTCTTGATGTTTCATAAAACAAGGAAGCCAATTTGAGGAGGTTTCCAGTGACCAAACATGGGACAATTTGAACTTCAATCAGCTTAATAATTGCAACTTGAGCCTCATAAAATACAAATAGCCATGGGTTCATTACACACACACACACATTAACTTACACACACACACACACACACACTAACTTGTATATATTTAATCACCTAATAGTCACCTTCAGGGAATGATAAGAAAACAATTTACAATTTGAAAACCGATTAAAAATAAACTGGTAAAATAAGGGAAAGAATCATGATTATATCCTTCATTTTCTTGTATCTTTCCCTTTAGGTAGTAAATGAGGAAAAACTTCTCTCATAAAAATATCCTCACTAACAATGATGTCTTAGTCAGTTTGGACTGCTATAACGAATTTTATAGCAAGACTTATAAGCAAGACTTCGATCAAGTCTTTTAAACAACAAAAATTTATTTTTCAGTTCTGGAGACTGCAAGTCTGAGATCAGGGTGCAGCATGGTTGGCTTTTAGGGAGAGATTCCTCCTGGGTTGCAGAGAGCTAACTTCTCTTTGTATCTCCCTGTGGAGATGACAGTGGAAAGAGCAAGCAGGCTCTTTTGTAAGTCCTATAAGGGCACTGGTTCTATTCATAAGGGTTCCATCCTTTTTACCTTTAATCTTTAGTACCATCTTTATAAGAGCCTTTGGAGGAGGAGGGGTTTCACATATGAACTGACAGAGGGGACACAAACATCAGTCTATAAAAAAATGATAAATTATAATTTCAGCATTTTGATATCCTCTATCAGTGCCTTTTTTTTAAAAAAAAGATTTATTTATTTATGCATACAAGAACGAGGTACAGGCCAGAGGTGCGTGGGCAAGAGGATTCACCAGAGACAGCATGGGGAGTAGAACAGGAAGACTGACTGAAATACACTACTGAGGGTAGCAGTGGGAGAGGCAGGAGAGGGCTGCTGTGCCATGTGGGTAACTTCCCTGGCCGGGATCAAATTCTGTGCTGTAGTGGCTGTGGTTAGCTTCATAGTCTGAGACTTAAGCCCTTGCACCATCAGGAAGGCCCCCATCAATGCCTGATAATGGCATAAAGCTATTATGTGTTGCTTGGTGATAAAGCATGCACCAACCATCATTTCTAGTCTTTCCAAAGAGGTCATACCAGAGTTTGATCAATCCTCTGGATCCAGATGCCAATTTGAAAGAAATAAAGAGATTAAAGATATGTTGAGTCTACCATGAGAATACAATCAGTAAAACCCAGACTGTGGGAAATTTTTTAGGTCAGATAGCTCCAGTTCTTCAATAGATAAATTATAAGAGGAGAGGTATGGATGTTGGAGAACCTGTATATTAAATTACGCTGTTTTTTAAAAGACTAAAAGAAAGAAGGCAAGACAAATATAAAAAAGAGTGCAGTACAGTGTCTGGTGGAAGCACATTTAAGTAGTAAAACTGCAAAACAACACAAGGAAATAATTACCATAAAAATGAGAATGTGTTCATATAAATGAACTTATGGATATTTGTATTTGATGAGGGAGAGAGTTGGTGAAAAGAAGCACCTCCAGGGTCTCCCCAGTGGCGCAGCGGTTGAGCGCTGGGTTGTGAAGCTGCCCGCGGCCTCTGCGACGCCAGTTCGATCCCCGGCTGCTCCCTGGCCACCAGAGGCGCGCAGCCCTCTCCTGCCGCCCGCTGCTCCCCTCAGCAGTGTACTTCGGTCCCTCTGCCTGCTCTGCTCCCCACTCTGGCTCTGGTGAATTCTCTCACCCTCCCACGCTTCTGACTGTACCCAGTGCTTGCATAAACAAACAAAACAAACAAATAAATAAATAAATAAATAAAACATGCCTCTATAAAAAAAAAAAAAAAGAAGCACCTCCATAGTCACAGGTGGGCAGAGGGAGTGCTGCACCAAGCCTGTGCGGAGACTGTACTGATATATTCTTTTTCTCTTTGGGAGGGGTCAGTCCTCCGTGGAGTGGCCTGCTTGTTGCTGATGTTCGGTAACAGGGAAAACTCGAAATGGACCAAAGATTCCAGGGTGGGACCAATCTCCACATCTTTACCTTCAGGCCTGTGCTCCATTTCCTATAGCATCTGATCCTGCTTGGGTCTCATGCCTTGTGATAAGGCATTGGTGCCTAAGGGTCACAACCTCTACAGCTGGGTTAATAGTCATGTTTTTCCCCCCACCCCCACCCTCACCTCCTTGTGTGAGTCAGGTTTTAGTCTTGTGAGGCTTCCTTTCCAGTTTTTCTATTCTTGTCCTTCATCAAAACCACTAAAGATGATCTCTGGAGTAATAATGTTGGAGAGACAGAGAATTAAGTGCTAAATCTTATCAGAATGAGATTCAGCCATCCGGAAATTTCATAGAAAAACTGCAAAAGGAAAATTTGTGGGTGAGCATAAACTTCGGAGGAGGCACAGATATTAGTGAGGCAATAATTGCCTGTGATAACAACAGAAGTAAGTAGAACAACCATCACATTTTCAGCCCCTATTGTATATAGGTTGTGGAAAAGAAAAATCACCAAGAGGGCTGCTGAGAGGGAAACTGTATGATGATTAGGGAAGAATTAGATTTCAGATAGAGCAAGTTGCAAGGCACATTCAGCAACAGAGGACCTAAATGATTTTGCTAATATAGACCTGATTGAGAGGTTAGGAGACTTAAACAGGGTCACACAACTACTGAGACTAGCTGAAGATGGAACCCACTGTAACAGGGTGGTCCCCAGGAAAGGGGGAGGTTCCCTGCCCCACCCAAGGGAGGGTGGAGCTGAGTAGGGAGAGGAGAAGCTGCAGAAGAGACTGAGGAAGGAAGCAGGATGGAGCCAGGAGACCTGGAGGAGGCGCATGGAGCCTAGAGACACGTGAAGAAACTGCGCTTATCTTTTGGTTGTGGACTGGGTGACACAGATGTGGGTGAGACCCATGGGGAGGTGACAATGGCAGCTTTTATCTTGATGTTGATTTTGCTCTTTTCCTTCCGGGCTTGTCTCCTTGTTTGTGACCCTTTTCTGTGGGTCCCCACTGGAAGATGCTTTAGACTTGTGGCAGGCTTTGGGGCCTTGCTCTGGGCCATTCCCATATGGATGGACTTTTACCCACGAGGGGATGGGTCACTTTGGGTGCGTCATTTAGAAACTAGACTCTTTGCCTTACCTTTATTATTTCCTAGTTTTATTAAAGTTCCTTCCCATTAAAGTCTCATATGTTTTGTGTTGATGCGGCGGATGGCAGAACCCATTTAGAATAGGCAGGTTTGTGGGGTTTGGGCTGCCCCTCTCCCTGTCCTATAACACCACTACTTTCCCTTCTCCACCAAGCCACTAGCTTCAATCTGTGGTTTTCATCTATCACAACAGGTCTAAGTAAGCAAAAGAAACTGCAAAGAGGGCCTCCCTGGTGGCGCAAGGGGTTAAGACGCAAGCTATGAAGCTGTCCGCAGCCACTGCAGCACGAGTTCGACCCCCCGCCAGGGAGGTGACCCACATGGTGCAGCAGACCTCTCCTCACTTGCCTGCTGCTCCCCTCAGCAGTGTATTTCAGTTAATCTCCTTGTCCTGTTCCCCACTCTGTCTCTGGTGAATCCTCTCACCCCCTGCACCTCTGACCTATATCCCAGTTCTTGTATGCATAAATAAATAAATCTTCAAAAGAAAAAAAAGAAACTGCAGAGACCAGAAGCTGACACCTAAAGTTCCCGCGCGACTGCCTAAGTAGGCACGCGCACAAAAAAAAGGCAATGGTCACGCAATGCATTGTGGGTCTTGTAGTTTCTCGACTGAGCAATGCATTGTGGGTCTTGTAGTTTCTCGACTGAGCCGGCAGGGACGGACGAGAGAAGAGCGCACTGCCTGGCGGGACTTTTAGTGGGCGCGGAAGTCTCTCTTTCACCCGGAAGTTTTTCTGGAAGCGCGGGAGTCTCGGTTTGCGGTGGCTGAGCTTGGGCGGCGGTACTGCGGCACAGTTAGAGGCGCCACTCCTTGGAGACAAAGGCCGTTTGAGGCGAAATGCCTCCGGGCGAGAGAGGAGCAGGCCGTGGCAATGGAGGGGCCGCCGTCACCTCCGGCAGCCGGTAGGGAAGGGGCTTGAGGGCCCTTGGAGTCGCTGGGCCTGTGCTTCCCCTTGGCGGTGACACACCGCCGGCCGCGAAGATGAGCTCGGCCTGGGTCACCTCGTTCGAGAAGGCGCATCTCTGGATGTATCTGCAAGCGCTCGGCTTCGAGCCAGGTCCGGCGACTGTCGCCAGCGGAAAGATCGTTTCGCACACGCATCTCGGAGTGTAAGGAGCCGGGCCCGGGGCCGGCGGGGCGGGGGAGCCTGAGCCGCAGACAGTGGGGTGACCCATCCTCTCGCGGCCCTTCGCGTTGATGAATCATTTCGTCTGGTGTTTCCTGGGTGCTGGGCACTGGGTGCAAAGCCCGTGCCCCAGTTTCCTGCCAGCCTGGTCTGTATCGGTTCCCGAGCCTTGCCAGGAGCTCTTTGGAGGGCAGTAGCGACTGCAGGCGGAGCCGCCCTAGAGGGGCAGCTTAATTTTGTCCGCGAGGCGGGGTGGTCTGTGAAGTCGAGAGGTGGCGAGTTGAGAGTGGAAGGGCGGGGCACCACTATGTGCGGGGACGTTTAAGGTGCAAAGGAACCTTTGAAGTAGGTTGCTGTTTAGTTTGCAATTTTTGTGGGTTGAGTTAGAAAGCTAAGCACGGTTAGCATAAGCCAGAAGGGTATTAAGATGAAAAGGAAGGGCCTCCCTGGTGGCGCAAGGGGTGAAGCACCGCACTATGAAGCAACCCGCAGCCTCTGCAGCACGAGTTCGATCCCCCGGCCGGCCAGGGAGAAACCCACATGGTGCGGCAGACCTCTCCTATCTCGCCTGCTGCTCCCCTCAGCAGTGTGTTTCAGTCAGTCTGCCTGTTCTGTTCCCCACTCTGTCTCTGGTGAATCCTCTCACACACACCCCCCCACCCCTGGCCTGTACCCCAGCTCTTGTATGCATAAATAAATAAATATTAAAAAAAAAAGATGAAAAGGAAAAGCTCCTTCCCTACTTTGCCAATAATATTAGTGTGATAATCGTAAATCGAAATATTTGTTTTTGTCAACTTTAGGCAACACCCATATTCTTTATCATTGCAGGCCAGGAGAAATGTGGTATACATAGATTCTCTTGTTAGTCTAAAGTGACTTTTGTAATTGTTTCTCACATTCCAGTGACAGTATCTTATTTTTATTTATTTTTATTTATACCTACAAGAGCTGGGGTACAGGCCAGATGTGCAGAGGGTGAGAAGATTCACCAGAAACAGGGTGGGGAACAGAACAGACAGATTGACTGGAGTACACTGCTGAGGGGAGCAGCAGGCAAGTCAGGAGAGGTCTGCTGCACCATGTGGGTAGCTCCCTGGCAGGGGATTGAACTCGTGCTGCAGTGGCTGCAGACAACTTCATAGGTTGCATCTTAACCCCTTGTGCCACCAGGGAGGCCTGGCAGTATTTTAATAGTGTAGTTAAATCTCTATCTTGATGTATCAGTCTCTAAAATACCACTTGATTTTCCATTATGTAATTTCACAATGAAGGTAGCTATACTTTCAAAAGTAATTAGCTCATCTACAATTTGCTACCTTTCTAGCCTTCACTGGCCCCTTGATTTTTTTTCAGCTTTATTAGAACTATTTTATTGTCTGGGTTTAGTGCTGAAATTTGTTTGGTAACTTTAAAAGTTACTACTGCTTATAATAAAAGTACTTTGTCTAAAAGTCTTCTAAAAATAGACAGCCACTAGATAGCATCAACTTATGGTTATGTATTAGTAAATACAGTATTCTATTTGTCTAACAAGGGTTGATGTGGTCTGCACAATCTTATTTCTGTGTACTGGTGGAGCAGCTTAAAGCTTTTTTTTTTTTTTATTTAAAGATTTGTTTATTTATACTAGCACTGGGGTACAGGCCAGAGGCACGGGAGGGTAAGAGAATTCACCAGAGACAGAGCAGGGAGCAGAACAGGCAGAAGGATGGAAGTAAACTGCTGAGGGGAGCAGTCAATGAGACAGGAGAGGTCTGCCGCACCATGTGGGTATCTCCCTGCCCGGCTAGGAATCGAACCCGTGCTGCAGAGGCTGTGGACAGCTTAACAGTGCTGCGCTCAATCCACTGCGCCACCAGGGAGGCCCAGCAGCTTAAAGGTTTTCCAGGCCTCCACTGAGAATGGATCCCATTGCTTCTGCTTCCTTCTCTCCAATTTTTTTTCACATTCCTAGTTTTCTCTCTCTCTTTTTTTTTTAAATTTAATTTAATTTTTGTTTTTTTAAATTCCAATCTGCTTTCTGACTGGAAATAAATTAAAATATGTCAAATTCTGGTCCAGTCATGGTAGGTTTTATTCTTTTTTCTCCTGTCACAGATAGTTTTACCCCTTATGTTTAATAACAGTCATTTCAGACATAGGGAGAGATACACCATGTAAAAGCATGAATGTGACATCACATTTACTTCTTTTTTCTTTAAAGATTTATTTATTTATTTATTTATTTATTTATTTATTTATTTATTTATTTATACATACAAGCACTGGTTACAGTCAGAAACGCGGGAGGGTGAGAGAATTCACCAGAGGCAGAGCGGAGCACAGAACAGGCAGACTGACGAAGTACACTGCTGAGGGGAGCAGCGGGCAGCACGATGTGGGACCCTCGCCAGCAGTTGGGGATCAAACCGGTGCTACAGAGGCTGCCCAGCGCTCAACCGCTGTGCCACCAGGGAGGCCCTTACTTCATTCCTTTATTTCTTATTCATGTATTTACATATGGTAAAATTAATTCTTGTTGGTGTGTAATTCTGGTTTTTGTCTTGTTTCTGGAGTTGTGTAACTACTTTCCTTGTAAAATTGGAAACATACTTAACATGATTCAGCAAGTTCATGCCTAGCTATTTGCTCAAAAGATTTGCATTTTGTAAAAATTATTCCGGTTGCATTACAGAGAATGCAATTAAGGGGGATCTGGGGCTTTGCAGATAGGCCTGAACTAAGTTGGTAGTGCACATAGAAACATATTGAGCATAGTGTTAGATCTGGGAATATAGTAGTGAACAGAATAGACACAGATTTTTCCCTTACAGAATTTCTGTTTAGTGGGTGAACCTTCAACAAATATTAACCCTTCAATAAATATTAAAAATTACAGTAGGTGTCAAGGAGAACAGGACACTGAAAACAGATTTGAGAGATGAAAAGAGGTAGGAATTTCATTTGTGGTCACTGAGGAATAAAAACATTCTAAAGACTTAAAAAGTTGCTTGACATTTGGATGAGCATGGGAACGTTAATGTTAATTTTGTTTTTCAACTCAAGAAAATTGCTTTATGTGTTTACAAGGAGTACGTAACATCCATTTGGTCAGGCATCCCTGTGCTCTTTTTAACTGCCTACCTCCTAAACCAGTTACTTTTTGGAATTTGTTTTGTTTTTTTTTTTTTTTAATAGAGGCATGCTTTATTTATTTATTTTACTTGTTTGTTTGTTTATACATGCACTGGGTACAGTCAGAAGCGTGGGAGGGTGAGAGAATTCACCAGAGCCAGAGCCGGGAGCAGAGCAGGCAGAAGGACCGAAGTACACTGCTGTGGGGAGCAGCGGGCGGCAGGAGAGGTCTGCGCGCCATGTAGGACCCTCCTCCGGTGGCCGGGGAGCAGCCGGGGATTGAACCGGCGCCGCAGAGGTCACGGGCAGCTTCACAACCCAGCGCTCAACCGCTGCGCCACCGGGGAGGCCCACTTTTTGGAATTTGAAAGCAAGGAATCATCCAAGTGAAATGCCCATTCAGAGATACCCCGTCAGATCTTTGTTGAAAATATATCCTGGATTCCTGTTCTAAATGTTAGAAATATTTTATTAGTGCATAGAATATCTGTAGATACACTCTGTTATGTTATTTTTTTTTTAAGATTCATTTATTCATACAAGAACTGGGGTACAGGCCGGAGGTGCGGGGGTGTGGGGTTGTGAGAGGATTCACCAGAGACAGAGTGGGAAACAGAACGGGCAGATTGACTGAAGTACACTGCTGAGGGGAGCAGCGGGCAAGTCAGGAGAGATCTGCTGCGCCACGTGGGTAGCTCCCTGGCAGGGGATCGAACTCATGCTGAAGTGGCTGTGGAGAGCTTCATAGGTTGCATCTTAACCCCTTATGCCACCAGGGAGGTCCTACTCTATTATGTTCGAATAAGTTTTGCCCTCTTTTTGATAATGTGTTCAGTTTCTTTTGATACCTTTGCTTTATAGTTATTTGGTTCCTTTCCTCTTAACTTGTTTTGATATTTCATAATTCCAATAAGTTCTCTTTTTGTAACCATGCAAAGGCCCTTTTTATACTTGGGGTAAAGGGAGCACTCAAATTTTTTTTTTTTTCTGGTAACTTTGACAAGTTCTTTTCCTTCTTGAGTGTAAACATTAATTTCTGTTAGGTTATACAGTCCATTTTTATCCCATTTTTACTTAACTAGAAATGAAATTCCTTCATTTTATTTTCCATGCTGTTTTATTCTTCATTGCCAGGACTTTGAAATATGGTGGCCATATCTCCATGCCAAGTTCCACTTATTTTGCCTGGGAAATTATCAAAGTTAATCTTAAAATCCTTGCAACAAAATGTGGTCAAGTGGTTTCTAATCTCCATCAGCTGTTTGCTGTCCTAGGTGAAGTACAAGGAACTCTCCATTTTCTGGGCTCCAACAGTGCTGGAAGCCTGAGTTTTGCATGTCCTGCTGGATATCAGCATGGTTCTGGCCTCAGGAGAAGGGTGTAAGGATGGCACAGTGAGCACAGAGCAGTGGATGACCCAGTGGCTTCCAGGCCTCCTTTGTGTTAACTCTCCATTCCTTATAGCTGTGTGACATTTCTTACAAGGTTTAGTTTTTATTTTATTTCTTTTAAAAACATAGTGTATTTGTTTATACTTTGTCTTGATAAGTTAGGGAAATCAAGGCAATGAAAATTCTAAGAGACTTGCTAGAATTATAAGAATGGTTTGGGGGATGATATCTAGTGGTAAAAGCCCTAGATTAGGGGGCAGATGACATATGTCAAATCACTGCTCTTCCATTTCCACTTCTGTTTAATGAAGATAGTCACATTCCTTTCTATTGTCATTGGGGTTAAATAAAATTATCCATGTTAAAACAGCTTGCACAGTACTTAACCTCATGATTGTGGTGAAGATTAGGTGAGTTATGCCTATATATTGTTTAATATTTGTCAAATAGCAAAGTTAGTAAAAATTAGCTATTTTTGTGCATGAATGAGAAAAATTTGTTAGCCTTGACCTTTTGAAGAAAGTCAAATTTTTACGCAACTTTTGATGTTTAATTGTATAAAAACCATTTTCCTTTCTGTTTACCTGTTTCTGTTCCTTTTAAACCACTAGGAATATGTTTGACAAGCTGAACCGTGATGCCTTTCAGATAGTTTCTTACTTTTTGTTTCAAACGCTAGACCAGTCTCTCACCAAAGAAGTTTTCAGGTAAGCAAGTTATTTCATTTTCTTTTCGTAAGTAGTCATTCTTAAATTTGAAAAAGAACTGTGACTTGATATAAACCAGAATTTCGGGGGCCTCCCTCGTGGTGCGAGGAGTTAGGGCAGCACTATCAAGCTATCGCCAGCCACTGCAGCACTACATAAATAAAAAATACATCTTGAAAAAAAAAAAAACCAGAATTTCAAATTTGGCTTTTGACTATTATTTTGAATAGATGTTACAGAAATCAAGTTTGAGTCTTATAAATTTAGTGCTTAACATTTATAAAGCTGAGTGATTTCCTTTGAAACTTATCTTAAAATCATGTATCTTATAATCATTGTGTACCCTAGATAAAACAAATTTTATTGATAAAATTACTTCTTAACATTCTTCATTCTTTGAATTATTAGGCAGAACAACTAGTACCAATTTATATTCTTGATTTTTACCTTTTATATTTACTTTTTTTTTGTTTTTTTTAAGGTTTATTTATTTATGCATACAAAAACTGGGTACCGGCCAGAAGTATGGGAGGATGAGAGGATTCACCAGAGACAGAGTGGGAAACAGAACAGGTGGATTGGCTGAAATACACTGCTGTGGGGAGCAGCGGGCAAGACAGGAGAGGCCTGCTGTGCCATATGGGTCACCTCCCTGGCCAGGGATCAAACTTGTGCTGCAGTGGCTGAGGGTACCTTCATAGTGCTGCGTCTTACCCCTGCGCCACCAGGGAGGCCCTGTTTACTTGATTTTTGCTAAGTGCCTCATACCTTACTTGTTTTCTTGCAGGAAGTGTTACTTATTTTTTGTAATGTTCCTCTCTAGGTCTCTGTAAATCCTTTTTGTTTTGTCAGTGATAAATAAATTGTCAGGTGCTATAATCAAAAATCATTTCTGTTAAGGTCAGCCTATTATATACTGCCGAGTACTAAGTGGTTTTTTTTTTTTTTAATTTATGCATGCAAGAGCTGGGGTACAAGCCAGCGATGCAGGGGGGTGAGAGGATTCACCAGAGACAGAGTGGGGAACAGAACAGGCAGACGGACTGAAATACACTGCTGAGGGAGCAGTCGGGCAGACAGGAGAGGTCTGCCTCGCCATGTGGGTTGCTCCCTGGCCGACCAGGTATCGAACTTTGTGCTGCAAAGGCTGCAGATTGCTTCACAGTGTGGTGCTTTACCCCTTGTGCCACCAGGGAGGCCTTTAAGGGAACAAAAATGTGAACACCCACTAACTTTGGTTCCAAGTTATTTTGCATGTGATTTGGGTTCCTTATGTCTGATAAATGTTCACATTTGTTTCAATTTTTATATTGTGCCATTACCCACATATATAAAGTACACATTAGTTTATTGTTTAAGGCATTATTTTTGATTATTTAAATTCTATTTTTTTTAAAAATTTATTTATACAAGCACTGGGTACAGTCGGAAGCGCGGGAGGGTGAGAGAATTCACCAGAGCCAGAGTGGGGAACAGAACAGGCAGACTGAAGAAGTACACTGCTGAGGGAGCAGCGGGCAGCAGGAGAGGTCTGCGTGCCATGTGGGACCCTCACCCAGTGGCCAGGGATCGAACCGGTGCTGCAGAGGCTGCGGGCAGCTTCGCAACCCAGCGCTCAACCGCAGCGCCACTGGGGAGGCCCGATAATTTATTCTTAATTGCTTGTGTTTACTGAAAGTTGAGTGACCAGGAGAAGAGGTATATTTGAAACATTTTTTGAAATTCCTGTCATGAATGTATATGGCTTCCTCAGTCTAAATAAACAGATTTTTTGCCCTGATTACAAACAAAACACAGCTTATTTTAAGCAATTCAGAAAATACAGAAATATGAGAAGGAAATAAGAACACCACTGTTGACATTCTAATATTTCAGCTTTCTTTCTATGCATACCTTAGTTTTTCCTGTGAATATAGAATGTATGTCATATTTTAGAAATACAAAAAAATGGTCCCCCAAAACAAATCATTACTTAGTATAAAAATTTAGACAAAATTGGGCCTCCCCTGGTGGCACAGCGGTTGAGCGCTGGGCTGCGAGGCTGCCCACAGCCTCTGTAGCACCAGTTAGTTCCCTGGCTGCTGGCGAGGGTCCCACCAAAAAAAAAAAAAAAAAAAAGAATTTAGACAAAATTGATTACTAAGGGAAAGTACAGAAATTTTGAAGTCTGTTACTTTTGACTAAAGGTGAAATAAAATTTTACTTAACCAATTTTCTGAAATTGTTTATTGATAAAACAATAGCATTTGCTAAGGTATGGGTGATCTGTAGGAGTCATCAACTCTCATGCCATTCTTTCTCCTGTGCTTTTTATATATAACCATTTATATTTCTCTCTCTTAGGCTTAATATTCTAATTTATTTATGCTGTTTTTTATTTTTAAAGATTTATTTATACTAGAGCTGGGGTACAAGCCAGATGCGTGGGAGGGTGAGAGGATTCACCAGAGATAGAGTGGGGAACAGAACAGGCAGACTGACGAAATACACTGCTGAGGGGAGAAGCGGATGAGACAAGAGAGGTCTGCTGTTCCATGTGGGATTCTCACTGGCCGGCAGGGATTGAACTCACACTGCAGAGGCTGCGAACAGCCTCATAGCACAGTGCTCAACTGCCTGCGCCACCAGGGAGGCCCTATTTATACTATTTTACGAATTAGTCCTTTGAGTACACAGTATTGGCTTCAGCTTATTTTTAGTAATTTAATAGTGATTAATTTCTTCACTTAACATGCATATTCATTGTTATTTGCGTTAAACTGAACCGAACCCTACGCATATTTATAAAAGAGAAAGACCTAGTTTCTCATAGGATTGCTGTTTCTCTTCAGTTGAAATCTAAGAATGTTAATCTTAATTCATTTAGCATTAATGTTTCTAGTATAGGAGATAACGTTAAAACTTCTTAATTTTGCTGAGTTTTTTTTTCCCCTCATAATTTTAATGCTTTTATTTTTGTTTTTAAGACATTGTTGGCCGCCATTTGACCAAAAAAGTGATACTGAATTTCGGAAACATTGTTGTGAATGGTTAAAAAAGATTTCTGTAAGTATTCTCTTTCTGGAAGATGTAGATTTTAAGAAGTTAAGGACTAGGCGCAGTAGACCTCTTGTCTTGCCCACTGCTTCTTCTTTTTTTTTTTTTTTTAAAGATTTATTTTTTTATTTATACAATAGCTGGGGTACAGGCCAGAGGCATGGGAGGGTGAGAGGATTCACCAGAGACAGAATGGGGAGCAGAACAGGCAGACTGACATTAATTTTTTTTAGAGGGGAAATCTTTTCAAGTGCTTTCATGCTAATGGAACAACCAAGGATATTTAATTTGAATAACACTTTTTTACTGGGGCTCCCCGCACTGAGGTGCGGGGGGGTAAGAGGATTCACCAGAGACAGAGTGGGGAACAGAACAGGCAGATCTACTGAAATACACTGCTGAGGATAGGAGCGGGCAAGACAGGCGATGTCTGTGCCATGTGGGTTAGCTCCCTGGTTGGGAATCAAATTCATGGTGCAATGGCTGGGGATCGCTTGATAGCGCTGTGTCTTTAATCCTAAACTGCACCACCAGGATTGCCCGATTGGGGTTCCATATTTCTCAGAAAAAGCTTTGCTAGCTAGATGCAATGGAAATAGGTTTTAGAGCTCCCAGGAGTTCATATCACAATTTTTGTTTAAAGTTTTTTTTTCTTTTTAAAGATTTATTTATTTATTTATACAAGCACTGGGTACAGTCAGAGGCACGGGAGGGTGAGAGAATTCACCAGAGCCAGAGCAGGGAGCAGAGCAGGCAGAGTGATGAAGTACACAGCTGAGGGGAGCAGCGGGTGGCAGGAGAGGTCTGCGCGCCATGTGGGACCCTCGCCTCGTGGCCGGGATCAAACTGGCGCTGCAGAGGCTGCGGGCAGCTTCACAACCCAGCGCCCAACTGCTGTGCCACTGGGGAGGCCCTAAAAAAAGTTTTGACCATAGATTATTTTAGCTTGTATCTCCAGATAGTGTCATTTATTATAGCTTTGCCCAGCAATTATTTTTTTGTGACCAAATTCACCAAGACTTTAGAATGATTTAGAAATTCAACTTGTTAAAATGAAATAATACTGATCAACCCTATTTTGCTTTGAAAACTATATGATGTAAGTAAATATAAGGGTTATTGTTGATAAGGTCTTCAAGTCATCATCTTTCTTTTTTTCATAGGCTGAATGTGGAAGTAACTTTCCTCAAGTTGTTGGTTCACTATTTCTTTCTCCTGGTGGTTCTAAATTTATCCATCTGATGTATCATTTTGCAAGATTTGTTGTAATAAAATACATTAAATCCAATTCTAAAAGTAAGTTAAACCTGTAGCAGGAGTTTTTTTTTTTTTTTTGCTTTGATTCTTTTATCTTTATTGTTCTTTATAATTTGCATGTTTAGTAAAGCAACATAAGTTAAAAATACTAATTTACATTGAAAGACAAGTAGCTAATGTTGTACTGGAACTGCAGTTTGAAATCCTTTTATAATGAACATAAGTAATTTTTCAGGTTATTTCATTAAGTACTAGTACAGAGGTTGGAAACCATTTCTTATGTAAGGCCAGATATTTTGGGTTTTGAAGACCACATGAGATCTCTCTGACACATACATCTTTTTGTGGTGGTGTTAGTAATCCTTTAAAAAGTAGAGAGCATTCCTTGGGCCTCCCCAGTGGCGCAGCGGTTGAGCGCAGCCTCTTCAGCACTGGTTCGATTCCCGGCTGCTCCCCGGCCACTGGAGGAGGGTCCCACATGGCACGCAGACCTCTCCTGCCGCCCGCTACTCCCCTCAGCAGTGTACTTGGTCCTTCTGCCTGCTCTGCTCCCTGCTCTGGCTCTGGTGAATTCTCTCACCCTCCCGCGCCTCTGACTACCCAGTGCTTGTATAAATAAATAAATAAAGCAAATCTTTACAAAAAAAAAAAAAAGTAGAGAGCATTCCTAATTTACTGGCCTCACAAAAGAGCAACAGTCTAGAATAGACCTGTAGGTTATGGTTTACCACTAATAAATTGGGTTAAATGAGCTGAACGTACTTGAAAATTATTTTGGCTACTGGCAGTTTGTTGGAATTTTTTTTTGTTAGAAATTGCTGTTTTAAAGGGATTTGATCTATTTGCTAATTCATAGAAACAAAATATTGGCTTTTGAGCTAAGCTTTAAAAGGATACTATTTGTAGCTCATTCAATATGCTGCTCTGCTTAATTTGTTTCTGCTCATAAAATATAGAAAGGAAAATATGGAGAAGACACAATAAACCCCAATCATCTTCCAATTTCCAGAAATTTTGATTTTTCTTTTTTTTATGCACACACTTTATGTCCTTCTGTCTTTAATTATTTTGAATCAGTAATACAGTCTTGTGGTTCAAAACTCAAAAGGTGAAGGCCCATTTTTCACCTCTGTTCTCTAGCTAATTTCCCTTCCTATAAGCAACCAGTATAACCAGCAATACAAGCAATTATGTATATAATTTTTTGTAAATCCTAAATGGTGATATATATCTGGTTTTGAATCTTAAAATTTTTTTAATCTTTGCATTTTTCACTTAGTTTATCATTAGAGATCATCACATATGATTTTATAGAACTTCTTAATTTTTCTTTATTCTCATTTTTTCTCTTTAAAATTGCAGATTTAGAACTGTGCAGGAGAATATACCATGTTATATATATATTATATATAATACATACAATATATTTAATCAGTCTTCTAATCAAGACATTTGAATTTTTTTCTTAATCTTTTGCTATAAAATCAGTGCTACAGTAACAAACTTTATATATTTTAAATATGTGTGTGTTTAATTCCTTAAAGATGATTTGTTTGGTCAAAGCAATTGTGCAGTTGTAATTTGCTAGTTATTACCAAATTATTTTCTGTAGCGATTGGACAGTTCATGCTTCTGACACCAGAGTTTTGAGGGTGTTTATTTTCCCAGTGATTCCAACACTGAGTGTAGACAGATGTTTTTCTCTTAATGGTCTGATAGGCTAAAATGGAATCTCAGGGTAGTTTTAGTGTGTATTTTTTATTATTAGATTGAAAATTGTTTCATATGATTAAGGGCAGTTTAATCTTTTTGTATTCTGTGTTCATATTCTCTATTTTTCACTGAAGTTATTGATCTTTTTCATTTGTAGGAACAATAGTTATCCCTTTTCTGTGCTGTGACATAGAAAATTTTTTCCTGTTTATCTTCTGTGATGCTTTTTTAAAAACATGTGATCTGGCTTTATAAAAATCTGCATATTTTAAATTTAATAACAAGTATTTTACTAGTTTTCTGGTTAGTGGATGACCTGCTCTAATTACATGAAACCCAGAGTATTTTATGTGAGATCTGTTGTATTGGAAACACGACTGGAGAGAGATGAGATGTGGAGCAGGTTTGCAAGGCAAGACTGCTGCTCTGTGATCAGCCTTCTTGCAATTTATTAGTAATAACAAGCAAGCATGATTGATTATGAGACAAGAACAGGAGTAATAGGGTCCAGGGGTAACAAAGGATAATCATTATGGGGAACTGGAGGGGACATGTTGACCATACATAAAACTATACAGGGAGGGCTTCATGTGTAAGTAGTGGTATGCACTTGATGTAATTTCTGAGCTATTCCCAGACCACCTCAGACCATGGTCACAGAATCAGTCAATGGCTACTTAGGTGTCCCTAGGCTTGCCTTGTGATGTGGGCCATTGTCTTCAGGCAATGCTTCTTCCAAACCCTACATGCACAGGTGCGCAGAAAGGCCGCAATATGTGTGGTTGAATTGTGCCTTATGACTTCTGAGTATGGGTTGTCCTTCTAATTTAATGCCATTCCAGTCAACATGTTTAGTCTCTAGGTGACTTCTAGATTCAGTAAACTTAATGCGCTGTTAATTATTTAGAAAGTGATGCTTTCTTTGGGAGTAATGATAGGATATGTATTGGTAATGTTAAATACAGTGTGTGATCCCTTTTTTACAGAATATTCATCTTTATTGTATTGAGCAATACTAAAGTGGGCTTTATTTTATATATATATATATATATATATATATATATATATAGTTTAAAGATTTATTTATTTATACAGGAACTGGGGTACAGGCCAGAGGCGTGGGAGGGAGAAAGAATTCACCAGAGAAAGAGAGGGGAACAGAACAGGCAGATGACTGAAAACACTGCTGGGGGGAGCTGCAGGCAAGACAGGAGAGGTCTGCTGCGCCATGTGGGTATCTCCCTGGCTGGCAGGGAATTGATGCGCTGCAGAATCTGCAGACAGCTTCAAAACGCTGCACTCAACCTGCTGCGCCACTGGGAAGGCCCCTTTATTATATTTATAAATATAAACTTTATATAAACTTATAAATATAAACTTAAATATAAACTTTTTACCCATATAAACTTGAATTTTTAAATGTTTGGATGTATTGTTTTTAGGGTCAGATTATTAGTGTTACATATATATGCGGGAGTATGCACATACGCGTGCACACGCACACGCACACACACACAGTGCCAAGAATTACTTGAGAATTGGAGATTAGATTTATATTTATTTGGTTGTCCTATCCTGCTGGTCTTACTAGGAGGAAGAGTAAACTAATGGCAGCAATGGAGGTGATGTGATCTTACCATTTCTTTAAATTAATTTTCTTCCTTTTTTGTTAAAAGGTCCTGTAGAGAAGTTACTCATATATAACAATGTGTTAATACCAATATATCAAGGTGTGATAAATATTTTGGACAATTGGACTTTAAAAACATTTATATATAAAGTAACAACTTTAGATATGCTTTCATAGTTGCCTGTATTATTCTTGCTTTTGTTGATATTATTTGTATCTTCTTGTGTATAGGGTGTATCAGCTTTTAAGAAGTTCTTAGTTATATGAAGTTGTTAATCTTAAAATTAATAAAACTAAACATTTTTGATATATGTTAACCTTGTAAATCTAAGTTTTCTATGCTTTTATTTGTATTCTATATAGATTCTTCTATACGTTTTACAGAGACACTTAATGTAAAGTCACAAGATTTGCACAAGTGTGTTGCCAGATGCCATGTAGCACGTAACAGATTTTTACAAATTTTGCAGAGACAAGATTGTGTTAACCGAAAATATCAGGAATGTGCACAGTAAGTAATACTTTGAAAGTTAGAAAATGATAGTTATTTTTGAGGGCCTCCCTGTTGGTGCAGGGGTTAAAGTCTCAATGCTGTCAAGCTATTGCCAACCACTGTAGCCTGGTCAGGGAGCTAACCCACATGGTGCAGCAGACCTTTCCTTTCTTGCCCGCTGCTCCCCTCAGCAGTGCATTTCAGTAGATCTGCCTGTTCTGCTCCCCACTCTGTCTCTGGTGAATCCTCTCACCCCCCACACCTCCGGCCTACACCCCAGTTCTTATATGCATAAATAAATAAAAATAAACCTTTTTAAAAAAGTATTTAAAAAATAAAAGTCTATTTAAAAAATAAATCTTTTTAAATCTTTTTGAAATAAATACCAATATATCTTTAATAATCCATGCCTATTTCCAAACCCCCTAGTTTCCATTTTAAGCCAGATAATTTTTGGACACATTATTTTAAAACTTTCGGCATTCTGTAAATCAGAATTTAGAGAAAAGAAAAAGATACCTTAGTTCAAAAATTTAATTTATTCACTGTTCTTTTCTTTTTTGACATGGAAATATATTTTTAAGCTGTAATTATTGTGCTTAAAAGCACAATCTCTTTTTTTTAAAGATTTGCTTATTTATTTATTTTAAAAGATTTATTTATTTATTTAGTTAGTTATTTATACAAGCACTGGGTACAGTCAGAAGCGCGGGAGGGTGAGAGAATTCACCAGATCCAGAGCGGGGAGCAGAGCAGGCAGAAGGACCGAAGTACACTGCTGAGGGGAGCAGCGGGTGGCAGGAGAGGTCTGCGTGCCATGTGGGACCCTCCTCCAGTGGCCGGGGAGCAGCCGGGGAATGAACCGGTGCTGCAGAGGCTGCGGGCAGCTTCTCAACCCAGGGCTCAACCGCTGTGCCACCGGGGAGGCCCAGGATTTATTTATTTATTTATTTATTTATACAAGCACTGGGTACAGTCAGAAGCCCGGGAGGGTGAGAGAATTCACCAGAGGCAGAGCGGGGAGCAGAACAGGCAGACTGACTAAGTACATTGCTGAGGGGAGCAGCAGGCGCGGCAAGAGAGGTCTGCGCGCCATGTGGGACACTTGCCGGCGGGATAGAACCGGCGCTGCAGAGGCTGCAGAGTCTGTGGATAATAGTTCAACCGCTGTGCCACCAGGGAGGCCCAAAAGCATAGTATCTCTTGATATTTCATGCTATAAATTTTTCCATATTGCCATTCCTTGTATTACTCTTAATGTCTACTTAATAATCTTTTGAGCATATGTTTCATTTTTTTATTTTATGTGATTTTTTAAAGATTTATTTTCATTTATTTATGCATACAAGAACTGGGGTATAGGCCAGAGGTGTAGGGGGTGAGAGGATTCACCACAGAGAGTGGGTAGTAGAATAGGTGGATTGACTGAAATACACTATTGAGGGCAGCAGTGGGTGAGATAGGAGAATCTGCTGTATCTTGTGGGTTAGCTCCCTGGCTGGGACTGCAGTGGCTGCAAATAGCTTCATAGTGCTGAGACTTAACCCCTTGTGCCACCAAGGAGGACCTGACCTTACAGTATTAAACAAGGCAAGGTTCATAAGCAATTACAGTAAGATAACCTTTAGAATTCTGTTTTATCTGTAACTACAGCTAAAAAATCATTTGAAATTACTTTAAAACTGAAATGTTGCCTGTCTTAAGAGAACATTTAAATTTATCCATTAGGTTTGTGAGACAAGGATAAGTGCAGTATAGTGTTATGATAGTCAGTTTTTTATTTAAAGTCAGGAGTATGTGATCCTAGAAGTCTTGTTCCATCTCACTAGCAGCCTGTATGTTAGATCACTCCTGTAACTCCTAAAGAAAATCTAGAATCCTTTGGCTGGCTGCTTGGTTTATTTGGAAGGGTGGTCCTCAGAGGTTATGAGCAAAGATACGAAAAGTGGGAAAATACCAAAGTGGGTCAACCCAGTTATTTTTAAGTGGAATTATAGTCGTCATTTTGTATATTTTCTTGCAGATTGTCAGTTAAGCAAGTAAGGAATTTGAGATCAGAATGTATAGGACAACAAAACCAAATGAAAAAGTAAGTGACTTTCAGAGCTGAAAATTGCCTTAGATACTAGTTTATACCTCTTGCGTTTTACAGGTAAGGAAATGGAGAGTCTTAGAAACATTAATTAAAATACCATATCAATAGCTAGATGATGATAGGAATTGTACATAATTCTGATTCCTTGTCTAGTTTTCTAAAGAATGGGTGCTTTGAATTAGAACTTTATTTGTGTTTTTAATTAGTGTGGTTGTTAGCGGGTGGGCTTGCAGATCAAGAATGGTAAATTACTATGTGATTTAAAAAAAAATGACTAATGAGATTATTTAATTTTTAACTAGAATTGAACCTTGTGATGACCAAAGTAATATACAAGAGAAAATTCAAAAGGTGAGACAACTTTTTAAGAAAAAATTTTTATGTCGAAGAACTGGGGTGTAGGCTAGAGGTGTGGGGAGTGAGAGGATTCAACCAGAGACAGAGTGGGGAGCAGAAGTGGCGGATCTACTGAGCGGAGCAGTGGGTGAAACGGGAGAGGTCTGTTGTGCCATGTGAGTCAGCTTGAAGGATAGGGAACTCAGGCCTTAAAGGTAATAGCAATGAGACTTAACCCCAAGGCCACCAGGGAGGCCCTATGAGACAACTTTTGGAAGGGAGAAATTTAATCTTTTGTAAAGTGCAATGTTTGCTTTCTCAGTTGGACTTCTAGTTTCTTTTTGTCATTTCTTTTTGTAGCATTGTTACTTTTTTTTTTAACGTCTAAATGATACATACAAAGATGGTAACAGGATGCCTCTAAAGTGCTTGAATATAATGGAAAAAAAATATATTCAAAAGCAATTTTTAATATGATTAATTCAAAATCTTTCAAGCCAGCAAGAAGTATATAACTTGAATGTAATTTCATCAGTAAATAAAATACATTAATTGAAGGAAGATGGTAAGTATGGAAGAAAAATGAGAAGTCACTTTGAAGCTGACATGACAGTAGGGAGCAGTTTGGCAGACAAATGATCCGAGGCTTTCAAGGTTGCCTCTTACGTGTGATAGCAATATTTTCTTAGGCCTTCTTTGTGTTTGCATGAAATCTCTTGAATTCTATGATCACCAAGCTTTTTGGGTATTTATTTGGCTTACTAAGTACCTTGTCAGTGGAAAAGGTGAGTGGCCTCCTCAGGAAATAACTATTCATTTAGTGAATGCTTGTTGATCATCTATAGTATACTGGCCATTCTAGATACTAGAGTAGAGCTACAGCAGTGAAGCAAACAGGCAACTTCATGAAACTTCCAATTTACTGAATAAAAATGTTCCTTTTAGTGGAAACTATTTTTGTTATAAATTTAGTAATTTTCAACTCAGTGTCGCCTGAGTTGGTTAATGTTAAGTTTCCCCACGTCCAGTCAGCTTTGAGCCATTGACAAGATAAAAATCTCTGGACTTGAAAAATCTGAGAACCACATCCTGGGTCTTTGTTAAATTCACCAAGGAAATGTTACCTTAGGAGACCACTAGACTGCCAGCCGATGAGCCTTCCTTTACCTTGTACCACAGGTAGAACTAGGCACCAGTGTGGGCATAAATATTGTATTTCTCCACCTCCCTTACACTTTTATAAATTCTGTTGAGGTATGACATGCATACAGAAAAGTTTAAAGATCATAAGTGGATAAGTTGGCAAAATTTTTAATGAAGTGAACATATCCATATAACCAGCATTCAGTCTAAGGAATGGAATGTTACCAATGTCCCAGGAGCCTCAAGCCCCCTTTGGTTCACAACCATTTTCTTCCAAGAGTAAACATTCTCAATTTTTACACTTAAGATGAGTATTCTTATTTATTTATTTAAGATTTATTTATTTATACAAGCACTGGGCACAGTCAGAAGCGCGGGAGGATGAGAGAGTTCACCAGAGCCAGAGGGGAGAGCAGAGCAGGCAGAGTGATGAAATACACTGCTGAGGGAAGCAGTAGGCGGCAGGAGAGGTCTGCGTGCCATGTGGGACCCTCGCCCGGTGGCCGGGGATCGAACCAGTGCTGCAGAGGCTGTAGGCAGCTTTGCAACCCAGCGCTCAACCACTGCGCCACCGGGGAGGCCCTTAAGATTAGTATTCTTGATCTTTATATCAGTCAGAGTATACAGAATAAATTTTTGTATGTCTGACTTCCTTTACTTACTCAGCTTTCTCCTTGCTGTTGTGTAGTTGTGGTGTATTCATTCTTACCACTATTATGTTCTTTTATGTGAATATAGCACAGTGCACCTTTTTGTTTTTTTAAAAGATTTTTATTTTTATTTATTTACACAATCACTGGGTATAGTCAGAAGCATGGGAGGGTGAGAGAATTCACCAGAGCCAGAGCGGGGAGCAGAGCAGGCAGAAGGACTGAAGCACACTGCTGAGGGGAGCAGCGGGTGGCAGGAGAGGTCTGCGCGCCATGGGGGACCCTCCTCCAGTGGCCGGGGAGCAGCCGGGGATCGAACCGGCGCCGCAGAGGCCGCGGGCAGCTTCGCAACCCAGCGCTCAACCGCTGCGCCACTGGGGAGGCCCACAGTGCACCTTTTTTACTCTAGGTAGATCTTTGGGTTGATTCCACATTTTGACTATTAACAAATAGAAGTACTTTGAACATTCTTGTACATGAATTTCAATGAACATAGGTTAACATATGCCTAAGAATCTTTGCTTTTAAAGATTTTTTTCCCTTTTTAATTTTCTGAAACTTGAATGACTCTCAGAATTGCTGTTTAGTGGTTTTATTTGCCTTCCCTGAAAGTCTTTTGTTATTTTACCCTGAATAATCTTTATTAGATTGACAGCATGTTGCAATACATAAAATGCTAATTGAATTCTGTTAGTGTAAAGTTTTTAGATTTGTTATAAAAATAGTGGGCTAGACTCTCCTGAGAAATTATTTAGTTTTACAGCTTCTTTGAAAGTAATATCAGTGCTTTTAAACTATTAAATATTTACTTTTTCTCTAAAAGTCATTTCAGTAATATTTCATTTGTTTCTGGGAGTATGCGTATATTTGTGTTTTACATTTCTTTAGTTTATATACAGATTATATATATGGATTTTAATAATTTGTCTTTTAAAGGTTCGATCTTTGTGGGCGTCAGTGAATGAAACACTTGTGTTTTTGGAAAAAGAGAGAGAAGTTGTTAATTCAGTCCTTAGTCTAGCAAAACATTATGTGTTAGATGGAACTAATGTTGCTGTTAATATTCCAAGGCTCTTACTTGATCAAGTTGAAAAACAGATGTCTCAGGTAAGCATTTAATATTAAGGAACCTTGAGAAACTCCTTTTATGAAATTGTTTTAGGCATCACATATTACTTTTTTTACTCTTTGTATTTTCAGAATGTTTTTGTGAGTATATATAATAAAACTTTCATAAAGAAGGGTATTGTACCATTATGAGTGTGTATGTTTATATTCATCAACTTTTATTATATCTTTACAGTTCTACATCATGTGGTGTAGAGAGTAGGCGGTTTCTTAGTAGGGAGATGCACCAGACTAGTTCTTCATACATTCTTATACATTCTCAGAGAGAATGGCCTTTTTGCTAAATGTCCTTTTAAAAAAACCTCTTATTTTCAAGTCTTCCTTTAGCTTTTGTCACCTTAATGTGTCTGCTCTCTTGTGGTTTTTCAGATTGCAGTTCTCACTTTTTTCCAATTGTTCTTTTTTCTCTAACTTTTAGATGGAAGTGTCCCCCATGGTTACTTTAATGCTTCCCTTTCTTACATTATAAATTCATCTGTATTTTCTTACTCAGTTCTATGGCTTCATCAATTTCTTATTCAATATATTCCCAAATTGGTATTTCCAGCCTTTCTACTTCTCTCCAAAATCCCAACAATTATTTCCACTTACTTATGGGACATTTCCATCTTGATAACCTACATTTTTTTAAAAAGTAAACTTTATTTATTAAGCATTTACACTGTTGGATGTTAACTGTAGTATAGGGGATGCAAAGATAAAATATTGTGTTCCTGAAGTTTTCACCTGACTGGCATTTCAGATTTAGAGTACATGAAAATCAGGACCTGCAAACTCAGGTTTCCATAGGGGCTAGTCAGGTAATATGTGTAAATGAAATATGCTAATTGTGTGTAGCAATAGGGATAAAGTAGGAAGTGACCAGATCTTTGGAGAAATTATAATTTTTATGTGATACCTATGGTTTTTTTTTTTTTTGAAAAACAGAAAAGGCAGATTGATTGAAATACCCTGCAAGGAAGCAGGGGACGAGACAGGAGATGCCTGCCTGAAGTCTGAGATTTTTGAATTTAAGTTTGAATTATTGGCAATATTCAAATGATTTTAAAACACTAGAACTGGGTAGGTTAATAGGTACATTCAGGTTTAAATTTAGTTTTCAAGACCATTAACTTGAAACTTCTGTTAAAACATGAGTTCTTATGATAGGTCTCAAAACCTTCTTTTCCTTTATTTGCATTTCTTTTATTCTAGTTTTTTTTTATTGGCTTTCTTTTATTCTAGTTTTCAACTTCTATACAATAAAAAAAAATGTATCTTGGTATGTTAATTCTTCCGCAGTAATTTTCTTTGGATCAAAACTGTTACACAGTTTTATTTTGGGGTTGACATTTGATTTCTTTTTAACTCTTATTTAAGGTAAACTTTTTATATATTAATAATAGAAATCACATATATTTATGTATTCATTTATTGCCCTATGAACCTATGTTCACTGCTTTTTTTCCCTCTGAATTTTTAGTTGCACATAGGAAATGTTTATGAGGCTGGAAAATTGAACCTCCTAACAGTTATTCAGTTATTAAATGAAGTCTTGAAAATAATGAACTATGAACATTGTCAGGCTGACCAAGGAAGACTGACACTAGATCTTCACTTCCTTGAAAAAGAGACCAAATTTCAAAGAGAAAGATTATCTGATCTGAAGCAAATGAGGTAATATAAAAAGATGTTATTTTATTGGGGAAGTTGTATGACAGTTTTGATAATTTCTCAGCACAACTTTTGTGTAGTTAACTCTTCAGTTTTGGCAAACAAATGTGAAAATTTTATAGTTCAAAAATATGTCATCAAGTCCTAGAGAGCGACACAAAGTGGAAAGGAAAATTAATAATGGTTTTCTTTGTCTGGAATAAATTATTTGCCCTGAGTCATAATTCTTTATAAAATGATTTTTAATTTTCTCTAGCTTTTCTTCAGTGTGATCTTTTGTTTATATATTTTTAAAATTTATTTTTATATATTTTACATCGTTCATTTTTGTACAGTGTTTACTTTCTCCTCTCAGGTGTAGTCTCCATAGAATTCCCACCACCAAGTCACCCGTGCACCATCACCATTGTCCCTTGTGCTCTTCCCTCTTGTTTTGATTTCTCTCCCTTCCCCTCCCCTGCACAGTGTCTCTGATTTATAGTTGCCTGTTAGTTTTTTTATTTATTTTTTATTAATATATTTTTTTCCTGATCCCTTATTTGGTTCCCCTGTATTCCTCCTGTAAGTGAAACCATCTGATATTTTTCTTTTTCCTTCTGGCTTATTTCATAGAGTGATCTTTTAAAACTGGGTCTCAGAAAAGTTCTTATTTCAGCCGAGTGACTGGGAGGTGTGGACTGCCTTTAGGAATGAATAGTGTGTAGGAGTAGAATTCTGACTCAGGTTTAGAACCTGCAAAAAATTATATTTTAAAAGTAATGGAGTAATAGATGTGTGATAGCTTTTTGTTTTGAAAGGAAAAATTACTAGATTCTGAATATGCATTTTATTTATGTGTGCTGTATTGGTTGAGCTTTCAGTTATATTTTCTTTGCCTTTCCTACATTCTGTCATTTTAAAATTTTACTCAGTACTTTTTTGTATGTTCATATATTGAATGAAACTATTTTTATGCTATTATAGGTATAAAATAAAGGAAGATATTAGAACTATAAGACATTCTATTGTTGACAAACAAGGAGAATGGTATAAAAAGTGGGAAGACTTTCTTGGTCTGTCTCCTTTCAGTCTAATTAAAGAAACTCCAGTAAGTAACGTTGACTTGCCTTTTGGAGAGAAATTAAATAAAGGGAAATCTTGTTATCATGTTACAGATGACCTGGAAATGTTATACATACGTGTGTGTGTGTGTGTGTGTGTGTGTGTGTGTATATATATTTTTTTTTTTTTGCTCCATCTTTGCATCTGAGCCTAAAGTTCATGTTTTAATTTCTGTAATTTTTCTAAATACATTTTAGAATATTCATCAAGCTATTATTTTTAATATTTTGTTATGGTTCAGAGAATTATATTAATAAATAAGATGTTTTCTTGATGTGAGGTACTATGAAATTTGAGGCATAATTGGATAGCACAGTAATTTTTATGCTGATAATTCTGTGTCAAGGGAAAAATTAAAAATCATCTGTTCATAAACTAACTTAGTAAGTAGTACCATTGTGGTAGTGAGTAAAATGTGTACATTTGAAAATTATGAATTCTCTGTTTTAAGGCTGTGGATCTTTTACCACCTATGTCTCCCCTTTCATTTGATCCTGCTTCGGAAGAAGCATATGCGAGGAGTATTCTTCTTCAGTATCCTGCTTCACTTCCAGGTTGGTTATTTTTTTACTTTTTCAAGAACATCCCTCTGGTCAGTGTTTTCACTATGATAATAATTCTTTCGTATCTTGTTTCTTTTCCTCAGTTATTTTTTATTGTGGTGAATGGCACAAGATTCATCACTTTACTCATTGCAAAATATACAAACTAACAGACATTTAATGAATTCACACTGTTGTACAACCATCACCATTATCTGGTTCCAGAATATTTTCTTTACCTCAAAAGGAAACCCTGTAGCCACAGAGCAGCCACTCCCTTTTTGCCCTCCTCAGACTCTGAGAATCACTCATCTATAGCTAGTTCCACTCTCTGTGGATTTGCATGTATTGGACTTCTTACATGATGAAATCTTAGGAGACTGGGTGTGTGTGTCCGGCTTCTTTCACTTGTACAGGTTTTCACTTTGCACAATGTTTTCAAGAGTCATCCAAGTTGCGCATGTATCTATCAGTCATCATTACTTTTTATGAATACATTGTATTGTGTGACTAAACTATGTTCTATTTATCCATTTGTCCATAGATAGACCTTGGGTTGTTTACACCATTTGATTATGAGTAGTGCTACTATAAATACTTGCTTGTACAATTTTGTTTAGAAACCTACAATTTTATACCATAAAAGAATAGTACAAGTAATTACTATATAATTGCAATACTAATATTACATTTTAAAAGTAATAATTGTGTAATGTCTCATTAGTTTTCTCAACTATCATGCCATTATCATACCTAAGAAATTCATTTCTCTTTAATGTCTAATTTCCATTTTCTATTCAGTTTCCCAAGTTGCCCAGTGCTTATAGACAAGAAATTGTTGCTGAAATTAGTAAATGTTAGGTAGATAGGTGGAATAAGAAATGTGTGAATTTTATGGCCAAGCTGGAACAGGTAGTAGGTGTAGACCATAGTTGAGTTTAGACGGGGTAACAGTCTTGGCAGCAGTTAGCGTATTCTCCAGACACTACCATATGTATTCTTGGGTTCCCCCACCCAGTAGAGCCTTGGTCTGATCAGGGACCCTCAACATTATACTTTTTGTGGTAAAATAACATTTTTTTTTCTCTTCTACACCTCCATATTACATCTGACTTGAAGTAATTTTCTTTTAAATTGTTTTTTAAGATTACATTTTACCATGTTACATGGAATTATACATAATCTATATGAAATATTAAAATCTTCTTTATTAAACTTTTGTCAAAACTTTCCAATATTTGATATATTTATGTATATAGTAGGTTGTTGTTAAAGTCATGACACATTTTTGCTTGAAAAACAGGAAAAAATATGCCATGACTTTTCCGACAACCCAATATTTCTTTTAAATTACATGTGCAATTAGTTCTTGGATATTCCCCTTTCCTTAATCCCATTCTTCTTATATTTAACCATTATCCTGAATCTTATGTTTATACTGATATATGTTCATACTGTGTATGTATGTGTCTGTACGTAATACTGTTCTGTCTTTTTAAAGTTTATGAATATAGTTACTCTATACCCAACGGTGTCTTTCAAATGCATATTTTTTTAACTGAGATCCAAGGAGAGTTCACTTGTTGCATTTGGTTGTTTTGTCCCCCCCTCCTTTTTTTTTAAAGATTGATTAATGCATACAAGAACGGGGGTACAGGCCAGAGGTGTTGAGGGGGGCGGTGAGAGGATTCACCAGAGACAGAGTGGGAAAGAGAACAGATAGATTAGCTGAAATACACTGCTGAGAGGAGCAGCGGGCAAGACAGGAGAGGTCTGCTGCGCCATGTGGGTATCTCACTGGCTGGGGATCAAACTTGTGCTGCAGTGGCTGCTGATAGCTTCATAGGTTGTGTCTTAACCCCTTGCTCTTAACCCCTTTGTCCTCTTACTGATTTCTGTTCCTTTTTTTTTTTTTAATGTCTTGGTAGAAGTTGTTTTTATTCTGTATTTAGCTATGTTATGTATTTAGATTTACCAACACATTTGCTGACTTCTTGTCAGCATTATGTCAGTATTTTGTCAGCTTTTGTCAGTATTATTTTCAATATTTCTCCTTTCTTTTGAGAAATATTGGGTTGTCAGAACATGTATTTTTTTTTCAAAAAACAAAAAATATGTCATGACTTTTCTGACTACCCAATGTATCTTAATGAATATTCTTTATTTCTCTAATGCTGGACCCTGAATTCTAAAATCTCTTAGTCTTTTTGTGAAAATGTCTTTATTTTCACTTAATTCCTGATGAAAGCTTGGCTGGATGTAGGATTCTAGATTGACATTTTTCTTTCTTGGGGGTCAATTTGATCTTTGTTTATTGCCTTCTATTGTTTCTAAGGCATTTGCTGTTGGCTGATTGTCATTCGTTTGTAGGTAATTTTTGATCTCTCTTTGCTTTTAGGATCTTATTTTTATATTATGCAGGTTAATTTAGATATGTCTAAATTTAGACTTGTTTTTATTTAGCCTGCTTAAGAGTTGAGTGTGCTTACATAATGTGAAGACTCCTGTTATCAGTTCTGGAAACTATTCACTAATACTTCTTGTAATATTAACCCTGTGTTATTCTTTTGATTCTTTGTTCTTCATCTCCTATTGTGAAGTCTTCTAATTCTGTCTTTCATCTTAATTTTTACATTCATATTTGTGACACTTTTATACCTCTGGCCTGCATTCTGGGTATTTTCCTTGAATCTCCCTATGGGTCACTATATTTTTAGTTATGTTTAATCTCCTTTCTGATTTGTTCATTTAGTATTTTTCACGAATATACTTTTCTTTCATTTCATTTTTAAAACTGCCTGTTTTTTCCCCAGTATCTTCTTTCATTGTATTGGGTTGTTGGAAAAGTCATGACGCATTTTTGCGTAGAAAACATAGAAAAAAATATGTGATGACTTTTCTGACATCTCAGTAGTTCCTCTTGTTTCTTTTTTGTTAATCATTTTAATTTTTTGTTTTTCTAATATTGGTTTTCCAGATACTTTTGCTTCTGTATGCTCTGCTGATTTTATGCTGGTACAGTGCTGATTTTGCTGTCTTCGAACTTTGCTTGCTCTGCTGATTTTCATGCTTCTTACTAAAATTTTTGACTGTGATTTTTTTTAACTTCAGTAGGTCTCCTTACCCTGAAAAAGTCATGTAGTTTTGTTCTCTAAAGAGTGACCTAAGTTCCTAGGTTTTTTTCTTAGAGTAGACCAGTTAATGTCTTTTGGTTTGGGACTCCTACAACAAATATCCAGTGTGATTTTGGATTGCACAACTCTATTTAAGTTGGCTAGGTTTTAAATCCTTTCCTTTTTTCCACCCAGGACTCAAGGTAGATAGTAAGCCTCATGGTATATTTGGCAAGATTTTTATAATCTTTCAGGGCTGAGCAGCCTTTGCAGTATGTGTTCTGATCTTATGTCAGTCTCTCATATCCAGGCCCGAGTGACATTATTACAATGTAGGGATTAAATCTCCGGTCTCTGGGACCTGCCTTACTGAGTGTTCATTTCTCAGTTTGAGCTTGTCTTTGTGATCATGCTTTTCAACTTTGGTTCTGACACATGATGATTTTTATTTGTTCTTTTGGACATTCTTTTCTTAACTTAGCACCTCTAGTGTTTGTGATAGGAGTGTCTGTCTCAGCTGGGTTTGATTTGTTGTGGTAGGTTTAGTTTTGTGTTTACCTCCTAAATATCCTATTCTGTCTGTCTCCCCTTGCTTGTCTTATATTTTCAGTACTGTAGTTTAGTTTTCATCATTTCTTGCATGTAATTGTGTGCTATTTGTCTCTGATATTTTATTTATTCCATATTACATTCTTTCTGGAATGTAATTATGATTCTTTTCATCTGTTACAGTACACATCATTAGGTTCCTGTCACCTTTATGAAGAAAAAAGAAAGCTCTGTAGACTTTTTTAGTTAGCAACTTTTACCTTATATGCCAGAACAACTTTCTTATATGCCAGAACAAACATGTATCATGCCTCCCACCAATAGATGGTGCTTTTAATTGTGCAGTCATTTTAGTTTGCGATTGTCTGCTGTTTTGTGATGAAATAAGTTGTATTTGTGTTCATTTTTGAAATATTTTATACATGCCATTACTTCCATCATATTAGTAGATGTGAAAAAGCATAGGGTATGCTTTAAGTTGGCAAACTATTATGATTTAAAGGGAGACTTTATATAGTGTACACATTGGTTTCTTACACAGTAACACTTTGAACACATGCATAATTAGGGGAGGTCATTCAAAGCTAACATATTGAAAAAAGAGAAGCCTTTGGAATATCAAACTCTCTATAATCTGGTCATAACTTCATCAACCTTATTTCTTAACATGCTTCCAGTAGATATACAGTATTCTTTAGCATGCCAAACCTGTACCTTATTCTTTCAATACCTTCATGCTTCTTCACCTTCTGCACTATGGGCCAGGTGCCTTTCTGCAATCTTGCATTCTGTGCATACTTCTGTCAAATACTATAGTACTCTAGTATTAGTAGTAATTCTGTACTCATCAGTAATCTTTCTTCAACTGACTTACTGAAGGCAATCTTCATCTTTTACCTTTCTTCCTTTGCTAGTATAGTAGTGCCACATAGTTTTTCAATGATATGTGGATTAATAAATACTTAGGTTGACTGATGTCATGGATATTGGCCTGAAATTGCTAAGTGATGTAACTTTTTGACCTTGCGGTTTGTGTGGTAATTATATGTGTATTTAAACATGGAGAATGGTTATATAATTCTGGAGAATTTTAACTCATTTTTTTTGAAACTTGGTTTAGTATGAGTTATCATTCTTTATAAAAGCCTATTATACAGTAGTCCTCTTTTATCTATGGGAGGATGTGGTCTAAGATCCTAGTGGATACTTGAAACCACAGAGAATACCCAACCCTATCCTATGCTTTTTCCTATACATTCGTACATACATACATGTGATAAAGTTTAAATTAGGCACAATAAGAGATTAACAATAACTAGTTATGAAATAGAACATTATAACTGTGCTGTAATATAAGTTATATGAATGTGTTCTCTCTTAAAATACCTTACTGCACATACTATTTTCTCACTGCAGTTGACTATGGCTAACTGAAACCTGGAAACAAAACTACTGATGGGACTAGGGAAGGGGGAGGATTATTGTACTGGATATTCTCCTATTACTTTCCTGTCTATTACTTTACACTTAGCATTGTATATTATTGTCTTTTCCTATTAGTATTCAGTCTCTTTCTTCTGTTGAAATTTCTTTTTAGAATTTCAAGGGACCCCTGCATATTAGAATATACAGTCACAATTAAAGAGTAATTTTCCATTATTTTAGATACACCTAAGCAACATAACCAAGAAAACGATTGCAGAAGAGTCAGTGATACAGTGGAAACTGTACATGATCTAGTCAACAGGTAAAACAGATTTGATTTTCATATTGATTTCTTTCCTCTCATTAATTTTAGGCCTGTCTTCAGTCACCTTCTAAGCTTCTCTACTATTTCTAAGTTTCTCTACTATGCAACAGTTCATGATTTTCTTTTTTTGATTTTTTTTTTTTTACTGTGCATCCGCATTTCCAGAAATGAGTCCGCATTTTTGATGCATGAGCATTTTATTTTCATTTCTATTCTTTCTTTAAGTGTTGGGATTCATGGGGATTATCTAATTTTTTGAAGTAAAAAACATGTATGGAAATTATCTAATGTGAATGTGAGAATTTTTGCTTTTTTGTGTCTGTGAACTTGAAACCTTTTGTGGCGACTGACTCAGTCCTTAAGAGTTCAGGGGTTTTTGAGATCATTTAGTCTGATAATGTTTGGCTATATTCTAGTACCATGAATGAACTTAATTTAGTTTGTGACTTGTCCAACTCCCCACTTCATCCTGTGTAGCTTCCTCTTATCTTGAGCTATCCCTCTTGTATATTCTTATATTTTGTTTGATAAAAAGAGTTCCATCCATGCTATAAAAAAATTTGGAAGATCTATTCAGTCTAACTCTGAAATTTCACATGTGAAGAAAAGAACCTACTTAGAATATTGGGACTTCATTTATTTTCTGTATTGAGTGTTTTCTCTATTATCCTATTTTGGCTTTTGAAAACTGATGACAGATTATGTAAGCAAAAACCTTTAATATATGCAGTCCACCTAGGGAGTTTATTTGTTCTTTATTGAAATTAAGTACTATTAAGTAGTAGTCAACCATAGACACAATGAACAATTTGATAAAACAAAATACAGGTAAAGAGTTTAGTTACTGGGATGTGGATATAAACTTGTAACTCAGAATTCTCTATTGTAAAGAGTATTTTGTAATAAAATGTTTCACTATTAGTGTGTAATACATATGGACTACTTAAATACCTTTTTTTGGGATGTCGTTCAGTTATTAAACTAAATTTTTGATTTGTAGTGGCACCATCTTATATGCCGGAGTCAATGTGGTTAATTGGGAATTCTTAATATGGTTATGATCAATGCAACTATTCCATTAAAAACATGGAGAGGGGCCCTCCCTGGTGGTGCAAGGGTTAAGTTGTAATCTATAAGTGGCCCGCAGCTACTGCAGCACGAGTTTAATTCCCGGGAGCAACCCACATGGTGCAGCAGACCTCTCCTGACTCACCCGCTGCTCCCCTCAGCGGTGTATTTCGGTCAGTCTGCCTGTTCTGTTCCCCACTCTGTCTCTGTTGAATCCTCTCACCCCCCACACCTCTGGCCTGCATGCCAGTTCTTGTATGCACACATAAATAAAAATGAATCTTTAAAAAAATATTAACAGGATAACAGCATGTAGCCAATTCACAAATGAGAGAGAGGAAGTTTTGAATATTTTTCCTTTTCTTTTTTCTGTTATAAAGCTCTACAAAATTGATTCAAATACAAAAATTTGGCGATGTTTGTAACCTCTTCCTCAAGTGACATTTAATTGTTAATTTAGTTGGTCTGTCAGTTACAAATATGTATTGCACTACCAAGTACCAGTCACCCTATTAACCTCTAGGAATAGTCTTTGAAAAGACATTGACATTGGGGCCTCCCCGGTGGCGCAGCGGTTGAGCGCTGGGTTGCGAAGCTGCCCGCGGCCTCTATGGCGCCGGTTCGATCCCCGGCTGCTCCCCGGCCACCAGAGGAGGGTCCCACATGGTGCACAGACCTCTCCTGCCGCCCGCTGCTCCCCTCAGCAGTGTACTTCGGCCCTTCTGCCTGCTCTGCTCCCCACTCTGGCTCTGGTGAATTCTCTCACCCTCCCTCGCCTCTGACTGTACCCAGTGCATGTATAAACAAAACAAACAAACAAACAAATAAATAAATAAAACATGCCTCTATTAAAAAAAAAAAGACATTGACATTGTCTTTAAGGGACTCACTATTTAGTGGTAGCATCTTAGTGACATTGGGCCATTGATTGATTGCTCACCCTACTTTAGAGGGCTCATTGATCATTTTAAATATTTTGTAAAATTAAGTTAAAAATCACAGTAGATGACTTATCTTTTCCTTTTGTTATCTAGATTATGTTCTATTGATGTAAAGTTTGAACAATTTCAATGATTTTTGAATTATGTTTGCAAGGTAGATGACAATTCCAAGAAGGATATATCTGAGACAGTTTTAAAAAGCATATTTGCTGTCATATAAAATGTTTCTAGGACAGTTGGTTTTGTATTTCTGGCTATGAACAGAAATCAAGGCACTGAAATGCTTGATGTTGAAAGTGGTTTCTAGTAATCCTATCTTTCTTGTTACCTAAAGGAGAAAAGCTTTTGCCATTGAGCAGAATAATCAACTATTGAATTTGAAAACTTTCAAGGTGAAGATAAACAGTTAAAGTTATCATTGTTGATGGCTTTAAACATTTAACAGCTTATTTTGTAATTAGTATGAAAGGATGCATAAGTTTTTTATGTTACTAAGGTGCAGTAGAATCTTAGAGGTTAAGAAATACTATACATAGAATGCAGCAAACTGAAAGTGAATAATCTTACGACTTTAAGTAACTTGTTCGCTGTTAGAACAAAATTCAGCATAAGAGGAATTAATTCTGGCCATAAAATAACAAAAGTATATTAGAAGGTTAAGTGCTACAATAAATCTCTGCATTGTGGAGACTGAGGGCATTGTAATAATGCAATTCTAGCAAATTGAAATTTTTACCTCATGCTCAAGTGTTTGAGTATTCCTCAAGTCATATCATCCTTGTAAAAAGTGCTGTTGACTTAAAATATGTAACAGGCAAAGAAAATATTTATTTGGGAGGTTGATACACAAATTGGGCTGAAGTATTGCTCTAATTGTCACTCCACCTCCCTAGAATAAACTGCCTTTTGATGACCGGGACGAATTGAGAGAAATCGTAACGGACAGATACGGGGCAGACATATTCTTTAGAGTTTTCAGATATGTCAAGTGAGGGAATTATTTCCTGCCTATAACTTGGCTTTGTTATCTTTTTTCCTTTTAGCCCTGCTTCTTTTTTATTGCAGCCGACTTCATTAGATGGAAACAGTGTTACACTACTTGAAAAGGTATATTTTAAAACAATATTTTATTAATTCTGACCATACTAACTTATGATAAAATATTGTTTACTTTTGTTGATATCCTAATGTAATTATATTGAATTTTTGTTTTCATATTTCCCAGTATTTGCATATTCTGTGCCATTTCTAGTTACATATTTTGTATTGTTTCTAAATGGGAATAGTGGATTTATTTAATTTTCACTTTTTTATAGTATTGACTTTTATAGGTTCTTGATAACTTAGGAACCTCTAATGAAAACCAGCCACAGTTACTAACATACATGAAACGTTATATATCTGTCTTCTTCAGGACATGGAGATGAGAACTCCTAGAGAGAAAAGGGAAACAATTTCTAAAAAAACACAAAAATTTGAAGTTAATGACTCTGCTTCATCAAATATCACCCAGAATATGGATAGCAGTGTATTTGTAGAGCCTCTGCCAGCTAACAAAAGTGATCCTTTCGAAAAAGAGCAAGATCATCTGGTAGAAGAGGTAAGAAAAGATTATAAAGAGTATATTAAAATATATTATTTTCTCAATGATGTTAGCAATTTCAGTGAAGTACAGTAACTGGGAGTGATTTGGGAAGGAGGTCAAAGATAATAAAATAATAAAAATCATGGCTAATGCAAAATCATGGTCTTCCCGGGCCTCCCTGGTGGTGCAAGGGGTTAATATTGCAACCTATGAAGCTAGCTGAAGTATGAGTTCAATCCCCGGCCAGGGAGCTAGCCACATGGTGCAGCAGACCTCTCCTGATTCACCCGCTGCTCCTCTCAGCAGTGTATTTCAGTCGATCTGCCTATTCTGCTCCCCACTTTGTCTCTGGTGAATCCTCTCTCCTCCCCACACTTCTGGTCTGTACCCCAGTTCTTGTATGCATAAATAAATAAAAAAAATCGTGGTCTTCCCAAAATGTAGCAATTAATATGAAATTTTTTAGTTACGATTACACATGTATGATTAGAACCCATGTCCCATTCTATAAATGTCATCTTGAAGTATGAAAACAGTACATAGATTTTTGGAATTAACCAATATGTAAATTGTTGGATAAAACATACCCAATGATTAGACTTAAAGACTATTAAAATACTCTTGTCTGTTGCTTAGCTGAGCTTCTCTTTTTTTAAAATGTTAGAACAAAGGTTATGTAAGATAAGATACCAGAATGAAGCTTTTGTTCTTTTGCTTTCAAAAGTGATTAAATGCATTATTATTCATCATCTTGGGTTTTCTCACCACCTTTGTTTCTTCTTTTTTTTTTTTTTTTAAGATTTATTTATTTATGTGTGCAAGAGCTGGGGTACAGGCCAGAGATGCTGGGGATGAGAGGATCCACCAGAGACAGAGTGGGGAACAGAATAGGCAGACTGACTGAAATACACTGCTGAGGGGAGCAACGGGCGAGACAGGAGAGGTCTGCCTCACCATATGGGTAGCTCCCTGACTGGCTGGGGATCGAACTTGTGCTCCAGAGGCTGCGGATTGCTTCATAGTGTGGTGCTTAACCCCTGCTCCACCAGGGAGGCCCCAGCTACCTGTTTCTTAATGCTATTCTTTTTTTTCACTGGCAAGTGACTGCATATTATGAACTGACTGCTTCATATTATGGAATTCAGTTTACATAAATTAAATACTCAATTCTCTAATAATTTTAATTGCATGTTTTCCTTGACTATAAAGTTCTGAAGCTCAATGTTGTGGTATGTAGCCATTTAAGTCACTGTGCAGTCAGAACTACTTGTAAATTTTCCCAAATAAAGATTCTTACCTTTTTTCTTTTTTATAAAAAAGTGTTCATTTAAGATAATAAGAAAGGAGGAAACAGTTTTGTGTTTGATTTCACCCTGTAGGATTTTGCCTAAATAGTCTTCAGATAATATCTAGGAATTGCATTGTTGAACTTATTTTTGTATAGATATCTGCAATGGGAAAGCCTGCTGACTGTGAAATGCTTGTGTCAGGGCTTTTGTTGTATTCTACCAGTGGACTTAGTAATTTTTGCTTTACTTTTTCTTTTCTGTTTTAGGTTGCCAGGGCAGTTTTATCTGATTCACCACAGCTCTCTGAAGGAAAAGAAGTAAAATTAGAGGACCTAATTGACTCTCTAGTTTCTAACCCATTCTTAACAAGGAAACAAATTCCCCGAACACCAGAAAAATTGAGTAAGTCAATAATGGTTTTTATTAGTATTTTCTTCCTTCAGCATTGCCATTATTAGAACCATGATCTAACAAATCTTCTGGAAACTCATTTTAAAACTTTTTTCTGTACCTTTCAGTTTAGTGGCTGTGGCTCTTCATTTATCCTGCTGTAAGGGACTTTTATTGAAGTATTAGTATGGGCACTCTCATTTATATATAGTCCTTCAGCAGTATTATTTTGCTTTGGTACTCTATAATTTCACTTTTATTTTAGTTGATCTTTTTCTTTTTTAAAGATTTTATTTATTTATACAAGAGCTGGGGTACAGGCCATAGGCACAGGAGGGTAAGAGGATTCACCAGAGACAGCAGGGAGTAGAACAGGCAGAACGCCTGAAAACACTGCTGAGGGGAGCAGCGGGTGAGGCAGGAGAGGTCTGCCGTGCCATGTGGGTATCTCCCTGGTCAGCCAGGAATTGAACATGCGCTGCAGAGGCTGTGGATAGCTTCACAACATGGCACTCAACCTGCTGTGCCACCGGGGAGGCTCTGTTTTAGTTGATCTTTTTCCCGGAAAAGTTTTTTTAAAAAGTTACTTTAAAAAAAAAATATATCTACTGTTTCCACATCTGACCTGTGATCAACATTTCTAGAGTGTAGAGGCTATCTATTCTCCTGGTCAACAATCAACAGCATCCGTCAAAAATTTCTCCCAAGCTAGTCAAATTGCCCAATATTTTTTTCTTATATAATTTGTGTAGGTAAAGTTCTAAATTGTTGTCCTTATGTGGACACATCATCCTGATTAATTAAATATAATTTCCATTTTGTTGCTAGTAAAGACGTTTAGTTAAATTGATTCAATTCAGGTTGAGCTTAGCCACGGCCTAGATCAGTGGCCAGCAAACTACAGCTTCAAACAAACCTGTCCCATGCCGTGTGTTTTTGTAAATAAAGTTGCATTGAACACAGCCTTTGTTCATTTGTTACCATGTTGTTTATGATTTCTTTCATGCTGCAGTATCAGAGTTGAGTAGTTGTTGTAGACTGGATGGCCTGCAAAGCATAAAATATTATTACCCAGCCCTTTATTGAAAAAGTTTGCTAAACACTAGATAAACAAGAAAATTTCTTTTTATTTTTTTTTCTGTTTTCCTTTTTTTTTTTTAAATTATTTATTTATGCATACAAGAACTGAGGTACAGGCCAGAGGTGCGGGGGGGTGGGGTGGTAAGAGGATTCACCAGAGACAGAATGGGGAACAGAACAGGCAGACTGACTGAAATACACTGCTGAGGGGAGCAGTGGGCGAGACAGGAGAGGTCTGCTGTGCCATGTGGGTAGCTCCTTGGCTGGCCAGGAATTGAACTTGTGCTTCAGAGGCTGTGGATAGCTTCACAGTGCTATGCTTATTAACCCCATGCACCACAGGGAAGCCTGAAAATACCTTTTTAATACTTGTAATTTGTGCTTGTGTCCATGTGTGTGATCAGCTGGAGACAGAGTTCTTTCATGTTGCTAGGTTTTGATATGTTGTAGAGCTTTGTCATCGAAGTGATATGTCTGTCATATATACTGAGTTAGTAGCTTTGTCTCTAGCACAGAAATAAAATGTTTAATTTTATTTTCTGTTTGGGCATATTGATAATTGTGTTTTTTTCCCCCCTTGATTAGTAAGTGAAATTCGGAGCTCATGGAGAAAAGCTGTTGAAATGGAAGACAACAGAAGTACAGAACCCATTCAGATGGATACTGAACACAGAGAAGTATTGCCAGAGTCCTTACCTGTATTACATAATCAAGGAGAATTTAGCTTGGCCAGTTTTCTGTCAGCAACCACTGTATCAGATTCTAATCAATCTCATTTGCCTGAAGAGAAAGTTGTTCCAGATTGTCTCAAGAGTGTGCCTCAGAGGCATATGGTAACCAGTCACATATGTGAAACAACACAAAATGAGTCAGATTTGTTAAATAAGAAAGTAATTTGTAAGCAAGATTCAGAATCTACTGCTCCACAGAAAATGCCTTTAGAAACTAGCCACGTACAAACCTTCTCCCCCGGTGTAGGAAATGAGATAGATGTAATAGGTAGCAATGAAGAGGAGTATGTTAAAATACTGGATCACTCGCAAACTTCTTATCAGGAAACTTCCATGTATAAAACTATGTTATGGAATTCTTTTCAAATACCAAGTGGAATTGATTTTGGCATATTACATGAAACTCTCCCAGAAGAACTTGATCACTTAAGTCTTAATAGCTCTACTAGTACAGAGGCCAATTTTAAACTGGAACCAAATAGTCCTATACCCAGTGGCATTTTTCCAGATGATACTGTAGGAGACAGAGAAAGAGTTTCAGAATCAGCCTTTAATTTACAGACTATTTGCAGTAGATATGAGGCTCTGAAAAAATCTCTCTCCCAAATAAAGGAAGAAATTTACCTCTCTAGTCCTGAAAGACTTGAAAGACACAAACCAGAGTTGAGCCCTACTCCTCAAAACATGCAAACAGATGATTTGCTCGACATTTTGGACACTCATAATTTGCATATCGACTATACAAAACCATCTTTACGAATGTCGCTTGGTGAAAGAAAACGATCTCTTTCACCACTAATTAAGTTTTCTCCAGTGGAGCAAAGATTAAGGCCCACAATACCAAATAGTCTTGGGGAACTTCTACCTAATTTAAAAGGTAAGATTTATTTATTTATAATAAATATAAAGAAGAATAACTTTATAATAAATATAAAGTAGAAGAAATGGGGTATAGGCTGGAGCTGTGGGGGTGAGAGGATTCACCAGAGACAGAGTGGGGAACAGAACAGGTTCTGTTTCAGTAAACAGGATTTACTGAAATACACTGCTGAGGGGAGCAGCAAGTGAGACAGGAGAGGTCTGCTGCGCCATATATAGGTTAGCTCCCTGGCCAGGGATCGAACTCAGGCGGTAGTGGTGATAGCATTTAGACTAACTTCTAGGTCACCAGGGAGGCCCTGAAAAGGTAAGATTTATTTAGACCTGTGCATATTGATTTATTGAAGTTCTCTCTTAACTACTCTTTAATAATAGCATGCAATGAGTGCTGTGTAATTTTTCTTGTAAATGGGACAAAGTATGTTCCTTATTCCTTCAGATAGGATGAATAGAGTGGACCCCATCACCTTATGGGTACTTACAGAATCTTTATGATGTGTATATAGTGTATAAATGGTATAGGACAGGGATGGGAAACAAAACCAAAAAAATTGAAACCTATGGCTTTTGTAATACAAAACTACTAAAGGTAAATTTTATCCAAATCATCTTGGCTAAAACAGTGGGAGGTTTTTCTAAAATGGTTGAGAAGCGCCATGTAAAATACTCTTTTTTGGGGCCTCCCTGGTGGCACAGGGGTTAAACACAGCGCTATCAAGCTATCACCAGCCACTGCAGCACGAGTTCTATCCCCGGCCAGCCAGGGAGCAACCCACATGGCGCAGCAGATCTCTCCTGTCTCGCCCGCTGCTCCTCTCAGCAGTGTATTTCAGTAGATCTTACTGTTCTGCTCCCCGCTCTTTCTGGTGAATCCTTTCAACCATCCGCACCTCTCGCTTACACCCCAGTTCTTGTATACATAAATAATAAATCTTAAAAAATTAAAAAAAAAATTCTTTTTTTAAAAGATCTGAGCTTTTTTTTAAAAAAAGATTTTATTTATTTATTTATTTATGCATACAGGAAGTGGAGTGCAAGCCAGAGGTGTGGGGGAGTGAGAGGATTCACCAGAGACAAAGTGGGGAGCAGAACAGGAGGAACTACTGAAATATACTGCTTAGGGGAGCAGTAGGTGAGACAGGAGAGGTCTGCTGTACCATGTGGGTCACCTCCTTGGCCAGAGATTGAACTCGTGCTGCAGTGGCTGTTGATAGCTTCGTAGTGCTGAGATTTAACCCCTTGTGCACCAGGGAGGCCCTTAAATATTCTTATAATAATATAAATACTGTAATAAGGGCCCACCCTACTCCAGATTGACCTCATCCCAACATTGGGATGACCTTATTTCCAAATAAGGTCACATTCTGAGGTCTTGGGTTAGAAATCAAACATATTTGGGGAGGGGAACTTAGTTCAACTCTTAACATAAATAATTACTGACTGTGGATGATGGATACATAATCTTTTACTTTTGTAAGTGTTTAAAAAATTTCATAAAGAGGGCCTCCCCGGTGGCACAGCAGTTAAGCGCTGAGTTGAGAAGCTGCCCGCAGCCTCTGTGGCGCCAGTTCGATCCCCGGCTGCTCCCCGGCCACTGGAGGAGGGTCCTGCATGGCGCGCAGACCTCTCCTGCCACCCGCTGCTCCCCTCAGCAGTGTACTTCGGTCTTTCTGCCTGCTCTGCTCCCCGCTCTGGCTCTGGTGAATTCTCTCACCCTCCCGCGCTTCTGACTGTACCCAGTGCTTGTATAAATAAATAAAATAAATAAATAAAGATAAATCTTTAAAAAAAAATTTCATAAAGAGCAAATAAATTGCTCTTAAAGTATGGTAGAACAGATAGAGATTTTGTGATACAGATTCATTGTATATCACTCTAACTTGCCTATGATAAGCACTGGTAAATTGAAAGTATTTTAAAAGGGACATACTAATGTTTTTGGTAGAATTCTTCAGTGAGAATTATGGTCATTTTATCATTGTTAAATATTTGCATGTGAGATTTTTACTAAGATTGAAATTTGCTACTTCTTGGAATCTGTCCTATTTAATTTTTTCCTGTGATGCTTACTTCTTATTTTCTCTTTCTAAAAATAATTTTGCAGAAGAAGAAATCCTGAATAAAAGCCTTGATGCAAAAGAATCTCCATCTGATTTGATAAAATGAAGCAGTACCCCAGTTAATTTCTGATGCATTTAAATTGAAGTAATAGCACAGGATAAAAACTGATTTATAGTTTACATACACATTGAAGTGTAACTCTTTTTGAAAGCCTAAAAATTCTTAAATGCCTTTTAGCCTCTAATGTTTCAGGTAAGGACAGTATGTTTGGGTTTTCTGTCTTTATATGGATATGGGTTTGAAATGTGAAGTATTTGGAAAGTAAACATTAAGTTGTATGAAGTTATTTTGGTTTCTTGAATAATCTGGCAAGCATTAAGTCAAAGGCAAAGTAGTAGTTTAACTTATAACTTCAGTTAATTAGCAAAAGGATGAGTATCTTAGGAGGTTAACATAGTTTGTATATACTGAACTTTTATTTTAGGGTAGTATACAACTTTTATTGTTTCTTTATGGAACATTTGATACTAATCAAAAAAAGTAAAGTAGTGCCTTAGGAAGTAGTCAAGATGACAGTTTGTTTGGGAATGTTCTTAATTCAAGTAGGTTGTACTGAGGTGATTGATGGAATAAAGTGCAGGTGATGAATGAAGACTGGGGCATAATGAATTTAGAAAAAGGAAAAAAATGGAGGATGACCAGACACTTTAGAAACAATATCAAACTAAATCCATTTCGTGGGTTGTATAAAATTTTATATTTAGTCTAATTTAGACTTTGAGAATTTAATTTAACCTTAGTTTTATATTTTAACAGAATTAAGTGTAAATTAAAACATTAATTAGTCTGTTTATTGTTTTTTTGGGGGGTGTTGGGTGGGTGTTGTTTTTGGGAAAGGAACTAATTTTTGATTGTTACTTTCCTCCTCAAAAACCATCCATTCCCTAAAAATTACACCAATTAAATTGCTTGAGAAAATGAATTGGAGTTAAATAATTTTAGTGTCACTTAGTGACATCACTGGTAGTAGGATTTGATCCTGTTTTGCTCATTATGCCACAAGACCTCCTTGAAGTAACTAAAAGACCAGGACATATAGGATATGGCTCCTGGAGGTGGTCTGCTTATTGGATCTTTTGTACCCAAGTGGGAGTCAGGTGTGAGGCTCTCCTATGTTATCCTGTCTCACTGTTCCACTGTTCATGCTCCTTGACTGATAAAAGGGCGTGATTGTTACATTCAGGGTAACACATGCCATCGTCCTGTTAGCCAGGAAGGGTACTGGGAGGGCCAAAGCACCTACAGTATCTCTTTATCTAGCCCCCGCTCTAACTATCCAAATGTCCTTGCCAAGAAACTGTCGAGGAGAGGAGAAAAGTTGAAGGTAGTGCTCTTGAAGTGGATGGGCTTAATCTTAGTTTATCTGTCTTTAAATTGTTCAGTCTCAGTTTGAAGGTCAGTCTTTATGAGAAGACAAAAGAAGAAGCACATATACTTACCTGATTTGCTGTGGAAAAGTTTCTCCTAAGGTGAATTCCTTTATTAATATAAAAAAATGAATGACTCTGCTGGTATACTGGGAAACTGTTCTCACATTTGCCTTAAGAAAACCCAGTATCTATAAACCTGAATTAGCATGTTAGGGAGGAAGGTGGGACTAAGTGCCAGCCATGCTAGACAATACATAATCATTTAATCCTTACAAGATAGTGATTAAGCTAGGGAGCTTAAGTGACTTGTCTGAAATGCAGTCAAGGATTTCTTAAAAATGTAGGTTCTTTGGGTCTAAAATGGGGATAATGAATCTGCACTTTAGAATATACTTCCTTGGTAAATCTTAGGCTCAATAAAAAGTTTGAGATTGACTGCTAGAGGATATTGATTCACATTTAACCTTGGTACCTTTAAGAAGCAGGCATACAATTGCATATATATTATTTTAGAGATGTAACTATTTGATAAGGAAACTCAAGTCTGGTAAAGTGTGAGAGACCCTTAGTTACTGAGAATCAAAAGATCAAAATGTCTTTGGACTTTATAGTTACAAAAGCCATATTGTTAAGGGAATCATACCTGTGATAGCTAGTTTGTAGCATTCTTCCCTATCCTTTCTATGCCAATGTAAATAAAAATAAATTACTTCCCCCCAAACAATTGTGATTGTAATTTATTGTCTTTGGCTTCTTCCCTATGCATATTCTGCATAGCTGCCTTTTACCTTAGGCATATTGGTCACTTCTTTAAAATGGTATTAGTGGTCATTGCTAGTTCAGATAAAGGCATATAATCTCTACATTGGTATCTCTATCGCCCCTACCCTACCATTGTGATCTCCCATTTTTTACTGAAATACTTTGGTAAGCACAGATCTTTAGAAATCTTAAGTTGCAATTCTGAAGCTGGAATATTTTACCTTTATCCCCCGGTTTATCAGAATTTTAAATGTTCTTTAGCGCTCAGACTGAAATGGGGGCAATGTGAAATGTAGCATACCACGCAAAGCCTGAGCTTGAGATAGCTCATTAGGACAAGTTGGGGCTGTGGGAAAATTCCAGGCCTAAACAATAGAGGCGGGGTTCCCATCAAAAATAAGATGTGTGTACCCTTTGAACCTGAAACATGGCATGTGGTGAAATGCTCCGCTGCTTGTAACAGCAGTTTGGCTTCTGTACCCTGATGCTGTGGTAAGTGCAGACTCACAGGTACGGTTTTTGGCTTTAAAAACCCTTATCACCCCTTGCTCGAGTCTGCTCCCTACAAGAGGGACAGTTGCTGGCCAGCTAATAAAGGCTTTTCTAAATTTGATTTAGACTTGGGTCTTTGTCTAGGGGGAGACTCTACAAGACCACTTCTACCTTGGAAGTCTTAATTTATCCTTCCCATATTCATAGGCCTATCCGTGTTCTAAAATCTCTGATTCAGCACTTAGTATTTTTCATTTATTGCTTTATCATTCTTTTCATGGATGTTATCCAGTTATACATTATACACACACACACATACCTCTGTAGAATTGTGTGAGGTTTGTTTGTCCATACATACGTACACTAAGGGCCATGGCATGGATCCATTATCTTTAGCAAATGAGGACATTTTGGGATTGTTCCGGTTTGCCTCCTATGTGATGGAATTAAAGTAATAGTAGAGGACTACTTTATTGTGTAAATGCATGTTTTCTCATTACATTCATAAAATTATACAGAATGTGCCTTACTCAGTCACTAAGATGGTGTGGAGACTTCTGTATAACTTGAAACCCTAAATAATGCCAAAATATCCTAATTGTAAATGTTAAAGGAGGACAACATCTAATGTTGCTTTACATGAAAATGTTAAGTGGAATAATGAATACTTGAGGTTAAAGAAATCATTTTAGGGGAACTTAACTGAAAACGTAAGTATATTGAAATTGTCTTTCACCATGACCTATTACATCAATTTTATTTAAAAACAGGAATTCTTGAGACCAGTATAAAAGAAAACCCTATTTTTTCTACTCTTGAGTATATTAAAATTGATGAAAATTCATTTATTTTCCTTAATGTAAAGATTGTTAAAAGTCTCTTGATAGTAAGTTGCTTGTCTTTCTGCTTTTCTCCTTATGTACTGTGAATGTCAAGTCCACATCCTAAATTTAAAGTATCTGTGAATCTTCTAATTTGTAAATAGGTTCTACGTAGTATTGCTTTGAATAAACAATATTCTATCATCTAGCTCTGGAATTTCCTATGTAATAACAAAAAGAACCATGTTCTGCAAACTATAAAATCAAAAATGTAATACTAACTTGATCAAAAGAAATTTGGGGCTTAGTGATTCAGATAAGTATTTTGTTACTGCCTTTTAAATTTTGATTACTAGTTAATAAATGTATTTCAAATTTTATAAAAAAAAATACATCAATACTTAGAGTTTTTCTATCTGGAGTCTTTGTAATTGCCAAAGGCCCTAGTAGTTAGGTTTAATAACATACCTGAATAGCTTCTTTTACCTTCTTGGGTAGTGACCCTGTGATCTGTAGTTGCTGCTATACAGAGATTCATAAATGTTAAATATAAAGCTTTGGAAATTCTAAAGCCTGTCATATGCAAAATGAGCGCTAAGAGGTGTTGATCTGAGGTCTCTTGGCTCTAAAATTCTTAAGATTTTATTTAAAACATTTTGGATATTTTCTTTGATGATAGCACATTACCATTCCAATTAGAAACCTTGGACTCCTTCCCCAGAAGTAGATCATCTAAGAATTTGGTTCATTATTATCCAGTTTCCTGACAAATAGAGATGGGAAAGAGAATGCATAAAAAACCATTCTTTGAGAGAAGTCAACTTCCTGGCCTTCAGTTTCCTGTCTGTAAAATTAGGGGATTGGTACGAAGGCATAATCTAGACCTAAAAATTTACAATTTTTATGATTAACTTTTCTGTGTGTAGAGAAGTGGTGGAATGGTTGGAGTAGGGACTCTATAATCAGATGGCCTATGATTAGCTTTATGAGCCAAGGTCATCAGTTTTCTCAGTTGCATGTGACTGACCTTGAAGATTGAGGATTAAATAAGAAAATGCACATCAAGTGCTTATGAGTACCTGGCATTTATTAAGGGCTCAAATACTTAGACTTCACATCCAGTAATTTGGGGGTGGAGGTTGGAGAAAGTGGCTTAGTAAGTGGTAATGATAGTGGATAGAGTACTGAGTATGTGCCAGTTACCATTCTAAATGCCTTCCAATTGTTTTAATCCTTTCCACAGCCCTATGAAGTAGTTATTCTTATCTGTATCTTACTAATGAGGATACAAGTACAGTGAAACTAAATGCCTTTCCCAGTTCACACAGCTAAGTAAGGGAAGGGACTAGAATGTTAGTGTCTAGCTCTAACCCATCCTCTTAACCACTCCGCAACAGTTGCTGTGAAACATCACTAAGACAATGAGGGGGTCACAAAATCAAATTTACCTGGTTAAGCTATTAACCACCTTCAAATTACTTCAAATGAGACCATATTTTAACTTGCTAACAGTAAATGTTTATTCATGATTGAAGCCAAGAATTCTATAAATGCATTTTAATACCTTGCTGATAAAATAGTAACATTCCATCTTTGCAGTCTTGTAAGGAATACAGGAAGATATTGTAAAGGCTTTGATGTGTATATCTATCATAACCAGGTAATCAGAACACACCCACCCACACACCCACACACCTACTTTAGTGTTAACACCAAACCAACTTCAGAAAGGCCATCTTTGAAGCTCTACTGTATAGCTGAGTAAATAGTGTTCAAGGTTTAAAGACTGGGGAGTAGGGAAGAGAGATGAAGTAGTAAGCTGCACACATTTCAAAGCACACGACATTATGAATTTAAAGAAAAAGGGGATGGGGAAAGGGGAAGGAAATTCAGCATTTTCACAAAGAACGTTTGGCAATATTCAGCGCATGAGGAGGCTGTGCTTGGGGCCATCCACTCGCTCCAGCTTCTCAAAGTGTTTCCTGGCATTACGAATGTTGATCAAAGTAGCTGCAGAAGGGATCGACGGATCCGACATAACCACCATCACATACGTGTTTGATGTGAAGATGTCGATGAAAGCAGCGAAGTTAGAATTTCTAACTTCCATGCTCTGGAAAGAGGCGGCCAATTTACTGCAGCTGAGCTTAAACTGCTTAATGATGTTGCTGATCTTCTCAAACCGGTGGACGTCACGCTGCTCTTTGCACTGGTAATGGGAAATCACCAAGAAAGTAGCTCTCTCGAACAGCAGAACTTCATCGGCCTCAATAATCTGGGCAAAATTCCTCAAGTTCATCTCCAGCTGCTGCACATTGGGAATCAGCTGGTAGACAATACTGGACCAGGCTTTGTAGAGCGTTTCATCCCAGATGGAGGTTCGGAAACAAGCGCACTCCAGGGGGCGAGACAGACGCCGCAGGTCTTCCTCGCGCTCTTTGAAAATCAGGTCACGCTGATCCTCCTGCACCAGATCCATTTTGTGCACCAGGCAGAAGATTTTGGCATCGGGGGAGTTCTGGAGGATGGCCTCCAGACACGACTGGTAATAATGCATGTCCTTTTCCAGCTCGCGGCTCTCCACATCGAACACATAAATCAAAACCTCCACGTTACGGAAGATGTTGTCTCGCTGGCTAGTGAAGTAGTTTTCCATGAAGGTGTCCTGACCGCCACAGTCCCACAGGTTGAGCACCAGGTTGCCCAGGAACCGGACGTGGGAGTGCTCCACATCGATAGTGGCCCCCAGGCGCCGGGTATCGCGGGCAATGTAATTCGCGAAGATAATCGACCGCATGCTGGTCTTCCCCGACCCGCTCTTCCCCATCAACAGCACCTTCTTCTTCATGGCTGTATTGGGCATCACCCGCCGGAGCCGCCGCGGACAGGGCCTCAGGGCGCGGCCTAACTGCAGCGCGGAGGGAGGGGCCGCGGTTGCGGAGGCGCCGCAGGCCGGGCCGCGCAGGGGTGCCGCCGGGAGGCCGAGGGCGCGAGCTCGGGGCTGCAAAGGCCGCCACGGGGGAGCCCGGCCTCGGAGGGGAGCGCCCGGGGGCAGCGGCTGCAGCAGCTCCGGGGACACGCTCGCCTTCCGGGGAGCAGAGCCGCCGCGCCCGCGCTGCCGCCCACTTCCGGCGGAGATCTCGCGAGAGCCGGCCCGGCCCGCCCGCCCGCGAGCTCTGGCGGGCTGCGCTGCTGGCGAAACCCGGCGGGTGCCCCCGAAAAAGAGGATGGAAGGAGGACTCGGGCTTTGGGGTTCTGGTGTCCAGCGGGACGCGTGTGGGCGGCTGGGGAGTGCTGCCACCTCGTGGCCAGCAGCAGCCTAGCACAGCACGGCTCCCCGGAAGGGAGGTGGCGTGGGGGGCTGCTGCCCGAGCAGCGGACCCCGGGAGCAGAGGGGGACCCGACCTCTCGGCCTAGGCTGCCCCCCCAGATGCTCTGGCCTTAGGGGAACAAGGGCAGGGCAAACGGAAACCGTGCGGATGAGGAAAATGGACTTGAGAATTTAAGCGACTGCCCCCTGCTTCTCAGAAGACAGCAAATCCCTACTAGGCGATATCCCGACTCTCAGAAGTTTTTCCACTTTGACACAAGTTACTTTCTCACACCAGCTTTCCTGTACTTTTTGACTTTAGAATTTATAACCAGGGGGGTCTCCCTGGTGGTGCAAGGGGTTAAGCACCGCCCTATGAAGCAGCTCGCAGCCTCTGCGGCATGAGTTTGAGCCCCTGCTGGCCAGGGGGCTACCCACACGGTGTGGCAGACCTCGCCTGTGTCACCCCTCGCCTGTGTCACCCGCTGCTCCCCTCAGCAGTGTACTTCGGTCAGCCTGCCTGTTCTGTTCCCCACTCTGTCTCTGGTGGATCCTCTCACCACACCCTACCTCTGGCCTGTACCCCTGCTCTTGTATGCATAAATAGATCTTTTTTTTTTTTTTTTAAAAAAGACTTTATAACCAGAAATCCAAAGTTCGTTGCAACAATAACATGGAAGCCACACATTAAGTCAGTCCTCACATCCCTGTGAAAGTAACCCTGTTTTCAAGGGAGTAAATCGAGTTAAGAGGAGTGAAGTGACCACCAAGTTACATGTCTGTGAAATGATAGGATGCAATTTATCTTGACTTATCTTTAAACTAGGAATTGTTTGTATTTAAGCTGTTTATATGGCATGATGATTTGATATAAATAAACAGGGAAATGATTTCTATAAGCCAGCTAATTAAAATATACTGTTTATCTTTTTCTTCTCTAAATGTCTTCTGATTCCCCATAAACCATGCGCGCGTGCGTGCGTGCATGTGTGTGTGTGTAAAGCTTCTGAACCTATTCTCTTAGCAAATTTCCATTTTTCCAGTACAGTATTAACTATGGTCATCTAGATTTCTGGATTTATTCATGCTACTTAACTGAAACAAATTGATGAGAAAATATATCATTGAGCAAATGAATATAATAAAGATTCCAGGAGAACTTCCAACCCAGGTGCAATGAACATTCCAATGCAGGCATAATCAACAAGTTTGCTTACTTACAGCAACTTCCCTTTCAAGATTCATGGTCAGGGCCTCAGCACTCTTATCTACAAGGTCAGGCAGCCGGCCAAGCTGGTCTCTCTCTCCAAGGCCCTCCCCGAGTGCCTGCGTCTTTCCCCCTTTGCCTTGCCCCCCTTGTCTGGGGACTTTGCTGCAAATGGTTGTGCCTGCTGAAAAACGATATTATCAAAGTAACAGATATGGACACGGTTGTGTATAAAAGGAAACTTGGTCTTTAAAAGGAGCCTCAGACCTTACCCGGCTACCCAGGTCTGGGATCTCACGCATGAGTAATAAAACTGCTCCTGACCTCACCGTTCCTGAAGTATCGCTTGTTCTTCCTCTGCCTGGGTAAAAGAGTATTTTACATTAATTGATTTTTCAATGTTAAAACAAACTTGTGTTCCTAGGATAAATTCATCTTGGTCCTGGCATATGATCTTATTTATATGTTCCTTATTTCAGTTTATTAATATATATATTTTTATTTTTATTTATTTATTTTTTAAGATTTATTTATTTATACAAGAACCAGGGTACAGGCCAGATGTGCAGGTGGGTGAGAGGATTTACCAGAGACAGAGTGGGGAACAGAACAGGCAGACTGACAAAATACACTGCTAAAGGGAGCAGCAGGGAAGACAGGGGAGGTCTGCTGCGCCATGTGGGACCCTCGCCAGCTGGCCGAGATCGAATCAGCACTGCAGGGGCTGTGGACAGCTTCACAGTGGTGCGCTTAACCACCTGTGCCACCAGGGGAGGCCCTATATATATTTTTAAAGATTTATTTTTATTTATTCATGTATACAAGTACTACGGTCTAGGCCAGAGGTGTGTAGGGGGGTAGGGTGGGGATAGGGTGGGGTGAGAGGATTCACCCCAGATAGAGTGGGGAGCAGAACAGGCAGATCTACTAAAATACAATGCTGAGGGGAGCAATGGGTGAGACAGGAGAGGTCTGCTGCACCATGTGGGTTAGCTCCCTGGCCAGGAATTGAACTCATGCTGCAGTGGCTGGCAATAGCTTGATAGTGCTGAGGCTTTAATCCCTGCATCACCAGAGGAGTTTAAGTTTAAGTTTGCCCAGCTTGCTAATTTTTTTCTTTCTTTTTTTTTTTTTATGGGACCCTTGCTGGCGGCTGGGGAATGAACTGGCGCTACAGAGGCTACAGGCAGCCTCGTAGCCCAGCGCTCAACCGCTGCGCCACCAGGGGAGGCCCTAATATTTTTAAAAAACTTTTATATGTATGTTCTTGAGAGATATTGCTCTGTCGTTTTCATTTGACATTTTTATCTGGCTTTGGTATAAGTAATACTGGCCTCGTTAAGCCACTTGGGAGTTGTACCTTCCTCCTCTATTTTCTTTTTTTTTTTAAAGATTTATTTATTTATGCATATAAGAATTGAGGTACAAGCCAGAGGTGTGGAGGGTGAGAGGGTTCACTAGAGACAGAGCGGGGAGCAGAACAGGCAGACTGATTGAAATACACTGCTGAGGGGAGCAGTGGGAGAGTCAGGAGAGGTCTGCTGCACCATGTGGGTAGCTCCCTGGCCAGGGATCCAACTCGTGCTGCAGTGGCTGCGGACAGCTTCATAGGTTGCGTCTTAATCCCTTGCACCACCAGGGAGGCCCCTCCTCTGTTTTCTAAGTGAGTTTATAGTTTAGTTTATTCTTTCTCAAACATTTGATAGAATTCACTTAGGTCTATTTTTTCTTCTTGACAGTTTATAGTGATTTAGGTAAAATTTTGATTATCTCCTCCCTCTATATTAAGTTCCATGAAGTCAGTGCCCCTGGCCCCAGTCATGTAGCACAATGCCTTACTCATCGCAGGGAATCAATAAATGTTTGTGGAGTAACTGAATGGTTGAATGGGGGAGATCTAATGAGTGTAATATTGGGCTACTCATCTGTAGGTGCCGGTGAAGGTTAGTAATCCCTCACAGTTGAGTATGCTTAGAAGACAATGCTTTGTTGAAGTGCTTTGTGATCAGAGGCACAACTATAGGTTTTTAACAATGTTTTATAGAAAATAGATGGTATACAGCACTGCGTAAGGTGTAGGGTGGGTTTTAAGACCACAGAATACAGATTGTGTGCTTACCTGTCATTTTAATGTAAAGTTTTGGGGACATTTTAAATAAAGATTGCTATATTAAGTAAATGATAAGTTTTTTTTTAATGTTATAGATTCTTTTTTTTTTTTTTAGATTTATTTATACAAGCACTGGGTACAGTCAGAAGCACGGGAGGGTGAGAGAATTCACCAGAGCCAGAGTGGGGAGCAGAGGAGGCAGAAGGACCGAAGTACACTGGCTGAGGGGAGCAGCGGGCGGCAGGAGAGGTCTGCGCGCCATGTGGGACCCTCCGCCGGTGGCCGGGGAGCAGCTGGGGATCGAACCGGCGCTGCGGAGGCTGTGGCAGCTTTGCAACCCAGCACTCAACCGCTGCACCACCGGGGAGGCCAGTAAATGTTAAGTTTTAAGATAAAATATGGTTGGTAATGGTCTCTAAGATCATCAGCCTTTTTCTTTGTCCTTTTTTTGGGTGGAAAAATTAGAAAAGAAAGACTGTAGTGGCAGGAGGACACGGAGCAGGTTCTCTATGACCTGAGCAGACAGGGTATAGGAGGAGTCCTGGAGCCCTCAGTGGCTTTTCAGGCTTTTATTGGGATTTACCAGGTACACAGCAGGCAGGGGTGCTGGAGGGCTGGGAGGCTGTCAGGCCTCCCAGCCCCCAGCAAATCTTCACTCTGGGTTCTCCGGCGTTCTCTCTGCTTCTTTTGTGGTTCTTCTTCTGCTCTCTTATGGTTCTCCTAGCATCCCCGCTACGCCGCCCTTATAAGCCCAGTCTTAGCTCAGGTGAATCCCATCTACACATGCCCACACCCTACTCCAGGTGCCCGCCATCAGGCATGCATTCAGGACCGCGAGGATCCATCATCAGTCCTAATGGCAGGAGGGCAGAAAAGCCTGATACTTCACTTACTCAACAAAGACCAAGATAAGTCTGATTCCAGTTCTAGCACTCATCAGCTTGAATGTGTTTACCCTAGTTTCAGTGTTCTGAATTGAAATATGGATATGACAGATTTATGTCAGTTTTAAGAGCTAGATGAGAGCTGACAGGAAAGTGTGCAGAAGTATTTTGTGTACAGGGAGTGACAGTAAATTTTTCACAGGCAAGAACAGTTTGGAATGAGGTTAGAGAGGTGTTTATATGGGTTAAGGTAGAGTTGACTGGAACTGACAAAATATGGGCAGGTTAGTGTACCAAGAGCATTAGCAGGACATACTTCTGGAATATTCATGGGTTCAAGAGAAGGCTGGTGCCAGGCACTATAGTTCCTCTGTGAGGGCCATGTGAGGTTCTCTGTCAATGAAGGTTTCCATTGGCTTCCAATGCTTCAACTCTTCCATCATGTGCTGTCTACTTTCTATTTTCCCTTCTAGAGCCCTGACTTCCTCTTCTGAAGGCCAGGAAGAGCTTCACCCTCTGCTCTTCTTAAGAATGATCAGTAAATTTTGCTCCTCTCTGGATGTACCATTTTGACTTTCCAGAGTTGGAGTTGATAAGTGTAGGGTAAAGAAAATGTCAGGCTTTTCTGCCCTTCCGCCATCAGGATAGATGATGAATCCTTGTCCTGAATGCATGCCTGATGGCGGGCACCTGGAATAGGGTGTGGGCATAGGTAGATGGGATTCAGCTGAGCTAAGACTGTGCTTTTAAGGTCGGCGTCACGGGGACGCCAGCAGCAGCAGTAGAAGCCGAAGCCGAGAAAGCAGCAGAAGAAGCCGAAAGAGTAGAAGCCGAAGCAGAAGCCGAAAGAGAAGCCGAGAAGCAGCAGAACGAACGCTAGAGAGCCCAGATAGAGTGAAGACTTGCTGGGGGGCTGGGAGGCCTGGTAGGCCTCCCAGCCAGCACCCCTGCCTGCCATATGCCTGGTGAACCCCAAATAAAAAACCTGCAAAACTACTGAAGACTCTGACTCCTCCTTTACCCGGTCTGCTTGGGATCAGAGAACATGCTAGGTGGCCAGGTCCTGCCCTTACAATAAGCTTTCACTGGAAAAGCCATAAATATTTCAGTTTTTGTGGACCAAGAGGCAAAACCAGAAATATTTTCACAAATTTCTAAACAAAATTCAAAACTTATAGGTTGAAATTTGAATTGTAAACTTCATGTATCATGAGATATTTTTAATTTTTTCCAACCACTTATAAATGTAAAAACTATTCTTAGCTTGCTGAGCATACAGAAAGGTGGCCAGCTGAATTTGATCTGCAGGCAATAGTGTGCTGATCTCTGTTCAGGAACCTAATGTGGAAGAAAATAAATCCCCTGATTTATTATTTATTCAGTTTATTATTTATTCAGAATATTAAGTGACCTGCAGCCCCCAAATCCTCAACTCACTACTTATTTATTAAGCATTAGAAAAGTGTGAAAAAGAAGAGCAAGTATAAGGATTATCAATACTTTAATTTCCCATCCAAGGGAGGCGGGGAAGGGGCGGTGTCATTGGGTTCAGTTCCAAACAGCTGACCAGGGCAGCTTCTGGTGAGCTGCATGCTGGTCAGAATCACCTGGCTCCTTATTGCAACCAGAGTCCCAGACTAGAGATTTTGATGCAGGAGGCTTTGGGGAAGAATCTCCAGCGGTTCTCAGGAAAGCTGAAGAAATATTTCACTTGGGGAAGGCTAATCAGAGGGGGCAAAACAGGCTCTGAAGCGGTGCTTCTCCCCAGGTGGTCCCTGGGCCTGCTACACCGCTCTGGAACTTGTTAGATGTGCAGATTCTCTGCCTGAATCGGTGGGGCGTGCTGCATGGGCAACGTGATTTTTCAAGCCAGGTGATCTGATGCAACTAAGACTTAAGCACCACTGGCCCTCGGCATAATTACCAGCATCTGTCTAAGTGATTGAGCCCCGCCCCCCCACCTCTCTCCGCCCCCCCCACCCCCCACCTATAAATACCCCGGGGTCGGGAAACGGCTTTGTTCTCCAGCTTGAATGCGGGGAAAGCCAGAGACGCTTATTTCCACAAGGAAGATTTGGAAATGATATATAGCACCCGCTTTCTGGACAGCAAGAGAGGCCTTTCTAGAAGCACAGGGACCATCCTTGAGCTGGGAAAATGCTACCTAATGTGGGAGTGTCAGCCTTTCCCCACAAGTGGTCACGACACTGCCTGACTTGCAAACCCTGGAGCGTTCCACAGTCATCCTGTCCTTCACCTCCAGGTTTCTCCAAGGTCCAACGGGGAATCTATGCTGGACCGGCCAGGTGAGGTGCTGGGCCAGGTGAGGTCGCTTCCTGACCTCACAAGCGACCCTTGTGACATTCCTGTCCCCCAGAGGCGCACCTCCTGTCCTCGCCACGTCACAGAGCCTAGTCCAGGCCCCGCAGGCGCTCCAGGTGCGTGGGTGCGGGTGTGCAGGAACCCGGCAGCGGCGTCAGGGGCAGCCCGCGGGCCTGGCACTGTCCACGCTCGGTGCTGCTCTCAAGCAAGGCCCGCTCAAGCAGGGGAACAGACAGCCAGACTTTGCAAACGGACCACTTAAGTTTTCTTTGGAATACATAGTCAGAACACTTGCCAAGGCCACCGCGACTTAGCGCGTCCCCAGGGAGGCGTTTGGGGCTCTCGGCGTGGTGGGCATGCTCTGCGCGGACACCCGGGCCTCCAGATGGCTCCAGTGAAGAGGAAATGCATCTGTGACCTGTGCTCCTGCGGGTAAGTTGGCCGCACCTGCTCCCAGGACGCCAGAGCCTGGGTTTTCAGACTCCAAAAGCTGTGCTGAGACCTGCCCCTGTGAGGCTTGGTCAGGCAGCATCACCGTGTTCTTGCAGCTTGTCAAGCTTTTTTACAGGCTGCAGTGTTGTCAGCTGGCGCTCGGTGAGCCCACCTTGCAGGGCCTGGTGAAGGCGGCTGCCATGACCTCGGTTTCTTTGTTCAGAGGGACAGGGATGTTGAAAATGGGTGAGGTGTCCCGGGTGCCTTTCCTGCAGCCCAGAAAGTGTCAGACAGGGATAGAAAACCCTGGGTGGTGGGTGTGGGGTGGTTACATAAACCTGAAAAGGTGTGAACCAGTACCCTAAATCATATAAACCAGCCTTACCTAAAACAAATCAAATAACCTTGGCCAGGTTGGGACAATCTTGATGTTTTTGTTAGACTTTTATTTTTTTTTAAGATTTATTTATGCGTACAGGGTACAGGCCAGAGGGGGAGGCAGTGAGAGGATTCACCAGAGACAGAGTGGGGAACAGAACAGGCAGACTGACTGAAATACACTGCTGAGGGGAGCAGCAGGTGAGTCAGGAGAGGTCTGCTGGGCCATGTGGGTAGCTTCCTGCCAGGGGTTCAAACTCGTGCTGCGGAGGCTGCGGACAGCTTCATAGGTTGCATCTTAACCCCTTGCGCCACCAGGGAGGCCCTTTGTTAGACTTTTGGAGGCTGATGGGCCAGGGAAGAGGAGTCCTTTGAATTTCTTAAATTATGTTTCTTTGGTCAGAGAAGTGCAAGCTATTGTAAACTTGTTTCCATTGGTGTACAGTTGGACAAGAATAAGGAGAAGAAAGAACTTTTACACTCTCTTGTCTTGACCAGTTATCTTTAAGGAACATGTCTAGATGAAGCTGGGTAAAGGCAGATGGTCCCAGGTGGGTTTCATCAAGTTTTGTGGCTGATTCTTCTCCTGTATCGCAAAGTCTGAGATGCTCCCCTCCACCCTTCTTCCGTGAACTGTAGGATTGCTGGGTGGGAAGCAGTGGCACATCAGCTGATGAGGAGGGCTCTAGGGTCAGCTTTCCTGGCTGTCAGGAATTTGTGGGGTCTTAGTTGGATAACCCAGCTTCTCCAGGGTGCTGGAAGGATGAAGTGCATGATGTGTGCAACTCCTGCTAGGAGACTGTGCTTAATAGGTGTCACCATCTTGAAATCTGCAAAAAAGTGCTTGCCAACTACAGTGTGCTACATGAATGTAACAACGGCACCAGTAGTGGGAAGATCTAAGGGACACTCTAAGAAAATGAGTTAAAAACTTCTATGTCTCTGGCATCAAAGGATGGTTTTCAGCCCTGGCTGCTCATTGGAGTCACCTGGGAGCTTGAAAGTGGTTTCAGTTGCACAGGCTGTAAATCACATGTTGTGGGGGCTGCGGGGTAGGGCACCAGCAGTCTTTGGGTGATTCTGAATCTTTGCCAAGATTGAGAACCGGCAACCCAGGTCACATACAAGCATGGGTCTTACTTTGAAGCTTTGTTATGTGGGATGAGAGCTGTGTTTTAGTCTGGGGTAATTTGTCTACCGAGGGAAAACCTCCAGGGCTCAAGTGCTTCTTGGGGCCTTTATAGGCCCCTCCTTGTGTCCTCCTAAAGTTTTGAATTATTCAGATAGGATTTTATTTGCATTGGGATTAAAATATAACATAGCCACCATGTTTGTACAGCATAGAATCCAATTAAGAAGGCAGGACACATAACAGGTGCAGTGTCTACAGTGAGAAGTTCCCCCCCCTGTCCCTGTGATGGGGATTCTACTTCTTGTTGCTTGTTCTCTAACTCTTCTTCCCTCACCCCTGCAAAGGGGCCATTTCTCATCAGATGCAGAGACTATCCTTGCCTCTTCTCTCTCCTCTCTTCCCCTCCACTCTGGTTTGATCCACAGATATCAGATCCTCTGCTCTTTCTTCAGTCTTATTTCCAATTTCTCAAGGGGCTTGCTGATCACATCTGGCTATCATGAACCTTCAGACGTTTTCCTTTTCTCCCACTGTCTGCCCCATTAATGGCGTCAGCAATCGTCCATTTACCCTGGATTTAAAAAATTTGAATGATCTTGTCACCCCCAGTGTGGCATTTAATCATACCCAAAATCCTCTACTCTCCTCCTCCTCTGCCATCTTCCTGTAATTGGTCTTTTTATTCCCCTTGTTCCATCTTTAGACTTCTCATTTTTTATGCTTGGAATCTGATCCTCATGTACCTTTCTGTTTTTCTCTCCCATGCTCCCCTGACATGAAACTGCCCCTTGAATGGGATTGGGCTTCCTGGGGTCCCTTGAGTGGACCTTATACACTCCCATTTCTGTTGTTTAACCTTGCTGCCTTTTCTTTAAAATGCCCATGTTCTCCCCCACCCCCCGCCCCTCGCAGCCCCTCTGGTTGCACAACCTTTTATTTATGCCGTCATATGGGCTTTAGGTGCACAGCATTGTATTATAATTTGACACCTAGGTTTTATATTACATTGTGATTGCCACCAAAAGTCTAGTGTCCATTCCACTATACAACTGTCAACCTTTAAAGGCTGTTTCAGTTGCAAATCTCCCATTAACCCAGCCCTGTAACTTCCTCTCAGAGAGGGACCCCAGTCCCTGAAATCTTGAGTCTAGCTATTTGTCTGCATGTTTTATTTGCTCTATTTTATACTCTTGGAAGGCAGAGACCATGCCTTCTGCTCAAATGTTTGCTGGATAATATTAACAAGTTCCTTTCCATATAGTGGCCAAAACATATTTTTCTAACAAATGGATTAAATTTTCTAAATTGAAGTAACATTGGTTTATAGCATAGGTTTCAGATGTACTTCACTATAATTCCACATCTGCATATGTTACACTGTGAATGGATTCTTTTGGTCAAGGTGATGATAATGTGCTGGCTTGGATTAGACACATGTGCCAATTTCATCTAGTTAATTAAAATTAAATAAGATCCCACTTCAGTCACATTGCCACATTTTGAGTATTTAATAGCTCCTCGTGTATAGTGACTTGCGTGTGGACAGACGGGGGCCAGTTTCACCGTGGTAGAAAGTTCTCTCTGGCAGTGCTGATATGTAGGCTCTCATTATTTGGAAGTCTTCATTCCCCTCACCCCTGATGAAGTTTGCTAAGAGGCAGGTTGGGATGGAATGAGGAATTTTACAGCTGTTCTCTAAACTCTAGAAGTTGATTTTTGAATTTTCCAGCCTGTGGTGATGTGGAGAAAATGGAAAATTTGGAGGAAAAGTATGTGTGACAAACCTACTAGTTGGGGAAGGGAGCCTTCAGTGGGAGAGGAAGGGTTGGAGTTTCTGGGTCACTTGCTCTCTCTGGGCTTTAGTTCCTCCATTTTCCTCCCTCTTTCCTTCCCTTTTCTATTTTTATGCCCCCCCCCCCGAATCTGTTCTCTGTATCCATGAGCTTGATATCTTTTAGATTCCCCATACATAATGAAATTTTTCTTTATATGTCTGATTTTTTGAAAAAAGATTTATTTATGCATATAAGAACTGGGGTACAGGCCAGAGGTGCGGGATGGGGGTTAGTGAGAGGATTTACCAGAGACAGAGTGGGGAACAGAACAGGCAGACTGACTGAAATACACTGCCTAGGGGAACAGCGGGTGAGTCAGGAGAGGTCTGCTGTGCCATGTGCGTAGCTCCCTGGCCGGTGATCGAACTCATGCTGCAGTGGCTGTGGTTAGCTTCATAGGTTGTATCTAAACCCCTTGCACCACCCCTTGCGCCCATGTCTGACCTTTTTACCTAATGCTCTCAAGTTCATCTATTTTTGTTGAAAATGGCAGAATTTCTTTTCAATGACTGAATAACACTGATGCATATATACATGTATATATCCATCCGTATATGTCACCTAGGTTGTTTCCATACCTTGGCTATTGTAAATAATAGCCTTGTTTGCTGCAGCAAACAAGGTGGTGCCTGTACCTTTTCAAGTTGAATTTTTTCCCCCCTTTGGATAAATACCCAGAAGTGAGATCGCTGGATTGTATGGAAGTTCTATTGTCAATGCTTTGAGGATTCTACTGTTTTCCATGCTGGCATTAATTTATATTCTAAGCAACAGTGCACAAGGGCCCCTTTTTGCCATGTCCTTGCTGATACTTGTTATTTCTAATCTTTTTGATAATATTTTAACAGATGTGATGATGATTACCCCAATAAATGTAGTCCTACAGACCCTCTAGAAAAAGACTTCAGTCAGGGTTTGGGTTAGACCAGCAAAGTTTATTTATTTATGTTATTTTTTTAACTTTTTTTTTTTTTAAAGATTTATTTATACAAGCACTGGGCACAGTCAGAAGCGCAGGAGGGTGAGAAAATTCACCAGAGCCAGAGCGGAGAGCAGAACAGGCAGACTGACAAAGTACACTGCTGAGGGGAGCAGTGGGCGGCAGGAGAGGTCTGCGCGCCATGAGGAACCCTCTTCCAGTGGCTGGGGAGCAGCCAGGGATAGAACTGGCTCTGCAGAGGCTGCGGGCAGCTTCAACCGCTGCGCCACCAGGGAGGCCCAAGCAAAGTTTATTGAGGTGTTGTACTGGGTGAGAAAAATTTCAGCCTGGCTCCATAAAGGGAGCTAAGAAGGGGCTTTTAAGGCAGGGGTCTACCAAGGTGGGGAAGTGGGGAGCAGCGCCATAGTGTGTCTGGGCTATACTGGGTCAAGCACTCTTTCATAAGTTATGTATTTCATTAGCATCTAAAGTCTCCATACACAGTGTGCATGTTAGCATGCTAATAAGACTTCAGCCCCCATCTATCAGGACTTTTCTAACTGTGCATGTGCGATCCTTGGACTTCCCTCCCTCCAGGAAATTCTGAAATAATCATTAATCAAGATACAGCATCTATCTTCTAGGAGTGGAGCCTCTGGTCAGTCTGTCCGGCAAGTTGGACAGGATGTTGAAGCAGGACCCACCAGTCTGCCATTTAGTTCACCTGTTTAAGTGGGACATTGGACAACACTTCCCCTCCAGCTCACAATTCCATTTAATTAGCCTGTCTCACTGTGGCTTTGATTTGTGTTCCCCTGATGATTAGTCATGTTGAGCATCTCATCTGTCTGTCGATCATCTGCGTCTGTGTGTATTTTTTTGAAAATGTTCAGATCCAATGAAAGGATTTCCTTTTTTGTGCTATTGAGTCATGTGGGTCTTTATATATTTTGGATGTAAACTCCTTATTGGGTAAATATAAGTATTTTCTCCCACTCAGTAAGTTTCTTTATTTTGATAATTTTTGTTGCCATAAATTCGTTGCAGTAATTTTTTAGTTTGCTATAGTCCCACTTATTTTGTTTTTGTTGGCTTTGCTTTCAGTGTCAGATCAAAAAAAAAATCTCTAAGACTGATGTTGAGATGCTTACTGTTTTCTTCTAGGAGTTTTATGGTTTCAGACCTTACATTTAATTTTAAATCCATTACTTGTTAGCTTGTGTGCATGGTTTGAGATATAGTGGTCCAGTTTCTTCCTTTTGTGTGTGACTATTTTCCCCAAATACTTTTTAAAAGAGAAAGTCCTTTCTTCATTGTATGCTATTGATTAGCTTGTTGTCAACTGACCATACTTGTGTGGTTTTTTTTTTTTGGGGTGGGGGCTCTGTTCTAACTAATTCTACCTTTCTCTCGCTCTCTGATGCTAATATCATGTTTTGATTATTGTAGTCTTAGAATACAGTTTGAAACCAGAATGTGATGCATCCAGACTTCTTCCTTCTCAATATTTCTTTGGCTATGAGCAGTATTTTGTAGCTCCTTTCATTTTTTTTAAAATTAATTTTCTAAGTTGTTCGAGGCTCTTGGGGCTGCTCGGGAGGGAGGGAAACCCACATCTCTCCTCCTCTTTCCCACTTCATCTTCCCCACAAGAGTTCGCTTGAGGGCCTCCCCGATGGCGGTGGCGCAGCGGTTGAGCGCTGGGTTGCGAAGCTGGCGAAGCTGCCCGCAGCGTCTGCGGCGCCGGTTCGATCCCCGGCTGCTCCCGGCCACCCACCGGAGGAGGGTCCCCCATGGCGCGCAGACCTCTCCTGCCGCCCGCTGCTCCCCTCAGCAGTGTCCTTCGGTCCTTCTGCCTGCTCTGCTCTCCGCTCTGGCTCTGGTGATTCTCTCACCCTCCCGTGCTTCTGACTGTACCCAGTGCATGTATAAACAAAAACAAACAAATAAATAAGCATGCCTCTATTAAAAAAAAAAAAAGAGTTCGCTTGAGCAAAAAATTCTTTAGCGTCCTTTCAACTTTAATTTTTGAGCACTTTGTTTTTGTTGGTGAGGAAACTGGGGATGCTTGGAACGTTGGAGAGCAAAGTTTCCTTCCTTTGGACTAGCTGTCAGAGGCCCTGGAAATGGGCAACTCTCTTGGAGCAAGTTCTTACTTTGGGCCACAAGATGGCAGCCTTCTCCTGACCAAGTCTCACTGCTAGTTAAGCCGGATCAGCCCTAAGGGAAACCAGTATCTTTGAAATTCTGGGGTTTCCTTTCGTTTAAGTCTTCCGAAACGCCAATAGTTTAAGAATCCAGCAGAGATCAGGGATCTAGAAGGAGGAGAACACAGATTACTAAGTGAAGGTGTTTCAAAGATCTAAATCTGAAGTTTGCAACCACTCATTAAACTTTTTTTTTTTTAATGGAGGTATAGCAGTTTCTTTCTTTTTCTTTTTTCTTTTTTTTTTTTTTTAATATTTATTCATTTATACAAGCACTGGGTACAAGCACGGGATGGTGAGAGAATTCACCAGAGCCAGAGAGGAGAACAGAACAGGCAGACTGACGAAGTACACTGCTGAGGGGAGCAGCGGGTGGCAGGAGAGGTTTGCGTGCCATATGGGACCCTCGCCTGGTGGCCGGGGATCGAATCGGCGCTGCAGAGGCTGCTGGCAGCTTCACAGAGCGCCACTGGGGAGGCCCCACTCATTAAACTTCTTAATGAGCTTTGCTGGCTTAAAAAAAACAACACAGAAATAAAAAAAACTAGACATATTTTAGTGTATCAAACTCAAGGCTCCTCACAATACTCCACTTGACAGTCAAAATCTGGCTTTGAAATAACTACCTTAAAATGTAGCCCTGCCAAATATTCATGAGTTATAGAAATACAGTAAAGTGAATTTAATTAAAAATTAAGCTATGAACAAGAGACACTTTTTGGGGGATAGGGGGCGGGAGGGGAGGGATTGGGGTCAGAATGGGGGGTTTGCAATTGTATGGGGGAATATAAAAATAAAATTTATTATTTAAAAAAAATTAAGCTATCCTTTCGCCTTACTATCTTGACAACGGAGCCACATTGGAGAACTGGAGTGATACTATTTTGTATTTGCGAGATAATACTTGCAATTATATCTGACTATCCCCAGCATTTTCTGTTACTGAAAAATGTCACCCTTCAGGATTTAACATCACCACACCTTATATTCTGTAGAATTTTGAAAAATTTAGAAGTACTTTCTCATACATTATCTTGCTGGGTATCTCCCAATATGGGAAACATTCTTGATTTGGAAGTTTGGTCCTTGATCTCAGCCTCTGTTTCTCCTGGGGGTGTTTTCTGTTTGCTGAACTCTCCTTGTTCCAAATTACTAAATTTGAAACTGGGGATGCAAGTAGATAAAGTAAGATGTTAAGCATCTTTTTAAAGCTGAAAGTGCATTAGTGGTCTAGTTCTTTTATTTACATATAAGGAAATCAAAGCATTGAGATTAAATTTAATATACAGGAGCACATTTTGTTAAATGTTAAGCACAAGTTAGAGCATTCAATTAAATTTTATTCCTCTATATCACACACTGTGGTAGATGTTAAATTCAGTCTATTTGTCTATTTTCAAGACACACTGGATCATTTTTGACTACTGATTATAATATAAAGGTTCCTGTCCAATTGAGAAATATTATCTGATGTAAAAAAGAAAAGGATATAATTCTAAAAGCCTTTTAGTAAAGTAATATAAATAGCAAATCTCTCTCCTGAGATGAAAATGTAGTAACACTACTTTTTCTGAAATTTTTGTAAGAAAATTGTGGTTAATCAAGGGATTGATACTGCTTTTATGTGTGATTATTTTATGGCCTGCAGTGCACTATTTTAAAGACTTTGCACAATCTTGCAGGAAATTCCAGGACTGGGTAATGTATCATGAAATATTTATGTAGCATTGGTAGTACGCACAGCATTTTATAAAAAAGGTAGTCCCACAGAGGACTTGCAAATTGCTGAAAAGGATGTGGATTTGGCCCTTTCACAGAGCTCAGGGAGGAAGGTGATCTGAGGGGCAGTCATGTATCTGCAACTTAAATCAGTTATGTTAACCAGGGAGGAACTTGTTATTTTAATTTTGGAAAATATTTTCTTCACATCGATGGAAATTTCCTTAACCTTAGATTTTATTTTCTTAGAGTCTCTGTTACAAATTAAGAGGAAAGAAAAAAATCGAGGAATTGGTTTGCTATTACATGTTTTAAGAAGAATTCTTGTTTTTAATTTAAATAAAATTGACTTCATAAATTCTGATTAAGAAAAAAGACAAAGAATGGCTTTAATAGATGCTTGGTGGTGACTTTTTATCGTCAGCAGAATCCAGATAGAAAATTCAAGGGGAAAAAAAAAAATCTTTCACTTTGACATTGAATTATTTTTATGGTAGAATTTCCGCACTTTTCATATTTTATTAGGAACGATGGCATTTTTGTGATACAGAATTAATGTTTAATTTTCTGTTCCTATGTACCTCTCATTTATAAAATAAGTATGTCTATGTATAATTAGTCAAATTTCACATATTATGAAATTATACAGATTAGTAATCATTCAAGTTATGGCAGAAAAAACTCAGTCTGATAGGCTTCAAATTGATCAGTTTAGTGTCCCCCTGCTGTAATTCCATATGGTTGCTGCTGTTTTAAACTCCAATCTGGAGACATTGACAGTAAAGTATATATTATTATTTTTATTGAGGGAACATTGCTTTACAACCCTGTCTATTGCTTGAAGGGATTGCACCACCTGCTTTAGAGTCTGTTATCACACCATACCCTGCACAGAATGAACTCCAGGGTGTGTGTCATTTATTTGGGAAAGTGGCATGTCTGATGGGGAGGAACACAGCTAAGCTTCAAATGAATGAGACTAGTTAAATAATTGATGTGGGACATCAGAAGTGGCAGACATCACTTTGGAAGGGGAGATGATTTGTATGGGGTGTCAGGAAATTGAGAGGCAGAATCAGAAGAATCAGGTTCAAATCCTGACTTTACTGCTTTTTAACTTTTTAACACTTGCTTTGGTGCAAGTGATTTAATCTTTCTGTGAAATAGGGATAATCCAATACTTACTGCCAGGATGCAGTGAGGATGTGGTGGGAAGGGAGCACAGGCTTTGTGTTGCGCTCCAAGGAAAAGGCTGTGTGACTGGTAGTGTCTACACCAGCTGCAGAGGCGTGGAGCTGATGGAGACAGGGCGGCATCTCATCAAGGGAGAGTAGAGCCTGAGAGGGAGATTGTGGCACAAGTTCCATGAAAGCAAATTGCGTGGGGCCCTTAAATGCCTCACAGATAGCAAAAGGTTGTTGATCCCAATAATACGGACAAAAGAGTCTTCTCCCCAAAAGTTCTCAAAAGAACAGCATTTCTTTTTTCTGTTGCTATAACTACAAAATTGGTCTCTGAAATAGGCCAACTTTAAGTCTGTTACTCACTTAGATCTTCTGAATGGATTTGTAGTTCCTGAATATTTCTTTAAAGGTATCTCACCTCCACTGTATTCTTTTTTTTTTTTTTAAAGATTTATTTATACAAGAACTGGGGTACAGGTCAGATGTGCGGGAGGGTGAGAGGATTCACCAGAGACAGAGTGGGGAGCAGAATAGGCAGACGACTGAAAACACTGCTGAGGGGAGCAGCGGGCGAGACAGGAAAGGTCTGCCGCGCCATGTGGACATCTCCTCAGCTGGTCCAGATTGAACCCGTGCTGCAGAGGCTGCGGACAGCTTCACAGCGTTGCGCTCAACCGTCTGCACCACCATGGAGGCCCACACGTCCTTTCCATTCTTGACATTTGTTTTTTCTTCAACAAATAACTCCCTGATTATTTTATGAGAAGTAGAGGATGGAGTTAGAGCACAGATCCTGGAGCCAGACCATGTGGGTTCAGAGTTCCAGCTTTTCCCCTTATCAGTGTATCTCATTGATCCATTTTACAGTAGAGTTTTTGCTTCTGTGACTCAGTGTCCTCATCTGTAAAATGGAGTAAGTCACAGAGCCTGCCTCCCAGGATTGATGAGAGGATTACATCAGTGCTTTCAGTAAACAGAATAATGTCTACCTTATATAGCAGGACAAGTATTATTAAATAAATGGCAATAAAGATGTTGGTCTGTGTGCTGGGCAGGGAGGCCCTACGAGGTGTGGATAGGATTCCTGTGCCCATGGAGGCCCAGCACTCCAGGGAGTGTGTTGACATTGTTCATAAACTTGTAGCAGAGGATGAAAAACTCTCTGCAGGGAATTACAAGTGAATGAAGTGCTGAAGGGATATGATTACACCTGGAGAACAGGGAGGGTCTGAAAAATGTCATCTGCTCTTCACACGAGCAGGAGGTGCTGGCCCTCTAAGAACCCCTGCACTTGAGTCCAGCATTGATTCTACAAGGTCACAATGACATTGGCAAACATTTGGATTCTGTTGAGAACGTTCTAAGTCTTAAGAACAATGATCCAGAGATCCGAGGCATCCCAGCTGCAGAGTGTGCTCTGCCAGTCTGTTCTATCATTTTCTGTACATACTCTCTCAAAATGTCTTTAAAGCATCTATTTCTCTAGAAGCAAAGGGCAATGTTTCTAAATGGCTGTAAAGCCCACCACTTAGCCAAATGTGTCCATGTTTTCAATAGTTTGGATATCCAGAATATCCAAAGTTGCTCATTTTGACATTAACAAATTGAATTTGTACCATAAGGAAGTTAAATTTTGCTGGTGTTGGTAAGTTACTATTTCATTTCAGAAACATTGTCCTTTATATGATCATTTAAAAAAATTAGTACTTTTCACTTTAACTATCTATTTTCACTCTCAAGGACAATGCATTTCAACTCTGTTCTCAAGTAAAGGAAAATCTACATATCTGTGAACATGAGCTCAAAATGAAAAGCAAATAATTTATTGAATACATTGTTCTTCTAGCGAGTTTCAATTGGATAATGTCAGGGAAAGAGCGTGGGATAGTGAGCTAGATTGTCTATACCTGGTTTGGATTAATTATAAACTTTGTGCATTTATTCAAGTCTGTCAAGATCTTTGAACTTTTAAATATCAGTGATCGATACCTTTTTTTGACAATAGCCTTCTAACAAGGTTGTATCCTGTAATTTTGATTTGTATTTTCCTGATAAGTAGTGACATTGAATAATTTTTCATATACCTTTTTAATCAGGTGCCTTTTTTCCCCTTGTTGTTGAGTTATAGGAGTTCCTCATTTTGGAGATGAACTCCTTACAAAATACATGCAAATATGTTTGCAAATATTTTCTCCCATTCTTTTAGTTGTCTTTTCACACTCTTAGTGGAAATGCAAAATCATTCAGCCGCTATGGTGGATCCTCAAAAAATTAAAAACAAGAACAATATGATCCAGCAATCCTGCTTCTGGTGATGTACCTGAAAGGATTGATATCAGGGTCTCAAAGAAATAATAGCACTCATGTTCACTGAAGCAATATTCAAAATAGCCAGAGATGGATGAATTAATGAAGAAAATGTGGTGTATTCCTACAATGGAATATTTTTTTTGTTTTTAAAAAAGGAAATTCTGGGCCTCTCTGGTGGCGCAGGTGGTTGAGCGTGGGGCTGTGAAGCTGTCTGCAGCCTCTGCAGCCTAAGTTCTATCCGGACCAGCTGGGGAGATGCCCACATGGCGTGGCAGACCTCTCCAGTCTCGCCTACTGCTCCCCTCTGCAGTGTTTTGGTCAGTCTGCCTGTTGTGTTCCCCACTCTGTCTCTGGTGAACCCTCTCACTTTCCCACATCTTTCACAGATATGTACATCTGGCCCGTACCCCGATTCTTATATGCATGAATAAATAAATCTTTAAAAAAATAGGAAATTCTGCAATATGTGATGCTTGGATGAACCTTGAGAACATTGCTAAACCAATGACAGAAAGACAAATTCTACATCACTCTACTTATGAGCTATCTAAAGTAGCCCAATTCATAGAGCGAGATGATGGTTGTCAGGGGCTGGAGGAAGCAGGAAATTGGGAGCTGTTACACACAAGGCATCAAGTTTCAGTTGTACAAGATGAGTAAGTTCTAGAGATCATTTGTACCATTACTCAGTACTACTGTATCATGCACTGAAAAATTAAGGAGGGTAAATCTCTTGTTCCATGTTGTTACCACAGTAAAATAACTAAACAAAAATCAGTGATCACCAGGAGAGGTAACTCCTGTTCTCTATAGTCCAGAGAATTTTAGGTCCAGAGAATTTCCAACTCGGGGCTCTGAAGAAGTTATCGGCAGAGGTGTTCTGGAGCAACTATTGGTGAGTGGAGAGAAGTAAGGGAAAAGTTGGGATGGAGATGGACAGAGCTGAATATTGACAGATGCTTTCCAAACATTACTGAATGGCTAGTTAGAATGATTGTCTTCCTCTGGCCCCCGGACTCTCAGAGGCATGCCTGCTCCAGCTTCCTCTCAGCACTCTGATTTCCTCTGCACTTTGGCCACCTGTGGCTGCCCCAGCTATGGCTTTACACCACTTCTCAGTTCAGGTAACCAAGGAGACTAGAGTTCAGTGCACTATTTCCCCAGCAACGAGAAGAGGTCAGGATTCAACCAGCCTATGACGAGGTTCCCTTGGCATCCAGGGTCCTTCTTCATTGTCCAGTCAGCTGAATTCTTGGGAGGCATGGGGTGACTTGATACAACCTGGGAAGCTGGTGTTTTGTTTTTTTTTTTGTGTGTGTGTAATGGGGTTACAGGTAGGGAAAAAATGATTAGAAGAAGATATGATTGGTTTCTTGAGGACTCTTGCCAAGATATCCTTGTAGATAAAGTTAGTGAAAGATGGATTGTATGATAGTTTAATTAGGTAGATTCCCAGCTCATTGAACAAGAGGCCCATTGAGCATCGATTGATGGCTTTTTACGGACTTGGAATAGCACCACTAGCATCTTGCCATGAGGCTTCATTAACTTTTTCTTGTTCAACGTTGTTATCAAAACTTGGATGAAGATGTAGAAGTCATTCTTATCAAAAGTACTGAAAACACGAAGTGTGAAGAGTAGATTAAGTGTGATAGATGATAGAATCAAGATTCAAAATTATTTTGACAGTGTGGAGCACTGGGCCAAAACTGAGTTGAAACATAACAAGAGTAAACATGAAGTTCTACATTGGGATGAAAAATCAATTATATGTATTCATACTGGGAGCGGTTTGTCTTGGCCATAGTTTGTATAAAGGTTTTTGGATATTACTTAACCGCAAGTTTAATATGATTTGACGGCATGATGTGGCTGCTAGGAAGTGTAAACTTAGTTTCAGGCTGAATGGAATTGGGGTGTCCAGGTCAGCACAGGTTAATTACTGGACTACGGCTTGGTCACACCGCAACAGAAAACTGCTTTTCCTTTTGGAAATTTTATATTTTCAAGTATACCAACAAGCAAGCAGGATAGGGAATGCATTCTGGAAGTGAGAAAATTTGATCTGGACAAGATGACTTGTCAACTAGTATTGGAAAGACCAGTTGGTGCAGAAGGGGGCCTGTACTTGTTCTAGGTTGCTCAGAGGGTAGAACTAAGACCACTGAGTGGTTGTTCCATGGAAACTGATTTGGGGTCAGTACAAATAAAATTAGTTTAGAATCGTAGGGCCTTGGGGCAGACCGCCTCTGGTCCTTGAGCTGGGTATGTGCCTGCTGGGATGCTGTGGAAAGGATTCCTGCATTGGACAGGAGGTTTGACAGAGTGATCTCTAGGGACCTTTTCAACACTGAAAACCCAGATTTCTGGGAAGGGAGAAGAGCATTTATTTTAATATGATGATTGAACTTGAAAGACTACTACAGAGCAAAGAACTATGGGTGCATATGATAGGAAGAGTAAACCGAGATCCATATGTGCCTGGAAAACCAAGGAAGTTAAGAGGATTCTTAAAACATTTCTATTTAACGCATAAAGCACATGTGCAGACTTCACCCTTCTGTCTCTCTCCACTGATTCTGCAGAACCTGCTTTTCAATTGGTGCTGCTGCTTTTCTGGAAGCCCTTTGACACCTTTCATGTAATGTGTAAGAAGCATCATCTGTTGCTTCTACAACTTTGCCTGTGTATGTCTACATGTAGCAAGTAATATTTAGGAGGCTTTCTGTGTTAGCCTGAGACTTGCCACCAAGGGAGGCAGGTTTTTGTGGGAAATGTATTTCAAGTTTTCAACAACCAGTGTCTGGACTTTTGAAATTGTTCCACTGCAGAGCTGCAGTGATCCACACTTCTCTGTTGTGACTCCCCACTTCCCATCACATTAGAGCATTTCTTAAACTGGGCTCCAGCCTTGGAATGCCCTTCATGGTCCTTGCTGCCGATCATCATGAGTTTCTGAAATGGTGACAACCTCCATGAATCAGGCCTTCACATTTCTCTTCCCACTGCTCTGTCTAGAAACAAATTTTTATAAGGGACTTTCTGCCCCAAAAGGAATCTGAAGAATCTTAAATGACTTCATGCAATACAATAAGAAAGGGAAACACGAGTCGCCCCTGTCTCCTACTCCAGTAGTGTAGTCCCTGCTCTGAACCCCTGTGGTGTGTGGCGTGAGGGTTTCTGTCTTGTCATTCTTAGCTTCTCCAGCTTCTCGTCCCTGTGTAAGAAGGAACTAGATGCCAATATTTTAAAAGCATGATTCTAGTACTAATGAAAGCTCCTGGAATGTTATATTATTATCATCTTTTAAAAAGATTTATTTATGCATACAAGAGCTATGGTACAGGCCAGAGGTGTGGGGGGTGAGAGGATTCATCAGAGACAGAGTGGGGAACAGAACAGGCAGATTGACTGAAGTACACTGCTGAGAGGAGCAGCGGGCGAGTCAGGAGAGGTCTGCTACTCCATGTGGGTTGCTCCCTGGCTGGCCGGGGATTGAACTCGTGCTGCAGAGGCTGCTGATTGCTTGATGGTGCGGTGCTTAACCTCTTGCACCACCAGGGAGGGCCCTGGAATGTTATATTATTCAGAGTTCTTGGTTGCAACGACTGGAAGGGCCACTGGCTGGCTCAAGCAGGTTTAAACTAACAAAAAGCTAGAGGGACAGTCAGAGTTACCAAGAAGGTGGGTGAACCGAGGATGAAGATGGGAAGGTATACGGGAGGCCAAGAGGCCAGAATCACAGCCCACCTCACCCTCCAGAGACAGTCCAGGGAGGAGGCTGCGTATGCCCCTCAGGACGCAGTGCACTGCAGCTGCAACTCCTGCGCTGGATGTAGACCTGGCCTTGCCCATGTCTTTGCCTGTGCAGTGAGTTCTTCACTGTCAATGCTTCATTTTATTCTACATTAAAATTCCCAGCGGGAGCTTCTGATTGGCCAGGCCTGAGCCATGTTCTCAGGTCTCACTGAAGAATTAGGGGTCGGGATGCATGTCCTTTTGCTTTCCCTAAGTGGGCAAATCTTCTAAGATTTACATGACAGGGAATTCCTCAAAGGGTGGGCTTCAGATGTTAGGCTGCTGAAAATTTAAAAAAAAGGCTAATTAAAAATTGTGTTTAAATTTCAGTATGTGTGAAAACAAAAGCCTCAACATAGGTTAAAGCAGGCTTTCTCAACTGTCTTGTGTATTACAGGACATTTGGAACATTTTTTACCTCTACCCACTAGATGCCAGTGTCACCCACCCAGTCCTGACAATCAAAAATGTTTCCAGATGTTGCCAAATGTACCTTTGTGGAGGGTGAAGGGGGTAAATTTGCTTCCAGTTGAGAATGGCAGGACTAGAGACATTCTCAAACCATGTATTAATACAATGATTTGATGGCCTTGCAACTGGGGCTTTCTCATAGCCTTGGATCTTCTCCCATTCTCAAGAGACACAAAGCTTTCCCCACCTCGGTGCTCTTCCCCTCATGTGAAGGTCAGAAACTCCAGTGTTCTCAGCCTTACCTGTACTTAAGAATCATCGGAGAGCTATTAGAAAAATGCACATTCCTCTGCCACGCTGTCCCCATTTATTTTGACTGTCTCTGAGGTCCAGGAATCTGCAGGTGTTTGGATATTACTTAACCGCAAGTTTAATATGATTTGATGTCATGATGTGGTGATTCTGACATGGGTGCACTGTGGACCACACTTAAACCTGTGACTAACTTGACTAGTTTCAATCTCAAAATCAAAGACTTGTGCTTTTTTTTTTTTAAGGAGAAGAGACATAGTTTTAAGGCTTTCAAATCTTTCCAGTTGATGAACAAGAAGCAAGGGAGAGGTGCAGTTTTTTCTTCCGGGTGTTCCCGGCAGCGGGTGTCAGCGGCCAGCTCAGCATGTTACCAGCAGCCTCTTCTGGTTTGGACTCTGACTTGCTCTCAGTCCTTCCTGAGAAAGGACCTTTCACTTCATCTCCCCCATTCCCCCTTGTAGGGAGTTTTTACCGCTTTCCAGGTCTCCATGATCTGTTTGGTGACCTTGCTTACTGGCTCCCTAACCCCAGCAGAACCAGAGGATGCTGTTTCTCAGAACACTGGCTTTACTTCCCCTTCAGGGCCTGGGTGGCAGGAGGTCCCACGTTTTCATCATGCATGGGGTGGGAGAGACATGAGGAAAGCCTGTCACCAAGTTTTGGTCCTCCTGATCATCTACATCCCTCCCCCAGGAAGCTTTAAATCTGAGCAAAAAGATTCCCCCCCACTGATTCACAGCCTTTGGGTAGTTGCCCATTGATTGAAAGACCCACACTCAAGGCACCACCCTCCCTGTCTAGCTATTCCCTGCCATGCATCCCACGTGCCAAGCTGACTAGATGAACACCCTGCATTCCCCATCACCAAACTATTCCAGAGGTTAATGCATAATACCCAGTCCACAAACGGGGTGCCTGCCAAATATTTTTTCTAAAAAATGGAATTGGTCGCTAACATTGCATGAAATCTGATTTTAACAAGTCCACACTTCTTTCTTTTGAAAAATTAAAAAAGCAGACTGCACCACGTATCTTCCTTGGTAAGGCTAAGGGAAAGGACCGTGGATTTTTGCCTTTCTATTTCCCACAAGAGGGCAATATAATCTCTAAGAAAAGTAAAAGGGACTGGAATTGCAAAAGCTGTTGGCTGGACTTTGTTTTGAAGGTGAAACTTTAGCCACCCACCTGCATTTCCATGTGCATGCACCATGCTATTTTTTTTTTTTTTAAGATTTATTTATTTATTTATACAAGCACTGGGTACAGTCAGAAGCGCGGGAGGGTGAGAGAATCCACCAGAGCCAGAGCAGGCAGAAGGACCGAAGTACACTGCTGAGGGGAGCAGCGGGCGGCAGGAGAGGTCTGCGCGCCATGTGGGACCCTCGTCCGTGGCCGGGGAGCAGCTGGGGATCGAACCGGCGTTGCAGAGGCTGCGGGCAGCTTCGCAACCCAGCACTCAACCGCTGCGCCACCGGGGAGGCCCACACCATGCTATTTTTCAGGAAAACTCCTTTCTTTGGTCTGGTTCCCCTCCATGATCTGCAGTCAACTCACCTGAAACCATTTGAGCACAAGTGTACAAATGTGCAGACAGGTTCTGAAGCCACTTTGCAGTCTAGGTGAGGTGGTGGATAGAGGCCCCATGGAATGCGATCCACAGAGACCACCTCACGTCCCCGCATGCCTTGCTGGTGCTTCTTCTTGAGAGCAGAGCAGTCCCTCCGGCGTGCCTTAACACTGACCAGCCCAGCAAGGGTGGTGTGTTGACAGAATGCCTGCTTTACTAATTCAGAGGGAGGAGACCTAGAAACACAATTTTGTTGGCTAGAGAATGTTTTCTTAAAAATTAACAGAAATCAAAAAATATCACGACCAGATTGCTAATCTGAGTTTTGAGTAAAGGGGAATGCTGTAACTTACCTGTCTGAAGGGTGTGATGTTCTGATGTCCCTTTCTGCAAGAGGCTGGCTGGCTGGCACCCCTGCCTGGCCAGGCCCCTAGTGAATACAGAGGGTATCTTGCTGTATTTGCTTTGAGACCACCCTCCCATCCCTCACCCATGCTAGAGCTGCAGGTCTATAGTTAACCACAAATTAGATGACATTAACATTTCTCACTTTAGATCCTGTTTCTACATTGTATCTGTTACAGATGATTTTAATTTAGGCCTAAGGATTTTGGGAGGGTCAGAGATTAGGCTCTTTAGCACCCCTGAGCCTGAAAACATCTCAAAGCTCTAAGGAAAAAAAAAATTAACTCTTAACCCCCCTATGGTGACTAAGTATTGGTAAGTAAAAAGCAAAGGTTTTTACTTTTCGCTCTCTACATTGGCCTTCTCTTTTCTTTGCTTACCTTTGGGTTTGAAATGGCTTAATAAAAATGTGAAAATATGGAAGAGGGAGATAATTAGTTTATAAGTATCATAATTGAATCTTGGGTTTTTGGTTTTTTTAAGTGACTTTGGTTAAAAATTTGTACATTTATTTTTTCTGTACCATTTGGGTTGAACAACCTATCCATATTCTAGTAGGTGAAGTTTATTTTTTTAATTGTATTTCACAACTTTTTAAAAAAGATTTGTTTATTTATACAAGACATGAGGTACAGTCAGAGGTGCGGGAGGGTGAGAGGATTCACCAGAGACAAGCGGGGAGCAGATCAGGCAGATGGTCTGAAGACACTGTTGAGGGGAGCAGCAGGAGAGACAGGAGAGGTCTGCCGCACCATGTGGGAATCTCCCTGGCTGGCTGGGAATCGAACCAGCACTGCAGAGGCTGCGGACAGCTTCACAGTGCAGCGCTCAACCTGCTGTGCCACCAGAGAGGCCTAGTAGGTGAAGTTTATTCTGCACTAAATAAACATAAACCAAGGAATCCTATTTTGACCTTAGCTTCTGCTAATTTGCCTACAGTCAGAAAGCAGGCTGACCAAGTCTCAGGTGTTAGAATCTAAGATGTAGCTCTGCGCACACAGGGAACATGAGTACATATTAAAAAAAGCTTCTGGTACTTTTTATTCATGTATTCAGTTTGGTTGAGGGGGAATCTCCTTTTGCTCCACATCTCCTTTAACCACATTGTGGTGTTGAAATCCCCATGTGGCCCTGGGGCTCCTGGTGCAAAGTGGGGCACTGAGACAGGAATGGCTGGTGCCTTGTGTCTATCCCTCCCTTCCCAACCTGTAGGTGGTCCTGGGCCTGTATTCCCCATTAGGTCATTTTATAGGATTTGGAGAAATAGAATAGTTAAAAAATGAGTTATTTGGTACTGAATTTGAAGAAGATGTGATCTTCTTTTAAATACACTTAGTGATCTGAATGAACTTTGCTTAGGTTTCATGGTGCCATAAGGTTAAGTTGAAGATATAATTTCTTTTTTAAAGCAATTTAAAATCTATTCAATGAGAACATGGATGTGATATAGAGCAATGCAGGACACCAAAGAGTAGTGAACAGGTTAGATCATACCCTAGGGTTAGATAAACATGCCTTTAAAATTTTTTTCTGAGCTTTAGTGCCTCAATATATAAAATGTGAATATAGAAAAGATTAGGTGAGATAAAGCATGTTAAGTACTTAGCTTTGAGTCTGCATTTAAATATTCAGTATTTGGTAGATAAGCATTGTAATTGGGTCTAATAAAATGTTCCTTTATGTAGTTTTGTTGAGAAAGGATGTCCCATGCCTACAGCTCACGTAAGTTGTGTTGAAAGAAAATTTTTCTAAAATGCTATATTATTATAGTACCTCTATTACATACCTTCTTGATTTCTTTTTATTTTTTAAAGTTTTATTTGTTTATTTTTACAAGAACCGGGGTACAGGCCAGAGGTGTGGGAGGATGAGAGGATTCACCTGAAACAGAGCAGGGAACAGAACAGGCAGACTGACGAAATACACTGCTGAGGGGAGCAGCGGGTGAGACAGGAGAGGTCTGCTGCACCATGTGGGATTCTCGCTGGCTGGCCAGAATCGAACCAGTGCTGCAGAGGCTGTGGACAACTTCACAGTGTGACACTCAACCGCCTGCGCCACCAGGGGAGGCCCTCTTGATTTTTTTAATCAACTTTTCCAGATAACAGGAATATGAACCCATTGAGCACATCTTCTTCAATATCTGTATACCTGTGTACCTGTGTGGCTTTTTTAAATCTGCGTACCTGTGGTGACTTTAAAACCCCCGTATTTTGTGAACGCCTCGGTTTTGGACAATGGGCCACCCCAACCATAGACATATGCAGGAGGAAAGGAAGGTTCCTGACTTGGATCAATAATAAGTAAAGGCTCTGGGACATCATTCATGTTATGGGTGCTCAGAATCTTTTTGCTCCCACCTTCATGGCCATGTTGTTAAAGATGGGGATTTCTAGAAGTGTGGAACCCAGCCAAATGGAGTGTTAGCTCAGTGGGATTGGAGATGTAAAGAAACAGAGTAGCCCCTGGAATCATCCTCTTTTCCCCTCAGAAGTGAGCTTGATGGAAAGACTGACTTGAAGGAGACAGGAAATGTGGGTCCTAGTTCTAATAATCAGGCCATAACCATGCTCCCGGGCTACCTCTGCACAGAATGTTCCGTTGCTGCCTGAGGATGTCTTCAGAGTTACTGAAGCACTTTAGACCCTCGTGGGAAGACTGAAAAATGAGTGAACTCAATGAACTTACTAGGTCTCAGCGTCATAGAAAGCTTTTTTTTTTAGGTTAATAATGTTTATTTGTATAAAAAAAGAAAAACTTTAATGGACTTTACCTCTTTAGAAAGTGAATATTCTCTTTTGAGCTAATGGAAATTGCATGAGTAAAGGAAAATCTGACTGGCTTTGGTAATGAAAGAGTGTAAGAAAATCAGGATTTCTCACAGCTGTTTTAGTAGGCAGAGTTCTTCCACTTGGGGAATAACACCACAAGAAATCTCAATTTTCCCTGATGTTTGTTCCATTTCATTCTGTGTACTCCTCACAGATTTAAATACCAAATTGTTTCTATTACTTCACAGTTTCCACCTGGGGTCTCAGGCATTTGCACGGAGCCAAAAAAGCATCTGCAGTCCCCCCAACCCCCTTTTGCCACATCTAATAACTGGGGGCTTCTTTTTGAGCTGTTTATGTCATCATGGCCGTATCTCTGGGTATTCCTAGTAGAGTTTTTAGTTTCAACTGAAGCTGTAATATCAGAAGTGGTGGGGTTCTCTGTGCTTAAAAACCAACATCATCTTAGAGAGTTTTCTGCTGTGACAATTTGGGGTGACTTAATTTTGAAACTCTTTTTAGCTTTCTCATTTCTGCTAGAATTTATTTTTCTTTCAATTTTAAAATTTGGCAGATTTTTTTTTTTTTAACATGTGAAGATCTCCCACCCCCAACCGATAAGAGAACAGCTTGGGCACAATTTTGTTATCCTTCGTCTTTTATTCTCTGAACACAGGGAAGGAAAATTAGAGTCACTAAAGACAGATAGTTCTGTCTGCCAATACTGTGTGGCACTGATTTGAAGGCAAAATACGGACTTTTATTTGGAAATAATTGCTGCATGTATAATGAGTGGGCATTTTGACTTAAGTTGATCTATCAGTCAGCTGGATAATGAATTGCATTCAATTTGGGGATTAACACATTTTGATGCTATGAAAGCATTTGCCTAGCTGAGTGGCTAAGGGGCGTGCATTCTGAAAAATAGTCCATCTTTGAAAAAGTCCCCTGCAGTGGCTGGGGCTCCTATCCCTCTCCTCATTTGTCTCATTCTTCATCCCATGACATTGCAGCTGAGTAGGGTATAGAGACAGGAGGTGAGAGGTCAGCTTGCTGGTCTTTGAGAGTTTGGACATGAGGTCCAGGAAAATATCTCCCAGTTCCTTGTGTTACTCCTTGCATCCCTCTGCTACCTGGCTCTCCACTTCCCCATCCCTCAAGAGTTCAGTGACCTGTGATTGGCAAGACTGTGATCCCAGTCCTGCTTGGGCTTTGTGTCTCAGGCCTCCTCATTGCTTCTCTTTTCCTTCTTGACTTCAAAACTCCCTTGGCTATTTCCAAGTTACATTTTAATTGATTTATTGTTGTTTTCCCAGTCCCCAGGGCTGTGCTACTATGTTGTGGCCTCTCTGTAAGAATTGAATAAGGGAACAGTTATTTTAGTCTATTGATGGAACGTGATTAAAGTTATCCACATTAACATATAATTTACTGCTCTAAATCTTTTATTAATATCCTTTCATGCATTATAGGGAATTTAGGCTTGAGTTTGCAGCATTTGTATGATTATTTTTATTTCTGTAATTTTTTTAAGGAAATAGAAATCTATGGTTAAAGTTCAAATTGTACCTTCAGTTCCCTTTCCTAAAGACAATCGTTGTTTTAAAAAAACAAAAAACAAAAAACAATCGTTGTTGATTTCTTTTTTTTTTTCTTTTTGTGGGACCCTTGCCGGCAGCTGGGGAACGAACGGGCACTGCAGAGGCTGAGAGCAGCCTCGCAGCCCAGCGCTCAACTGCTGCACCACTAGGGGAGTCCCCATTATTGATTTTTTATGTATCTTTCCTGAAAGTTTATAATATCAAGGGTATGTTTACATATTGCAACTCTATTTTTAAACAATGTGCAATCTAGCATGCTCATTTTCTTATCCTTTAATATAATGTCCTGACCAAATGAATAACATGCCTTTTCCCCCTTTAAGTTCTCTCCAACAAGGTTATGTATTTGTCCTAAAAAAAAACTCAGGGTAGTGTTTTAGATTAAGTTTATCTTTTATTTGTTTACACCATTGTAATATTTAGGATAAAGTTTGACTGCATGTACCAGAAAACCTAAAATAGCAGTGATTTACACGAAAGTATTTTTCTTTTACCTAAGAAGTCCAGGGCTGACAGGGCAGCTTACAATGTCAGGGACCAAGGGTCTTTCTGTCTTGCTGACTGACCTTCTCTAGATGCATGATCCAAAATGGTTCTTTGACCTCTAGTTGTTGTGTCATCCATATTCAGCTAGAAAGAGTAGACTCCCTTCTGCTCCCCCATGTACACTCTTTATGGAGATATCACAGAACACACAAGGCTTTCTAGCTAACTCAGCTGAACACTGGGAATTCTATAGCTGATACCATAATGTCAGGTTTTCAGGCCTAGTCTCCCAGCCAGGAAGGGATCCCAGTCTGCAGGGGCAGCGCTGAGTTCCAGCCACTAGACCACCACCTGTTGGTGTCTCACGAAGCTGCAGCAGGGACTTCTCTGATGCTCAAGCAAGCTAGTGAAGAGGCAGATTTGTTTAGAGAAAGAAAGTTTATTGGGGAAGAAAAGGAACAGAAATAAAGTGGGACAACCAGGCCAGGGAGGGGCAAGGAAGCCAAAGTGGAGTCATGCCTCAGGGAATATGCACTTTTTTTTTTAAAGAGATTTATTTATTCATGCATACAAGAACGGGGTACAGGCCAGATGTGCGGGAGGGTGAGAAGATTCACCAGAGACAGAGTGGGGAACAGAACAGGTAGACTGACTGAAATACACTGCTGAGGGGAGCAGTGGGCGAGACAGGAGAGGTCTGCTGAGCCATGTGGGACTCCCGCTAGTTGGCTGGGATCTAACTGGTGCCTCAGAGGCTGGGGACAGCTTCATAGCACTGCGCTCAATCCCCTGTGCCACTGGGAGAGACCCAATATGCACCTTCTTTCCCTAATTATTCTAAAGCTCACCAGTCTCTTTGTGATTGGTTAGATCTCGGTGGTCTCACTCATTGCTTAAATGTCTCTGAGCCCAGAACTAACTCTCCATGTCCCAGAATCCTTTTTCTTTATTATCCTTGTCCAGGAATGTCCTGTTGCCCCTAGACCAGGGGTGTTTGATTAGTCCCCTTGGAATTTGTTCCCCTTATCTCTGGATTTCTCCTTATTCCTCTGAGGCTTTTCCTATTCTATTCTGACCCTAAGGGCTCTCTGCTGGAGTTATGCCTCATTACCATGAAAGAAGGGGAATATAGACACTGGGTATCTGCCACAATGGCTCAACTCTTCAAATATGGCAATCCCTCATCCTTCAGCCCCAATTTCTTATTCACCATGGACTTCAAAATAACTTTCAAAGTAACTCCCTTCAGAAGTCAGAAATTAAAAAGTCTTTGGTGAAAGTAAAGGTCAGTTCAGTGTGAGATGGCCATGTTGTTCAGATCATTAAAAGAACAGTTTTAAAAGTTGCAAATTCCAGTGTGATTTGTCATTGCAGTCTGACTTTTCTAAGTTGATCGTTTAGGACAGGGATTGGCAAAGTTTTCTGTAAAGAACTGGATGATATAAATATTAGGCTTTGCAGGACAATCTCCTTTGTGTCTCAACAACTCACTTCTGCTTCAAAGTGCAAAAGCAGCCAGCCACAGACAATATATTAAAGGACTAGCCTGGCTAAGTTCCAGTGAAATTTTATTGTCACACTGAAATTTAAGTTGTGTGTGTGTATATATATATATATATATATATATATATATATGTGTGTGTGTGTGTGTGTGTGTATTGTGTATATATATATGCGTATATATAGTTGTATATATGTATATATACACACACAAGTATATACATATACTTTTCATGTTTTATGCAATATCATTATCATGTTAATCCCTCATATATTTTTTAAAAGATTTATTTATTTATGCATACAAGAGCTGGGGTACAGGCCAGAGATGCAGGGCTGGGGTTGTTGAGAGAATTCACCAGAGACAGAGTGGGGAAAAGAACAGGCAGACTGACTGAAAAACACTGCGGAGGGGAGCAGTGAGCAAGACAGGAATGGTCTGCCTCGCCATATGGGTTGCTCCCTAGCCAGCTGGGGATCGAACTTGTGCTGCAGAGGCTGCAGTTTGCATCACAGTGTGGTGCTTAACTACTTGCGCCACCAGGGAGGCCTGTTAATCCCTTATATTATTCATCTAATTTTGGGGGGCTATTTTAAAATGTAAAAATCCTTCTTAGCTCACAAACTGTCCAAAAACAGTTGGTGGGCCAAATTAGGTCCAAGGGCTGTCACTTGCCAACTCCTGATTTAGATGACAATTATAGAGATAAGTGCTAAGAAAGGAAAGGAATGCTTTGCTGTTCTGAATTGAAGTCTGACAATTAGGGTACAACTCAAATGGGGCAGAAAAAGAGAATCTAAAATATTTGAAGAATTGACTAAATTTTGAGACCATCAATTCTAAAATCCCTAAAAATGTACTGGTAGGTTAAGGAAATATTGATACTTTTTTAGAGCTTTTTTTTTTTTATATGTGATAAAATATAAAATGTACCATTTTAACCATTTTTTAGATACAAGATTTAGTGACATTAACTGCATTCACAAACACTACCACTATCCCTTTCCAGAATTATTTTATCATTCCAAAGAAACTGTGTCTGTTAATAACTTGCCTTTTCTACCTCTGCCCAACCAGTTCCTGATATTTCTATTGTATTTTCCCTTTATAAATTTGTTCTTTTTAATCTGACTTATTTCATTAACATAATATTTTCAAGGTCCATCCATGTATTTAGTATGTATAGAATTCTACTCCTTTTAAGACAAAATAATTTTCTACTGTATGTGTATACCATATTTGATTTATTCATCTATGATGGATGTCAGGTTGTTTTTACCTTTTGGCTATAATGAATAATACTGCTGTGATCACTGATGTGCAAGTATCTGATTCTTTTGTGTATATACCTAAAGTGCAATTGCTTGAGCACATGATAAATCTGTTTAACTTTTAAGGAACCCATGTACAGTTTGGACAGAGGCTGCACCATTTTACATTCCTACTAGATATGCACACAGGTTCCAATTTTTTCATATTCCCACCAGTATTTGTTGTTAATTCCCCACCCCCATAATTTCCATCTTAATGGTTGTGAAGTGATACATTACTGTGGTTTTGATTTGCACTTTTCCAGTGACTAGTCCTATTAAGAATCTTTTCATGTGCTTGTTGGCCATGTGTGCTTGTTGGCCATGTCTTTTGCAGAAATGTCTGTTCTTGTCCTTTGCCCATTTTAAATTGCTGGGTTTTGTTGTCGAATTGTAATCCTTTATATATTCTGGATGTTAATCCCTTATCAGATGTTTGATTTGCAAATGGAATTGTTTCCTTGATTTCCTTTTTGGCTTGTTAGTGTACAGAAATGCAACTGATTTTGTGTCTTGATTTTATATTCTGAAACTGCTGAATTTATTCTAACAGTTAAAATTTTTTTTTAGGGTTTCATATGAGATTACATGTGAAGAGGAATAATTTTAGTTCTTTCTGTCCAATTTGGATACCATTTCTTTTTCTTGACTAATACTTCTAATATTATGTTGAATAGAAGTGGTGAAAATAGACGTCTTTGTTATGTTTCTGATCTTAGGGGAAAAATTTTAATCTTTCATCATTGAATATGATGTTAGCTATAAGTTTTTCATATATAGTCTTTATCTTGTGAAGTTGCCTTCTATTTCGAATTTATTGGTCTTTTAAAATTGAGATGGAAATGACTTTTAACACTAATCTCTGGTTTATAACATGATTTGATATTTATATATTGCAAAATGATCGCTATAATAAGTATAGTTAATATTACCAAAGCCACAGATATTTTTTCTGTGGAGAACTTTTTTTTTTTTTTAAAGATTTATTTATTTATTCATATGAGCACTGGGTGCAGTCAGAAGCGCACGAGGGTGAGAGAATTCACCAGAGCCAGAGCGGGGAGCAGAACAGGCAGACTGATGAAGTACACTGCTGAGGGGAGCAGCGAGAGGCAGGAGAGGTCTGCGCGCCATGTGGGACCCTCGCCCAGTGGCCGGGGATCGAACCGGCACTACAGAGGCTGCGGGCAGCTTCTCAACCCAGCGCTCAACCTCTGTGCCACCAGGGAGGCCCACTGTGGAGAACTTTTAAGATCTACTCTCTTAATAACTTTCAAATATGCAGCAATGTTATGCACTATAGTCACTGTGCTGTACATTATATCCCTGTGACTTATAACTGGAAGTTTGTATCTTTTGAGCTCTTTTACCTATTAAACCTACCTTCTTTCTACCCTCTACCGTCATTGTATCTATGAGCTCTTTTTTTAAGATTCCACATAATTAAGACCATACAGTATTTGTCTTTCTGTCTCTTATTTCTCTTAGCATAATGCCCTCAGAGTGAATTCATATTATCACAAATGACACAATTTCATTTTTTATGCCTGAGTAATACTCTGTTGATGTACTTGTATCACATTTTCTTTATCCATTCACCCATCAATGGGCACTTGGTTTGCCTCCATATTTAACTATTGTAAATGCTGCAATAAGCATAGGGGTGCATATAACTTTTTGAATTACTATTTTTGTATTCTTTGAATAACTATGGCAGTGGGATTGCTGGGTCAAATGGTAATTCTATTTTAAATTTTTTTGAGGCAACTCGACATTATTTTTCATAGTGGCTGTACCAGTTTACATTCCCACCAATGGTGCACAAAAGTTCCTGGTCTCTATATCCTTGTGGTCTCTTGTCTTATTTAATAACTATTCTTACAGGAGTGAAACAATGTGTCATTGAGGTTTTGATTTACATTTCTATGATTAGCTATGTGGAGCATGTTTTCACAGGCTTGTTTGCCATTTGTAAGTCTGTTTTTGAAACTGTTCAAATCCTCTGCCAATTTCTCATTTTGATTTTCTGCTTATGAGTTTTTTGAATATTTTGTATATTTTTTTCTTAAAGTTTTACTTTAATTTTTGGGGGGTACATTTTTACTCTTCTTTATCTGCACATATTCCAATCATCTTCTACCAAACTGCCCATGCCAATACCCCACCTGCCTCCCTCCCCCATCTCCTCTCCCCTTTCTGTTCCTTCTGGTAACCATTATGTTCTTTTAATAAGTTCAAAATTTATTCCTACTGTTTTTTTGTCTGTGTATGTTTCTTGGGTATTTATATTCCACAGATGTGAGAAAACATCTGTCTTTCACTTTTGAGTGACTTCACTTACCATAGCAAGTGAAGTCCATCCATTTTGTGGCAATGCCACTATTTCATCTTTTTCACAGCTGTGTAGTATTCTGTTTAGTATATATTCCACAATTTCTTTATTCCTCTCTGTTGAAGGGCATTTAAGTTGATTTTATAACTTGGAATTTTGGACAGTGCTGCTATATACAAAGGCATTGATCTTTTCATATTAGTGTTTTCATAAGATTTGGATGAATACCTAATATATCCCCCATCTCCTCTTGCTGGTATTGCTGGATTGTACAGAATTTCCAAAAGAAATCTTTATACCATTCCCCACAGGGGCTGCACCGACTTGCACTCATGCCAACAGTGCATGAGAGTTCCATTTTCATCACAACCTTGCTAACATCTGTCACTTGCAATTTCCTTTTAATATGGGCCATTCTCACAAGGATGAAGTGAAATCTCATTGTGATTTGACACTGCTGAGGGGAGCAGCGGATGAGGCAGGCGAGGTCTGCTGCGCCGTGTGGGGTTCTCCCTGGCCGGCGGGGAATCAAACTGGCACTGCAGAGGCTGCGACAGCTTTGCAGTGCGGCGCTCAACCACTGCGCCACTGGGGAGGCCTTATTAAGTGATATTTTTTTTAATCTAGGAAGGATATTGAGTTTTGTCAAATGCTTTTATGATAGAGATGCATACCATGGTATGAACAGTGATTTCTCAAAAGGGAATTGATGAAACAAGTATGGCAAAATCTGAATAATTGTGAAGAATGAGTGATACTTATTTGGTGATTTATGGTGATTTATTAAACTATTTTATTTTTGAGTATGTTTGGAAATTTGCATAATAAAACTTTGAAAAGGAAAAAACTTTTAAAAGTGCTTTATTTTTTGTTCTGCGTTCTTGTTTTGAGAGCCCTTATTAAGATATCTGATTTGAATTTGATTACTTTCATTTATTTTCCCCTTATTTTATTTATTTTTAAAATATTTATTTATACAAGAACTGGGGTACAGGCCAGATGCATGGGAGGGTGAGAGGATTTACCAGAGATAGAGTGGGGAATAGAACAGGCAGACTGATGAAATACACTGCTGAGGGGAGCAGTGGTGTGACAGGAGAGGTCTGCTGTGCCATGTGGTACAGCGCAGCGCTCAACTGCCTGCGCCACCAGGGGAGGCCCTATTTTTCCCCTTGTTTTAGAGAGTATATTGTGAGCTTTTGCAATATCAAACTGTGTCACACATTGTTTTTTCCTCCAGATAAAAAGAGAATATTTACTTTCTTCTGTCCATAAAAGTCTCACTCTTGCTTAAAGTGCTCTTCTTGCCTCTAGCAGTGGGTAAAGAGGGTTCTTATGAATTATTGGGTGTTTATAACTGAAATCAGATCCCTATGGCACAAGCCATGGGGCAAAATTAGTTTTTCCCACTGCCTGATTGTTGAGGCTTCCTGGCTTGGTTAGTACCGTGGGCGCCTCAGTGTGTACGGCCTGAGGGTCAGCTGGCACAGGTCCCTCTGAAGACCGGTGGAAGCTGCAGGCATTCAACTCCCACTGTGAGCAGACTCCATGGGGGCCTCAGACAGAGGCAACAACAGTGGGTGGTGGTGATGGTGGTTCCTGTCACAGTCTCAGGGTATGCAGCCCCACTGGAGCTGCAGTGGCAAGGTTGCAAGCTCTAGCAGCCAAGGCAAAGCCCCAGTCTCATGGCTCCTGGCCTGGGGCTGCCTGGAGAACAGTTGTGCCCTCACTGGGTTAGCTCCAGCACTGCAGTTCCCTGTAGCCACAGGGAGAGAGGGCTGTGGTGAGCCAGGCCAACATGGTGCCACCCTCCCCTCTCCCCCTACACACACACAGAGCTCTTGAAATTGTTTTAGTGCAGGGGTCAGAACCCACAGTGACCTGTTCCCTACCTTGGCACTGTTCATTGGCATTCTTTTAGCACTGTTTTAGTATGACTGTGTACTTCTTTTTAAACCTGGTTTACTTGGAATTTTGAAAAAGCTGTCGCTTCTGTGGATAGATTCATCAGACCTGTGTGGCACTTGGTCCTGAGAAGTTATTGGGAGGTAGCTAGGTTTGGGACTCACTAAATAGAAATAAGGTCAAAAAAGGCACAGAAAAACATCCCTCAAGCTCTCTCCTACTAGCCAGAACATCCTACTTTAGTGGGAGGAGAGCAGGACTTGGAATCAGAAGTTCCAGCCCAGTGAGCAGACCTAGATGATTTTGGTTGAAAAATAACTTCACTCTCAGAAAAAGGAGACTGAACTCTCTATCACCCATGAGCTCCCTGAATGAGATATTTATTCCATGATGAGCCTTTGGCTGATGACACTTGATCACAACAAGTGAGGGGATTAATCACGTGTACTGAAGGAGAAACTTGTATATCAGTGTTAGATTATTGAACTTCTAGACAAATTGCTCAAGGGAATAGCTACCAATTCCCAAAGGTTTTTAGGAGGGTAGTGTAGGGGAAGGAAGAATCTTGATAATTTATTTTTGTACTTATTTAAATCAGTATAAGTAGTATAAATGTGGCATTCTATAGTTACTTTCTACATTTCAAAAAGAAAAACTCGATCTCTTCTTGGATGGTCTAGTGGAACTACAACCTTGACATATTTAATAAAATTAAGTGTTGTACAATGAGCTTTTCTTTTGAGGCCTTAAAGAATGTTCAAATATGCCTCGTTAGCTTACTCATACCAAATGGGGAGGTCAGAAATATGCTGGCAGCTTGTTGGATTCTGCAGGCCTAAGGTACTGGGATTAGCCCCAGATCACATCCAGGGGTTAGTATGATTCCAGCTATGATTCCTGCTATGATTCCAGCCATATAAAAATCTAGGTTCAGGAGGGGAGAGCTTGGAAAGGGTTGGGCTCACCCCTTCCTTCAACTGAGGGCCTGAAAGGGAGAGGTTAGTCCAAGCCCTCTCATGCTGAACCCGGGTGTTTTTCATTTAATAGGTCTCTGGTAGGATGGCAGCACCTTCAAAATATAGAACATACTTCCCTGCCGGAAGCCACATCTTTCAGTGGTGACACCCAAAGGTGGCCCCTGAGGTCTTTTGCTTGTTTTGGAGAGATGCAGCGTGACTGCTTTTGTTGTTACAGCCCTGGGTGGTCTGCCAGTGAGCACGTAGTATAAATAACAACTAATAAATAATTTTACAGCAGAAGTCCTAAATCTTTCCAGATAGTGCACTGGTGCATGGCTGTCAAATGCCAGACAGATCTTAAGAAAACAGTAACTTTAACCCATCCATCTTTTATGTACATGGCACATTGTTGTCATAAAATTTTCCTAGGGTTTTAATGGCTTAAGGGAAAAAATGCGCACATAAAAACACATGTACACAAACATATCCACATATGCATAGCTACATGTAAAAACTTCTGTTTTTAGAAATAATCAGTGTTATACCTTTCTGAATTGTTTTTTCTACCTTGGCTTATAGTAAACGATTTTATTTTAAACTGGTGAATTGGAGCTGACTTGATATTTTGGAATAAAAATCCCTCTGATGGTGGCATGCAGAACCACACTTCTGTTTGTCTTCGTGCCTAAAACGACAAGCAGGTGAATTTGTTTTACTCCTTTGGTATTTCTCTACCCCTTGAGAGCCAGCTACCTGAATCCTGTGCTAGGACTGTTAGGACTGTTGCATTTCCAGCTGTGTTGTGAGTTTGCATTCTGGTCTTACGCCCTCCCTAAAGTTTGCCAAGCTTCTGCTTCTTCACCTGTAAAGAGGGGACAATAATCAGTGATTTTAAACATTGAGTGTGCTGGCTTCCAGGAGAGTCCCCTATTTAGATTCCCCATACAAAGCTCACAATTGAGAACTATTTGTTCTCTTCACCTTCCATCTTTGTCTTATGCCCCCTTCGGTTGAAGTTCTGCCTTCAACAAAGCCTTTTCTCAAGAAGTCAGAGTGAGGTGGAATGAAAGCCATGCTGCTCTGTATCGTCACGGTGGCCTGCACCTTGCATCTCTCCCTACCATCTTTAGTGTGGCATCTTTCACCGTGGCACCTGTCTCTCACCGTGCATATGTCTGTGCACCCCCTCATTCTCCATTCTGATTGGGTGGAATGTTTGAGGACAGAGGCAGACCGAGTCCTGCATTTCCTGTGGGACATTACCCCACACAGCAAGTGTGATCTCAAAAAAGCTCTTAACAGATGTGTGGGGTGAATTTGAAAATAAATTGGTAGACCAGTACATGCACACGAGGGACTTGCAGTTCCCTTATCCATGCTGTTTCAGTTATCTGTCTCTCTCCAACTCTCTCCAGCCCCACCCCCTCCAGTCCTCTCACTTGGAAGCCTCTGCTCTGTCATCGAGCAGGTGCGGCCTGCCCGGGGAGTCGGGTTTACAGAGAAGTGGTTTATTGGAGAGCCTGGTTACTTAATAGCTATGTGTTATGGAAGGAATCATGTCCCCCAAAAGACATGAAGTCCTAATCCCCCATACCTCAGAATGTGACCTTATTGGGAAATAGTCTTGACAGTTGTAGTCAAGGTCACAGGAGTCATTAAGATGGGCCCCAGTCCAATATGACTGGTGTCCTTATTAAATGGAAAACTCTGGACACAGGGAAGACATAAGGGGAACTGCAGCTACAAGTCAAGGGATGCCCAGGCTGCCAGAAGCTAGGGGAGCAGCATGGAGCAGATTCTCCCTCACAGCCCCTCTTCTAGGGACCTAATTTGCTGACACTTTGATTTTAGACTTCTAGCCTAGAACTGTGAGACATGTTGCTGCTGTTTAGGTCACCCATTTTGTGGTACTTTGTCATGGCATCCTCAGGTAGACTTGCTCAGCGGACAAGATTATTAATCTTTTCAGTCTTATTTCCTTTTCTGTAGAATGGGAGGAGGTGATGAAAGATACTTACGTCATATAGAGTTCTTTGGAGAATTAAAATAAGTCTGGTGTCTCTTTACTGTCATTCCACAGACTCTGGGCTTTCCTTAGTCCTGGACCACTTTTATTTATTTATTCATGTATTTTTTCTTTCCTTTTTTTTTTTTTTTTAAAAAGATGTATTTATTTATTTATGGAAGCACTGGGTACAGTCAGAAGCCCGGGAGGGTGAGCGAATTCACCAGAGCCAGAGTGGGGAGCAGAGCAGGCAGAAGGACCGAAGTACACTGCTGAGGGGAGCAGCGGGCGGCAGGAGAGGTCTGCGCGCCACGCGGGACCCTCCTCCGTTGGCCGGGGAGCAGCCGGGGATCGAACCAGCGCTGCAGAGGCTGTGGGCAGCTTCGCAACCCAGTGCTCAACCGCTGCGCCACCGGAAAGGCCCCCTGGACCACTTTTAAACTAGCAGTTCCTCGTGGCATGTCTCCAGAGGCTGTTCAGGTAGGCAGCCTTAAGATCTAGAAGTCATAGTGTAATGTGAATCCTATTTCCTCATAGGAATCTTGATCACTAAGGCTTTCATTTCTGACAAAAGTACTCAGCAACAATCTGCTCTGCTCTCCCATCTGAATAGGTTAGCATGTGTTTAGAGAAGGAGGCCTCCCCCCTCTCAGGCAACCGTTTAATTGGGACCCTTTGTGATATAACCTTTAGGTACCTATTGATTTATTTCCTTTTAAATGTCTGTCATTATAGGCACAGGAAGTAGGACATGTGTTATTTGGTAGTAGTTAGAAGTAAAACGAAAACTTATGAATTTAACTGTGAAACTTTTTTTTAAAAAAGATTTATTTATTTATATAAGAACCAGGGTACAGGCCAGAATCGTGAGGGGTGAGAGGATTCACCAGAGACAGAGTGGGGAACGGAACAGGTAGACTGATGAAATACACTGCTGAGGGGAGCGGCGGGCGATACACAGAGAGATCTGCTGTGCCATGTGAGACCCTCACCAGCCGTCTGGCCAGGATCGAACCAGCGCTGCAGAGGCTGCAGACAGCTTCACAGCACTGCGCTCAACTGCCTGTGCCACCAGGGGAGGCCCAGCTCTGTGAATCTTGGTGGGTGGGAGGTGGTAGCATCTGAGATCAGATGTTAAACTTCTGTCTGACACTTGTAATGGTGTGGTCTTGGGTTTACTTAATTCTTCTGAAAAAACAAAGATGTTGGTACTTGCCAAAGTAGCTGCATGTGCTTTTCATGCTTAAGATAACCTCTGTAAATAAACAGCTTTCTCATGTGATTCATACACTTCCTCCCGTCTCCTCTATTGTCTGAAATGTTATAATCAATGGCCCAAGTTTGGCTGCTTGAGGAATGAGGTGGAGGTTTCTTTGGGACAGGTGAGACTCAAATTGTACTCAAATTATACTCCATGGAAAGCTGCCCACTACCTACACACCGAGAACCTTTGAGTGACATAGTTGAGATTCAAAGCTTCATTTCAGCACAGTATGATGTGAATTTGATATTCTGCTTGTAGTTCTTCGGGTGCTTGTATAAATTCTGAGTTGTTTATTTAAAAAAAGTCTGAAAGTACCAAACACTTGAAGACTTGAGGTACCATGAGACAGGGGTGTGTGTACAAGATGGCTAAAAAGGTATGCTTTCCTATAGCTAGTCTTTAATTACGAATCGATTATCTCTATAAGTTAAATGTATATTTTTGAAGTTCTCTAAGATAAATCTGCATTAATAAGTGGCTATTTGATCACTTAGGGATCAGATAACATCAATAACCTAAAAATCTCTAAGCTCTTTATAAACATCAATGCAGACTGTATTATAGCCATGTAAAACAGGACTTCAGTTTGAATTTAATTGAATTAGTCATTTGGTATCGGATGAGGAGTTTGTTCTCCAGTTTCACTTAAAAAGCACTGGGTCAGGAAAGAAAGAGGCATAGAATGTTATGTTTTGGCATCATTTTATTTGTTTTATTAATTTTCTAGTCTCAAAGCCATTCTCAGATGATTCCATTCAGAGGAGGTGGGATATTTGCCATTTTCCATGAAAGTAATGATAGTGGATAGGAGAGAGAGACCATTCATGCCTTATTATAATCAATGTAACTTCATTCTAGAACTACTTTTTTTTTTTTAAAAAAAGATTTATTTATTTATTTATATAAGCACTGGGTACAGTCAGAAGCACGGGAGGGTGAGAGAATTCACCAGAGTCAGAGCAGGGAGCAGAACAGGCAGAAGAACCGAAGAACACTGCTGAGGGGAGCAGCGGGCGGCAGGAGAGGTCTGCGCGCCATGTGGGACCCTCCTCCGGTGGCCGGGGAGCAGCCGGGGATTGAGCCGGCTCCTCAGAGGCCGCGGGCAGCTTCGCAACCCAGCGCTCAACCGCTGCGCCACCGGGGAGACCCTCTCTAACTACTTTTTATGCACTTAAGTCTATAGATCTTATTTCATAAATAAAAAACTTATAAATTCCAAAGAGGAAAGTTGAAAATAGAGGATATTTCCAAAAGTTTTCCTCTTGCTTTTTAATGCCAACTGTCACCACTTCTGCTGTTAATAAATTGTTGTTATTTATGTATCTTTATAACTTGGGGGATACCTTGTCACACCTCCATGTGTGCACATGCTTCACTCACCTTCTGGTGTCAATCACCTATCTCATTCCTTTCCTTACCCCCTCCTCACAGTTCTCTCTGGTAACCATTATATTTTTCACAGAATCTAAGGATTATTTTTGCTGTGCTTTGCCAGTATGTGTTCTTTGGTTATTTATATTCCACAACCATCGGTATTGGCCTTTCACTTTCTGACTTTTTTCAATTAGCATAATCACTTCAAGATCCATCTATTTCATCTAAAAGGCACTATTTCATCTTTTAAATAGTTGAGTACTATTACACAATTCTCAACCGAGTCATCTGTCATTGGGTTTTTAGTTGATTCCATCACTTGGCTATTACTGATAGTGCAGCTGTGAACATGGCAGTAAATAAATCTTTTCATATTAGGGTTTTCATAATCCTTGGTTAAATACCTAGAAGTCATATTGCTGAATGATGCCGTATTTCCATTTTTATTTTGTATCTCCACACTGTTTTCCATAGAGGCTGCACCAAATTGCTTTCCCACCAACACAGGATGATTGTTCCTTTTTCTCCACATCCTTGCCAAAGTTTGTTATTTCCATTCCTTTTGATATAGGCCATTCTCACAAGGGTGAGGTGATATCTCATTGTGGTTTTGATTTGCATTTCCGTTATAAGTGACTTGGAACATTTTTTTCATATGCCTGAAGTCCATCTGAATGTTGTCTTTGGGGAAGTGCCAATTTAGATTTTTTACCCATTTTTGATTGGGGTTTTTTTTTTTGGTTGTTGTTATTTGAGCACTTTATATATTTGGAAATTGACCTTGTCAGAAATGTGATGTGCAAATATCTTCTCCCAGTTTGTAGGTTGCCCGTTAGCTTTTGTGATAGTTTCTCTTGAGAATGCAAAAGCTTTAGTTTGATAGAGGTCCACTTGTTTGTTTTGCTTTTTTTCCCCTTAATGTTGGAGTATGTTTGCAAATACATATCTGTCATAGATGTCCAGTAGTGTATCCCTTATGTTTCCTTTAAGAATTTATGGTTTCAGATCTTAAATTGAAATATTTATTGCATTTTGATTTAATTTGTCTATGGAGTTAATGATCTTGTTTCATTTTTTTTTTTTTTTGGCACGTGACTCAGTATTTCCCAATACCGTTTGTTAAAAACGCTCTTTTTCCTCCATTGGTCACAGTGCCTTTGTCAAAGATTAGCTGTCCATATTTGTGTGGATTTATTTCTGGGGTCTCTATTTCTGTTCCATTGTTCTGTTTGTTTTTGTTCCAGTACCATACTGTTTTACTTGCTGTTGCTGTGTAGTGTAGCTTGAAGTCAGGCAGTGTGCTATCTCCATTTTTCTTTTCTCTCAGGATTACTTTGGATATTCAGGATCTTTTGTGGTTCCATATAAGTTTTTTTTTTTAAAAGATTTTTTTTTTCATTTATGCATACAAGAGCTGGGGTACAGGCCAGAGATGCAGGGCGGGGGTGGTTGAGAGAATTCACCAGAGACAGCGTGGGGAACAGAACAGGCAGATTGACCCAAGTTCACAGCTGAGGGGAGCAATGGGTGAGTCAGGAGAGGTCTGCTGCGCCATGTGGGTTGCTCACTGGTTGGCTGGGGGGATTGAACTTGTGCTGCAGAGGCTGTGGACAGCTTCATACACCACCAGCGAGGCCCTGCATATAAATTTTGTAATTGTTCTATTTCCTTGAAAAAAGTCATCGGGATTTTGAATCTATAAATTGCCTTCGCTATTATGGCCATTTTAACAATGTTTAATTCTTTCAATCCATGAACCTGGGATTCTTTCCATTTTTGTGTGTCTTTTTATTTGCTTTAACAGTGTCTTCTACTTTTTGATGCATAGGTACTTCATTACTATAGGTACTACCACAGATACTCCCAGGTATTTCATTGTTTTTTGGTGCAATTGTAAATGGGATTGTTTTGACACTTTTTCTAACACTTTGTTTTTTCATTTTTCCAGCTTTATATCATTGATGTATAACACTGTCCAAGTTATGGTATATACTTTTTTTTTTGACTTTTTGATTTTTAATTTTTTTTACATCATTGTTCATTTTAAAACAATATTTACTTCCCCCCACTTCAGTTGTAGTCCCCATAGAGTTTCCTTCACCAATGCACCTATGAACCATCACCTCAGTCCCCTGTGCTCCTCCCTCCCTCCCTCTGATCCCTCTCCCTCCTCCTCCCCTGCAGGATGTCTCTGATTTACGATTGTCTGTTTTTATAACACGTAGTTTGCATATAGAAATGCAACTGATTTTTGTGTATTTTGTATCCTGTCACTTTATTCATTTATTATTTCTAGTAGATTTTAGGAGAGTCTTTGGATTTTCAGTGTGTAATGTCATTTGCAATAGTGATAGTTTTATGTCCTTTCTCATTTGGATTCCTTTTAGCTCTTTCTTGCCGAACTGCTCAGGCTAGGACTTCAAATACTGTACCAAACAATAGTGGTAGCAATGGATGTTCTTCTTTTGTTCATGATATTAGGGGAAATGCTTTCAGTTTTTCACCACTGAGTATGGTGATGGCTGAGAGTATGTAATATAGAGCCTTTATTATGTTGAGATAAGTTCTATTTATTCCCTTTTTATCAAGAGCTTTTATAAAAAATCAATGTTGAATCTTGCCAAATGCTTTTTTGATGCCTCTTCAAATGATTATGTAATTTTTTCTTTTGTTGATCTGGTGAATGATATTGATTTTGCATGTGTTAAACCAACTTACATCCCTGGAATGCAGCTTAATTCATTATGATGGATGATTATCTTAATATATTGCTGGATACAATTTGCTAAGATTTTGTTGAGGATTTGTGCATCTGTGTTCAATAGAGATATTGGACTGTAGTTTTCTTTTTTCATTCTGTGCTTGTTTGGTTTTGGGATAAGGTTAAAATTGTCCTCATAAATGTGTTAGGGAACTTTTCACCCACTTCACACTTTTTTAAAAAAAAGATTTATTTATACTTACAAGAACTGGGGTACAGGTCAGAGGTGCAGGGGGTGAGAGAATTCACCAGAGAGAGTGGGGAACAGAACAGGCAGACTGACTGAAATACACCGCTGAAGGGAGCAGCAGGCGAGACAGGAGAGGTCTATTGCACCATGTGGGTAGCTCCCTGGCAGGCTGGGGATTGAACTTGTGTTGCAGAGGCTGCGGATAGCTTCATAGTGCTGTGCTTAACCCCTTGTGGCACCAGGGAGGCCCCCACTTCACACTTTTTTTGAAGAGTTTGAGTAGGATATGTATTAGTCCTCTTGGAAGGTTTGGTAGAATTCACTAAAGAAACCATTTGGTCCTGGACTTCTGTCTTTGACTTCTAATGACTCTCTTTCTGACCTGTTAAGCTTTGTACTTCACCATAATTCAATATTAGAAGGTTGTATGATTCTAAATTTTTTCCCATTTCTTCTAGATTGCCCAGTTTGTTTGCATCAAGATGTTTCATAGCAGATTCTAATGATCCTTTGTATTTCTGCAGCATCTGTTTTAATTTGGCCTCTTTTTATTTCTGATTCATTTTTTTTTTCTCTTAGTGGGCTTAGTTGAGGGTTTGTCAATTTTGTTTATCTTTTGAAAGATCCACCTCTTGGTTTCACTGATCTCTTGAGCCACCCTTTTTTCTTTTTCATTTATTTTCATTCTGATTGTTATTGTTTCCTTTCTCCTACTGATATGTGGTATTGCTTGTTCTTTTTCTAGTTTCTTCAGTTGTGAAGTTTGATTGCTAGTTTGTGATAACTTTTCCTCCGATGTGGCCCTGTAATGCTATGTACTTCCCTCATAATACTGCTCTAAGAGCATCCCATAGGATCTGGTAGCCTGTCTCTCCATTCTTGTAGTCTCCAGACACTTTTAATTTCTTCTTTGATTTATTTATTGACCCCAGGAATTGTTCAAAAGCGTTTTGGTTCGTCTCCACATGTTTTGGTTTATTCTGGGATTCTTTTTGTGGTTACTTTCTAGCTTTGGTATAAACATTGTGATCAAAGATCACATTTTCATGTATTTTTGGAGGAATGTTTTGTGTCCTAATATATGAACTATCCTTGAAAATGTTCTATATGCAATTGAGTGAATGTGTATTCCGTTCTTTTGGAATGGAAGGCTCTGTAAATGTCTGTTAAGCCCATGTGGTCCAATACTTCATTGAAGGCATTTCTTTCCTTGTTAACTTTCTGTCTGATCTATCTTCTTAGGTCAGAGCTTTGTTGAAGTCCCCCACTATTAAAGTGGCTTTGTCAATGTGTTGCTTTAGGTCTGTTAATAGTTGTTTTAAAGTAGATACCCCTGTGTTAGGACATAAACATTGAAGACACTTATATCCCTTTGATGAGCTTTTCCCTAGTTCATTTTATAGTGCCCATCTTTACCCTTGATAACTTTTTTTTTGGCTGATAATCTAATTTATCAAATAAGAGACTAGCAGTTCCTGATTTTCTGTTATTGGCTTAAGGTTCTTTGTTTCAACCTTTCACTTTAATTTTGTATTTGTCTTTAGGTTTTAAAAATGTTTTTTGTATACAGAGTATAAATGGCTGACGTACTGTCATTCTGTGCTTTTTTTTTTTTTAACTCTGCTTTTTAATTGGTGGATTTAGACCATGCACATTGAGGGTGATTATTGATATGATACTTTTTTTTTACTGTCATTCCATCTTTTGTTTTTTGATTGTTTTATCTTTTTGTTGTTTCTGTTTCTTTTGTTTCTCTTTTTTTTTTCCACATTTATTCCCTTTTAGGTTGCACATATTCCTGGGCCATTAAGTTTTTGTTTCTTTTGTTTCTCCTGGACTATCTTTTTCTTTTGTGCAACCTCCTCTTCTGGTTTAGGAACAAGCTGCTCTTTTCAGTAAGGATCATCTCAGTGTGACAGAGGGAGCTTATGTGTGGGTTAATCTGATCATGAGCTCTGTAAGTTCTGTGACACATCTTAGGGGCTTTGTTCACCCGGATGTGCTCAATGAGCAGAGAATCTATATCTAAACCCTTAAGTTCAGCATTACTTTCTGCATTTTTTTTTTTTTTTTTGTGGGACACTTGCTGGCTGCCGGGGAACGAACCGGCACAGTGCTCAACTGCTGTGCCACCAGGAGAGGCCCTACTTTCTGCATTTTTAAGCACATGCAGTAAAAATTTAGCACTCTTTTTTTGGCCACTGACCCTGTGTCCAACGCCACTCTTTGGCCTGGGTACACCTACCAACTCCATCTTTGTAATGATGGAATGGCACGTACTACTTCTGTAGAGTGACATCCTTTAAATTCTAGGTGGCTTTTCAGATATGCATACCCTTGACAGCCTGGGCAGTTTCACTAGTGTTCATAAAATGAGCATGAAGATGTGACCTCTTGCTTTGCATGACTTTGTAGGGTTTTCTGGGCCAAGTGAGTAGTGATCTCTAAGGTTGCTTACAGGAAGAGTTCTGATTTTTTCATGTAGGTGGCATTCCCTGGAGGCACCTCAGTTTCTTCATTTCTTTTTTATGTCTCTATATTTCTCCTCTGTGGTTACCATGAGGGTTACATCAAACTTTCTACGTCTAAAAAAGTCCTTTATGAGCTGGTATTAACTTATCAGTTATACAAGTTCTAAGTTTTTCTTCCCACATAGTGTTGTTTTTATTAGTGTTTATACTGCTGGTTCTGTATTCTTAATTCTGCTCTGCTCAGGTTTAATTTATTTTTTCCTTATAGAGTTCCTTTCAACATTTCTTGTTTAAGATAGGTCTGGTGGTGATAAATCTCCATTAGCTTTTGTTTGTCTGGGAAGCCTTTATCTCACCTTCATATTTGAATGATAATTTTGCAGGATAGAGTGTTCTTGGCTGGCAGTTTGTGCCTTTTTGGATTGTGAACACTTCATTCCACTCTTTTGTGGCCTGGAAGGTTACTACTAAGAAATCTGATAAGAACCTGACCAAGGTCCCTGTTTAAGTTACCTTTTTTCATCCAGAACGCTTTAATATTTTTTCTTTATCTTTGAAATGTGCCTTAATCAGGGTTGTTTTGAATTTAGACATTTGGATGTTCTTTCTGTTACCTGGAAATTCAATTTTATTTCTTTCACTAGGTTTGGGAAGTAGTTAGCTCTTGTTTCTTTGACTAGTGTCTCTATTCTCTTATTTCTCTCCCTCACCTTCTGGAATACACTACCCTTTTTTTCCTCTTTTGATTGAGTCTGATATTTCTTGTAGGGTTCCTTCATTTTTCCTGGACCTTACTTATCTCCTGTCAGTTGGGTGATTTGTACTTTTGCATCTTCTATTTCTGAAATTGTCTCTTCTACCTACTTAATTCTATTTGAAATGCTTTCCATATCTATCCTTATTCATACAGCATCTCTTTTTTGTTCTTTTATTATTTTCACTCTATTTAGTGAAGAACTTTTTATTCTTGGATCTTCCTTCCAAGATCCTTTACCAGCCTTTAACATTTTACTGCCCTCATGTTCATTTTAACATTTCTAAAATTGTCATTCTAAATTCTTTTTCTGTTAGGTCCTCTATTTCTCTGTCCTTATGTTTGCCTGTATACTTTTATTATTGTCCTCTGCTTTCTGTCCTGTGTTCAGATGGTCCTTGCTTCTTAGGCATGTATGTTGCCTTACTAGCTTTTGTGGAGTTGGGGTTTAGTTTGTTTCTCCTCTTTGTTTACCTGGGCAGCAGGTGGGATATTGAGGGGAAGCTGGAGTTCAAAGACTTGTTCTCAGTCTTGTAAGGAAAGAGGGCAATTCAGGTCAATAGATCATATCTGCCTTCTCTCCTCTTGCCAAAGCAAGCTGCTTCAGGAATCCTGAGTTCCTGCCTCACCTGCTTGCTGCTCCCACCTGTGGCATGGGATGTGTTCCACAAAGCTTGAGTCACCAAGCAAGAGTCACTAGGTGTGATATGCACAGCAGAATTTGCCAGACACAGGCCACCTTGTATTGCCCAGCAGGGGATGCTAGGCATGAGCTGTGTGTTCTGGTTTGCTAGGTAATGGCCACCACCACTGGGCAAGGGGCCCAGACTGACAGGCATTGGGGATCACTGACTTAGATCATTTTGCAAAGAGTGGGGAGAGGTCTCTCTTGCCTGCTCTGGCACCTGCCCAGTTCTCATCTGTGAGTATGTGAGGCACCACTGCCAAGTTTCCCTTTGTCTGCTCTTTCCAACAGGAGTGGGGAGGGAGTTTCCCTTATTCCTGATGCTGGCTGTCCATCTCCCCATGACCAAACTAGTGCCCCTTGAATTTCTGGTAACTGTGCCTATAGTCCTGTGCAAATGTGTTCCCATCTGTACCTCTCCCTTTCTGAAAAGTTCCTCTGGTCATCTTCACTAAGCCTCGTAAAACTGGTGGCCAGCCCACAACCTACTCTGCTCCCTGACCATGACTTCCTATACCTTTTCACTTACCTTCCATCTAACAGGCCACCTACCTCAGTGCAAACTCTTCAGGAAAGTCCACTCTGTCGATAAATCTCTGCATCTTCCCTCGAGATAACTTTATTCTAGTTTCACATTTATTTTTTTAGCTGAGAATTAAGGGAGAGAGTGATCCAAATCTTTCTATTCCACCATGTTGTGGGTGGAGTCTCCTTCCAAAGGTTGTTACATTCTCCTTTGATTAATAGTACTTTTGCAAATTATGTCCAGGTAGGACCCTGGTTTGAGTAGTTATATGATCTGTAAGTCAATGTAAAATGAATCGTAATAAAATACAGCAAATCATATTTTCCCAGAGGGGTCTAGTTTTAATTAGGGATTTAATTCCTGATCAGTATCATATAAATCATAAATATAAATACTAATGTTACAAAAGTAAAAATATAGCAATATGCATCATGTAATATCTTAAATAATGGCATTATACTCCGAGTTACGTGTAATGGGCATGCATATAAAGCAAACATCGATTATCCAAAGGCCCACATGTTTTATAAAATATACATTCAGCATATAAAATGTATAGCTCTGCCAATATTTAGTGTATTTGAAAGAACTTAATATAGAGTGCTATATATATGTCAGCTAAAATTTTATTAGCCTTGTGCATATAGCCTAACATAATACATGTGCAATAAGACATTCCTAAATGTCTGGTTAGGAATATTTTTGCTCTCATAATTTGGAAGGACATTTAGGGGTTTGGATGACTCATGACTTAAGATATGTAGGGGAAGTTTGAATGGATTTTTAAAAAAAATTTGTTAATATTTCTTGAGGCCTATATGCTTTGTTTAAAAATGATTTTTATGTGTATTTCATAATGTAATCCTCATAATCACCTTTTAGGAGACCGTATGAGTGTCCCCACTTTGAAAAGAAGACACTGATATCACAGAAGATAAATGACACCTTCGGAATCACTTTGTCACTGAAAGTTGCAAAATCTAAACTAAAACCTGTTCTTTCTGACTCCTCGTTCTGTGCTCTTTTAAATTCACTATAAGGACCTAACATTTTCCCCTGTTGTAAGCAGATGCTATCAAAATTACTTCAGGGATGTGTTGGCTTAAATACACTGAGACAGGCAAAAGTGAGTGAATTTATTAAAGTATCAGGACTGAGGACTGGGGCCACCTGGGAACAGCCTCCAGAAAGCTCTAGGAAAGCTGAGTTCTCAGTGAGAATTATATACAATTCCAAGGAGGTTACATGTTGCATTTTGAAGAAATTCTTACAAAGAAAAATCTGGTAGGGGTCCTGTTAATGTATTTACCTGATGTCATCTATGTGTTGAGATGACAAGAAGAGTGTTAAAACTTTATCTTTAGAGCCTTATCTATTAGGAACTGGATGTTTTATCAATGTCACACATATGAGTTGACATTCTTTGAAGTTACTGGTTTGTCTGGAGGCAGAAGTTTCCAAAATGCTGCTTTTTCATAGACACGGCAATTTTTCTGTACACAGTTTCTTCATAGGACCAGACCTGCTATGTCCAGACTCTTAGCTTATGCCTCTTGGTGGGGACCAAGGAGAAGGGTACCCATTTAATTGCTGGCTTTGGTTGATCTTAGAACATTGTTTAAAGTTGGCATCACTCAAATGGAACTGTGAAAGCTTCTGAAAATGTGCAATCCTCACAGAGCCAACCCCCCAATACCAAGTGCTGATAGACAATCTGAGGAACTACATAGAAGGGGGAATTGGGGCGACTTTCTTTGCTTTAGTGTATTAGTCAAGCAATACTCGTTGATGTTGTGGTAACAAGCCCTGGAATCTCATTAGTTGTAACAAAGGTTTGTCAATCATACAGTGAGGCTTTTTTTTTTTTTTAAAGATTTATTTATTTATACAAGCACTGGGTACAGTCAGAAGTGCAGGAGAGTGAGAGAATTCACCAGAGCCAGAGCGGGGAGCAGAACAGGCAGAAGGACCGAAGTACACTGCTGAGGGGAGCAGCGGGCACAGTAGGAGAGGTCTGCGCGCCATGTGGGACCCTCGCTGGTGGCCGGGGATCAAACCGTTGCTGCAGAGGCTGTGGGCAGCTTTGCAGCCAAGCGCTCAACCGCTGCGCCATCAGGGGAGGCCCTTTTTTTTAAAAAAAAAAAAAATTATACAGGACACAGCCCAGATGCGTGGGAGGGTGAGAAGATTCACTAGAGACAGAGCAGGGAGCAGAGTAGGCAGACTGACGAAACACACTGCTGAGGGGAGTAGCGGGCGCAACAGGAGAGGTCTGCGTGCCATGTGGGACCCTCGCCGGCCAGCGGGGGATCGAACTCGCGCAGCAGAGGCTGTGGACAGCTTCACAGTGCGGCGCTCAACCGCCTGCGCCACCAGGGGAGGCCCCAATCAGTGAGGCTTTAAAAAAAATATACTTATTTTTTAAATTGAGGTAATAATAGGACACCCTGCCAATCAGGTATCACCATTGTAGTGCACCCACTACCTAATCACCCATAGTCTATTGTGTTTCTTTCCCTTTTTGTACCTATCCAGTTCCCCTCTGGATGCTTCATTTCCATAGTCAGCTTTCAAAGGTTGGTCTTTAAGCTTAGCTTATCTTACCCTTAGTTTGGTTTATCTATATTCCACATATGAATGACACCATCCAGTGTATCTTTCCCCTTCTTGCTTTACTTATTGATAGCATTATCCCTTCAGCACCATCCTTGTTGCCACAAATAGCATGAGATTATCTTTCTGATAGCCAAGTAATGTTCCATTGTGGATATGTGCCGCATCATCTTGATCCACTCATTCGCTTTTGAGCATTTCAGTTGTTTCCATAATTTGACTATTGCAAATAGCGCTATAATGAACATGGGAGTGTAAGTCTCTTTTTGAATTACTGTTTTTTGAATTCTTAGGGTAGATACCTAGGAGTGGAATTACTAGGTTTTGTATGGCAGATCCATTTTTAATCTTTTGATACAACTCATACTGCTTTCTATAAGAAGAGGCTCTTTGGGTAGTGACTAGAGGAACAGTGCTGCTTCTATCCTGCAACTCCACTGTCTTGTAGTTCCTTTTTGTCCAGTTATGAGGATGAAAGGGAGGAAACAAATGGCTGCTCCTGAATTCGGGGGTGTAGGGCATGGTTTTAGAGTCACATGTTCTTCTCTGTGTGGACACCATTGATTTTTGCAACAATGAGGTCATAACATGGTCTTTGGTAGCATCCTGGTTAATCACTGGAGTTTACCTGACAATTATTTTGGTGACTTTCTGTTTAATAAACATGGAGTGCTTGTGTGCAAGTCTTTGGACTGGAAAACTGAATCAAAGGAACAATTCATTCCAAAGAATTACTTGAATTGTGTTGCCTCCAGTAATCCTAACTTCTCCATCAGAATCACAACTTATCCATCAGGGTCACTGTTAATGCATATGAAACCTTTGTGCCATTTGAAACATGCACCCATTTCTCAATGCAGTTTACCCCCACCTGACAGAAAATTATGCTGACTTTATTAGAATACACTGCACTGTATTCTAGACCCTTTGCTGTCTCCTGAAAAACTCAAAATAAATATACAAACTGACAATGCCTTTGAAATGAACAGTGCCCCCTGAGATGGATCTCAGTTTACCCTTGTGCAGTACACAGCCTGTATGTATTAAGCTTCCCTCCTGCCTCCGACTCCTACTGTTATATCTGTTTGAATTCTACAGTTTTTCTCAAGTAATATCTTTATAAAAAATCTTTCTAATTTATGTAAATATAGTGGGATATTCTTTTTGGGGAGGATTTCAATTGTTAAACTACAGGAGGAAAATATCATTTCTTTATAAGGTTAAGTTTCTATGCCATTTTCTAAGGCACATATCCATCTTTAGTCTGATTTGTTAAAATTATATCCACTTTCCCTCATTGTTGATTTCTCTGTTGTTTGACCATTTGCTCCATTTTGAAAACACGGAGTCACCCCAGTACAATAGTTCCTTTTTATTCAAAAACCTTTTACCAAATAGTACCTTAATGGAATATCCTTAGAGTGATAAATTCCTGCCCAGGGGCTAAAAATTATTGCCATTATTAGGAAAATAGATTTTCTGCTTCCCAGCATTTGAAATAGACCAACCCAACACGCTTTGTTATTATTTGTTCACTGAACAAATGAACGGATACATTGTAAAGGACATTTAGTCTTAACTACAAACCAATTGCTTAAAAAAAATTTTTTTTATGACTGCATGTTATCAAAAAAGGAGCCAAACCTAGAAAAGCCTATTACTCTTTCTTTGAGTTAAGAGCCTTAGCTAAAAATGAAAGAGCAATCATGTGTGAAGAAGGGATAGTATGTTTAAAAAAATTCCAGGACTGGTGTAATTGCACTTTGATTACTCTCTCTAGGGAGTAATTCTTATTTCTTGGTAGGAAACCACGAGCAAGCCTGACCATTTGGTTTTGTGAAAATAAACCCAGTTTAATTTATTGACACGTTATACATACCTGCCAGATTTTCTCATGCTTTTTTCCTGACATGTGTCTTGCCTGATGGAGTCACTGCAATGCAGTCTATGTGTTTTTAAAGAAATTATGTTTTGCTAAGGAATGTATCAAAATTGTTAAACCATGTTGCACCTTGTTCTCATTAGTCTTTGGAATGCAGCTGCCGGAACAGAAAAGGCAGGGGAGACAGAGGGTGGTGACTGTGAATACTCCCTCCTCTGCTACTCACAGGAGGACCTCGGGGCTTTGCTTTGAGCTGCGGGTCTCAGCCCTTCCATGGGCAGCTGTGCCAGGAGGTGCAGCCAGGGAGACCCGTAACCCAAGCCCACGGCTGCTCCATCTAGCTGACAAACCAAATAACAGAACGCATCTCACTTCTCTGTGCACACCAGCTCGTATCACCATACTGTATTCAATTCAGTTCCAATATGCAAGTTTCCACTGCTGCTAAAGGGAGGCCTACCTTGGATATTAACAGCTGCAAATGGCAGTGTCCACTTGTCCCAAGTCCTTACAATTCTAACCTTTCTCTCTTGTATTCTCCACTCCTGATCCCCCTGCCTGCTATGGATCACCTGCATCTCTTGCTTGAACTGGTGTAAGACTGTCAAACCAGTCTCCCTGCTCTCTTAATCAACCCTTCACATTGTGGCTAGAGTGATCGTTTAAAGATGTCTTGCCTACCTGCTGGGTTCCCCGTCATGTTGAAGAACCTTCAATGTCTGGCTTCTCCTATCTTTTGCAGCCTAATCTGCTAGCCCTTTGCACTTTCATGTTATGTTCCAGGATTATAGGACCATGTGTAATTTTGGAAAAATACCTTATTTTCTCATATTTCTCTACCTTTACTCTTGTTTTGCTTTCTTCTTTGGATGTCCTCCCTGCTAATGGTTCCTCTGACTGACTCTTTACCCAAATGCTACTTCCTCTTTGAATCCTTCCTGATTTCCTCTCCAGATGTGTGTGCTGTGGGCTCTCACTCCCATTGAGCTTTATGTAAGGGCAACCCTCAAAACAATTACCTAGCAGGAAAAATACTTGTTGGTGTTGACTGGATTCAGGGCTTCTTCATGCCAAGGACCATAGCTTCTAATGTGTATCTCTGTGAACTATCGCAGACTTAGTGCATAGAAGTTCAGAGCATGAATTAAGGAAAGATTGCCAAGGTACTGTTCATGGGCCCTTCAAAAGCAATTCTTTCAAAAGGCAGACTCCTCTAGGGCCTCCCTGGTGGTGCAGGCGGTTGAGTGCTGCACTGTGAAACTGTTCACAGCCTCTGCAGCACGGGTTCAATTCCCGGCCGGTGAGTGTCCCACATGGCGCGGCAGTCCTCTCCTGCCTCGCCCCCTGCTCCCCTCAGCAGTGTATTTCGTCACTCTGCCTGTTCTGTTCCCTGCTCTGTCTCTGGTGAATCCTCTCACCCTCCTGTGGATCTGGCCTGTAGCTCGGTTTTTGTATAAATAAAAAATAAATCTTAAAAAAAAAAAAAAAGGCAAACTCTTCTAAATCCAGCAAGTTTAATGTCAGAGAGTGCAATGGCTTTGTGGATAAGTTCAGATATCAGTGAGAAGTCAGCCGAAGTGCCTTGTCCCTCTCTGCGCTGCTGCTTTCTCTCCTAGGTTGATGTTATAGACAGTCATCTGGGAGGACACTCTGCTGGGTTTGCCCCGACAACCCTGCTGACTGCTGGAAGTGAACCAGTGCCTCAGGACAGTGCAGGAGCTTGTGCCCTGGGACCTCCTATCTTGTCTCACGCTCTAAAGAGATTTACAGGAGGTTGGTTTTCTGATGGGTGAGAGCTCCTGCCAGCACTCCAGGCCTGGTCTTCCTTGGGTTCCTTGGGAAAGCATTTTTGCACAATAAATCTGGCATTCTAAGACACGAGACATCTAAATCCTTTAAGCTCCATTTGCTAGTGAGGTGCTTTCTTGTCTTGGTGTCTTGTGAGACAGGGTTTGCATTTTCTCCAGACTTGGAGGCAACTGTATCTTCATTGCTTAGACATTTTCATATTGTGGCCTCGGGCCAGTTTGGACTGAGCTGTGTGGGGAGGGCTCTGTGTACCCACCCTGCAGGTTGCTGGTGGTAAAACAGTTCTATAGGGGTGCTATAGCAGGTCAAAAGTGATGCCCAATAGAGGACAGGTCACTGTCTGTGGGTTTTCATCAGCGTGCAAACTTGTAAGACCACTCAGGCTCAGGGCACAATAGTGGGGTTTATTTAGTGAACAGGGGAAAGAGTTTCTAAGGCCACAGTGGCCGACTATCTCACTCCAGATGGTGTCCACAGTGTCTAGTCATCCCAAACACAAGTTTGGAACTTTCAAGATGGCGCTTTCGCATCAACAAGGAATTGGAGCTCATGGTTTACTGGCAAGCAGTGGACGAGTGCCCAACTCATGGTGGCAGCTGAAGGTGCTCACAGGTGAGGTCACTGAGATGATACCTGAGCAGCCTGCTGCAACAGTCCAAAGTTGGGATGGACAGCACTGGGTGCTGGACCAGACACTTAGTAGGCAACCCTATGGGAGGTGGTACTAGGCAATCAGAAGCAGTGAATAGCTCTTAGAGGTGAACTGGACACAGTGTTTTGGTCACTCAGCAGTGCTAGATAGCACTGGTCAGTCACCACTGATCACCAGAAGGCGGTGTCAGTTGTACCAGTTTTAACAGCTTTCCGTGAGTTTTTGGCCTACATCAACAAAATACAGTTCTTTTTTTTTTTAATGTTCTTTAAACTTTCATTCTTTTTTTTTTTTACATCATTTTTCATTTTTGCACAATGTATGCATTTTCATTTTGGTTATATTCCCCACACAATTGCACCCCCCTTTTTTTGACCCCAGTCCTTCCCCCCTCCCATAGTGTGTCTCTGGTTTATAGTTGCTTGTTGATTTTGATTTTTTTCTTGATTATAATTAGTCTTTTTCCTGGTCCTTTATTTAGGTTTTCTAGATTCCTGCTATGAGTGAGACCATTCAGTATTTTTCTTTTTCTTTCTGGCTTATTTCGCTGAGCATGATCCCTTCCAGCTCCAACCATGTTGCTACAAATTGCATGAGTTTATCTTTTTGGATTGCTGAGTAATATTCCATGGTGTATATGCACCATATCTTCTTGACCCAGTCATCTATTTTTGGGGCATTTGGGTTGTTTTCATAGCTTAGCTATTGTAAACAGTGCTGCTATAAACATAGGGGTGCAGGTGCCCTTTTGAATTATTGTTTCTGTGTCATTTGGGCAAAACACAGTTCTCAAGACACCAGGCCCAGGGACTTTAATGCTCCTATCAGGTGATGCCAGAGGCAGGTATGGAGGCCTGGTCTCTGCAAAGTTCAACTACTTTCTTCAGGGATTGATTGCTGGATGCTTCTTTTTTAGGAGGTTGGCTGCTGCTCCTTCTTTCTTTTTTCAGAGGCCAGGAACAGAGTGTCTAAGCTGGCACCTGCCCTGCCTTATACCATCTTTCAGGGTCCCCCACCCTACCTGCCTGATTGGACCATTTTCAATACTAAGTGACTGATTAGACTATTTTAGGACCAATCAGCCCATTCTTGATTTTGAAGCTAAATAGTTACCTAATAAACTGATTGGACATGATTGGTTCATTCAGCTCTCACCTGATTAGTCCATTTTACTATCCAGGTACCAAATATAAAGGGATAATGTGTTGCCTACACAGACCTGGCCTGCCTTGACCTCAGGACAGGTTCATGGGCTGGTGGGCTCAGAGGGGCCAGAGCCAGTCTCACTGGGGCTGGAGGTGCTCTGTACCCAGTGGCCCTTCAGTAGGGCTGCATATAATAATGTAAGGTGAACAGGATACTCTGCTGGTAGCCCACATGTTGGCCAGGGACCCCTCCAGCCTCTCTATTGCCTGAGGCTGGAGCGAGCCACAATGTTGGAGCTGGCCCAGTGGGGCCCCATATTTCTCCCTGTAGCCCTGTAGCCGTGGGGCTAGCTGTTGCCTCCTATGCCAGAGCTTGCTCTGGCAAAGGGCAACCGTGCTTCTGTAGTGCCAGTGGGACTGCATGTCCTGGGGTCTCTTGGTAGGGAAAACACTACCACCTGCCATTTGGGCCTGAGTCCCTTTGGGGCCACTGGTGGCAGGCGGTAAAATGCTTGCACTGCCTGCAAGCAGCTCCTGGGGCTAAGCACCAGAGCCCCAAGGTGGGAAGGTGTTCTGCTCAAACCTGGCCAGCGTGGGGCCTCTGTGCAGCCATCCCTTGGCCTTTTGCTGCTGGGTAGCCTGGGGTGCTACCCACAGGCAGTGTTCTGGGAGGGTTCAGCCACCAGCACTGGAGCCTCAGGGAGTCTGGGACTCAAGCCCAGGCTGCCAGCAGGGGAGTTGCTGCCCACAGGCAGCATGCTCCCCGGTGGCTGCTGGGAAATAGCCCCTGCTTCTCCAACGGCTGCTGCTGCTCAGTGGCAATGGGAAAGAGCGGTTTTGCTCTGTGGCTTGTGCTCCAGGACTGTGGTTTCAGTGTGGGTGAGGATCTTCGATCCTCCTAATGCCTGGTCACAGTGAGGACACAAAGTAAGGCATGTGGGGGCCTGTCCTGGGTACCCTGAGAAGCCCATGGAGTAGGGCATCTTCGTTTGTGTGGGGTTTTCCTCTGCTGGTCAGAGGGTTTAACTCACTCAGCCTTCAGGAGCTAAATGCCATTAAACTTCAACAAAGTGGGCAAAATGTACAGGAGAGGGGTTCGGAATTGTGCAGAACTGAATTAGAATCCAAAATTCTGGCATTTACTCTTAAGACCTTGGGCAAGTTGCTGAGGTCCTCTGTTTTGTATGTGTGTTTCATACTTGTAAAATAGGGCCCATGCTCCTTGTGGGTTCCTGTGAGGATTAAACGTGATAGCATTTTGGTAGGGCTCCAGATACATACCAGGTGCTCAAGAGTTATTACTCCCACTTGTGAATATCCATTCTGACAATACACTTGAGAAATGCATGGAGGCACCGAAGGGGAGACTGGATTTTTGTTTCTGCACGCAGACCTAGCAAAGTGGCTGCTATGACTGGTTTCACTCACTCAGTAAGGGTTCTGGGTCTGTGTGATGATCTCAGGGAGCCCCTCTGGAAAGTGTGGTGGGGGCAGATGCCTGAGTTCTAGTCCTGGCTTTGTCATCAGTCATCTGTATGACTTTAGATGAGTCACTAGTCATTTGCTTTCTATTTCCATTTCCAGTCCCACTTGGAAATTGCTATGGTTCAGCCTTGCTTACTTCCCAAGGTAGTTGAAGAAATAAAGTCATATAATGTAGATGTGAGAGTGTTACAAGGATTTTATGGTGTTTTATGTGGGTGAGTGGGGTTGTCTTTTCCTCTCTTTACTTTCATTCCATTAGCAAGCTAATTATCACTCCCACAAAGAAATAACCTAGAAGCATGAAGGAGAAGCATTTCTGTTAAAGTGATTTCTTGTAGATGTCATCATATCCATTTCCACAAGTTCTTAGAAAAGACTTTGAAGTTGGTTTAACACTTTACACCTGCTCTGCTGTCAGGTGTTGGGCTAGCGACTGGTCAGATGTGAATTTCACAAGTCCATGAGTCAATTTATTCCTTATTTCTTATGTGTTGCTCTACCAAGGTAACCACATTTTAAAGGTGAAAATCTCTGACTATGTTAAAAATACAGATGGAAAAGACCGGAAGGTTACATACCAAAATGTTAATTGGTGGGTGTGTATGTGTATGAGAATCCCATAGAGTATTTCTTTACACATGTCTGTATACTTTCCAACTTTTGGAAATGATGGTTTTTAGAATAAAAATATAAGTACCTTTTCCCACAAATCAAATACAGTGATATTATTTAATGTTAGAATAGAAGAGGATTTCAAAAGTTTACATCTCATTAGTAAACCGAAGAAAATAGTGTATCTGGAAAATCCCCAAAGGGAAGCTTGGCTCAGCCATGGTGGGAAACCTTCTTTGAGTCCTAGCATAGTGCATCCACCTCCATTTCCTCTCCTATTTAGAGCCAGGGAGTCGGGACAAAGCTCCCCTCTGATAGGCCTCCTTAGGGTTGGTGTTTGTGAGGGGAGCAGACCAGTTTGTGTAGGTCTGGAGAATTAATGACCTGCTAAAACTCAATCTCCTCATATCCTAAAGCTTCCTTTCAAATTACGGTTCCAAATATGACCCAGCACAGCCACATACCACCTCCCACTGTACTTGTGATGTAGGTTTAGACATACCCAACAAACAGGCCCTCAAGCCTACTGTTGAGTTTGAGAGTTTAAGCCAAAAGTTCCCAGAAAATTGTTCTATGAAAAAGACTGCAGCAACCTCATAGCATGAAGATGACTCCAGAATATCCCAACTCAATTCTCCTCTTAATTACCCTTTCAAATATTCTAATGTGTTAATTCCAAAATGTAAACATTTGAATCAGAATCTGTCCATTAAAAAAACCCCTGAAATCCTTTCCTTGCTCAAGCCAACTCCTGTTCTAACCATTTCGGACAGCATTTCTCTGGTGGGGTCTTTCCTTTCTTTTAGTCCTCCGATAGCCTGTCACTGAGTCCTGGTGAAATCTCTCAAGTTAATTCCTCTCCTTTCACACCCGAGTTAGGCCTTCATCATCTTATAACCAGGCAACTTGTCTTGCCACTTCCAGACTCTGTTCCTGCTAGTCCATACACTAGTGTTAGAGGAATAATTGATGGACCATCCATCAAGTGCCAGGTGCCTAATCCCTGAGCCTTTGCTTAGATCCTTTTTGATTCAGCCCCTCACCTTTAGCTTTGTCCACTTATTCCTCACGCTCAAAAGGCTGCCCAGTCTCAGCGTAGATGCTATGTTCTCATGAAGCCTGATTTCTTTTTTTTTTTTTTTTTTTTTAGAGGCATGTTATTTATTTATTTGTTTGTTTGTTTGTTTATACATGCACTGGGTACAGTCAGAAGCGCGGGAGGGTGAGAGAATTCACCAGAGCCAGAGCGGGGTGCAGAGCAGGCAGAAGGACCGAAGTACACTGCTGAGGGGAGCAGCGGGCGGCAGGAGAGGTCTGCGCGCCATGTGGGACCCTCCTCCGGTGGCCAGGGAGCAGCCGGGGATCGAACCGGCACCGCAGAGATCGCGGGCAGCTTCGCAACCCAGCGCTCAACCGCTGCGCCACTGGGGAGGCCCTCATGAAGCCTGATTTCATCTCATACTTCCCTACCTTCCCTCACATGCAATCTGAGGGTCCTTTCCTTCCTCTAAGTGCCAATAGCCTGAGATAAAATTCTTCCTCTAGTGCAGTTAGAGCAGGCCCTCAAATAATATTATTTCATTTAACATTGTTTCATTATAACTGATGAGAAAAAAAGAATTCATTCTGTCTGGGCCATTGTATGGAGTTTGCAAGTTCTCCCCATGTCTGCATAAATTTTCTTCAGTTTCCTCCCACATCCTCACTGATGTGCATGTTAGAATCATTGGTGTGTCTAAATTGTTCCAGTCTGAGTGAGAATGGGTGTTGGTGTGAATACATCCTGTGGTGGAAGATGTCCTGTCCAGGGTTGGTTCCTGTCTTGGATCCTAAGCTGCCAGCATGGTCACCAGGATGTTGAACTAGAATAAGTGGGTTGTTAATTGAATAAATGAATACCGATTATTGTTTACTATTACAAGTGTTTTGAGTCTTTTAGAAGTTCGTGATATTTTGGTGATCAGATATATACTATAGGAACTTAACTCTTGTTTATATAAATTAACCAATGGTAAAATTTGTTTTATTATACATTGTCTCACTTAAAGTCTTAGTTTCTGAGACACTATTGATGACATTCAAGACTTACCTGCCTATAGAGCAATTTTGGTATTTACCCAACTAATTGGAAACCCATGAGGGGGTAACATTATCTTACTTTATTTGGATATCTCTATACTGTCTAGATGTGTGACTTGAAAAAATAATTATATATCCATAATTGAAGTAATACTGCAATGTAACATTAAATATTTCAGGTGTGCATCATTAAACAATTGAACCTATATTTAGTGAATAGTCTTGAATAGTAGGCATTCAGAAATGGATGTTAATGAGGGTCTAGAATAGATTTAAGAAATATGCTAATTTTTCTTACCTTCATTTGTGAGGAGTGAAAAGCCAAAATTCTATGCTACCCCATTTTAGTAGAATGCTGTGAAATATTCTTTTGCAGCTACTAAAGAGGCTGAAACCTGCAAGTCTATTTCCTAACTCAAACAGATTTCTTTAAAAAGAGGGTAATTTTGGTTCGATATGAAAGTGGGAGCATGGAGAGAGGGGGATGCGTAAGAATTTTAGTGTCAGCCAGGCAGGGGGTCAGAGAGGGCTAGTGAACACATTATTTGACTTCTCAAATAGGACCTCAGATTCTTCTTCTGCAAAATGTTGATAATATCTGCCTGAGCTATTGTGCAGATTGCAGGATGATGGATGGAAGCATCTAGAACAGTGCCTGCACATAGTAGGCATGCCAAAAGTGCAATAATATGTAATTATTTTCATAACCATTATCCACCATTCACTTGGACAGTGGGCATCTGTATGTGCAGCTGCAGACTGAGAATCTACTGTATACATTTCAAAAGCTCACCTTGCACAAAGGCTTTTATTAAAATGTGAGATTGTTTATAAAGCAGAGGATTACTTGACAGCTGACCCTGAAAACGGAGCATGAGCTCAAGGAAGGGCCAGGTGTGCTATGCTGGCCATCTCCTCCTCAGCAGGCGAGCTCTTCAGGCTAGAAGCAGATGTTTGGTTTCTGAGATGCAAAGGCAGGATGGGCTTCACTTTACTCTTTCATAGTGTGTGGCTGTGAAGAGCAGCAACATGAAAGCCCAGGCTCTGGAACTGTGCTAATGGAGCTCTCACATGTGCAAGACTTAAAAACAGAGCTTTAAAAAAGTCATTACTCTTACTACATCACCCTGGGGGCAAAGACCAAGAAAGGACCAGAGAAGTGAACGGGGTAAATTGGGTGAATTGTTAGTGGGTTACCTATCGTGTACCAGGCCCTGCTTTTGGGTGGTGGAGCAGTGATCGGAATGGTGTGGTCCACAGCAGAAAGATGATAAGATAGTATCTTGTCTGAGTCTGCTCCCTCCCACTTCTCCACTCTCTTTTTCTGTCCTGTATATTCATGTTCATTTCTTCTCTATGTCTCTGTCTGTCTCTGTCTCCCTTGCCCTCCCTTCCTTCCTTCTAGACTCTTGAAAATACGGTAAAGGGCTTCCCCTGGTGGCGCAGCAGTTGAGCGCTGGGCTGTGAAGCTGCCTGCAGCCTCCGCAGTGCTGGTTTGATCCCCGGCCACTGGCGAGGGTCCCACATGGAGTGACAGACCTCTCCTGCTGTGCCCGCTGCTCCTCTCAGCAGTGCATCAGTCTGCCTGTTCTGCTCCCCACTCTGGCTCTGGTGAATTCTCTCACCCTCCATGCTTCTGACTGTACCCAGTGCTTGTATAAATAAAAAAAAAAAAAGAAAAAAGAAAATACGGTAAAGATTTGGGACTTTCTCCAATGAAAGTGTATTCATGTATACCTACATACACCATTTTATGTGTAGCTCTATGGGGTTCATGGATTCCTCTGAAGTTCATTTATGGACCCTAAGTTAAGAACCCTATATTTAGTAACTACAGTCTAGTTGCAATATTAATAAGGATATTGGATTCAGAAATACCCAGCTCAAATTTGTGTTCTGCCTTTCTCAACTGTATTCCTTACTGAATGAATGCTCTTGGATAACTTAACCTTACTAAGCCTCCGACACCTCATGTAGATGACAATCTTGTGGGGTTTTGGTGATGATGAAATAATTTAATAAGCAAAAAAAAGTTATTAGTGCTGTGCCTGGCATGTGTTACATGATCAAAAAGTGGTAATTCATAATAACCTGCTTGAAAGTGTAGCATGAAAGTGTAGCCTGAGTGGAGTCATGAAAGTGTAGCAGAGATTAAAACCTATTAGCATCTGAGAAGAAAATAAGAACTATAGTTTTCAGTTGGAGCCTTGTCTGTAAAAGAGTTGTGAAAAGCACTGTGGTGGGGATTTCCTTCTGTGTAGACAACACATTTATGGTGACTGGTTCATGCCTGTGTGTAGAAGGCAGCAGTCTCAACAGCACTCTTGAAGCGGGGTGGGGGTGGGGGGCTCAATGCTTGTCTTTTTCATGAAGATGACTTCCCTAGAGGGAATCACTCTCAATAACTGCTAAATACTGACAAAACTTATGAACTATTGAGGTAGGACTATGTGTCAGCATCGTGCTAAGTTCTTCACAGGTGTTCTGGGATGTGGGTTTGCAGTGTCTGTTCTGATGAGGCTTGATCACTTAGAAAAGCAGGGGTCAGCAGGCTGTGCGTGCGTGTGCATGTGCGTGCATGGGTGTGTATGTGTGTATGTTCATGCACATGCTCAGGCGAGCAAAAACAGAGCCTCTTCTTATCAGCTTTCATTCATTTGATTGCTTTCTGACCCATAAGTTTTAACATTTGGAATGTGCCTGTTGAAAAACGAAGGTTTATCACGCAGAGTGTAAGATTACAACCACAAGATTCAGAAAAGGGTTTCTGAGCTTGGGGGAGAGTTACAATTAACCTCGTAAAGATTGCAGATGAAAGTCTTTCCTATAGTTACAATCAAAGACACTTTAGGCCACTCTTTCCCCAGAGGAATAGTTGCTTTTTATGGCATGTTTTAAAGTTTTATTTCAAAACAGTCAGCATCTTACAGCAGAATGCTGTATGCTGCCCAGGCCTTCACTTCCAATGTGTTTTTGGTTTTCTCAATCATATTACTAAGTTTCTGGATATGATGTGAGTTGCTACCCTCACCGGATCCACACACGGAAGGACTTAGCCTGGCTTTCTTGCACTCAAAGCAAGAACTCTCTACCAAACCTCCCTGTTATTTTCTTTTGAGAGTTTAGAATCAGCATTATGTGTTATAAGAGATTGTCTTTCTCAGTCCTCTCATTTTTTAGTCAAGAGAACAGGCCTACAGAGATGTAAGCCATTTCTTTCAAGCGTTTTTATTCCACTAGTGCTCAACTGCTCCTTAAACGCAACTCTTGCCCACTTTCGTTTCCTGATGGTGTCATATAGGTAGGTCTGTGTGCACACCTGGGTGTCTCTGCTTTAACATAGGTCCTTACATATTGTATATCTTTTCCTGCCATGTGTCTACTGTGGCTAATTGTCTTTCAATAAGATTCTTTTGCTGTGCACCTAAATGGTACAGGAATGGCTACTAGTCTGACAGCTCTAGTGTGTCAGGACTGCTGTGGCTGATTTGCAGCTGTGTTTGCAGGAATTTCGAGGTTAGTGCCATTTCGTCACCTCTTTCTTGGTCTGCTTGCTTTGCTCTCCAGGCTTTTTTCCTGGGTCTCACTGTCCCTGAATTTTATTATTTGAAGAGTACTTTCAATGCTGTCTCCACCATGACATGCCTTCTCACAATGATTAGGCAAAAACTTAAGAGTTTGACTCAAGTCTGACATCATTTGGATGTGTGCCTCTCACTATTACAATGAGCTAGACTATTGTAGTGTCTTTCTCACTGGTCACTGTGCTGGTCAGGTCTGTGGGCCATCCACACTGCTAGTTTGAGCTTTGTTAGGCACAGAATCAGTTGTACCAGCCACCTGTTAAAAACCCTTGTAAGCCCTCTTTGCCTTTGCCTGGAGCAGGGAAGGCAAATGATTCTATTTCAGGTGCCAATTCCAGTTGATTGCTAGTGGCTGTCTGAAGTGTGGGCTGTCTGAAGTATAATAAAGTGCTATGGCTTGTAATGTCTGACACGTGTGGGGAGGCAGTGGTAGCAGATGTGCCACGTCACCCGTGGTCAAGAAGACACAATGTATATTTCGAAGCAAGGCACCCAACACTCTTCCTAATCCAGTTTCTGCCTACCTGTCCAGAATCATATGTCTCTCCCCAGTCTGCATCCTGTCCCCTACCTGCCCCATGCTCTCTTCCCCCAACACCCTTGCCCTCACACCAACTGCAGAACTTCTGTTTGCAATCCTTTGCTTGTTTCTCCTTCATCTTTGAATAGACTACTCAAATATGACTGATTCTAGATCTTCTTCACCTCTTTACCCCTCACCCAGACCCCACAGTCACTTTCTTTAGTTACTCATGGCATTCTGTATATGCATAATATCATTAACACTTGACAGTACAATCATTTAATCATGTCTGCTCTTGTACTATATGACTTGGTGAGAAAATCAATATATATATAATTGAAATACTATTGTATTATAACATTATATAAGCTTCAGGTATGCATTGTTGAAAATCAAGATGTAACTATTCTATATAAGTTCACCCCAAAGTCCAGTTCTATCCTTCACTATAGGCTTGCTCCTGCCCCCCACCCCCTTCCTGGTAACCACAAATTGGGTCTTACAGTCCAAAAGTCTATTGCTTGAAAAATCAATGTTACTTGAGTTCCTTCAATACCCCAAGCAAAGGGGGTAGGGCTCAAAGCACAGTGAGGTAGAATGAGGGTAGGGTTTGGAAGCTGACTTTCTGGTTTGAGTCCTATTCTTTTACTATTAGTGAGGACGTGTCATTTCTCAGAATAGTCTTATGGTAAATTGGGAATCTTAATATGTATGCCAGATTGTTCAGTGGGTTAGAAGTAGTATTTCTAAAATGTTAGCACATAGTAAGTTCCAATAAATGGTAACTATTTTTATGGGTTATCTAGTTTACCTTTAAATTACTTCTGTGGGGTGCAATAGAAATTATTATTTTTTTTTAATATGTTACAGTTGTGAATCATATTATTTCCTTATGGTCAGAACCATGTTATTTCCTTAGGGTCAGAGATCAGATTGCTGAGTTAGGATCTAAACTTAGGTCAGTGTGACTAATGGGTCAGTGTCCTTTTTTCTTACATATGTGTTTTACAAAAAATATTTTCAAACATGAAAAATTGTAAAAAATAATTATTACTCAGCAATCAAAAAGGATAAACTCATGCAATTTGCAGCAACATGCATGGAGCTGGAAGGGATCATGCTCAGCGAAATAAGCCAGAAAGAAAAAGAAAAATACCGGATGGTCTCACTCATAGCAGGAATTTAGAAAACCTAAATAAGGGACCAGGAAAAAACCTAATTATAATAAAGTAAAAATCAAAATCAACAAGCAACTATAAAGCAGAGACACACTACCGGGTGGGTGGGGGAGGAGGGAGTAGGATCAAAACAAGGGTGGTGGGAATTGTATGGGGACGATAACCAAGATGAAAATGCATACGTTGTGCAAAAATGAAAAATGTAAAAAATGTATAAAATAAAAAAAATTAAGTACAAAGAATTCCATATCTTTCACCTCACCCAGATTTTCTACTTGCTAATAATTTTTTATAATATTCTTATTATTGGAGGTAACATTGGCTTATGTCAGTGTATGGGATTCAGAGGAATAGGTTCACAGCTCCCCAGACCATTCTCATCTCTGTATCATACATTATAGGGCCCCCTCTTGTTAATATTTTGTTTCAATCTCAATCTTTTTCTCTCTCTCTTCACATGTACATGGACACATACAGGCCTTTTTTTGTGGAAGGATATTTAAGAATTATTGTGAAACAAAGACAATTTAATACATGTAAATAAATATGTGAAGGATGTAGCAGAAAAGATGTGGGCCTTAGAATCTGCCAGATATGGGTTTTAACTGTGGCTTGGTCACCTACTAAAAGTGGGACCTTGGGACCTCCCTGGTGGCGCAGCGGTTGAGCGCTGGGTTGCAAAGCTGCCCGCGGCCTCTGCAGCGCCGGTTTCTATCCCCAGCTGCTCCCCGGCCACTGGAGGAGGGTCCCCCATGGCGCGCAGACCTCTCCTGCCGCCCGCTGCTCCCCTCAGCAGTGTACTTCGGTCCCTCTGCCTGCTCTGCTCCCCGCTCTGGCTCTGGTGAATTCTCTCACCCTCCTGCGCTTCTGACTGTACCCAGTGCTTGTATAAATAAGTAAATAAATAAATCTTAAAAAAAAAAAATAAAAGTGGAACCTTGGAGTGAAATCTCACTCCCTCAGTGGAAGTTCTTGGTCACAGCATGTTGTGAGAATTGGGGGTATGGCTCCTCCCAACACCTCACCTGTCGTTCCTCATATAAAATTGGGGACAGCTCAGAGACCTGCAGAGAAAATTAAAAATAATGCATCTGCAGTATCTAGCCCAGTGGCTGCCAGGAATCAGAATTTTGATATATCACAGCTATTAACATTATCCAGAATTCTTTGTTACTTTTCTTCAAGACTTCAAGGCAAAACAAGCCAAAGCTTCGGTGCATGCACATTCCTTTTCCTGACATGACTAGTCATCATCCCTAATAATCTCCAAACAAGGACCATCTATAGAACAAAACCCACCATACAATGCTAACACGCAATCCACAGACTGTTCTGATTTCTCCAAGTGTTCCAACAATGTGTTTTTCCTTTCTGGTCCGAGGTCCTATCCAGGAGTATGTCCTGCATTTAGTTACCACCTCTCACCATTTTCCTTTAACTTGTAACTGGTCTTTAGTCTTTTCTTTGTGTGTCATGCCCTTGACAGGCCTTTCATTCTGTGGGATGACCTTCCATGATCCATCCAATATTTCCTCATGAGTTGATTCAGGTCATTTACTGTTAGGAGGAAACCACAGAAAATGATGCTGAGTTCTTGGTGCATCACGTCAAGAGACACATGATCAACACCCGTCTGAACACTGGTGATGTTAACCTTGATTATGTGGGGTCTCCCAGGTGTCTCCACTTGTAAAGTCGCCATTTTCCCTTTGTATTTGATTACTATGGGGAGATATTCTGGTATGATGCCAATATCCTGTTCTCATCAAAACATGACCCATCAGCTTTATTGTCCATGGTCGACTCCCACCTGCATCCACCACCACCATGGTTGCCAAATAGCGATGATCCATTTCCCGTTTCTTCTATGTTTATTATTTGGCTTTGTATTGTAAGAACATTCCCCTCTCCTTCATTTATTATATTTATTTCATCATGGACTCATGGTTCTATTTCAGTCATTGGGTTTTAACCCGTTACTATCATTTTAATCCTCAAACTGTCCCCACTTCGAGCTGTCTTAAGCTGGCTCTTTTTTTTTTTTTTTTAAAGATTTGTTTATGAATACAAGAACCGGGGTACAGGCCAAAGATGTGGGGGGTGAGAGGATTCACCAGAGACAGAGTAGGGAGCAGAAAAGTCAGACTGACTGAAAAACACTGCTGAGGGTAGCAGTGGGCAAGTCAGAAGAGGTCTGCTATGCCAGGTGGGTTAGCTCCTTGGTTGGGGATCGAACTTGTGCTGCAGTAGCTGCCCCAACAGCCTCATAGTGCTGATGCTTAAACCCTTGTGCCACCAGGAAGGCCCCTTAAGCTGGCTCTTATGTCCTCCTGATAGAGGCCTATAATATAGAATATGAGAAAAGGGATGGAATTTGGTAGAGGCTAAGGGAGGCTTACCCTTGGCACCCTGGACATCTTAGAGGTTCAGAGACAGATCACATTTTTCTCTCCCTTAGGAATATCCTTCTGTGCCTCTTGTGACTGAACTGGTTCTCTGACCATCTTTCACAGTCCTAGGTTTTCTGTAGCATGATTCACAGCTTGAGAGTTTGAGTCTTGTATGTCTTCTAGTCTAAGAACTGGTTGTTTTAAAGATTATGGTGAGATAATGCAGATAATTAAAAATTGTGTCTGATTTGTGCTCAATAAAGTCTAATTACTCATACTACCTTTGAATGTATACAAATCTATTGGTGTACAAATTTTATACCTTTACAAACAAAAGGCAAAGTTCCCATGGAGAATAGTCTTTAGTCAGTCCAATATAAATGTATGGTGTTTGTTCAGTGACTTTGGATTATAGAGTCAACAATTTTATTTTTTGGGAATCTCATTTTTTTTCTTGTAAAGAAAGGTTATCTTCTACCAGCAATCAGCAATAGAATTAAAACCCACAGTGTGTATATCTGCCTGTTCTCTCTTAACACCTCCCTGTTCCCTAGAACTTTGCCAGAATCTGGGAGGTCTGGTAAGAAATGCTCTTTAAATCCTTTGCATTCTTCCAGAAGCCCAAGGGGTTTAACAAGTTCTGATTTTAGCTAAAGTATATAAACTAAAAAAAGAATAAAAAAGCCTAATTTCTGTAATTTGGTTCTTTATGCCAGAAATCTTTGTATGTTTGTCAAAACAAACAAAACAAAGCCCGGTCTTTTGTTATTGGTTATTGAGCAATCAATGTAAAGCATGATATTTTCAGAGATAAGACAGTAGGTTGCCTTTAACATTTTATGTCATAGTTGATTGAATGAGTGGGTTTTACACATTGAGTGTAAAGTTTCTGCCAGTAAACTTTAATTTCCAGAGATAAGACTATATTGGAAAGTAGAGGTGATCTAAAATTTTTCCCTTTAAGCTAAACATCTGAGGAGAAATAGAGAAAAATCCTTAATGAAATCAGAGATCACTTTGACATGTTGAATTATGAACACACAGCACAATGAAGTAATCTCTTTCCAGCTGCTCAGCTGTGGTAATAATTAAACTCGAAATTTAGACTCCTGCTTTTTTGGGGAGTGGAAGGGGGTGTCTTATAACGGTGACTTCAGTCCCTAAGAATCAAATGCCTGTTTAAAAATATTTATGGTACACGGAGGAATAAATGTAGTGCAATAAGGCTATTTTCCCTAAAATCATTCCACTCTTTGTTTCAAATTATTTTTCTGCACTTTAATGACATTATAGGAGACTTGGTTTAAATTATGAAAGACTCCTTAGAGGCAGAGGGAAAAAAAGGTAGATTAGCATTAGTAAATCTTTTTTGATGGAGAATATGTAACAGTTGTTGAAATTTTGGTGTCAGTTGAAATTCCAAAGGTTTCAAGGATTAAAGCAAGTAGCAGTGGAGCACAGGGGGATATTCAGTATGATGATTAGGTCAGTAACTTACCTGTGAAGGGTGGAGTCATCCTCACTCTTTGAATTAGGCATTGGCTATTAGAGTCAGGTCTTTCTGCCTGCAGGTCTTATGGTGCTACTTGCTGTTGCAAAAGTAAAAAATGCTCCTTTTTGTGGTTGGTTAGTGGGAAAGGTATTGGGTGGGAGGGCAGGGGGATCAGACTGGGGTAGGGAGACTGATGGGGAGCCATTGCCTCTCCATTACACAGAGCATGAGACAAGTCTGTGTTTAGAGAAGGAAAGGCCCCAGAAGATTTGAGAGAGGGATCTTGGCATTGAAAACTTGATTTAGAGACTTAAGATACCTCAGCACCAAGTTTTGAGCTCAAGGCAATGGGACATCTATAAACACTATGAAGTGCCTGGTAACTTACAGTAATTCACAAGGCTTGTGACTACTCCCAGATTTTTGAGTAATTCCATGTAGGACATGAAAGTGTGATTATACCCCAGAGATGGGATGCTGGGATTCTTTGCTGAAGAAGATGGAGTGCAGCTATGCCTGGGTTCCTGCTCTCTCTGCATTTGGCCATCTTCATATTATTACCAGTTTACCTGCTAAAGCTCAGAGCAGAAATCCAGGGCAGTGGTGACACTACCCATGTCAGTAGATATGGGTAGTGAGTGCAGCTCAGCCCATTGCCAGTGTTTTATGTAGAGTCACCTAGTACTTCCAGTTCTTTCCCCAAACTTGAAGGAGGGAGAAGTTTTTTTATGAAATATTACTTGGGGTAATCCAACATTAAAGATGACAGCACAGTGTCATCATGGCCATTCCCTGGTCATCCCCCAGAAAAGAGCTGAACCCCCGAACCACTCTTGGTGGTTATTTTTACAAAATGAGGAGGAGGCATATATGGAGGGAGAAATTATGAAACAAATTTGTACATGAGTGGCTGATGTCAGCTGGATGGTAGAAATTAATATGGTATATAGCATAACTATTGTCTTTTTACCTTAATTAATTATGAGACAGTAACATTTTGAAACATCATGACAAACATCTGGGGTTTTATGGGTGATGGCATGTATCCAACTGTTTTCTTTCCTTGCTTCATCAAGTAAGATCAATGCTCATTGGGTCCTGCTTACTCTTAAAATGTTGTAAGTCAGAGGCCACACAACCCTCAACAACAAACTCTGTGATTGTAGGAAGTGTCTAATATTCTTAGTGATCAACTTGAATTTTCTTCAGAAAGGAATTTTCTATGAAGAAAAGAACATCTTGAGTCCTCAAAACCACCATTTGTCCTGGTTTTTACCACTAATGATTTTAACCCCTTGGCCTCTCTTTCTCATTTGGGAGAGTGGTGGGGCATTAATAATTTGTTTGCTTAGCTGTTTGCATTGCAAGGAGAATATGATATGACAATATGAGAAAGCTCTGTCCACTGTAGGTGTGTCAGGAACTGTTCACCCAGCAATCCAAATACATTTTAGTAAGCTTGCAGGTTTTCTAGGGATTGTGTTTAGCTGTTTTTTAATAGTCAAGAAGCTACCTGCCTGACTCTCCTAAAGAGCCTAGATGGAGCAACAAATAAAAAACATTTAAAAATATTTTGGGATAATTTCTGTGATAAATCACATAGTGCCATACAAGCAACCCAATATTGGGTAGTGGAGAGGTAGCAGGTTAAGGACAGTTGTTTTAAGATTGGGATTAAAGAGATTTGGTGGTGGTTTGCAATGCCTGGAAGAGAGCCTTGGGAAGATTTGTTTAGTGCAGCTGTTGGGTTTCATTTTAAATTCACAGGGTACTTACTAGATTTCTTGAGAAGAGAGTGAAACTCCCGTTAAGGATGCAAGTTTGCTGCTTTTTGGCTGGAGGACTCTTCAGGGCCATGTGGGAACAGGCCCAGTGCAGCTGACAAACTTCAGAGTGTGAGAAGGGAAGCTTCCTTTAGTTGTTGGCTCTGCATTTATCATCAGCTTAAATCAAGATCCTGTTTTGTCCCAGATGGTTGGACTAAAGCCGTATTAGCCTCTAGGGAACTCTTACTTGAGCAGATACACGCTTGCTTCGTGAAGGCCCTACCTCTTAGGGATTTGTTTTAATATGTCTTTAATTAAAACATTTAAATCTCCAAAAAAGAATAGAGACATGAACCTCATGTGTCTATCTCCTGGCTCCCATAATTATCAAGAGTTTGCCATCCTGGGCTTATCCATTAATTCCAGACATCTTGTCATTTCACCTCTACAGATTTCAATATGCTTCTCCAAGAGTAGGGACTTTTTCATACATAGCCACAATGCCACGATCACGTGTTTTTTTTATTTTTTTTACAAGCTTTTACCCACTCCCACATTTTATTCTGAAAAATTTCTATCATGCATACAAAGTTGAAAGAATTTTAAAGTGACTGTATATTTTGTCTGGATTCTGTCATTATCATAAACAGATCTCTATCCATCTCATTGTCCATCCATCAATCCATTTTTATTGTATTTCAGTGAATTAGAGATCAATAAACTTCTCTAAATAGTTCAGCATTTGTATCATTAATTATAGTTCAATGTTAATTATTTTCATTTGAGGTAAATTCATAATGAAATGCACACATCTTGAGGTGTTTGCTGAATTTTGATGAATTTATGGACATGTGTAACACAAATCTCTATCAAGATAGAGAACATTATTACATTCCCAGAAAGTTCCTCCTTCCAATAATTCTTTCTCTCTTCTCCAGTGATACACTGATAATGACCTTTTTCTACTAAAGATTAGTTTCTCCTATTTTAGAATTTCATATAAATGGAATCATAATGTATTTTTTTTGATTCTTTTACTCAGCAAAATATTCTTGAAATCTACCCATGCAGTTGTGTGGCTACAAGTAGTCTGTTCCTTTTTATTACTTAGTTTCCACTGGATGATTATATCTCAGTATATCTGTTTGTAGTATTTGATTATATAAAGAAGTTCTATAAACATTCTTGTTCAGTTCTTTGTTGTGAGTCTTTGGTTTTATTTCTTTTGGGTAATTTCCAAGGAATGGAATTGTTGGCTAGCAGGTAAACCAGCATGTAGTAACTGCTATACTTTTTGCCAAACTGGTTTGAACCATTTTACATTCCTATCAATGAATTATAACTCCAGTAGTTTTGCCAATAGGTTTAGTCGGTCTTTTTTAGTTTTGGCTACTTTGTTTGTAGTGGTATCTCATTATAGTTTAAACTTGCATTTCCCTAATGACTAATGATGTCAAGCCCTTTTATCTCTGTTATTGTCCATTTGTATATCTTCTTGTGACAGTTCTGTTCAAACCTTTTGTCTGTTATTTTTTCTTTATATTAGTATTATGCGATATTTATATATCCAAGATACCAGTCACTCAGTAGAAGTGTTTGTGAACACTGTTTCTAAGCATGTAGCTGGCTTTTCTTCCCCTTCTCCAAATTAGGGTGTATGTGACCTATTGTATTCCTTGCAGATATACAACATGTTGGGTTGATATTTGTATATAATGTAGTTATCATCCATCATCATACAGAGTTAAATTTTTCTCTTGTGGCAAGAAATTTAAAATCTACTCTTAGCAGTTTCCAAAATGTAATAAGGTACTTTTAACTATAGTTACCATGATGTACATTACATCCCCATGATTTATCTTATAACTAGTAGTTTGTACCTTTTGACCCGCTTAAACATTTTACCCCCTTCTCTATCTAACCTTCTGGGAAACCACTAATTCATTCTCTGTATGTTTGAGCTTGGTGAGTTTTGTTTGTTTTAGATTCCACGTATAAAAGAGAGATCATACAGTGTTTGTTTTCCTCTGACTTATTTCACTTAGCATAATGACTTAAAGGTACATCTATATTACCATAGATTGCAGGATTTCATTTTTCATGACTTAAATAATATTCCATTGTGGATGTGGTGTCCATCAGTGGACAACTTTGTTTCCTTGATGACTATAAATAATGTTGGAATGAACAAAGTGGTCCACATATTTTTCTAGTTAGTGTTTTTATTTTCTTTGGATAAATACCCAGAAGTGGAATTGCTGGATCATATGGTAGTTCTTGCTTTAATTTTTTTTGAATTTTTAAAATTTTTTTATTTTATAAAGGCATGTTTTATTTTTATTTAATTAATTTTTTTTTTTTTTTTTTTTGTTTATACAAGCACTGGGTACAGTCAGAAGCTCGGGAGGGTGAGAGAATTCACCAGAGCCAGAGCAGGGAGCAGAGCAGGCAGAAGGACCGAAGTACACTGCTGAGGGGAGCAGCGGGCGGCAGGAGAGGTCTGCGCGCCATGTGGGACCCTCCTCTGGTGGCCGGGGAGCAGCCGGGGATCGAACCGGCACCACAGAGGCCGCGGGCAGCTTAGCAACCCAGCGCTCAACCGCTGTGCCATTGGGGAGGCCCCTTGCTTTAATTTTTAAGGAACCTAATAATACAGGTGAGACCAGTTTACACTCTCACTAACAGTGCACAAGTGTTCTCTTTTCTTCACATCCTCACCAGCACTTGTTATTTCTTATCTTCTTGGTATTAGCCATTTTGACAGGTATGAGGTGGTATCTCCCTGTGATTTGGCATTTTGTTGATGGATTAGTGATTTTCATATGCCTGTTGGCCATTGTATGTCCTTTTTGGAAAAATGTGTATGCAGCTTCTCTGCTTTTTTTTTTTGTGTGTGTGTTTTCCTTGCAATCGAGTTGTATGAATTCGTTATATACATATTTTGGATATTAATCTCACATCAGATAAATGGTTTGCAAATAATTCCTCCAATTTGGTTGTCTTTTCATTTTGCTGATGGTTTTCTTTGCTGTGCTGGAAAGAAGCCTTTCCATTTGCTGTAACTTCACTTGTTTATTTTGCCTTTGTTACATTTCCTTTTGGTGTTAGATTCTAAAATATCATTGTCAAGGCTGATGTCAAGGAACTTACTGTCTGCTTCTTTTCCGAGTTTTATGGTTTCAGATCTTCAAGTTTTCAATTCATTTTGAGTTCATTTTTGTGTAGGGGGTAAGATGGTGGTCCTTCTTTTGCATGTGACTGTCCAGTTTTCCTAATCCTGCTTATTAAAGAGACTGCCCTTTCCTCATTATATATTCTTGGCTCCTTTGTTTTAATCATCCATGTATGTGTATGGGTTTATTTCTGGGTTTGATACTCTGATCTATTGATCTATGACTCTGTTTTTATGCCAGTATCTTTTTGATTACTATAGCTTTGTGATATAGTTTGAAATTGGGGTGTGTGATAGCCTTATCTTTGCTCTTTTTCAAGATTTCTTTGACCATTTAAGTTTTTTATGGTTTCTTGTAAATGTTAGCATTGTTCTATTTCTATGAAAAATACTATTGGAATTTTGATAGTGATTGCATTGAATCTGTAGGTTGCTTTAGGTAGTATGGACATTTAATGATATTTAACAATATTGTCTTCCATTTATGAGCTTGGAATATCATTCCATTTATTTTAGTTTTCAGTTTCATTAGTGCCTAGTTTTCAGTGTATAAGTCTTCATCTTATTTTCTTAATGGTGTCTTTGAGCAGTAACTTTTGATTTTGGCAATGTCTAACTTACCAATTCCTTCTTTTTTTGGTTATCAGCTTTCTTTCGTTTAAGAAATCTTTATTTTATCCTAGATTACAAAGATTCTCCTGTGCTTTTCTCTAAATTTTTTTTAATACTAGCTTTTACATTTAGATTTGTGATCCAGCTCAAATTATATATGTATATGATTTGAAATCAGGTTAAAGTTTAAGGATTTGCTTTTTAAACACAATTTCTTGGTTCTGTTTACATATGGAAAACCACACAAAACAGTGAACAAACATGAATCTAGCTGCTGGATCTTCTTTTCATTATTATTTCTTTATTGTAGTAGGATTGCATTATAACATTCTATATTATATGTTTCAGGTTTACACCATTAAAAAATCAACACATGTATACTACACATATATACAACAATGTGTGTGCTATATTAAGTTCACTAGTAGTAGTCAAATTCTCTCCTTTTTGTCCCAGTTTACCTACCTTCTTTCTCCCTTCCCATCTGGTAAACCACAAGTTGGCCTTACAGTCCAAAAGTTTGTTTGATTTAGTTCATAAGTTTAATTTCTCTATATATCCTACATGAGTGAAATCATATGATACTTGTCTTCCTCTGTCTGACTTATTTTACTAGCATAATACCTCTCAGTTCCATCCATATTGTTGCAAATGGCAGAATTTTATCATTTTTAATAGTTGAATAGTATACCATTGTATATATCTACCATATCTTTTTAATTTTCTTTTTAAATAGTTTGCTGGTATGCTGCTGAGTCAGGCCACAATGGTCAGAACTTACCCAAGCATGTCACCTGTAATTATTGTTCTTACATGCTTTCTTACATGCTTTCTGCACTCATGTAATGACTACCTATCATGTGCTATGCACTGAGGTGTGGTACCCAAAACTCATCTGCCAGGAAGTCAGACTGAGCAGGGACTCAGTGAATGGGAAGAAGAGCAGAGTGAACACGACCTATCGGGGGGTCAGGAAGGTCTTCTGATAGAAGAGATTTTTGATTGAAACTGAAGGAATGAAGAGGCATATGTAGGGATTGGGTTCCTGGTGGAGTATTGCCAGGGGCTTGGTGTGGGTGTGTGGGGAAGGAGACATGCAAAGTTACAACTGCCCGAGGTGGTGCCTATGTTTCTCGAGAGGACTGGTCTAGTTTCTAGGTGGAAAGAGAATGTGCCTTAGTGACTTGCATGTTTCCTTTTGTCTCTCTGTCCAAAGCTCAGTGGGGCCATGTTGCAAAAAACTTTGCCCTCTATCTCCTGGGAACAGCTTGACCAAGTGCACCTTTCTGAATCAGTTTCTCCAATTAATCTAAATATTTTTTTCAGAAGAGAAAAATCTCTTCTTCTTTTGATGGTCAAGGAGAAAGGGACTGAGAGAGCCCATCCTCTGGTGGCCCTGAATGTATTCTTTGTGGCACTCTCCAGGCCCTCAGCTTCTCCAAGGACTGTTGGCTTTTGTTGACTTTCTTTCTCCTACTCAGTCCAGTAGCTGTGCATCCCAACAAAGTTTCTCTCATGAGACCTGCTCATAGCCCCATAAATCCCTCAGCCTCTCATTTTGCTGAACTACAGTGTCCCTCCGCAGAGCTGCCGAGCATTGTTGCGGAAAGTCCCAACACTGGGCTAGCTGGGACTAGTTGGGCCCCTAATACTGGAGGCAGGTCTGTACTCCCTTCTAATTGCCCCACATCACACTCTCTAGACTCCGCTGTGTAACTGGAATGTCTTTCCAGTTGTTACTCCTACCTCATCTTATTTCTCACCATAGATGCCCTTGTGCCCTAGGTCAAGGGCATCAGTCCAGGGCGGCCAGATCCCATTTCTACTCTCTTTAATCCCGTTCATCTTCCCTCTTTAATCAGTCCGGCCTCTGATTCCATCCCATTATTTTTGCTCATCAAAAATCCTGATCCACTAATCTTTCCTCTACTTTCAAAAGATGACTTGACTTCACTTCTTTTTCCTCCTTTTCTATCATGATGATCATTGGTCAGCATTTCTTGTATACTTCCTTGTCATTTCTTGAGCTCCTGTTTTATATATTTTTTTAGTTGCTTTTTGGCACTCGAATTTTCAGAATGTTGGTCTCTCTCCACTTCTTCGGCAGCATGCATTTGTTGGTTCAAACCCAGCCACCGCTCTACTAACATTGATTTCTTGTCACCAAATAAGATGTCTTTTTCTCAACCCTCAACGTTTTTGATTTTTCTGTGGCATTTAATAGGGAAATACTCAGATCCTTTATTTGATCTCTATGACACTGATACTTCTTTTTGTCAGTTTTTCAAACTCCCTGAAATTTCTCCTGTTTCCTAAATGTGGTGGTTATCCTTCATAGTTTTCGCTTTGTTTTTATTCCTTTTTTTCTCTTCTTGGCAACAAAATTAATATTTTTTATGGCTTTGTTGTCATTTCAGATGTCTTTCAAATGTTTGATTCCCTAAGTCATCATTTTCAACAGTCTGTGGATATTTCCATCAGAATTCCCTGTCAGTCTCCTTCCTTCCTTTTGTTGATTGATTGATTGATTCATTCATATATTTCTCATCTGTCCTCACTTCCCTAACCCCTGGCTATTCAATCATGACGGTCATACTTATGCAACTTGGTTGTGACCTCAGAATCTTTCAATGTCCCTCTTTCCCCTCTCGCCGACTGTCACCACCATTGGCACATCATGTGCATTTGTCATATTTGTGTGGGATGGTATTTAAGATTACTTTTATCACAGGGTTAGGTCTTACTTTTAGTACCAAGTTTCTGCCCCTGAAGGATTTGTTACTACCACAGGGTCCTAGTTTATAATCTCGGCTTACACCATGGGTAGAATATAAGCTGGAGTTAGATTTCTCAAACTGCTTTGATAACTAAAGATCTATGCAGAGGAGACAGAGAGGGTGTGCCATCCTGTTTTAGGGATTGGCATGAAATATATCTGCATATGTTCAGATACTGTCTTATTTTGTAGTTCATAAAAACATCCTCACTTGTCCTTTTGCCTCTGAGTATATTATAAAATCAAGAGAACAAATTTTAGTAAATATTTGAAAAGTTTATAAACCATTGTGGGGTAGATACACATACATTTCAGGAGAAACACTGACTTGAACCAACCCTAGAGGCTAATTGGGTTGACTTTGTGAGTTGTTAAGAGACAAGGCCATTCAGAGATTTGGGTCTTCTCAGAGGAAGACTACTCTTAGGATTTTAGAGCTTTTGTTTTTCCAGATACACTGGAATCTTTCAAAGCTATCAACGTGGAATGATGACTTTTATGACTTGAGTTTTTGGTGATTCTTGGCCCCATCTGCTCTTTTAGACTAAGAATGCATTTTCTGCTCTAAGTGTTTCCTCCCTCGCACAGCAGCTGTGACAGGTCACAGGCTTCCAACTACTGGGAAAAAGGAAAAATGGGCTGCAAATCCTGTAAGAGCCTGAACTTTGAGTTTTAAATTGGATTGTAAATGGAAGTCAATTGTGTGGGAGGTGATATGGGGCTTGGGGTGAACACTGCTGCTGCTGACCAGCTGTGTGACCTTGAACAATGACTCAGCGTCTCTTGTCCACATCTGTGAGATGGAACTGTGGGGCTGGTTGAACTCCAGGGTCTTTCTAGATCCACTGTTACATGTTCTTTGTTTTGATAATTGTTTCTATTCTTGCTTTATCTAATGATATGCTCCTGTTTAGATAGTAAAGAAAGCTCTGGGGAAAGGCCAGAGTTTTAAAGAGCATTTGGAATATATCTATTTTTTTGTCTGTATTAGACTAGTTTTAGTGGTGGGAAAGGGGAGAATGTCCTTCCTCAGAAGATTCTGGAGGTAGCTAAGGGGACTTGGAAGGAGCAGGTTAAAGAGCTATCTAGCAAGTGATGTCTGTATGTTTATCAGAACATCCTGAAAACAGATTGGTTTGATACAGATTGGGTCCCATCAAGCATATAGTACATGGCCATGATTAAGAGCGTAGACTTTGGAATCAGACAGAAGACCACATGTTCTAGTCCAGACTTCATCACCCACTGGCTCTGTGACTGAGTGAGATAACATCTCCTGAGCTACAGTTTTTATGTTTATAAAACAAGGACAATAATTGTGTCTCCCTCCTAGACTTGTTTGTGAGTATTTGGCAGGACATTATCCAAGACTGGTATGTAGTAATTGCTCAATAAATACAAGCTGTTAATTACAGAGTGCTTGCCTTGGATTGGGGTAGGTATTTTACCTCTACTCTTGATTTAATCCACACAATCATGCTGAGTATTATGAGTTTGCTATGCAAATATTACATAGAATATAGAAGTATAGAAGAGTTAAAATAATTTTCTCAACTTTGCACAAGCAGTCAGTGGTAGAGCTAGGATTGGAAATCAGGTCTGTCTGTCTTCAAAGTCCCTTTCTCCATACAAAAGTTCCACTCAGCCTCTCAGGGTGAAGGAGAGCCTTCCCCACTGCCCATGTCAGGTTAGACTCAGGGGATTCCAGAAGACCATTGTAGAGGCAAGACAAGTCATGATATCCACAGATTCGGTTGGTTGCAGAAGAATTGTCTTTCTATTGTTCTGATGAACAACTTTGTTTACAATCATGAAAAACATTTTTTTGGTCAAAAGTTAAGATGTTTTATGTCTCCTTGGAGACAGAGGAGGACCAAAGAATTGTTGTCCAGTTTGCGCTCTACTGTATACACATATGCATGCACATGCACAAGAAATCTCAATCAAAATAAAACAAAAACCCAAGAGTGAAAATCTCAAACATTCTCAAAGGGCACCAATAGTTTGTATTTTGGCCAAAAGAATAGATCCTGGGAGGAAATGCAAAATGCAAAATCAAATAACTGAAAAAATGCTAAAAAAAGCATTATTAATCTGCAAAATATCTGTATTATGGTCAATGTTCTCTGCGTCTGCAAAACTTTGTTAAATTTGTGTCAGGCCAGCCTCTAAAAGCTAGAAACAACCATGTCAGCCCTTAACCCAAACATTTATAAGTTAGAGGATAATGTCAGTCAGTGCAGAAGAACACAGGCTTTGGAAGAGGTAGTGACACAATGCCAAACACTCAGAGCCAGTAACTTGGTGCAGTGAGGTCATCAGTAGCTCCCTGGGGGGATAGTGGCATTCAAGATGGGCCTTGATGAAGCGGGAGCATTTTGGAAAATTGTAAGTGGCAGGATGGCAGCTCCAGGCAACAGGTATGTGAAATGGAAGCTCTATGGAGTGAGGAGAATTAAGGAAAACACTGTAAGTTAAACTTTCATGTCTTTTAATGCTTCTGATTGTGTCATATAAAGGCAAGGTGGAGAGCACAAGAATGAGGCAAATAACATAGTAATCAACAAAAATATATCTAGGTTTCTCTGTCTTATGCCTGTGGAGAGAGCTCACAGCTTCTGTATGTTTGCAGTTCTTCTGTGTCTTCAGATACTAGACCTGCATTTTCCAATAGGAAAATGTGTGTCTGTTGAACATTTACAGTATGACTTGTCCTGAGGTGCACTGTAAATGTAGAACATATACTGGATTTTAAAGATATAGTAAGCAAGTAAAACATGTCATTACTAATTTTACATTGGTTATACATTAAAATCATATTTTTAATATATTGGGTTAAACAAAATATTAAAATTAATTTTACTAATTTATTTTTGTCATTTTAATGTGGCTACTAGAAAATGTAAAATGACATGTAGTTTTCATTCATGGACGCCTTCTATTTCTGTCAGCTAGTGTTATTCTAGAGGTACTTATAAGGTCCTTAAAGTTCTGTCATTCCTTCTAGGACTACCTGAGTCATGATGGTTCTGAGTTAGGTGCATGTTACAGAACATATCTGGTGTTCAATTGTGAGACCTGTGTTCTGTCTAGGCTAGATCATGTACATTCTTCTTCGAGCTTCAGATTTTTCATCTTCAGAATGGGGACATTGCATCAGATCTTTTCCACTACCTTTTTTAATTTTAAAATTCTATGACTACAGCTTGGAGTCAGTGCTCAAAGTTAACTGTTGGTAAACTTTTATGGGTTCAGTTGAAAGATCTTTACCGGGACCTCCCTGGTGGCGTGTGGAGTTAAGTCACAGTACTATGAAGCTATCCGCAGCCACTGCAGCACTGCGTGTTCGATCCCCCACTGGCCAGGGAGGTGACCCACATGGTGCAGCAAACCTCTCCTGTCTCACCTGCTGCTCCCTTCATCAGTGTATTTCAGTATATCTACCTGTTCTGCTCCCCACTCTGTCTCTGGTGAATGCTCTCACCCCCCACACCTCTGGCCTGTAGCCCAGCTCTAGTATGCATAAATAAATACATCTTAAAAAAAAAAAAAGAAAGCTCTTTACCATTTTCCTTACCAAATATCAGAAAAGATCAGGATTATTTTCGTTTATCTCTGGTCTTTCAGAACCAAGTCATTTTACATTCTCTAGCAGCTTCATTTGCATGTACAAAGAGAGTTCCAACAGAGTATTCTCGCTTCCCTTTGCCTTGGCTGACTCTTGGGCCAATCTAGACTTGTTTGAATGTGTGTCCAAGCAAGGTGGAAGTTCCTAAAATGATGAAAGATCAGAGAGCTTGAAGGGGAGCTCATTTCTTTACCTCGTAACTATCAAGCCTTCTTTTAGTACCCCAAGTATGGTGAGCCGTGAATTTTCCTTAGGCACTGACAAGGTCCAGAAAAATGGAGAATTGAAATCTCTTCCTTTATGGCTCTATTAATGCTTGAAAAAATTGTTCATATTCCTTTTCTTGATGACTTGTAAACATCTTTCAGCAGTTCATATACTGTCTGTCCATCCAGCTATTAAATAAATAAAATCAGCATTGGGCTAGCTTCCAGGATAGAGAGAGCAGACTTGGAACGCCTCAAGTGGGAGCGGGCAGACCAAGAAGAAGTTGGAATGCTGGGCAACTTGAGAAGTATATTTAAAGTATTTGGGTGCAAGTAAGGAATGGAGGTAACCCCATGAGCAAACTCAGGCAGTGAAATATTTATTTTCAAATAAGAGACTTAAAAATAAAATTCAAAGTGGGACAGACTAGTTAACTTGCATTAAGCCAAATAATTAAAGACATAGATGGTGACTGGCCATTTGGTGGTGGGTGTAGTATGGTATATACAGTTGCTGAGTTTGGAAACAATACCCCTGAAACCTATACAGTGTTTTGTTTTATTTTATTTTGTTTTGTTTTGTTTATTTTATACAAGAGCTGGGGTACAGGCCAGAGGTATGGTAGGGTGAGAGGATTCACCAGAGACAGTGGGGAGCAGAACAGGCAGACAGACCAAAAGCACTGCTGAGGGGAGCAGCGGGCATGACAGGAGAGGTCTGCTGCGCCATGTGGGAATCTCCCTGGCCGGCCAGGAATTGAACCTGCACTGCAGTGGCTGTGGACAGCTTCACAGTGCTGTGCTCAACCTGCTGCATTACTGGGGAGGCCCCTATATAGTGTTTTAAATTAATGTTGCTCAATAAAACAAGCAAAACAAGGGCATTGGAGAGGGGATCTACTGTTGTGCCTGTGGGGTCCAAGTGATTGCAAGTGCCACTTAGTGGAATGCCAATATCTGGATGAAAGCTTGCTCTACTAATATCCCTCTCATGATACCAATGACAATTTAGTATTCTGTCATTAAATTAATGGTTTTGGAATAGCCTTTATAGTATATTACATTTAAAAAGGTGACAATATAGAAAGGATTATATGAACACCAGTTTTACTGGTTTAAAAAAATAAGAGCACTTGATGATGGATGGATGGATGAAGATGATATGGTATATGTGCACAATAGGATGCTAGTTAACCATATAAAGATGTAATCTTGCCATTTATGACAGCATGGATAGACCTTAATGGACTATAAAGAAACTAAGCAAATGAACACATAAAACAAAAACAAATCCTCAGACTCGGACATTTACAAGTTTCTAGAACAGTGGTGACCAGAGTGGAACAGAGGGGAATGGACCAGGTAGTGGGGCTTGATTGGTTGGTGGTAGATGGTGACTGGCCATTTGGTGGTGGGTGTAGTGTAGTATATACTGTTGCTGATTTTGGAAGCAGTTTCCCTGAAACCTATATAGTGTTGTAAACCAATGTTGGCTCAATGAAACAAACAAAACAAGGGTATTGTAGAGGAGGAATTACTGTTGTGCCTGTGGGGTCCAAGTGACTGCAAGTGCCTGAATTTAAGTTATCCTTTACAGAATCTTGACTTTTCTCTCAGAGTGTAGGTGAATAAAATATGTCTGCAGAGATATTTTTGGTAGTCAGCACTACTTGACTTCTGACTTGAGGTTTACAAGAATCCTAAAATGATAGGATACTAATTGACTAAGATTGAAATTTCAGACAATTGGACTGATTGTGAGCACAGAAATAACATCTATCATTGATATGCTATGGGATATGGTTATTTTGTTAACTATGCAAACATGTACAGAAGATTAAAGCACTTATCAATTTACAGACCTATGATTAGGGAATATTTTCTTAAATACATACAATGTATTTGTACATTAATGTCAACAATGAGCATTTTGAAAAAGAAAGACTAAGCTTTTATTGACTAAATACAGACTAAGCTCTGTATTTAACAGAGTGAAACTCAGGATTTCATATTCACTCAAGTTTCCATTGTAAATTATTGATAAGTCTAAAATATTTACGATGAACTGACAGTACTTTTATAATACCAAAAATAAAAAGTTATTGTGGCAATTTTTTACCATCTTAAGTCTTTTGCAATCCAGGAGTCTACAAATGAGAAGGAAATAGAGGGGAATCACGAAATGCACGTGTGAACATGCAGTTCTAGCCCTATGAACATCGGTGTTGATTATTTTCTCTTGGGACTTGGGGTTGATGAGAAGTAACCAGCAAAAACAGTGGTGGCAACAACATTTGCACAGAGGGTCAACATTATTAATAGTATGAACAGTGTGTTAGTTGTTGGCTGGAAAATAGCTTTAGATTAAAGCAGTGATGAGTTCTCTGTCTCTTTTTCCTCTGTATGCCCAGAACTATGAGAACTATGTATTTTAATTCCTACAATTAAAATCAGTTCAGGGTAAAAAAGTTAATAATTCTTGATAAAACTAAGTTGGAGTTTTGTTCATGTACTGGTGTCAGATGATGAGAGGTGCCCCCACTGGTTTGCAAGGATCAGATGTGGGCACCAAAGTAACTGACAGGTTCTTTAGTTGTGTTACCTCAAATAGCTGCCCTTTGCCTCGCTCTAAGTAGAATGATGTTTATTTATTACTAGCATGAAAAATGGAAAATCTCCCTAAAAGTTGTAGCTTCAAATCGTCTTTTATCATCTACCTGAATATGAGGCAGAAATTTGATTTAATCATTCATTTATAGATTTAGTCATTCACTTAAGAAAAGTTTATTGGAGGCCTACTATGTGGCAGGCAGGATACAAGGTACTGGGATGTAGCAGCCAAGATAGTAAGATCCTGACTTGATAGATGAGACCGACAATAAATAAACTCAACAAATAAACATGCCAGCTATAGATACCAATGTGGTGAGAAAGGCCTCCATGGTGATGAGAGAAACTGAAGGTGGGAAGCAGTATGTATTTTAGGCATAAAATGATCAGCAGAACTCTTTTTCAGGAGGCAGCATTTGAAGAATAGAGCTAGAATTTCACTGTGAAAATGGTTTCACAGAGTTAATCGTATTTATTAGCTCCGTGAGGTGCTTCTGCTAGGTGATGCTCTTATGTGCAAAGGTGATATTCTGAATTGACCCAGGAGCCAATCATTAGGAAAAACACTAACCTGGCTCTAGTGCTCAGTCTTGGAGCCCCCTTGTAGGATCAAGTATTGAACTCCTAATTGCTGGGGAAAACATTTGGGGATGGATAGGGCAGCTGGGGTGGCACTCAGAGGGCTCTCACTGGGGTTACAGTCATTTACCTATTATGGTCTGGAAGTATTTCAATGTTTAAAAAGCAGTATGACGGGCTTCCCCTGGTGGTACAGCAGTTGAATGCTGGCCTGCGAAGCTGCCCTCAGCCTCTGCAGCGCCGGTTCGATCCCCGGCCACCGGCGAGGGTCCCACATGACGCGACAGACCTCTCCTGCCGCTCCAGCTGCTCCCCTCAGCAGTGTATTTTGTCGGTCTGCCTGTTCTGTTCTCTGCTTTGGCTCTGGTGAATTCTCTCACCCTCCCGTGCTTCTGACTGTACCCAGTGCTTGTATTTATGATCTATATAATTTTGTGATTAACTAATTTCAGCTACAGATCGTTTAGAAAATTCTGTGGAAGCATCAATAGATAAATGGATAAAGGAGAATGGATACACACACATACATAATGGAATATAATACTACTTAGCTATGAAAAAGTATGAAATCTTTATACTTGCAACAACATAGATGTAACTTGAGGGTGTTATGCTAAAAGAAATAAGTCAGAGAGAGAAAAGAGAAAATACTGTATGACTTCACTTGTTTTATGGAGGGCGATAAAAAAGCAAACAGTTAAGAGGTTAGAGAGGGAGAAGTGTTGGAGTGAGGGCAAAATGGATAAAGGAGAATAAGAGGCCAGTTTCATTTACAAAGTCAACAAGGAGATGTAATGTACAGCATGGGGAATATAACCAGCAATGTGGTGTTGCAAAACAGAAAGTTGTTAAGATGGTAAATAGACTTATTGTCATGATCATTTTGTAATGTATACGAACACCAGATGATTATGCTATATACCCCAGACTGAAATAATGTTGTATGTCAATAATACTACCAAAAAAAAAAAAAGCAAGTAATTACCCCCTAACCTTCTAAATTCTGGCTACTTCACATAGGTTAGGGGAGAAATAGATGGGTTAAATTTCTGTTTTCAATGCTGGTAGTCATGATTTTATCACCTGGGGCATAATTTGGGAGGAGTATGATCACACTGGATGTATTCTTTCCAAGAAGGTAATCAACTAACATTAAAATTTCCTGTGTCTTTTATAGGCGGCACCACTGTCCACATCTCTCTACTAAGATTTATGATAAAACAGAGAAACCATGTCTTCTCTCCGAATACACCGAGAACTACCCTCTCTATCACTCTTACCTGCCCAGAGAGTCCTTCAAGCCCAAAGCGGAGTACCGGAAAGGGTCCATACCCATGGAAGGGCTGACCACATCGAGGTGAGAGCAAATGGTATGAAGAGCATTGTTGCCGGAGTCCTAATGTACAACAGTAATGTGCTAACGTGCAGTATTGCATTAATGTACAGTATCAGCATAGGCCATTAATGCCTTAATGCCAACTTACTGTATCACTGAAAGGAAACCCTGCATTTATTAGTCTGTTTGGTTTTTGCCAACTCCATTTTAAAGAGAAAGGATTCTTGCTTGTGTGGGATGGGGGAAGTGAAACTAAATTGATCGATGTAAAGGTTGGCGGTTAAGTAATAGAGGCATGGAAAGAGGGCTGCTACTGCTGAAAAAGATGGACTTTGGTACATAAGTTCCAGGTCAGCTTGGGTGGTGGGGGTGATGGTGATAGTAGTGAAAGAGGACTTGATAACAAAGGGGGCGCTTTTTGGAAATTATTGCTCTTCTAAGCTCTGATTCTGAACCACCTGGCTCCGTGTGTTAGGGCTGCACAGGTGTCTGTGTTGACGGGGTAGGAAGTAATGACCAGTCTCAGGATTGTTCCACGTGTTGCAAGACTCCAGCAGAACTGGCCATTGGCAATTCAGTTAGTGGCCTCAAGATAGTGACTTGTGACTGATGACCCAGGAGCAGAAACGTTTTGCATGCAGATGGCACCTGAAAGATGGGTGAGTTCCATGCTGTTGATATTCTTCATTGGATTGCTGTGAGGTGGAGATGCCAGTGCATGTGAATTGTCCCAGTGCAGTGCCTGCATGTTACAGAGGCCCCAGACCTGCTCAAGTCTCTTCTGATTACTCCTTCCTTGCCTGATAATTTTGTACTTTTCTAGTTAAGGTCCCAGTTGGCTCAGGTTAAACAGAACAGCTCTAATTCTTTCTACCTCCCAGTGTTCCCAAGGATAGACCTGGAAATAGACCCTGCTGAGATTGTGGGTTGGGGCATGAAGTGTTCCTGCTAAAAGCTGGTACCTTCTAGACCAAATGGAAGTCCATGTCTGGGTTGTGGGGCAGAAAGACCAGTGAGGGGAAAAGTGAAGTCAATGGCTTCCTGAACTGGGTGAGAACCACTGAAGAGACGCAACTTGAGAATGGGAGTGAGGTTAGGGGTTGTCTGATGCATGACAAGGTAACTAAGCAGTTACCTTAAATGATTTGTTTGAAGCACCATGTTTCTGGGACTTGATTTGCACACAAAATTTTAATTTATACACCTATGACTTATTTCAACCTATGACTTACTAAATATGGACTCCAAGGTTTGGGCTTCATTTTGCCAGGAAAACAGCATCTTTTATTTCTGAGAGTCTAAGACCACAACAGACAATAAACATTCCTGAGAATTGTTTTTCCTTTTAAAAAATTGGAGTCAAAGCTAATGAAAAGTCCTAGGCACACAGACAAGACTTGTCATTGATAGGTAAAGAGTGGCCTGCAAATATCCAGTTTAACCTCTAGATGCTGGTTTTCTCTCTGTTTATACCCAAATTTCAGGAAATCAAGGTGTCTTGTGAAATATATAGCAGAGTTTTGGATGATGTTATATTAGAGATATGTTTCCTGTCCTGGGAATATAGAAAAGGATGCTTTGAGGGTTAGATGCTGAAGGATATTTTTTGTTTGTTGCCTACAAGCTTAGGAAAATGAAGACAAACCCTCTCCCTGGGGCAGCAGCCCCATCACCTAGCCCACAGGCCCCCCGGGTGCAGCCCCCCACCCTGCTGCCCTGCCTCCTCTCTTTGGGTGGTGCTTTGTGAAACAAAAACTTCCCCTCTGACCTGACCTAAATTATTCTTGCCTCATGTCACTTACAGCAAGAAACATATCATCCAGAAGGTCCCTCTGCCCCTGCCAAAGCCAGAATAACAATATCATTCGTGTTAAGATGTGGTCAAAGTGGAGGAACGCAGACACTGAAAGAATTTCCCAAAAAAATTGTTATTGATCTTAAGAGTCAAAAAGAAAAAGCAGCAGGTTACCCATGGGAGGGAAAAAGAACAAATAATTCTCTCCTTCCCATTCTTTCTTCCCCAGGAGGGGAACTAAGGGGGACACAAAGGGTACCTCTTTTCTCCCCTGCACCCCAGTTTCATTTCTCAATCCCGTGCTTGTCATGCTGGGCACCAATATTCACAGCCTGAGAACAGTTTTGCTCCTGTCAGGAAATGTAGAGAAGCTATCTTTTGGGTGTTCCAAAAGAGGTTTCTGGGGGCAGTGTTGTCTCACCTGTGCCTGTGTGGCTTGTCACCCCATCCACAGTAACGCTTATTATCAGAATATCCTGCTCACCTCCCTGTCAATGGGCTGAGATTGGACATGGGTCTGCCACCTGCTGAATGAGAGAGTCATGTGGTCCAGGGCTTGGCTGGGTTGGTGATTAAGTCCAGACACAAAAAACACCTGGTTTCTGGAAAGGTTATCATCCCAGCATGAGGCACAATTACAGCTGCACAGAGCTCTTACGGACTGTAAATCTTGGGGATTTACAGCAGGTGCCATGAGGGGAAGGCTCATGATTTTCAGCCCTTCTTCGTATGAAATCGTTTCTTGCAGCCCTTGGTAATTCTCTCACATAGGATCTGTCTTTAGTTCAGATAGGCCCGAGGTCAATTTATGAATAAGAGGTTTGTACTTCAAGCCTCATTTCCCCTTAGGCATGTCACCATGTAAAACACGTGGGCCCCATTTTAGGACATTATTTCTGTCGGTTAAGCCAGGTCCCCAAAGCGGGACAAAGTGGATGACCTCAGAGAAAAGAGAAAGATGGTGTTCAGCCTTCATTCTAAAGAAAGTGGTACCGAGGGTAGGGTGAATTGAGGCATAGGGAGGGATGGGGTGGGGGTGGACATGTTTTCAGGTTCAATCTTGATGGGTTTGGTTGAAGGGCAGAGGGCAGGGAGTTGGCAGAGTGATCCTTTCATTTAATCACAAGATTCCTGGGTAAACTGAGGAAGTTAGGGGAAGGAGACTCAATGAGAATGCACACTTGCAGTCCTCTCTAAAAGCAGGGAAGAAACAAGAAGGCTGTCAGTGGGTCTGAGTCTTTCCTACCTGTAGAATTTTATACATTTTCTGTTCAAATACAAACTCATCTCTACTGAGGACTATGCCATAGGACATATATTTCTCCCCCAGGTAGACTGTGCCTGAGGATTAATGGACACATATGGGGAAGCATCTCAGGACTAGACTTGCCTGGACAGTTTCTGTGCCTCTGATCTTGTGGCTCTGATTAAATTTGGGGACATGTTGGCCATTATTTCTTCAAGTAATTTTCTGTCCCTGAGGATTTGCTCATTTCTTTCTACCTATCACTTTTTCTGTTCTTCAAACTGGATAATTTCTATTGATTTGTCTTCAAGTTCATTGAGACTTTTTGCCTTCATTTCCTTTCCAATATTAAGCCCATCCTGTGATGTTCTATTTCAGATATTATATTTTTCAGTTTTAAAATATACAGTAAATACTTTGGTATACATTCTATTTCTTTTGTGTGATTTCCTTTTAATTCATTATGACCTTATTTTGTGTTTTGTAATTCAGCATATTTAAAAATAACTGCTTTAAAATCCTTACCTACTAATTCCAACATCTGGATCTACTTGGGGCTGGTCATTATCTTTTAAAAGTTATTTTATTATGATTTATTTAACATTTTCTCATTGGGTACATAAATATTCTAATTTTTCAACATTCAAATAATATCTAAATCTCTGCTTATGATTATTCTTCAGTATACATCCCTAAAAGTTGCATTACATGGTTAAAGAGTGTTGTGGTTTTTGTGACCCATGATATGTATTTCCAAATTGTCATCTGAAAATGTGATACTGACGCATATTTTCATCAGCGCACAGGTACTTATTTCACCATATTTTTGCCAATGCTGGAAATTGCAATTAAAAAGGTAGAGTTGTTTATTGTCAATTTATATTTGATTTCTAATGAGGATAATAACTTGCATTTATTTACTGGCTACTATTAATTTTTGAGGGTAGGTTACCTCATGTTCGTTCATCCCTCAAAAATGACCTTTAAAATGTCAGACTATTGTGAGTTATTAAAAATCTGCTTTTTCTCACCCTTCCTCCTCCAGTTTTTCCTAGTAATTGCTTTGCCTTCATGTAGTTTTTAAGAAGGCTGAGGAAAGGCAAAAGAAAAGGAGGGAAGGGAGAGAAAGTATTTGATAGCCAGTGTAAAGCTCTTGGTTCTGTGCTTGACATTTATAAGCACTTTATAAAAATCATTAGTGTTGCTATTGTTATTACTGTCAAAACATACTTATTTCTATTGCATTTCTTTAGGTTCTGACTTGGGATATTTTTTATTGAGATAGCATTGGTTTGCAACATTGCATGTGATTCTGAGGCACAGGATCACATCTGTTCAGATGCATGTCCACACGCCCACCCACAGGGCATCCACAGTCCTCCAACATAGGCCATTGAACCCCCTCCCCACTTTATTATCCCATCCCTGTCTCATCTTGTAGCCTCAATTCCACAGATTTCCAGAGTTACTGGTTTACTTTTGTCTCACTCTTGGTTTTGTCTTTCTCTATTCCATATATAAGTGAAACCATCCAGTGTTTGTCTTTCTCCTTTCTACTTATTTCAGTTTACATTATCTCCTCCATTTCCATCCATGTTGCTCTGAGTGGCAAGAGTTTATCATTTGTTTTTGGTAGCTAAGTAATATTCCATGGTGTATATATACCACATTTTTCTAATCCACTTCTTTGTTCTTGGGTATTTAAGTTGTTTCCAAAACCTGGCTAATGTAAATAGTGCTGCAGTGAACATAGGAGTGCATTCTTTGGGGAGATACCTAGGACTGGAATTGTTGGATCATTTGGTAGATCTATTTTTAATATTTTGAGAAACCTCCACGCTGTCTTCTGTAGGGGCTGGACCGGTCTACAGTGTGGGAGTGGGCTTTTTGATAGGGGCCATTCTCACAGGTGTGAGATGATGTCTCATTGTGGTTTTCATTTGCATTTACCTCTGATTGACAATGGCTCACATTTTCGTTTATGTGTGTCATGTAATTTTTGGATTGATCCTATACATTGTTAATGTTGTATTGTGGAGACTCGGGAATTTTTTTTTTTTTTGTGGGACCCTCGCCGGCAGCCAGGGAACAAACCGGCGCCACAGAGGCTGTGGGCAGCCTCACAGCCCAGTGCTCAACCGCTGCACCACCAGGGAAGGCCCTCGGGAAATTTTTACAGTCCTCTGAAGTTGTAAGCAGATAGAAGTTTACTTGATTGGACACAATGTGAACTCTACCTTGGCTAGGAGCATAAATCTCAGTTCACTTTTTTGTCATTAGTGTGGTTGCTTGAATTTTTCCTCATGTGTACAATGTCAGCCAGGTGTTTGGGCCTGGGTTATATACAGAATTTCAGATTTCCTGTCCTTGCCTCTCTCCTTTCTAGAATTCCTTCCTTACTTTCTACCACCCTGTGTTTCCCTCAAACACTATCCCTCTGGCTCTTCAGTCAAAAAAGATGAAAGACTTTCTAGTCACATTAGCACAGAATGGAGCCTGCCTTCAGGCTGGAAGCTTTGAAAGACAAAATGGAATCTTACAGAGAGGTTCACCCAGTACCATTCCTTACTACGGTCTCTGGGTTCTGCTTCAAAACCAGTTAATCTTTGTTGCTCTGTAGGGCTTAAAGGTATTTTTTGTAGTATATTTTGTAACATATTCAGAGTTTATGTGAGATTGTGTTTGCCTCAGCTTTCGTGGGGTTGAGGAGTTGAAAGAGTAGAGGAAGAGACAGACTCTGTGTGTGACTTGACTCCTGAAGGGCTGGTCTGTCACGACAAGGCAAGGGAGAAAGTATTAATAAAAACCAACAAGAGGGCAGATGTTACAATAACAGTGCAGTCAGAGAAAGGCCTGAGGAGCATGGCTGGGCTTAGGAACAAGGTGGTACTTTGGAGGTCTTGACTGAGCAAGGAGTGAGTAGAAACATTTTATGGGTGGGTGGAGCATGGGGGGTTGGTGGTGAGGAAGGCAAGTCTGCATCTCTAGACAACACTTTCCTAGAATGAGAAGGGGTGGAAAGAGAAGACGGAGAGCGGGCTCCTGTGAGCTTGTGTTGTATTCTTCCTTTAAGGGTAGGCATAATTGGAGCATGTTGAAATACTGACAGGAGGAAGAGGTTAAGTCACAGAACAGAAGATGGTCTCTAGACAAAGTTCCTGAGAAGGAGGAGTATAGGAGGATAGGGCCGGGGTAAAGAGATTGAATTTGGGTAAGAGCAGGAACTCTTCTGAAATGGATTCCACTTAGTGTGATTAATTGGGCCACTAACAAGTTCTGAAGTTTGTATAGATAACATTAAAAATAGGGGTAAAGTATGTCATGGACCCTTTATCAGGGTGAAAATCTCCTTTTTTTCCCTGCTTCCAGGCTCACGACCCCAGTTATGTTTTGTTATTTCTTCTTCGCTGTTGTGGGCGGGGGGGGGGGGGGGGGGGGGGGGGGGGGGGGGGGGGGGGGGGGGGGGAGGGCTTCTTGTCAAACACCTTTCTTTGGCTTTGCCTAATAATGGGAAGTCAAGCTGTTATGACTTCCCCAGCAGGGCCACTTTAACCTTTACTTAACTCTGAGTTTAACTCTTGGCCTTCCATACTATTTAACTTTTATAGCTACTTACCTAAAAGAAACTTAGCATCTTTGCCCATTATTTTCCTTGGTTCATAGTCACAATGGGCATAGAGACTAGGAAATATACCACAGGAAGAGAGGGACGTATTCTTAAATTAAAGCTACTCACTTTGAGCAATTTCTGCAAGGAGAAAATAAAGCTTTTTCTTCTACATGAACTTAAAGTCTTTAAGATTGTGAGAGATTGGGCACAAGCAGTTATGTTGTGGTTGACAGGTTTCAGTGAATGTTCTTTTTTTTTTTTTTTTAAAGATTTATTTATTTATTCATACAAGCACTGGGTACAGTCAGAAGCGCGGGAGGGTGAGAGAATTCACCAGAGCCAGAGTGGGGAGCAGAGCAGGCAGAAGGACCGAAGGACACTGCTGAGGGGAGCAGCAGGCATGGCAGGAGAGGTCTGCACGCCATGTAGGATCCTCGCTGGCAGCCGGGGATCGAACCGGTGCTGCAGAGGCTGCGGGCAGCTTTGCAGCCCAGCGCTCAACTGCTGCGCCACCAGGGGAGACCCTTCAGTGAATGTTCTTAACGTGAAAACATGAGGAAACACATAAATTCTTATTAAATTCACTCTTAAGCACAGTAAATATGGGGGATGGATCAAGGAATCAAACTTAAAATTTAAAACTTTCCTCTCTTCTAAAGTGGATCATCCCCCCACCCCCAAGATCGTTTGCCTCAAGTTATAGCAGATCATTAAATTCAACCATAGATGTACTTACCCGGAGAAACTTGCATTTTGTACTGGAGGAGATTCAGCTAACAAAATTGCCCCCTAAGCACAGTTGAGCAAGGATTTTGCTGCATCAACTTTGTCTTTGACTATCAACTTCAGGATAGTCCATGCCCTAGTAAGTTTGGTTGTGGCCATTTATCTGTTCTTTTCCTGCAGAAACACAGGAGATAGAGGCAATAAATGTCCTTTAGCTGTTGCAGAGTTGGCAGCCCTTGAAGGAAGGTTCTTAAGCATCTGTGGGAGACACTGGTTCCCTCAGTAGTTGTAACTACAGAAGGGGATGCCTTGGCCTGTGTGCAGGGCCTGTGTGCAGAGCATGGCAGGCCCATGACTGGAAAGCACTGCTGGTGGCTCCGGGCTCAGGAGGGCTCCATGAGGTGGCTTGGGCCTTCAGCTTTGCCCCTCCTCATTTGCCTGGGTTTATCCTGATGCTTCTTCATGGAAGTGAAGAGGGCTGAATGGGGTAGTCATCAGTGAATGTGGGTATATGTGAGATATAGGTGGTCTTTGGCTGCCCCAAGCCTCGCTCCATTCTTTTTGCCAGTGAAAAGAACTCACAGTCTCTTGGGTGCACTTCTCCCAGAATGCATTTATTTTCTGACAAAAGTCACTTTTCGGTTAACTGGTTTTCAGACAGGACTTTCTAGGCATTTCCCTTTCTGTCTGAAGTACACGGCCTTCTGCTCCTAGTTCCTTGCTGCAATCAGTATTCAACAGACATGGTGTGAGGCCCTTGTGCACTAAGAGGAGCAGAAGTGTGGTGCTGCCCCTTTCTTCTGTAGCCTGTTCCCTCCATAAGACCCGATTTCCACAGCTAGCTTTGCGAGGCCACAGGTCACTCAGCTTCCTTTCTGTTGGCAACATGCGGTGCCTGGGAAGGAGCCAGGCTGAAGGCCCTGTAGCTGCTCCTGGGAGTTATTTTTAAATCTATCCAGAGGGTGTTATTGGGGGTTCAACTGAAGCATCTCCCATTTCCCCCTTAGCGCCCTAGAGAGATGACTTCTCCTGCTTCCTAACTCCCTCCTCCCGTCCCACCACGCATTTTCAGGGCCTGCTTTGGGCTTATTGACAACCATGTGCATAATTCATGCAAGACAGGTTACAGTGGAGCATGTTACCTTTGCTAGTCAAGCATGGCCCAGTAATGCTGCTCCAGATTTCGGCCGGGAAGTGGGTTTTATTGGTGTGTGGATGTGATGTTTTCCTGTCCGGAAACCTTCCCTTCCTCTTGGTGAGGCTGTTTTGGCACGCACCATCAGGGAAAAGCTACCTTCCCCTTGTCCAGTTGGATAAATGGGTTCCAGGCAAAAACAGGCTGTTGCGCAAAGCGGCAGTCCTTGGGGGGAAATGTTTGCTTTGAGCAGTGGGAAGCTGAGACTCCCCTCGTGGTGGGCCATGCAAGCCCCAGCTCAGCTCCGATGTTGCATGGGTGATTCCTGGCAATCATGCAGTTAGCATCTTGGCCTTTTTATAACTGGGGGATGATGCTTGGGGAAGGGAGTGCTTCCTGCCTCACGAAAGCTAGCATGCATTTTTCTCTCTTCCTTTAATATCTGATGCCAGATAGCACAGAAATGAAAGACTCATTGTCTCCATTTATTGCATTACTCTGTCCTTCTGGGTTTTCTGTAAGGTCAATTAGAGAAAGGAGATAGCATTAGTAGGAGAAGCTATTGTGAGCACAGAGGAGATGGTGGTTGTGCCTGGAAAGTAGAAGTGAGTTCCATAGTGAAGGAGTTGAGGGCAAGGGAGGTGGAGAGAGTGGACACAGCAGAGACACTGTCTCAGGGGTCTTGTGTGGTTGGAGTGGAAAGTGAAGGGGGAACAGGAAGGGGATGAGGTTGAGTTTAAGGCAGTGCCAAGTCCAGGAAAGTTTATATTCCACACTATAATAGAAAGTTGGACTTAATCCGAGCATTTTAAGCTGGGGAATGAAATAATCCAGTTTTCACTCTAAAGAGTTTATCCTGGCCACACTGTGGGAATTGAGTACAAATGGCAGGAATGAAAAGCCAATGGTAGAGGGTTGCCTTTGTGAGTGTGTGGAGCTGTGAGGGGTGGATCAGGGATGGCATCCAGGTGTCTAACTCGGGTGAGAAGGGAATGGTGGCACCTTTCTTAAAAGTGGTAAAGAGGAGGGAGAGCATCTGAGGGCTAGAGCAGAAGATGATTTCTCAGCAAACATTTGTAGAACCCTTGAATGAAAACCATGAGTCTTATTCTGAGCCAAGGGCCCCCAATGACATGTGCATATTTTCCTGACAGGAGGGATTTTGTACCTCACAAAGTGTTACCTGTGAAGACCTATCAGCCAGACAAGTTCATCCCAAGAGAAGAGAATATGGATCTTCTCACAACATACAAACAAGATTACAACCCCTACCCTTTGTGTCGCATGGAACCCATCAAACCTCGGGACAGTAAATATCCACATGGTGACAAGATGGAGTGTCTGCCTACTTACAAAGGTGGGAGAGTGCTTGAGGGGCAGGGCAGGCTGCTCTGTACACAGGACAGGAAATGTGCTGCATGGACGTCCTCTCTGTGCAGCTGGGCTGGGCAAACCACTGTCTGTGGGTCAAAGCTGGCCTGCCACCTGTTTTGGTGTAGTTGGAGAGCTAAGCATGGTTTTAAAATTATTAAGTGATTCAGAAAATGTCAAAAGAAGACTATTTTAGGACTTGTGGAAATGTTATGAAATTTGAAGTTCAGTGCAATTTAGTATGAGCATTCATTATGCATTATCTATGACTGTTTTTTGTGCTACAGAAGCAATGTTTTTTTTTTTTTAAAGATTTATTTATTTATGCATGGAAGAACTGGGGTGTAGGCCAGAGGTGCCAGGGGGTGAGAGGATTCACCAGAGCCAGAGTGGGGACCAGAACATGCAGATCTACTGAAATACACTGCTGAGGGGAGCAGCAGGTGAGACAGGAGATGTCTGCTGTGCCATATGCGGGTTAGGGATTGAACTTGGCCTGGCTGGGGATTGAACTTGGCCGTCTTGTTGATTACACTGAGACTTAACCCCTAGGCCACCAGGGAGACCCACTATAGAAGAGATGTTGAGGAGTTGAGACAGGATGTATGACCTTTAATTCTTAAGGCATTTAATGTCTGGCCTTTACTAGAAAATACTTGCCAATGTTTCTCTTAGCTTGCTGTTTGGATCCCACATTGGGGGAAGTATTTCAACCGTAAGCTAAGTTAGGTTCTACCAGTGGCTGAATGAGTGATTGATTCATCCATTTAAAAAGTCATCAAAACCTACATAAATACAGAAATATGGAGGAATCATGATTATAGGGACGAATAAATTTTGAGTGAACACATTTATATAAACAGCACCCCAATCAAGAAACAGAGCATTGAAACTACCATCCAGTTTTAAATGATTGTGCTAACTTTTATTTATTTTTGATTTTTTTATTTTTTAAAGATTTATTTATTTATATAAGCACTGGGTACAGTCAGAAGCCTGGGAGGGTGAGAGAATTCACCAGAGCCAGAGTGGGGAACAGAACAGGCAGACTGATGAAGTATACTGCTGAGGGGAGCAGCGGGCGGCCGGAGAGGTCTGCGCACCATGTGGGACCCTCTCTGGCAGCCGGGGATCGAACCGGTGCTGCAGAGGCTGCGGGCAGCTTCCCAGCCCAGCACTCAACCGCTGCGCCACCAGGGGAGGCCCTGTGCTAACTTTTAATATGATAAATTAGTTTGACCAGTTTTGAAGTTCATAGAAATGGGATTCATTTATTCTGAATTGAGAATTTATTGCATATCAATGATTGTATTAGGAACGGTGAAGGGACCTTAATGACTTGCCCTTGACTCGATAGACTTGTAGGAGAAACAAGATATGGAATCATATGTGTGGAGGCATATATGCGAGTAACGTTAGGTAGCACTCATCTACTCTGTGGAACATAAGCCTGAGACCATGGGAATGGAGTCAGGTCAGTAATCAATAGTTTCTGCTTGTGAGGCACATGATTGCCCTAGAATTATATGCTAAAAGATTTGGATCTCTTGTGGATCTCTTTTTTTTTTTAAATAATAAATTTTATTTTTATATTCCCCATACAATTGCAACCCCCCCATTCTGACCCCAATCCCTCCCCTCCCACCCCTCACCCCCCCAAAAGTGTCTCTGGTTGATAGTTTTTTGTTGATTTTGATTTTTGCTTTCTTATAGTTATTCATTTTTCTGGTCCCTTATTTAAGTTTTCTAGATTCCTGCTATGAGTGAGACCATCCGGTATTTTTCTTTTTCTTTTTGGCTTATTTTGCTGAGCATGATCCCTTCCAACACAAATGCCCAAAAAAAATAGATGACTGGATTAAGAAGATGTGGTACATATACACCATGGAATATTACTCAGCATTCAAAAAAGATAAACACATGCAATTTGCAGCAACATGGATGGCGCTGGAAGGGATCTTGTGGATCTCTTAATGACTGTGGTGATAGTTGCTTTTACTTAGTCAAGCTAAGCACTTACATGAGGTGAAGTGGGAAGGCTGAGGGAATGTCATTAAGCTCCCTTCATAGTTCCTAATACCATGCTTGATATGCAATAAATGCTCAGTATATCCTGAAGCCCTGCCAGGAGTTCTAGATCTATTATTCTGGATGACTCCATCTGTAGCTGAACTTCTCTTCTTCTAGGAACTGGAACTTAGACCAGGCTTTTGTGGGTCTGGAGCAACCTGGACTCTTTTTTACCTGCTTATGTTTAGTGTGATTCTCTGCCATTCTCCCATAGCCAGCCACATTCCAGATGTTGCCATAGTCTGAAATGGTTCCACCTTCATGGACCCCAACATTTGGTCCTTCCAGTTTGCTTTCTTATTTATTTCTGCCATCACAGTCTGCCATCACAGATGCTTCCACTTCCCTTTTCATGATCAGCCCCTCCTATGTCTGTTCTCCACGCAGCCCATCCCATGTTATATCACTGCAACTTTTGATTCCCATTTGCCTTTGTCCTTTTGTTGCTTCCTCTGAGCAAAACCTTATTCTTGTCTTCTCCATGACCACATCTGAGCGTATTTCCAATCTTGTCATCTCATACAGTTTCCACAGAAAGGAATCAGGGAGATATTTTAAAAATGGCACTCTAAGTGGAACTCTTCTTGCTAGAAACTCCTCAAATTATTATTTTGGTTTTTAGGTAAAACCTCAAACCTTTGCCAATCCCTCTCATGCTTGGCATCCTTTGTCCTCTTCCCTGAACTCCTGTGTTCCAGCCACAAGTCCCTCATCTTTCAGTTTATTCCCTTCATATCTTTTCTGACCCACAACATTCCTGTTTATAAAGCCTCCCACCCTCACCCCCCATTCCCTCTGTTTAACACTTATCCTTAAGTGAGAGTCAACCTTAGGGACCTCTTCTGACTTCTTTCCTCTATGCCAGACAAGACATTCCCTGTTAGATGCTCTGAGTGCCTTCCACTCCTTCATTTTCTAACTCATTGCACAACTTTTCTTTTACTTAACATATTTCTCCTTGGCCAGATTGTAAACTCTGATATGTCAGGAGCCTGACTCTTGACAAGGCAAACATGTCAGTAGGTACATTACAAAGGCATCAGCGCAGCCAGGCGCATGGCGGGGTAGGTAGCACTCTTGACTTCACAGGCGTCATTCTTCTCCCTTTTCTTTCATCCAGTGCTTGTGGTAAGATAAGATACGGTGCACCACAAACACTGGGCAGTCAGGAAGGAGGGAGAGAGTCTTTACTTCTGATGGGGGAGGGGGTAGGTTCTCTCTAGTGCACAGTAAGCTGTAAATGCTCCTTTCCTCCCCACCTTCTTAGGGGCCCCTGGATTTATACATCCACATGTATTTGCTTTTCAGAGCATCTCCCTTCTCAGTTCAGTTACCCCCACCCCTTAGGTAAAGAAAGAGGCCTGGGAGTGAGAAAAGCTCCTTGCTTGCCTTATGAGTTGGCAAGGATGGAGGAGCACAATGAGGTCATTAAAGAAAAGCACTCCCTACTCTTTCTGGCAAAATACTGACCCCTCCAAATAAGCACACAATCCAATACTTACGTTTTAATCTTTACCACCTCAAGCTCTTCATAATGTCTTCCCTCTCCAAACAGTGACATCTTTTTTTTTTTTTTTAATAGAGGCATGTTTTTATTTATTTATTATATTTGTTTGTTTGTTTTGTTTATACATGCACTGGGTACAGTCAGAAGCGCAGGAGGGTGAGAGAATTCACCAGAGCCAGAGCGGGGAGCAGAGCAGGCAGAAGGACCGAAGTACACTGCTGAGGGGAGCAGCGGGTGGCAGGAGAGGTCTGCGCGCCATGTGGGATCCTCCTCCGGTGGCCGGGGAGCAGCCGGGGATCGAACCGGCGCCGCAGAGGCCGCGGGCAGCTTTGCAACCCAGCGCTTAACCGCTGCGCCACTGGGGAGGCCCCAAACAGTGACATCTTAAATTGTCCTCTGTAAACCAGAGAATACTTGCATGGCTAAAAATGAAGCACTGTGGACTTTTTCCTCCTGATAATATTAAATTGAGAATACCCTATTTTCTTCTTCTTCATTAAAAAAAAAAAAAAAAAAAAAAAAAAAAACCTCTGGAACCCTTAACTTCTTATTCAGAATTAGTGAACAATACTAGTAAAATATCAATGGGATTTCTCAGAACCAGATAGTCTTAGACTGGAGATGGGGAGATATTTTAGCTGTATACATGCTTGCGGTTGAGTTCATATTTTCCCTCTGAAATTCTGATTTAAAACCAAACAAGTCTATCTGTGGCCAAAGGAAACATAGTTGTAGTTAGAAGTCACCCATAGGTACCATTTTGCCATCCATTTGTCTTCATAGTTTTTTTTGAACAAAACTTAACCATATTCTATGAATTTATGTGGTTTATTTGTTCCATTACTACCTCATGATATAATGGTTTCCAAAAATGGTCCTGGAATACCCTATGTTATATAGTCACAGTATTTAGCACAAGGATGGCATGACAAAAGTGTGCTTTGTGAAAGGAATAAATGAATGGGTCATTCCATTGTTTATGAAGGCTCCAGGTGATGCTGTTTAGCATTAGATTTATAAAACCCCCAACCAGCTTAATAGCCTGTTGTTGCTTCCTTTGAGCAACACCCTGGCAAAGGTAGCAGAAGTGTGAAGCTTGTAGAAGATTCATGGCATTTACTCTTCTGCTGGGTTAGTCCTGTGCAACTTTATGCATTTGTAAGGTACCACACCCTAGCCTTAGCTCTTGGTGTGGCACCCCTTTGAATACTTGTGGATATTTGCTGCATTGTAAGTTTTTTTTCCATGGTACCCTTCCTACTTTTATTGCCATACATTGATCCTCCTTCCACAGTGGGGGCAAAGGGAAGGGAAGGGGAGAAATTAAAGAGCAAGGTCACTTGAATATATATATTTCAGTGGGTGTTACCTATGTCTATCTGCTCTGCTTACTATGGTTCCACAGAAAAAAATATACAAGTTTTTCCCTTTCTATTCTTTTAGCCAGAACCTTTACTATGATCCAGAAAACCACCAGTAAAACATGCTCCAGCAGCATTTGGTTGTAATTTTGACATTTTCAAAACACTGTGCAATTGGAAAGATTGAGAGTGTAATTACTTGATGTTCAGCTTTAGGTTTAGCTAAATTTTATTTTTTTTAAGACATTATTGAATGAATCCCTTTTGAAGAGATTCTTGCCAATTACCCACATGACACCCTGGCCCTGAAGGGTTTTTACTGATGAATTTTCAGACATGTGAATAAGTTAGTCCTGTGGAATTCTGAGGTTTTCAGGGTCCTGTGGAGGTTTTTTTGTAATATATGTCGGGTGGAGGAAGTTAGGAGGTTGGATAATAATGTGGTTTCAACTGTATTGTTGGGTATCAGAAATCACAGGAGGCAACTTTCAGCCTAGGAAGCTGTTTTCTTAACACTTCATCCATCACAGAAGAGGACCAGAGAAGCCCTGTACTACCCACCCCCAAACACCTTGAGGCAGTGTGTAGGCATCCACAGGTAGATGCCCCAATTCAGTGAGGCCTGAAGTCTGGGGAGTGGGGGGGGAACATGTGGTTTATATTCAGCAAGATGGTTCCCTCTAAGACCCTGTAATGCTTTCAAGATGCTGATAGAGCCATTAATGGCTCTTGGGGAAAGATTAGATTTTTCAATTAAAATGAAGCCAATTTAAAATGAGTAGTTTGTAGTATTATTAGCCTAAAATAAACTTATGAGTGTGCCTAGGGGTGGTGATGTCAGGACATCCAGAGTGGCAGAGAGGAGCTTGGGAAATCCCCTCCCCAAAAGCAACAATACTGGACAAAACAGTAAAAATCAATTATTTCACAGTTCTAGAAATCAAATGCACACAACAAATTGAGAAGCATTTATTCAAGTAAAACTACTAAACCTTGGTTATGAACAGTGAGAGTCTGTGCTGTCTTATCTTGGGACTGCTTCCATCACCTTCTTCCCTGCCCCCGATCTGGCTAGGTGGTATCTCTCCCTGGCCAGGTTAGGTTTTTAAAACCAGCAGCTCTGCTACCAGTGGGGGCTGACTTGATTTGAAATAGTGTGTATCTAGGGGTTTCAGTAAAAAAAAAAAAAAACAAACAAAACCTATGATCTCCATGGCAAAAAAATAAGGGGAAACAAATTCTGTAGTTTGTCTGAGATTGCAGTATTAGTTAGGGCAAGCAAAATACCAGTAGACCAGCCAGAAATTTAATAAGGCGATTCAGAAAATATGCCAGACACAGTGGGTCTGGATAAGCTCATTGGTACTAGTGGTGGTTTATGCAGAAGACTGTGCATATGGGCATATGTGCGTATGGGCAAAGCAATGTAGAGGTTCAAGAGAGATCAGGGATAGGGTCTAGATATCTACTTGTCTTCCTCAGGTGAATACAACACCTAATGCATGTGCAGAGGAGACATGGAAAAGCCCAGAAGATAAGAAAAGCCTGATCTTTGATTATGTTCCCCAATATACACACAGACTCATTAACAAAAGGCAAAAAGCTTTCTGGTTTATGGTGCTTATGCATAGTTTATGATTGATCATTGCTTGTTACTAAACTGTGCTTCCACAGGTGACTCTTAGGAATTTAGACTTAAATATAAAAACAATTGGAAGAGAAAACAGCAAAAATATCAGTGCCGCACTCTGTATGGGCGTGCACTATAGACTTCATGCATATCTAAACTGTTGAGTTTTTAATAAAAATGTATGAGGCTTGAACAGAAATAGGGAGGTGTTATCCATGAATAGGAAAAAAATAGTTAATAGAAACTATTTTTGAAGGGACCCAGATGTTAGACTCAGCAGACAAATATTTCAAAGGAGTTATAAAATGTCCAAAGAACATCAGAAAGCTATGTTTAAAGAAATAAAGGAAAGCATGACAATTTCCCACTAACTAGACTACTGATAAAGGAAAATTTTAAAGAATTTAATGAAAACTTTATATACTCAAAAGGACAATAGCCAAAAAAAAAAAAAAACAACATATTAGTAGAGATAGTCAATCATAGATTTGTGGTGGCAGAAGATCAGTGAAATGGAGATAATCAACAAAGATTATCCACCCTAAAGAATAGGAAAAATGAAAATAAAAAAAGGACAGAAAATCAAGAGATCATTAAAAAGAGATAGAGATATCATTAAAAAGAAGGGGAAGAAAAAAATGACACCAAATTTCATGAAAAATATTAACCTGTGTATCCAGCAAATACAATTCAAATAGGTTAAATGCAAAGAGATCCACCTTTTACAATAACCAAACTATTGAAAGCAGTGCCAAATATTTGGAAAAGAAGGAAAAGAGAGAACATTACATCAGGAAAATGATAATGTCTTCATCAAACAGCAAAGGACTGAAGGTAGTGGGATGGCATATTCAAATTACTGAAAGGAGAAAACTTGCTAACTAAGCATTCTATAACTAGTAAAAGATTATGCTTCAGAAATGATAAAAGACGTTCCCAGATAAACAAAGATGGAAAATGTGTAGCGACCTGAACTACCCTTATATGAATTCTAAAGGAAGTCCGATAGGAGGAAAAGAAATAATTTACAATGGTAAAACAAATCCACGCAAAGAAATAAAAGGCAATTCATTTTCTATATTCTGGTGTTGGAATGATTTATAAATATCCATTAAGTTCATCTCATCTAATTTGTCATTTAAGGCCTTTGTTTCCTTGGTGCTTGCCTAGCTGGATGATCTATTGATTACTATAAGAGGGGCATGAAAGTTCCCTACTGTTACTGTGTGTGGTCACTATCTCTCTTTAGGTCTGTTAATATTTGTGTTATATATTTTGGTGCTGCTCTGTTGGGTGCATATACATTGATAATTGTTTTGTTTTCCTTTCCTTTTGTATTGCTCCCTTTGTCAGTATATAAGGTCCAGCTTTGTCTTTTGCTATCTTTCATAGCTGAAGGTCTCTTTTACCTGATACAAACAGATGCTCTTGCCATTTAAAGTTTTTGAATTGGCTAGGAGTACCCATTTATATCCCTTCACTTTTAAGTCTGTGTTTGTCTTTATAGCTTAAGTGAGTCTCTTGTAAGCAGTGTATATTGGGCAAAATCACATAATTGATGGACATGGAGAAAGCACTTGATAAGTTCTGATACATATAGAGAAGTTACCAACTTTTCTCTCAACATTATATTCTATTATAAGCTAGGAATAGATGGAAACATCCTTAGCTTGATAAAAGGCATCTATAATTCCCTACAGCCAACATCATACTTAACGTGGAAAGACTGGATGATTTTACCCCTAAGATTGAGGACATGACTAGGATGTCAGTGCTCACCACTTCAATTCAACATTGTACTGGTATAGCAGGTGCAATAATGCAGGAAAAACAAATAAATACATTTAGATTAGAAAGGAAGATGTTCAATTGTCTTTATTTTCAGGCATCATAATTCTGTGTGTAGATTATCCCAAGGAATTTACAAAAAACTACTAGAAATAATAATTTCAGCAAGGTGTCATTGAAAAGCAATATGTAAAATAAATTGCATTTCTATTGATTAATATTAACAATCTGAAAACATTAAGAAAACAGTTTTTTAAAAAGATTATTCATTTTACACAAGAACCGGGGTACAGGCCAGATGTGCAGGAGGGTGAGAGGATTCACCAGAGACAGAGCGGGGAACAGAACAGGTAGACTGATGAAATACACTGCTGAGGGGAACAGCGGGCGCGACAGTAGAGGTCTGCCGCACCATGTGGGATCCTCACTGGCTGACTGGGATCAAACCGGCACTGCAGAGGCTGCGGACAGCTTCACAGGACAGCGCTCAACTACCTGCGCCACCAGGGGAGGCCCAAGAAAACAGTTTTTTCACAATAGCCTCAAAATGAACAAAAATGCTTGAGATAAATGAAAAAAATAAGTGCAAAACTTGTACGTTAAAAACAACAAATCAATGCTGAGAAAAATTAATGTCTAAACAGATGGTGAGCTAATCCACATTTATGAAGTGGAAAATTTAGCACTGTTACAATGGCATTCCAAACTGATCTGTTGATTCAATGTTATGCCTGTCAAAATCCCAACAGGCTTTTTTAAAAAAATCATATTTCTGGTATGACTTGTATGTAGAAAATGCGTGCGACTCTTAAAACTCAATGAGAAGATTAACAACTTAAAGAAGACAAAAGTTTTGAATAGATGTGTATTTTGCCAAAATACACATAAAATAAATAATAAGCACTTGCAGAGAGCTTGCAGGGAAATGTCAAACTATTGAGATAGTTTAATGGTGAGATACCATTAAACACCCACTGGGATATCTAGAATCTAAAAAACAAAACAAACATAACAAGTGAGGATGTAGAAAAGTGAGAATTGTCATACATTGCAGGTGGGAATATAAAATGGCACATTCACTTTGGAAAAGTTTGTGGGATCTTAAAAGTTAACTTAGAGTTACCATAGTGATTAAATTTACCTAGCGATTCTACTTCTTGGTATCTATGTAAGTGAAATGAAAAAAAAAAAATACAAAGACTTGTCTATGAATATTCATAGCAGAAATTTTAATAATAACCTATAAGAGAAGCAACTCATGTGTTCATCAATTGATGAATGGGTGAATAAAATTTGATTATTCCTGTAATATAGTACTATTCAGCAATAAAAAGGAGTGAGCTTCTGTTATATGCTGCAACAGAAATGAACCTCAATTATTAGGCTAAGTAAAAGAACTCAAATACAAAAAATGCCCCACTATGTATTGTGCAATTCTATTTGTATGAAATGCCCAGAAGAGGGACATTTGTAGAGATCAAGAACATATTATGGTTGTCTGGGGCAAGGACTGTAGAGTGACTACAGATGGCTTGATTGGTATTTGGAGGGGGCGGGGCGGTGATGGAAATATTTAGATTTTGATGATGGTTGCACAACTCAGTGAAAGTTATTGAATCATGTATTAAGATAATACATTTTTTGTTATACAGATAATTCCTCAAAGCTATTTAAGGTGGGCCTTCACTTATATTGGCTATGTATCTCAAGGCTCCTGGGAAGCTCTTTTTGTTCTAAACTATTGTCAAGCTGTAAGCAAAAGAATTCCCTGTGTATTCAAAAGGTTTGGTAGGGCTCCATGTTTGCTCCTTTAGATCTGGTGATTGATGCTCACAATATGGGCAGCATAGAACTTGGGTGTGAGCCAAGTATTATGTATAATACTTAGTACATATTAAGTATTATATGAGTCAAGTATAGCAGCAGAGTTGAAGAGGTTAAATGATGCTAACTTTTTTTTTTTTTAAGATTCTACCTTTTTTTTTTTTTTATTTATACAAGAACTGGGTTACAGGCCAGAGGCATGGGAGGGTGAGAGGACTCACCAGAGACAGAGTGGGGAGCAGAACAGGCAGACGACTGAAATACACTGCTGAGGGGAGCAGCAGACGAGAGAGGAGAGGCCTGCCATGCCATGTGGGTATCTCCCTGGCTGGCCGGGAATCGAACCCGTGCTACAGAGGCTGTGGACATCTTCACAGCGCTGCGCTCAACCTGTTACACCACCAGGGAGAACCTGAGAATTACGCTAACTGTGATACCATTTTCTCACCTGTACTTCCAGACTCAAAGCTGCTCTGAGGATCTATTTGGTGAAATTAGTTTGAAAGTCTCCGCAATACTGTCTGAGGACAATAGCTGCTCCTCAAGATGCATTGGGGCCACCTCTAGGGCAGATTTCCTTTGGGTATAGGCCTCCCTTTATCCCAGCCATACAAGTCCATAGCAGAGGCTCCTCTTGAGGCAGACATCCCCTAGATAGAGCTTTTTACTTTAACCCCTACTCTATAAAAAAGAGAGCTTTGTCAGAACAGCATAGCTTTGGAGTCAATTATGTGGTTTAAATTCCAACTTCTAACTCCCTAGCCATGTGGCTTTTGGGTAAGTTTTTTAGCCTCTGAATCTTGACTTTTTTTTTTTTTTTTTTTTTTTTTTGTGAGATGGAGACAATCATATCTATTACAAAGGGTTATTGTGACGATAGAACAAGATTGTTTCTGGAAAGCCCTGAGCACTATTGACTGGCAAAGTCAATGTTGGAACTGGATAGTGGAGTGGGCCAGAACATGGATTTTGGTTCTGAATTTGCATCTTGGCTGTTCTATTTCTAGCCAAGTGGTTTTGGGACAAGGTTCCCAATTTCTCTGTGCCTCTACACCTGAAAATGAACATCTTGATAGTGTATACCTTACTAGGGCTGTCTGAAAATGAAAAGATTTAATAGAAAAAGCATTTGGAACACTATAATAAACTCTATACTCTCACCAGTCAATACAGTGCCCTTATTCTCCCAGAGCAGCAGATTGGACTTACAAGGGTTAGATGTGTGGCTTATAGGACAGCATGCCGGTTACCCCAGGGATGACCAGGAGGCCTGATTGGTCTGGCTGGTGGCCCAGTGGTGGTGGATGGTGAATCTCTTTTTTCTGCACCATGTGCATCTTCGCCACCCTCTGCTGATTCAGAGAGGACACCGTCCCCAGTGCAGAAGGGAAAACTATTCCTCGGTTAGAGTAGACCAGTGGTTGAACTCATTTTCTGGAATTAATTCCCTGAACCCCTCAATGGCTCTCTAAAATCCCTGTGTGCCACCCTGTGGGTGTGACGAGACTCCTGTACATTTCTCTTTTTTGCATAGTAACCTGCAAACCATAAAGCTGACAGCATTTAGGTGGTAGCAGGGTGTGCTCTGTTTTTTTCTTTGTCTCAAGGAACATGTCACTGGAGACTGGCTTGTGGCTTTGGGGCCCTTTGGAGTACATGCAATCATACCACTTGATTTATTAGTAATTACCACTTCTGCTTTGTTTGCAGCTGATTATTTACCCTGGAACCAACCGAAACGAGAACTACTTCGTCCAAAACACCAGTTTCTGCCACCATCAGCCAGATTTGATAATCGAACCACACACCAGGATGACTACTCTTTGAAGGGGCCAGTGAATACCCCGAGCTGTAAGCCTCCGATTAAGCCCAGACTCTGCAACATCCCCCTTGAGGATCTGACTAACTACAAGATGAGCTACGTGGCCCACCCTATGGAGAAGCGCTTTGTTCATCAACCAGATAAGTTCAGACCCTGTGAAATCCCCTTTGAAAGCCTCACCACCCACAAAGAGTCCTACCGGGGCCTTAGAGGGGAGCCAGCCAAGAGCTTGAAACCTCCAGGCAGGACCTGTGGTCTAGACACACCTTTCTCTAATACCACTGAATTTCGAGATAAGTATCAAGCTTGGCCAACACCCCAGATATATTCCAAAGCTCCTGTCTCCTATGTCCCTCCTGAGGAAAAGATGGACTTTCTGACAACAGTGCAGGCCCATTACACTTACCCTAAAGGCGCTCCTGCTAAGTCCTGCCGGCCTGTGCTCCCTGTCAAGAAGAGTGATCGCTTTGAAAGCTCTACCACCACCAGGGACGACTACAAGCAGTGGTACAGCAAGCGCATGGAGCCAGTCAAACCCATTCCCCAGCTGAGCTTCCCCAGCGAGCCCCTGGACTGCCTGACCACCATGCGGGCCCACTATGTGCCCCACCCTCCCATCAGCACCAAAAGCTGTAAGCCGCTTTGGCCTGGCCCGCGAGGGAATGTCCCTGTGGAGGGCAAGACCACGTACACCATCAGCTTCACGCCTAAGGAAATACGCAGGTGCCTGGCTTCGTACCCAGAGCCCCCTGGATACATCTTTGAGGAAACGGATCCTCTGGGGCACAGGCTGTACAGGCCAATTTCCCAGAGCGGTTCTCAGCAGAGTAGCCATCTTTCTGTAGGTGATTCAGAAAACCCCAATCAGCAGCACTTGATCTCGGCTTGAGTTTTGAAAATTATTACTTAGAAGTGGCACAGTACTTTTAAAAGAAGATGACTGAGAGTTATTCATTGGACAAAACAAGAATTCCCCAAAATGAAAAAAGAAATCATCATTACCAGGATGCTTGAATAAAATGAGACTCACTTGACTCAAGGAAAATGACATTTAATCACTGGCTAATTACTCCCCTTAACCCGCCCTCCTTCTGCTGTCTTTCCCTCTTAGTCCCTTATTTTTTGCTCATGGAATCAAAGTTGACGTCTAGGAGGATTTTTCTGACGCAGATGCAGTTTATGAATTTAATCAGTGTATGAATTAACACAATTAACCCTTGCCAATTATGAAGTGCCAAAGAATAAACTTTATTTTGGGGGAATTGAATGTGCCAGTCTGTGTGTTCACCTTCTTGCAACATCTGTGCAGAAAGCAGGCTATTTTCTTTGGGACCTCTGAAAAGATTTCAGACCAAAGCCCCACTGTACTCTAATACAGGTGAGAACGCCCTGCGCCTGATCTGGACTCCTGTTTTTGGTTCTGCCCAGGGTCACTTCACAGGGCGTCTTCTGATCTCTTCACATCATGATGTACCAGCAAGGACGGTGCTCTCTGAAGGCACGTGGATCTCTTGAGTCATGGGGAAGTGGAGGGGTTTGAAAGTTCCAGGGAAAGAGAGACCTGCCAGACCTCTCCCACTGCCAAACCAGTGCAGACTGATTCCAGGGAGAGGAGTGGGGAGAAGGGACCCTTGATGGCCAGGCTGTTGGCAGCAAGCCCCTGGGTTGTGAGCAGGAGCTGTGGTCCTTTTTAAATGCTCAGAGCCTGCAAAAAATTTCCCTGTGCTGGGCTGGTTTTGGGAAAGACTGGATCTATTTGTCCTCAAGTGGCAGCTGTGATCAGGCCTGTCAGAAAGCTTGAGGTAGAACCTGCCCTGAGGAAGAGGCTGGAGGTTTCGCTTTTGGGGCTAAGGTTTGATTCTAAAGCTAAGTGATTTGGAGACTATTTTTTTTCCATTGGCAAGAATTGAGGAGACTTTAAGAGGGCCTATGACATAATCAGATTCATTCGTGGTCTAGGTGAACTCAGGATTGCAGACTCACCCCTGGGACACTTATCTTTCTCTTGAGTCCACAGAGCCCTAAAATGTACTCCATGACCTCAGAGACCTTGGGAACAGTATGGCGAGAAGGAGGACATTTCAGCTCAAGCCTGAAGAGTTGGGCTTAAGTCCAATGGCTGGTTGATGGATGAGAAATCTGCATGGGTGAGAAATCTCTAAGAGCCCAGTCTTTTACCTGGTCAAGATGTCTCAGGTTGCTGCCTCACCATGAGGCTAGTTTCTTCACTGGGTTAGGATATACATAACTTAGTCCTTTTATTGAGTATATGGGGGTCCAGAGAGCTGCCCTTCTGGGGCAGAGATTCAGAGAGGTTAAGCACCTTGCACAAAGCCACAAAGCTTGGAGCACTAAGGCTTTGGGTCTCAGATTTTTTGAGTCAAGATAGAGCACTTTCCCCAGATCATGTGTGTCTACCACCTGTGCGTCCCAAATCGCATGACTCCACAAACTCTATCAAACCACATTCTGTCTAAACTCCTTATTTGGAATATGTGAAGCTGAAAGGATGGTTAAGGAACATAGGTTTTATGGCTTTTGTGCCACCATTTTTACAAATTAAAGAAATTTCGGCACTTGATTCGAAAAATCAAACCATGCTAATGTGCTTATTAAAATGCAGGAATCACATTTGTCCCAGCCCATTATCCCCATTATTGCTTCTCCAGAGAAAACTGTAAAATTTCTTCATCTATCTTTGCTCATACTTTACTTCACATTCCTAAGTCATACATATATACTGCTCTCTGTGCACTCATCAGTTTTAGACATGCTTTTGGTAAATGAGGGTCTTTAGCTCTCCTGCCCTTCCACTCTCTCACACTCCTACACTTCTGTCTTGGTTTTCTTAGTAGAGTTATATGACAGTGTTTGGTTATATCAAGACTAATAAACTGTTCTCACATTTCTGATGACTAGAAGGGGAAGAAGTTGAAGAAGGATGGATTTATCTGGCAGATTAAGGAGTGCTGGGCTCTCTTGGGGTGAGGAATTATCTTAGAGCCTTTCTTTGTGACACTTTTAGGGGTCAGGGTCACCTTCATGGCAATCCCAGATTAGAGCAGCCACCCAGGGCAACCTGCCTTGCCCACTTCTGGACTTAAGGAACTGGCTCTCCCTTTACCACCTGTGCTATTTTGGTCTCAAAATATCCTTTTAGTTATGAAAGTGACTAATACAAGAAAAAAATTCAGAGACTGCAGAAAACATAAAGAAGGGCACAAGTAGCTATGATTAGTACTTGTAGGACTAGTAGAACATACTATTATGAGCAAATGAGGTGAATATACAGTAGACCTGGGCTTGCATATTGACTTTTGTCATTCACGAGTTGTGAAATTTTGGTCAAATTTTTGAAAATGTGGGTAATAGTTATTTTGGCCTCCTAGTTTTGTTTGATAGAATATATGTCGATTCTGTAACCCTTACTCATGATTAACTCTCCTTAAATGTAGATGACGATGACAGTGATGAAGATGGTTGCTGAGCTGGGTCTGGCTAAATCTACTCTGGATTTTATTGAACAGTGTTTACAAGTTTACAGGTGAGTATAACTGTTCATGTTTGTTAGTTTACAAAGAAAGCTATTTCCTTTTTTCCACCCATACAGTTGAATTTTTAGTTTTGAGTCAGGATTGCTGTGCTCCCTGGAAATGTAATTTTAGGAAGTCACTTGGGCCACAAAGAGGGAAAGAGAAGGTGAGCTGAGCAGTGGAGCTTCAGTTCCCATTGCCTGCTCTGTCATAGCAGCTTCTCGTTAATTAGTTCTCTACAATGGATTTCCATACAAGAGCTTGTGGAAAGAAATTTCTACTCCTATTAAAACACACAGGGCTGCCCTGGTGGCCTAGGGGTTAAGTCTCAGCACTATCACTGCTGTGGCCTGGGTTTGATCACCAGCCAGGGAGCTAACCCACATGGCACAGCAGACCTCTCCTGTCTTGCCCACTGCTCCCCTCAGCAATGTATTTCAGTAGATTTGCCTGTTCTGCTTCCCACTCTGTCTCTGGTGAATCCACTCACCCCTCTTCCCCCCACCACCACCTCTGGCCTATGCCCCAGTTCTTCCTATGCAAAAAACTAAAACAGGCACAAACTGCTCCACACCTGACAGGTTCTTGTTCAAAAAACCCCATCCATAGAAGGCTTCAAACACATCATTTTCCCTTGACAATGTGGGGAAGATTTTATATTTTACATGGTATATTTCTCACTTGTGAGAATGAAGTAGGTGCCTAGTCACTACAGCAGTCCAGTATTCTCAGGCTTTGGGTGTTAAAATTGTAACTTTCCTGAAATATAGTTTGCAAAAAAAATAAATCCAATGAAAGAGTTTTAAGGGAAAGCAGGAACCTGCTCCAGCATGGAATCCAATGTACTCTGGGGATGACATTCTGGAGAGGAAAATGGTAGGACTTTAAAGCTGAAAATTGGCCAAGTCTCTCCTATCAGAGGAAAACAGTCTCTGAGGGAGGCTGATCAGCTGGAGGCAGTGGGATCTGTTGGTGTGGAAGTCCAAGGCTGCGTGGACATGGTCTGCTGGCTTGGGATATGGTGCCCAAGGGACGTTTGCTGGCGGGGGGTTCCAATACCAATGATGATGTCTCCCTGCCCATCCATGCACAGGGCAGCCCTTGTATCATGGCTGGGTGGACAGAGCAGGTCTTCTGGCCTTACTTTACAGTGGGGGCCACCCACTTTACCCATCAGTAAAGAGCCCAGCACATTGCTGTCATTTTTGTTAATTAGTTTTATATATTGATTTCCAATATTGGAATCTCCCTCACTACTTAGCTCCACAATGACCACCCCTCCCCGCTTAGGGTATAAATACAGTGTCGAGAACAGCTTATATAGACCCGTTCCTACTGCTTGTTGCAGTGTCACAAGGGTCAGTGTCTTTAAAGGTGATCCTTTTGCTCTTTGGGCTTGACTCTAAGCTCTTAAATTAGGCTTAAGGCAGTGTCTAGAGAGTGAGGAAGGGCGAGGGTGTAATTGAGTCTTGAGACCATCCTCTTTTTTAGCACCATTGGATCCTCTACTTTTTTAAGGTGTCAAGTATTTCAAATCCTGAACCCCTGTTGGGTTCTGTCTTGCAGACTTATTCCCTATCAGCTCCCGTTCTTTTGTGATACTTTTGTTTTGGGCCGTGCTTCCTTTTCTACACTTGTCAGTCATCATTCTACTTTCTACCTCTTATCTGCTTCAAATCTCCTGAGATTCCTTGTCCAGTGATAACCCTCCTCCCATCTGCACTGTGGCATTTTATAATTCCATGATTGCTTTGTTAGAGTTTAATGGTGTATGTGGGATGGGGGAGGAAGATGAGCAGCTGTGGGCAGCCCGCCACCTGACCTCATAGTGTCAGCCGAAGGCGATAAAGAACTAAGATTTCATGGGGTCCTTTTAACTGAAATGCACATCTGGAGGCACATCTGGATGTATCAGGCAAACAGAAGATGCAGATAAAGGGAACCCTGGTTTTGTGGGCCATTAATCTCTGAACCCCAATCCATTCCCCAAGGCTTGTACAGACAGCATCAGACTATGCTCTCCTGTCTTCATCCTTGGTCTCATCCATCCTCCTCAGATATTACCCATGGGGGTGAGGGAAGGGCCTAGGTACTCAGGGACAGCTCTCAGCTGAGTAGAGCCATGGGCTTGTTCTGACATCAGGAGCAGCAGTCTTGACCAAGGCCTATCCTGGGCATGCTTGGGGAGCAAGGACTGTATCTCGTTCCACTTTCATTGCCCTAAACACATTGGAAATAATGCACATGGTTAGAAAAACCACCCTATTCCAAGCTTCTGCCTCGAAAGCAGAAGTGAAGCTAGCTGCTCCCAGGCAATAGGATTGTGACAACAAAGACTTTCCAAAGCTGGGCACCCTTTTGGGATCTGCTCATTTAGGGCATGAAGATGAGCTGAGGGAGTCATTTCCTCTAAAAATGTTTTTCAGCTGTTCAGTTGTCAACAGGACACAGGCAGGTAGGTAGGGGTGTGCATAGGTCTTAATTGTGGATTAAATGGCCCCCTGGTTCCCCAGGCCTGTCCCGCCATCCCCCAGACCCACATCTGGTCGGCAGGCCTCTAGGCGGGAAGACAGAGGTCTTTCTAAGCCTAAGTGCTGGGGGAGGGGCAGAAGGGGTGTTTTCTTTGGCAGAGCAGACTCAAAATTTCCACATGGCTGGCTGAGCAGGTGCTTGGGCTCCTCCTTGTTTTGGGGGTGCAAAGGGAGCCCAAGAGCCTGTGACCCTTCCAGAACATGTGCTCTGATTCTGGAAAAGGCATCAGGGCAATGCTAGGCTGGACTCCTCTTTAAGCCATATTTCTGGGCCACAGATGCCCCTGGTCTCTGCCCCTGGATTCTTAGAGACCAACACCGGCAGTCCCTGATGGCTTTTCCCTGTCAAGCCTCCTCTAAGTGTGGCAGCAAATCCAGCTTGATGTTAACCAAAAGGTTTCAGGAAATTTCCGCTCCTGTGATTGAATTTAACTCTGATTTTCTTGGGTTTTTACTGCCCAGACCAGCCAGTTTGCCTGCCTGCCTGCTTTCCTGCACCCTACATCCTACCTATCTGCTTAGGGATAAGACTATTCTTTCACTGACTACAAGGGAGCTTGGTTACGTCCCTATTTTTCCCAAATCCCCATCATTTCATATAGGGGATCATAAAACAGGGGCGTCCACAAATACTGTGTAAATAGGCCAGCAGCTAGTTGAGAGTTATCATGCCTGAAAAATGACGGAAATTTGACATCTGTGCCAGTGAATGATTTCTAAACTAAGAAATGAAATTTCTTGGCTGATAGGCTCTCCTGGGCTTCAAAAACAACAATAACAACAACAAAACTTTATTTAAAAAATTCTAAGCAGATCTCAGTGCTTGTTGTCATCTTGGAGTGGCTCTTGTCTTGGCTAAGTATTGGGACACCTCCCAAATTTGAAGGTCAGTTATTTGGAAACTTCAGCTGTCCAAACCCAAGTCAAGAACCTGGACATGAGCAGCCCTTAAGCTGCCAAAATCATTGACATGAACTTCATGTCTGGAAACTCAGGTACTTTCCTCAGTGCACAGCCCCTAGTCTGGCTTCCCCTCGGCACATGCTGGCCCTTCTCCCCACTCTCATACACAATCCAGTGATCTTCTATCAGTTACTTGCCCATTGAAGAGCAGGAGGGACTAATGCTAGAGGCGGACCCCTAAATAGAACAGGAAATAGTGACAGCTGATAGGTTGGCAGTAGGATTAGGGCCAAGAGAATAAACAAATGCAGAACTGGAAGGCATGGCAGCTCAGGAATTATGACCCCAATCTAATAATAATAATTAAAAGTATGTGTGAGTATGTACGTAGGCACACACACATACATACATCTTTTATTAAGTCTGGAAAAACATACCATGGTTTGTGCTTATGACTCCAATTTAGTAAAAAGAATAAAAAAATTACGCACAATATATTTTTAAAGCCTGAACAAATGCATCACCAGTGTTGGAGAAATGAATTCCCATCTGTCTCATTTGTCTAGACTAATAAGGGAATGGGGACTTCGAGTATTTTTTAATACGAGTTTAACCTGCAGGTAATATGCATTAGTCTTTCCCAAGGTGTTTTCTGTGGAGTGCAAGCTATGTGGTCAGATCTTCAAAAAAGAAAGTTCATTGGACACGATCGTTTGAGGAAAGTTGCATATTATTTCCCTCTGTTGGAGAGTCAGGGTGCATGTTACTATTTTGGAGGTCCCATGAAGTCCTATAGTGAAAGACCCTTGTTTAGCTTTGTGTAACCCAGTGTGTGAGTCAGCATCTTGCCATTACGAGTGCTCAAGCGAAAATGGGAATTTGTTGGTCCAGGCAGTCAACAGTCTAGGGATTTAGGCCCAGTGGGTTCCAGGACCTTGAGTGATGTAAACTGTTATGATCTTCAGCTTTTGGTTTTTCTTCAGCATTTGGTTTTTCTTCATTGCCTTCTTAGGCAGACCCTTTTCATGTGGTGGCTTTGAACAATAAGCTCACAGCATTCTTTTAGTGAGAAGGTTTCTCCTTTCCAGTGATTCCAGTAAAAAAAATCCCTGAATTGAGTCTCTCGTGCCTGAGTTGTCTCATGCTGAACTCTGAACTGAGTGCTGTGGCCAGGCAGATAGAAAATACTTATTGTCCAGGCAGGAATCGGGGTCCACCCCTGGACTGATCTGTGTGTATGTGTGGGGTCAGCCTTGTGTGAACTACATGGACTGTGGGAGGCCAGGAGTGGGGTGGGTCCCCAAAGGAAAACTGAGGTGTAGTTTCCAGGGAAGGGAAGGATGAATGCTGAGCAGGCAGAAGCAACGCTTTCCAACGCTGACAATAGAACCCTTTTATTGTGTAAAACCCACTGGAACACACATGGACAAATCCTGCCAAGTGCTCATCATTCATTTTTCCAAATAAGTTGAGACTACAATAAAATACACATGTATGCAAGCATGTGGTTGAACCTGGCTTTGATGATTCAGAAACCTCAGTGGATCCTGCGGTGTTGCTGGGTCAGCTCTGAGTGTTGAAACATCCTGGTCCCTGGCCACTGAGATTCTTTGGCTTCTTGATAAATGGGAGGTTATGGTCCAGTCAGAGTGTAGGGCATGGGGAGCCTGGGAAAGTTCACTCCCTGGACAGTGGACACACTCATGCATTTCCGTGTTCTCTCGAGTTCCATCAGCAACAGCAACCGCCATCTCGCTTCATCCACAAAACCCTGTTGTCGTCATTGTCCCATCCGGGCCAGGGATTGCGGCTCGGAGGGGTGCCTCAATTCAGGGCATTTGAGGTGATGATGTTTGTAGAAACATAAATAAAAATCTTTGTAGATCAGTGAAGTTTTTGAATGACACTGCAGATTTTGAAGAAAGGGGCATGCTGGAGAGGTGCGAGAGGTTACTGAGGTTGACAGAAAAGAATGAATTTTGGAATGTTCTTAAAGGGTGGCTTGCAGTTCATAGGCATATGGCCTAAGAAATAATTAGGGTGGGCGAGCTTTGGGAATGGTCACTGTGTGTGTGTGTGTGTGTGTGTGTGTGTGTGTGTGTGTGTGTGAGAGAGAGAGAGAGAGAGAGAGAGAATCATTGTACAGGAATGGCATTCAGACTTACTAATTGCTTTTGAACACACACACAGACAAATAAAAGGCTAATTAGATTGCAGTAGCTCTTCTTTACATGATATTCATTTACTCATAAGACTTTAAGTAGGAAGGATTACGTCAGGGGCTGAATGTTGTACAAGAGATTTTGAAAATTTTAAGCTCTTGTTTTGGAGCAGTCGATGACTTTAGACTGGATTGGCCTTATTTTAGAAAAGTATTTCTAGATGTTTTCTGAGAGAAAGGGTATTTCCAGCTTGTGTTTTGGAAGCAGACAGCAGTCACATTCACTGGGCTTGTTTCACCCTCAGCTCTCAGGCAGTCGTACTTAGGGAGGTTATTTTTTTCTTGCTAACTTAGCTGGCTGATTCCATACCTCTGAAGATGCTGGATCTTCTACTTTTGTTTGCTGCCTGCCCTAGCTGTCAGTCTGATTTGTGGCTGTTCTGGTGCCCTTTCCAGCCTGGACAGCCCCCTTTCTGTTCTTGCTCTGGAGGTAACTCTGGGGACCCATCCAGGTGGCCCTCAGGTGCTTTCTTCAGTCTCTCAGGCTTTCATTTCCTCTTCTGCATCCAGTGAGTTTCCTGTCTGAGGGGTGGTGACTCACACCTGCTTTCTCCCCCCATGTATCCTCCCAAGGGTCCCCTCCTAGATAAGCCTCCCTCCCCTGCCATATCCACTGTCTTAGAAGGGTGGTCAGGATGGTGGGGATGCCCTATCATAGCACTGACCCCTCCTTCTCCTTCTCCCTCCTCCCATCTCTCCATACATAATGCATGCACTTCTTCAGGATACATGGATCTGGGTTCTTGGGCTACATACATCAGTAAACAGCAGACACAGATCCTGCCCTTGGAGGGGGGAGGCAAATAGCAATAAATAAATGGGGAACAAATAAGAACTAGGGAGAGGTAATGAGAAAAGAAGGCTTGTCTAGTGTCTGAGTAGAGTGAGGGCCAGAAGACGAGGACTTTGGTGGTTTTCCATCTCATCTGGAAGGGTGAAGGCTGGATCCTCACAGTGCAGCGTGAGTGAAGGATTCAGGCCTGGGCCCTGCTTGCAGGTGGCTTGAGTGTCTCCACTCAGAGAAAGAGGGACTGTGCAGATGAAGAACCTTGGCTCAAGGGTGCTGGCACCTCAGGATCTGACACCGTGATGTGCTGAGCTCAAGCTGTGGGACAAAACTACCTTGCTGGCTGACTGAATAGCTTAGTCATCCTTCCACTGACCTCTGCTAAGTCATTTCCTGGTCCTTTCATTATTATATAAAAACTGATGGAAGGCACTGGGGAAGGCGGCCAAACCCAGCATACTTATCACATACTTCTTTTTTTAAAAGATTTATTTTATTTATTTGTTTATACAAGCACTGGGTACAGTCAGAAGCGCGGGAGGGTGAGAGAATTCACCAGAGCCAGAGCGGGGAGCAGAACAGGCAGAAGGACCGAAGTACACTGCTGAGGGGAGTAGCGGGCGGCAGGAGAGGTCTGCGCGCCATGTGGGACCCTCCTTCGGCGGCCAGGGAGCAGCCAGGGATAGAACCGGTGCTGCAGAGGCTGCGGGCAGCTTCGCAACCCAGTGCTCAACCGCTGCGCCACTGGGGAGGCCCCTTATCACATACTTCTTGCCTGCACCATTAAATCTTTTCTAGAGTTGCTTCCTGGTAACTAGTTCACAGCTTGCCCACTATCCTTCATGGGATCCCGGCCATCACATAGACCCAGAGAATAGCTGTTTATGTCTTCTTGGACACGGAGGCAAGTTCCCCATCTGAATGCAGACAGCACAATCTCTCAGGACCTTCTCAGCATTCTGCCTAAACAGATTATTTATGTTCTGCAGGAGAATCATTTCCCAGTGTCTGCTTTCTCCTCATTCACATAAAACTGCACATTAAATTTCTGCTTGCACGTATATAAACCATATCTTTAGGAGTAGCCTGGCAAATCCTTGGCTGAAGATGAGTTTTGCCTCTTGAAAACAGGTGAGTGACATCTGTTTATTGTGTTATCAAAGTCGTGACACATGGTTGGTTGGCACCAGGTGCTTCCCAGAATACATCTAAATGGAATTGTAAACCTCTACTTGATGGGCAAAGTGACAGCCGAGTTCTTGTTAGCAAAGGCTTGATGACCAATATCTGCCTTCAAATTTAGGGGTGACAACAAGCAGTTGAAAACCCTGAGGTACTGGAGTCAGAAGCTGAGGTTTGGCCAAAGGTAATAATCTCACCAACTCCTACATGTTTTGTGAAAGCAAAGTGGATAGGGTGGGTGCAGGGAGGGCAGTAGTAATTTTAGGTTAATCTGACCTGTGATTAAGATTCCAAACTTCTACACTGTGGTTGGTGGCATGTTGGTAGGAATTTCTCTTTTTCTTCCTGCTGAGCCCTGTGATTTTGGCAGGAGAAATGTTTCATATGTTTGATTTGAACCCTTCTCCCCACTTGAGTCTTCCTGGGATTTTGTTCTGGCATTTCTTTTCTATTCATCTCCCCATTGGATCTCTGTAGGATGCTGTTGGGTTGCTGATAGTATTAATAGGGCTTGTATTGGTGTTTTTGTTAAAGCACCACCTAAAACTTCTTAGAAAATAATTGAAACTTCAAGACTAGCTTTCTGGTGTATTTTTACACTGCCCATCAGAGTGCGATGTGCTGGGGGAGCTGCTGGAAAACAGGCTGGAATGTGGCTTCCAGACTGTGGGTGCTTTGCTTGTCTTCAAAGTGGCTCCAGTGTGGGCACTGTCTATATGCTGCCACTTCACCACAGCCTGCTTGTGAAGACCTTATAAATGTATCTTTATTTTTTTACACATTTCCCACAGTAGTTTTCTTTTAAATTGCCTTATGATCAGGGAGATAGGAGCTCTAGAATGCCCTAGGGCAAAAGCACCAATAAAATGTCTCATTGTCACTTTCTCCCAACCTCAAGTAGTAGGGAGAGTGGTGCGTGAGCCCGGCAGCCACTCACAGCCACGCTCACACAGGGGAGCTGGATGTTGCATAGTGGGTAAGTGTGAGGCTCTGGCTAAAATGCAGACTACTTTGATTTTAATCCTCTTTCTCTCAGTGGTTCCACCTCATTCCTTGGGCTTTGCTGGGCTTCTATCTCCCCATAGGTAATTGGAGAAAATCACAGGGTTGACCTCACGATTGAATGCAGTAATGTTCTATAGATGTTAGCCCCTGCTAATAGTGCACCTCCAGGATTTCTGCACAGAACACCTGCTTCCTGCTGTGCCTACCTCTGTTGGCAGGAAGCCTCCCCTGGAGTGAGGTTACCTTGCAGCCAAGTCCCCAACTACCCACTGAGGTGCTGTGCTCGCTTTTCTTCTTGAAAGGTACTATGGCTCCATCTGGCCACTATGTAGGGCCACAAATGAGAGGACTGTCCAGGGCAGCTAAGGCTGAACATATGTCTCTCAGCAAACCCAGTTCCTCTGGGTTGCTTGACAGAGCTGGCCCTTCCAGTTATAGGCACCCAGCTTCCTATGCAAAGCTGGGAAGAGCAATTTCTTTTACCTCAAATACACATCAGTGACTGGGAATTACCTTCACACCCTCCCACCCTGCACAAGACAAGATGGGAAGGCTGAGCTTAATAGAGACTCAAACAACAAGATTTAAATAAATAAGCTGTATTATCTGTACAAAAAAAATATAAATACAGTTTTGTGTTTTAGAGGAGGAAATGCCTCCTTCCACATTATTCAGCAACCTTAATAATCTTGTGGGGCTGCTGAGTCACAATTCACAGAACAAACAGTAAATGTACATTCATCTCATGCAAGGAGCACGCTACTTCCCACCCCGATACTAGGTCCTCCAGCTCAAACTGTAGCAATCCAACAGGTGGGGGTGGTGGTGCTGGAGGACACCTGCTATTTAGAAGATGTGAATATTGGCCACTGGTTTTCAATGGTATTGAACTAGAAATAGTCAATCACATTAGTAGTAGTAGTAGTATGGAACCTATCTTCATTCCATGCATAACTATTGTGTCACAAATGAGGCCCCTTCTATTGCCCCATCATCCCATGTTAGCTTTTACAAAGTAATCTGTACACAGTGAATGGGTCCAGAGTTAAACACCAGGTTCTATAAAAAATAGGAACAAGACAATATCATTACTGAGTTTACAGGAGCACAACTGCAGGAAGTTAATAAAAAGTCCCCCAAATATTTTGTTTTCTGGATGACAATGTACAATTATTAATATTGCACTTTTTATACAAGAAATCCTAATAAATATTCACAAAAGATATACATAGAAAACATTCTCTTTTATTTTAAATAAACTTGACACTGAATTTTAGTAACATGATTTTTTAGAGCCCATTTTTTTTTTTTTTTTGTGGTAAGGAAGAAAGACCCCTCTCCCCCACCCCCGACTTTAGTCATCATAGCTCACCTGAGGAGGACACAGCTAAATATTTTCTCTCTCCCCCCTTTTACTTCCAGGCTGGCTGAAAAATGCAGCCCTGATGTCAGTGGGCATTGGGTAAGTGGCATTTAACAAGAGTGTTTGTGAGGGGGACATTTGTTTATCTGAGGGGGTGCTGGCTGGCTGCCCCGCCCTTCTGTCCTGGCTACTACAAGTGGCCATTCACCGGGAAGTGGCCAACCTCGCTCCCCCAAAGCTGCTGCGCTGAATTAGCCACTTGCCAACACCGGTGTATATTCCTATAATAGCGTTTGTTGTGTGCAAGGAATGGGCTGAAAAACTTCGGAGGACTGTCATGGAAGCTTTAGTTATCCTTTGGCTTTGCCACCACACCCCTTGTGCACCCCAGTCTGCGGTATAAACAGGAGGGCAGTTCTCACTGTATGACAGGAGGGCTGCACCTGCCTGCTGTCGCGCCCCGAGTCCTGGAACGTGGTGGCCACTCTGACCCGATGCAGCAAAGTGATGCATTGTTTTTCACAATGTGACCCCCCGTTCCTTGTGCTGAAGTGGAGCAGCAAAGGTCATACAGGCAGATAACCCAGGTATTTATGCTATAAATGTCCCTGGCCCACATCAGCAGTTGGTTCTAGACCAGGGGACTCTTAATTTAGATAAAGAAGCCAGAGGTGGTCGGGCCCCACTGACTCCCTGGCTTTGCTGTGTGTACAGCTCACTGTGTGGGGACCCCCTGCACCCCGTGGAGGGCATGTACTTGTAGCACGGACACTTGGCACTCAGCCCGCCCCACTCACCTCCCCACTCCACCAAATCCTCAGGGTGCCCGGCTACTGCACTCCCACTGAGGAACTTGCACAGCTTTCTTTTTGCTTCTGTCTCCTTCCTTCCCTCCTATTCCATTATCTGCATCAGCGTGCACTTCAGGCCTACTTGGATGTCTCCTCCTTTATCCCTCTTTGTCTGCTTTGTGTCCTTGTCCTTTGCCCGTCCCCAGAAGAGCTGAGTTCTGCCTCAGCTTCAGCTTTTCCCCCTGGTCCTTCCCACACTGAGGGGCAGAGGAGGAGGCACACGCCTGCCTCAGCTGTGCCCTGCCAGGAGCGACCCGGTGGTGGTTGGCCAAAGTCTGCACTGATGCTTTACCATCCCTGCAGCGCCCCTGCCCTCCGGTCTCTCATCTGCTGTTAGCACTGGCTCCCTCCTATCCCGAGGCCCGTGACCCTCCTCCTAGGTCTCTGCAGGACCCCGGTTTGGGAGGGAGCCCGCTGTCTCTGACTCAAACTGCTCTGCAACCTCCTTTAGACCTCTGTCCTGTCCCGTCCCAACACTGTCCTCCAGCTAACTGAAAAAGACATGCTGAGGTCCTCAAGACTGGGGGAGGGGATAAAAAGGGGGGGGAATGGGATGAAGGTGTGTTTTGGGGGTGGGGGGGAGGGGGAAATAAATAAATAAAACGAAGAAAGCTTAAGTTCTGTCCAAGGTGGTTGTGTGAGTCCTCGGTGTGGCCAGGACAGAGCGCTTCCCCGGGCCTGTCTTCACGCTTTGCCACACGTTCCACAGCAGCGAGATTTGAACTGGCTGAGCTGGCAGAGTTTCAGCTGCTTCACCTTCTCGCAGTACCTGGTGGTGTCTCTGCACTCCACTGGGGAAGGAGAGGGATGAGGACAGGACATGTGAAACAGGTAATAGCTGTGGCTCCTCACTGCTTCCTGGGGCCTGTCTGTCGGACACTGACCATCGCTAGAGGTCAGCGGGCTTAGCCAGCCTGTGGGGTTAGCCTTGCTTGGGCAGAGCTTAGCCACTTCCCCCAGGCTGCCCACAGTGGGATCCACCAGCCTGTAGCTAGTGGCTGAATGATTGGCTGGCCCTGGGCCCACCCTTGCTGCCTTTCTGGTCGGTTGCTTCCTCCCTGATGCTACTTATCTTTTGCCTCTGTTGGGACCACTTCAGCCCTTAGGAAGGCTTGTCTCACTCCATGGTGACTTTTTTCCCCCTTTAATTTTGAGGAGACACCCAAGACTCACAGGACACCACCATGTGGCCCTGCTGACAGGCATCAAATTTATATCTACAGACCATGATTGCTGAGGAAGGCTGGCAGCTGTACAGAAGGAATGGGTTGGCCGCCTGTCCCTGGGAGTTCGTGGTAAGAGCCAAGCCTACCCACAGCTTATTGGGGGGCTTCTAGCCAATACCTTTCTGTTGTGTGAAGTCACCCGCTTTGTGGTACTAATATACAACCCAAGATAGTGGTGGAGGGTCAGGTAAGGCCTGGTGGGCACAGGGGAGATTTTGGATTAGACCCTAAGCACAACTGGGCACCGTGGCAGTGAGGGTGTTAAGCAGAAAGGACCATGATGACAACATGCAGCCCGGGGACCCCAAGCATTCGACTCCACAGAGATAGTCTCCTTCCTGTTCCAGGACCCACACCACTGTTCCAGGACCACAGCCTTCCTGCTCAGCACTCACACGGATTGCCAGGTACCCCAAAGGCCCCATATTCTTAGCCTTCACCCACACCCCTGCAGGGAACGAGCAGAACCCAGTGCTGATATGCATCAGCACCTTAAACGCTGCCTTGGACGTACAAGTCTACCTTCTGGAAATACATTTCCAAATATTTGCCTATCAAGTAACTAACAAAAGTTCAGTCCACCATCTGAGCTCTGGTAAAGACATCTGCATAAGATTAATGGACTTGAGCTTGAGAAACAGGGGGTAAAGTGTAGGGCTGCACAGGGGAGGTTCTCGCCCACTCCCCCCAAAGCTTGCTGTCTCTCCCTTCTTGGAAGGAAGCTCCCTTTCATAATCCCTGCAGGGGCTCCAGGGCTTTGGGCTGGGTCCCACTCAGCAGGCCTGTGCTATGCAGCCCTGAGACCCAGCCTCTGTGCACTCACCCACGGCTTCCCAAAAAGGTCTGTACAAAGAACCGAGGATCCGGCCAGGGGGTGCCAAGCAGGCAAGAAAACCAGAGAAGCCAGGAGCTGCTGCAGGGGTTAAGGTATGCTGTGGGCTGTTGGTGGTTGGGAGGGAGTCTGGGTGGGCCACCCCCTCCATGGTAGTTTAGCAAGCAAGTCCCCTCGAAATGGCTCCCAGGAGACCTAACTTCTCCCCTTTGAAGTACCTGCAAGGAAGGCCCAGAGACCTGAGACTTCTTTCCCTGCAAACTTTTGTTTTCTTGTATTCTCCACCTGAGCCTCTCTCTACTCCTTCCACTGTTGTGCCTTAGCAGAACATTGCAGAGTTGTAGTTCAGCATTGGCACAGATTAGATGGCTGTGAACATCTCTGATTAATAGAGTATCTGAACTACCCTCACTGAACACTGAGTGGGGTGAGCTCCTGACAGAGATGGATGAGCACCTCACAAGAGAGTAAGGACACCCCCCCTCCCCCTTGCAGAGAAAGCAATGGCTGTTACGGAGCAGCACTGGGAATCTGATGCTCAGTAAGGCCCTAATGGGGCAAAGCTTCACGGCAGCATTTCTTGATTTTCTCATTCTTTGTGGTCCTCCCTGTAGGAAAGCACCTCCAATTTACTTGGGGTCCAGAAGAAGAACAAATAGAGCCCCACTCACTGGGATGTAAATGCTGGTGATGGATGGAGGAAGACACAGAATTGAGGTTGTGAATGAGTATCAAGTCCCGAGGGCATGAGCTCCTGCAGTTCTGGTGAGTGCCTGTGGGGCTGGGAGGGAGGGGGCCAGCAGGGCCCTTAGAAGCCAGCAGTGGTGGGTGTGGGGCCGCCTGGGTGGAGGTGCTCTGTGTGCTTCTTCACTGTGAGCAGTGTTTTTTCTAGTAAGCTGGCCCTCAGGAATCCATGTTTAGTTGTCCCCTTGGGCACCAGCAAACTGCTGGACTGATCTAGCTATCTTTTGTGGCCTAGGCATGAGTATACAAATTAGTGCACACATGCATGCACCCCTCTGAAAAAACCCAACTCACAATCCTTGGGAAACCTGACCCAGTGCTTTCTGCTCAGGCTGGGTCTCAGGGACTGCTCTCAGCACCCGATGCCCCTTGGGAAATTTACAGAAGGTTCTTTGGGGTTGGAACGTACTGTTTTCACATGGAGTGATGTTGCAGCGCTGCCAGTTGGCGGGCCGGGGTCCCCAGGAGCACAAGTGCTCGGGCACGGCCTTGTTGGTACGGGCGTGCACGCACTCCACACGCCGGGATTGGAAGCCGTAGTTGCCACAGGTTGCTGTACACAGGGTCCACAGACTCACCCTCCAATGTACGCTGCAGGCCTCTGACCAGCAGTTCTGGGTACTCACAGGCCTGTAAGGAAAGAGTGGCAGGGTTAGGGTCTGCCTCTATTGGGGAAGGTCAGGGAGGCAGATGTGAAATAAGGCTGCAAGTCCAAGATGAGTAGCTGTTACTGAAGAGCTATGTGAACTCAGAAGGCCACTTCCTCTAACCGGGTCGCTTTTTTTTTTTTTTTTTTTTCTTTACAGTGTCAATGTCACTGCGTTACCTGAGAATGAGCTCTACCAAACAGAGCCTGGAGCTGGTCGTAGGGATTGGGGCCTTTGGAGGGAGCAGTGAACCCTTAGCCCAGGGGGACATCAACAGGAGGTATGATAGGGCTGGAGAGGAATAACAGGTTGAGGCCCATGGACAAGGGGTCTTATCTCAGCATATTTCTAGAGGGAGGTATATGGCTGGTGGGGCCCTTGAGGGGTTGTGGCCATTATGGAGACCACACCTCCTGCCTATCAGGGGCTCATTCAAGTCTCTTATGGCATCAGGTGTGGTGCTCCCTCACAGGAACAGCACCTTTTTGCACCTTTCATCCCCAGTACAGACAAGGCCAACTTGACCCATTTGGCAAGCACAAAGCCACTGGGAGTCTGGGAGGCTGGTGACCTTGGGAAAATGGAGGTGGAAGGGTTGGTTGGTGGAGGACATTTACTTTCTGTGCTGCTGACACAGGATCTGGGGACAGGAGCCCATGGCTTTCTCTTACCTCGGAAGGGCACTGCACTGCTCTGACGGTAAGGTGATGCCATCCCGTGTCTGGCAGAAGACTTGTCTGTGCTGCACAGCTAGGCGAGGCCCGATGCATGGGCCATTGCACTGGGAAAGAGAAAAAGGTGGCACACGTGAGGGGAGGCTGCATGGCACGCAGGATGCTGTACCTTGTTTGAGGCCCTCAGCTCACCCACTTTGCTCCTCTTTGGGCCAACTAAAGGTCATTCACTAGCATGCTTTCCTGCCTTTGTGTCACAGTTGATGGCTAGCTCTCCTGTGGTCTGAGAACCGAACATTCTACTAGCAAATGGCTAATGGTGGCATTCATCAATTAGGGGTTGCCAACCCCTTCCCAGATTTACTACAGGAAAGGTGTTTTTGGCAAAATGTGCTGCTAAACTTTAGAGCTAAAGACCTCTAAGTAAGTCTCATTTCATCCAAGTAACTGAGACCATCATTTCTTTCCTTTCTTTGGCTTCATTTTCCCCAGGTTAAACCCAGGATGGTTGAATAAAACTAGACATAGGTATGTATAGGGTGTCCCCGCTCATATTCTTTAGCTATGTTCTCCTGGAGATTAAGCTTTCCCCATGGCAGAACCAGAAAAAATAAGTTCTATCAGAAGAAATACACTTAACAACAATGGTGTCTGTAAAATACAAAAGCAGCAGGCCCTGAGTCAAGAGTAAGAGGACAAACATTCCTTGAAGGCTCTTATCTTGGGGGGCAGGGATAGAGAGGGTCTTTGGACTCCTAGGGTCCACAGTGGGCCATTAACCTTTAAAATTATAAGCAGGAATGTTGTGCTCATTGACATTTTTTTCTAGCAAGAAGCTCCAGCTTTCAGAAGATGCTCAAAGGACCTCAAAGATTAAGAACTACCCAAGGAGAAGGAGTTAAGGTAAAAGTAGCCCACTTAAATCAGGCAACTATGCCTAAAGTCTGTGATGGCTCCTTCTGCTATGGTCTAGTAAATCAAAGTCTTGTCAACCTCATATTTTGACCAAGTGATGCCGTCTAAAGATGTGAACTTGGAAGATAGGGCCAGGCTCTGAAAGGTCCAGTGTGACACTGTTGTTCACAAAGACAGAGGTGGGGAAAATGCCCCCTGACTTCAACAAGTGGGAGTTCTTTTTTAAATTTGTAATAAAATATACATAACACTTTACTATATCAAGTGTAGGATCCAGTGGCATTGTTCTCCTCAAACTTTGGAGGTTTTCACCCTTATTTCTTCTTCTAATTTTTCTCTACAATTCTTCTGTTTCATTCTTGAAACTTGGTTAAATGTTATATTTTCAGGTTTTCTGTTTTGCCTGCTTAAATCTGTTCTTGAACTCCTCTCAATTCAAGATACGTATTTCTCAGCTCCTACATTTCTGCTTGGCTTATTTCTATCACATTTTACTCACATTGTTTAGTTATTTATCCATGTTTTCCTTGAACTCTTTGAGCATATTTAAGACAGTTGTTTTAAAGCTTATTCTTTAAAACATGTCTGAGGTTGTATTTCTTCAGGGATGATCTTTGCCATTGTTTTTTAAAAAATTAGGTATTTAAGGAAACAGACATCCCTCACAGTCTCCTGTATATCATTTCTATGCCTGGGCATGCTTTGAATCTAGGGATCAGCCTGAGGTGAAAGCTTGAAGGTTTCTCAGATCTTTTATAAATGTCTTGTCTCAGCATCTGACTTTCTCAATTCCCCTATCCACTTGGCACATGTGAATGTCTTCTGTTCTGAGAGGGGATCACCCAAGGTTACCCTCAGGACCTTCACCGGTCTATTGTATGTCTCCATCTGTAATCTCTTGCCTGCAGGTTTGTACTTCCCTTGTAGCTTTCACATGTCATGGTTGCTGCTTTTCCATATTTGATATCTAAAATAGGCAAGAAGAGCATTTCTTCAGGTAGTCCCCTGATAGGTTAGAACACTGCTAAAAGGGTCATCTTTTCTCTCAACAGATTTATGGAAGGCAATGGGCTACCCTCACTTTCAGACCAAGACAGCGCCATGCTGGATCGGGCGGTAGGGAACTGTTTTGATGTTGGCTTTTTTCCTTGGCTGCTATAGACATCTGACTGTTTTTCAGAGCTCTTATAAGTCAGCCAGTTTCTGGTTGTGTTTTCATGTTTCTATAGTAGAATAAGGACCTAGAGTTTCTAGTCTGACATTTTGCTCTTGACAAGAAGTGAGAATTCTTGAAGGAATAATGTGTCTCCAGCAGCTCTATCTTCTCAAATCTCATTTGTTACTGTCTATTGCTTGTTTGGTTTCAGTGCCAATTATCATACTGAAACTGCTCTTCACAGGGAGAGTGATTGGTTAGTTCCATGGCCAATGCTTACTCTATTTTTTTTTATTTAATGCCCTTGACTCTTTCTTCTGGAATGACTTTTCTGTGAATATACTTTCTCTATTTTTTCTTACTCATGACATTATCTTCTCTTTCCTCTTTACCACAATTTAATTAGTGTTCCCCAGGGCTCTGCCCTGTACCTTTTCCTCATGTCAAGCTTTTCCTCCCCTAGGGTGACATTACTCATGACTCTTAGCCACCACTTGCCTACTGAGGATTATCAAATTGATAACATCTAGCCAGTTTTCTTTCAGATCTATATATCCAACTTCTGTCTACCTCACAAACACATCATACTAAAGATCTTCCAAACAATTTCCTATTGTCCTGATTCACCCTGATTGTTTTCTGCATTTCTATCCAGTCATTCAATCCATAAACCTAAGACATGTTAGCTTCCTGATAGCCAGAGGGTCACTGGAGCCATATGAATCACATCTTTATAATGATATCAATGTCACCCTATTTATTTCCATTGTCCAGTGCCTTCATTCTAATCAGTATAATTTATCACCTGGACTGTTCCTCTTTGTCCAGTCCTGGACAAAATAGAGTCCCAAATTCACTTAACTATACTGCTGACAGAATAATCTGATCATGACACTCCTGCTTAACAAACTTTCGGTGCTCCTACCCACCTGTCACAACTAACGTGAGATTCATAATATTAGCCACACACCTTATTCAACATACAATCCTCCTCATGATCTCACACCTGTTTTCCAGTTCACATTTCTATTTACCTTTCCTGAAAACATTCTGGGGCTCCTTTTGCCTTCATTTCTTCACATATATTTTTATGGAACACATCCCCCATCCAAGACAGATGCCTCATAAATGTATTTTGGCTTAAAAGAGGAAAGCTTAATTATTACATGAAGTCAGGTTGTTAGAACTGAGAAAGTGATTTTAGTTCTTAGACAATAATCATTATGTTTTTTGTAAATTTCAAAGAGGTAGGCAGATGGAGGAGTGGATATTTGCATAACACTGTTCCAAAAGGATTTCTTTGTCAGAAATCATTACCAATCTCACAGGAATGTGGATGTTCAGGGAGCATCTACAGATTGAAACGCATTTCAGTAATATCACCAGAAGAGCAATATGAACAGGATTGGGAGAGCAAGCAGTTCCCTATAGTTTGAGATTTTTAGAAAACTGAGCATGCAAAGTGCTATCCAGACCTGTCATATAAGAATTTGCATTTTTCATAAGATCTGCTGGTTATTCATCTTAAAGCTTGAATGACCTCACTAATATGGTAGAGAAATATCACTCACGTGTGCAGAGATCTGTTCCCAATGGTAATTTTTCACACTGCCAGGTCTTAAGGGCAATGCACTGAATGAGAGCTATCAGAAGTGGACTTTTCCAGGTAAAAGAAAAATGAGCTCATGTCTTTTTATGGAACACAAACATTATGTCAAAGGAAATTAGGGGTGGGGGGGTTGTAAGAGGTGCCAGAAATCGATCAATGAGTACTCATCGATCAGTTCTGTGCACCAGGGATACAAATGACTTAAGCACTGCAAGTGAACTCTGTGACTACATTTCTCCCAAGTGACATTTGTTCTTCACTACAGGTGGCCACAATATTTTTACTTAATAAGAAGTTTGGAGGATTATGAATGCAGCAATATGAAGACAGCTAGTTCTAGCACATTTTGAGTTGCTTAACTGTCCAATAACTTTCAGTCACATTAGTTCATGCAGTACTACAAAGAATTAAGAGCTCTGTGGTTGTTTTGGAGTTTCCCTGATATCCAAGCCTAATTGTATGGTCCACATATGGGTCAATTAGAAACTATTTCTGACCAATCAGAGTGGTAATCCTGTTAGTGCCAATTTCTAGCAAACCATAGCTGTTACTACATAGTTGGTGGGTACCAGTCGAGTATCAGCTCTAGCAGGTTTTGAATGCAAATTTTGGGAGAAAGAGTATAGATGACTATTATTGGCCACACTGGATTTTTTTGAATGCTGTCCTCCCCAAAACAATAGAAGGGGTGATCACATGAGTAGGACAATGGTTCTTTGCCTTACCTACCAACACTGGGGAAAACCTAGACTTCTAACTTGATCAAACTTGGTCAAGAAATGATGAGCTCCTGTCATGATCTCTGGTATTGTTAAAATTTGCTGTTCTCCATGGAGAATATTCAGTTTGTGCTGATCTTTTTTTTTTTAAAGATTTATTTTATTATACAAGAACTGGGGTAAAGGCCAGATTCGTAGGAGGATGAGAGGATTCTCCAGAGACAGAGCAGGGAACAGAACAGGCAGACTGACTGAAATACACTGCTGAGGGGAGCAGCAGGTGAAACAGGAGAGGTCTGCTGTGCCATGTGGGACCCGCGCTGCAGACACAGCGCAGCGCTCAACCACCTGCGACACCAGGGGAGGCCCCTGATCTTTCTTTTGAGTAAGTACTAAAACAAAATTTCCTCTCCAAATAGTCATTACAAATCTTCCTATTAAAGAGACAAGTACAAAATGGAATTATTTGTATCACCATGTTACCTGAGACTGAATACCTAAATTGATTAATTAGCATTGCCTCCTCTGCCAGGTGTGTACTCTTAAACTAGTCAATCTGGAATTACCTGTCAGCACTAGATTTATAATATCCCCTAAAAGGTGACCTTGCCACAAACCACCTAATCTCTCCTTGTCCCACACATTTTTGCCTATAAAAGCCCTTCAATTTGCACAGCTTTAGAGTTTAGCTATAAACTTTAGAGTTTAGTTTTCTATGTGGCTAGTTGAGATGCTGCCCTGTTAATGAATTGTTGAATAAAACTAAAAATCTTTAAAATATTCTCACTTGAACTTTTCCAACAGATTTGGTGGTAGCAATGGATCTGAAGAAACTTCTCACAGCATTGGGGACTAGAGGAAACACTGTCATTGTTCTTTCCAACCCTTTGGGTTTCCCACCTTGTTATTTCTAGAAGATGTGGGTAAGTTCCTTTTCATTCTGAATTGAAGTACCATTGCATTATTGTAAATCAGGATCTATAAATACTGCCTCAAGTTCACCACTAAAAGTCAAATTCTGCCCTTCAGTATACAATTGAAAACTTTTACTTAATTCCTTTTTCCTTTTGGGTAACCACTGATTTATAATCTGGTCTAATAGTCTAAAATTATTCCATTTTGTCTTTAATTTTCTCACTCACTTATTTCACTAATCATAATAACCGCTAGTTCATCCATGTTGTAAATAGGATTTAATCCTTTTTATAGCTGAAGAGTATTTCACTGTGTATATATACAACCACCTTTTATCCAGTCATTTGTTGATGGATACTTCGGTTGTTTCCAACTCTCGACTGTCATAATGCTGCAGTGAACAGAGTGGGGCATATACCTTTTTTTTGAATGGGTTTTTTTTTTTTTTTTTTTGGTAAATACCCAGAGTAGATAACTGGATCAATTGGAATTTCTAACATTTTAAGAAATGTCTATCTTGCTTTCCAAAGTGGATGCACCAATTTAACTTCCCACCAACAGCATACTAGTACTAAGGTTACCTTCTATCCACATTCTCTCCAACACTTGTTTTTTGGATAGTTGTGAGGTGTTTCATCATCATTGTTTTGGTTTCCATTTTCATAATAATAAAAGATGATAAATATCTTTTCATGTGCTTGTAGGTCATCTGTATGACTTCTTTGGAGAAGTGTTTTTTTTAGATCCTCTGTTCATTTTTAAATAGGGTTGTTTAGTTTTGACTTCTTTATATATTTGGGTATCAAGCCTTTTTCTCTTACCTTTGCAGTCTAATCACCATAAGCACCTCTGAGGTTGATGTTAAAGAGTGTGATGCCTATGTTTTCTTGTCTGCATCTTTAATCCATTTTTAATAAATTTTTTTGAATGGTGTGATAAAACCTACTTTCATGTGATTATCCAGTTTTCCCACACTATTTATTGAAGACACTCTCCTGCTTCATTATAAGTTCTTGGCTCCTTTTTTGTGAATTAAATGTTCATGTTTGTAGTTTTATTTGTGGGCTCTAACTTCTATCCCCCTGATCTGTTTGCTTTGTAGTATATTGTGACATCAGGGGGTGTGATAACCCCATTTTTGTTTTTCACAGGAGTGCTTTTGTAGCTCCAAGTACATTTCATGCTTTTTTGGGGGTTCTATTTCTGTTAAAAATACTGCTGGGATTGAACTGAATTTCTATGTTCCTTTAGGTAACACAGCTATTTTTTAACAAAGTTGCCTCTTCCAGTCCATGAGCGTGGAATGCCTTTCTAGTTCCATGAACAATGTTGTACAGGTTTCAGTGTACAAATCTTTTGCCTGTTTGGTTAAATTTATTCCGTGATACATAATTCTTTTTGATATGATTGAAAATGGGATTATTTCCTGATTTCTCTTTCAGCTAGATCATTTTTAAAGTGATAAGCGATAAAATTAACATGCAGAAATCTGTTGTTTCTATAAAAGGTATTAGAATAAACATAGTCTTTGGGATTTTCCATGTATATTATTGGATCATCTGCAAATAGTGATGGTTTTATTCTTTCCTTTCCAATTTGGATAACTGTGATGTCCTTTTTTTTTTGGGTCTAATTTCTCTTTTTAGGACTTCCAACAAAATTTTGAGTAGTATTGGTGAGAGTGAATATCCTGATCTGTACTAGAGAAAAAAAAATTGTTTCTTGCTAAGATCAGGTACAAGACAAGTCACTTTTACCATTACTACCTAACATAGTATTGGAAGTCCTCCGTAGAGCAACTAGGCAAGAGAAAGGTATGGAAGGAAGACATAAAACTAGCACTATTTCCAGGTAACATGATAATATATGTAAAAAACCCTAAGGACTCCATTAAAAATAACTTAGAAACAAATTATTACAGTAAAGTGGCAAGCTACAAAATAGTTACTATATGCAAATAAAATAAGGAGAAAGAAACCAATCCCATTTCCTATTGTATCAAAAGGTTTAAATACCTAGGAGTAAAACTAACAGAAGAGGTGAAGGGCATATACAGTGAACACTGTAAGACATCGTTAAAATAGAAAATGATAAATATATTCCCTGCTCATGAACTGGGAGTATCAACATTGTTGAAAATGGCCATTTTATTGAAATCAATATACCTATACAATGCAATCCTGACAAAAAGAGGAGAGGCATCACATTCCAAGACTTCACATTATACTATGACAGTATACACACAGGCTAATGGAATAGAATTAAGAGCCCAGAAATAAGCCTACACTTAGATTACCTGTATAGGTAAGACAAAGGAGCCAAGAGTCTATGAAGAATGGTTCTATGATGAAGGGTTCTTAAACAAATGGTGTTGAAAAAACTGAACAGTTACATGAAATTAACCTATACTATTCTCACACCCTACATAAAATGAAACTATTCAACACATAGAAGTAAACAAAGGCAATATACCTCATGGTATTGCTAAAGGGATGTCACTGGGGGCTCGACTCCAATAGCAAAAATAAACATGGGGACTACATCAAACTAAAAAGCTTCTGCACTGCAAAGAAACTATCTTTAAAAGATCTACAAAGAACTCTTACTAGACACTTCTCCAAAGAAGCCATACAGATACCCAACAGACACATGAAAAAAATGTTTTGCCTCACTTAACAGGGAAATGCAAATGAAAACCACAATGTTATACTTACCTTACACCTGAGAATGGCCTACATCAAAAAGAACAGAAACAATAAGTATAGTGAGGGTGTAGAGAAAAAGAAACCCTTGTATACTGGTGGTAGGAATGTAGATTGGTCCAGTCCCTATGGAAAGCAGTGTGGCAGTTTCTCAACATAGTAAGAATTGATTTACCATATGATTCAGCAATTCCCATTTCTAGATGTTTACATGAAAAATGCAAAAACACAAATTCAAAGGGATATATGCACACCTGTGTTCATTGCAGCACTTTTACAATAGCCAAGTTATGGAAATAGGCTAAGTGCCCAACAACAGATGAGTGGCTATGTGTATATATGTTATTTATATTATACTTCTTAATCCTATATATATATATATATGCACACAGTGGAATTCTATGTAGCTATAAAAAATGAATTTTTACCATTTGCAACAATACGGATGGAACTGGAGGAATTATGCTAAGATACACCAAAAGGAGAAAGATCAGATGGTTTCACTGATATGTGGAATATAGAAAGACAAAATCAAACCCAAAACAAATTTAGAAATTTGACTATAAAATTGAGGTTACCAGAGGGAAAGAGGGAGGAAGCCTATGGGTATCTTGTGCTAACACACATCTGTGGTGGAATGAACCTATATTATCAATCATACAGTATTGTAAACCAATCTTACCTCAATAAAAAAGTTTTTAAAAAAGTGAATGCAAAGAAAGTCACAATTTATGAGTGCCACACAGAGGTAAGGTATCAACAGAATAATGTAAGAACTTCAGAAAGTCAGGGAATGACACTAGTACCTTGAGTTTTAATCACATCCTTAGTTAAGGTTAATGTGTGATCAAAAAGGTGGGGGGAATGGTTAGTAAAGACAATAGGGTTAAAATGGAGTCAAGTGTGTTAAGCCCCCCATTGCCAGCATAGACTAAATACAAACCTAACTTGTTTTAGGCCCTCTCAGGAACATAATCTCAGTCAATCTGGAATTACCTGTTCAGCACTAGACCCCAGCCATCCCCTCAAAGGAGATCTTGCCACAAGCTACCTGCCACCCTTTTCTACCTATGAAAGCTTTTCGTTTTCTATATATGTTACCAGATTCACAAGTTGTTGAGCTTTAGGATCTTCACAATTTATTCAACTGGCTTTTGTTTTTATTTTTATACAAGAACTGGGGTATAGGCCAGAGGCACGAGAGGGTGAGAGAATTAACCAGAGACAGAGCTGGGAATAGAATAAGCAGAATGACAAAATACACTGCTGTCTGAGGTGAGCAGCGGGTGTGATAGGAGAGGCTGCCTCACCAGGTGGGAATCTCCCTGGCCAGCCAGGAATCGAACCCATGCTGCAGAGTCTGTGGACAGCTTCACAGTGCTGTACTACTGTGAGGGGAGGCCCGCTTTTGATTTTTAATACTCTATCCAGAAGAAGCCCCATCCTTACTGGGCTCAGATGAACCACTGTTTCTGTTGTCCATTAAGCTAATCCGGGCCTCTTTTGGTTAATGTTGGGCAGAGAATTGAGGAAGGGGATGGTGGTTTCTAATGGAAACCACTTCATCTGGGAAGTTTCTAAAAGTTGCCCTATGCCTGCATCCAACCTCCACTGACACCAACAACTGATGAGGGTGTAGCCTTTCATTGATCTTTTAAAGAAGTTCCTCTGGTAACTAACTGTGCAACCCAGCTGAGAACCTGTGACCCAGAAAAGCACTGCAGTACCAGGTGGATGTCGCCAGAACTTTAAATCATCAGCCCCAGCACTGCCAGTGAGAGGATGATCTTACAGAAACTGAGTCTAAGGGAGCTCTTAGAGGGTCAGATGATGATCTGAGAACAGGAAAACCTCAAGGTGGAGAGAATTCAAGAGGAAAAGTGCAAGTATCAGAGAAGGGTTAGGGTGAGAAAATTACGAAAAGCTCCGGGCTTTAGGAAGGATACTAGGTAGGTTTGTGGATTGACAGGTAGGAATGTGAATGTTTGGTCATCACAAAGGATGTGGCAAAGCTGGCATTTTTACCTCCTACTGAGGCAGCATCTACACCTTTACATTTACCTTTCAAATAAAACCCTCTCTGGCCTTACCTGGCCCCAGCTGGAGAAGGCCCACTCCACACACAGCTGTTGGTTACAGGCTTGGGTGTCCACTGGCCGTTTGGCGAGCTGGGTGCACATATCATTGGACACAGGGGTGGAGATCCCCGAGGCTTTCAGCTTCTGGCAGGTCACCCGGCGGGTCTGGACGCCTCCTCCACAGCTCCGGGTACAGGCGGACCAGGAGGTCACCATCCACCTGGAAGAAAGGAAGAGGAGTCAGGCCTTAGGGAAAGGCATGATGCCACACCCTTCCAGAAAGAACCCCAAATACTCCCCTTTTCACAGTATCTACTTGGAGTAGTAAGCTGAAAATGCCCTCCCCAAAGATACCTGTCAAATTTCTGCAACCTGTGAAATGTTACCTTATTTGAAAAAAGTCTTTGCAGATATAATTAAGATTTTGAGATGCTGTTTTCCCAGATTATCTGGCTAGACCCTAAATGCTGTCACCAGTGTCCTTTTAAGGTGGGGGGAGACTGGATGCAGACACAGAAGAGGAGGAGACAGTCTGGCCACCAAAACAGATATTGGAGTGATGTGGCCAAGTCTGGAGCCACCACAAGCTACAAGGGTTGAGGAGCCAGCCTCCCCTGGAGCCTTCCGTGGCGGGTACAGCCCTGCTGATTTTGGACTTCTGACCTCTAAAACTGTGAGAGAATAAATTTTTGTTGTTTTAAGTCACCCTGTTTGTGTAACTTCTTATAGTCATCACAGGAAATGAATCCCTTTGGGAAAATGACTAAAAAAGGTTTCTTCTGAAAGAATGATCTGAAGATTGTAGCCTCAGCTTAACACTGCCCTCAGCTTAACTGTGAGCTTGCAGATGCAACCTGTGGGGAGACAGTCCTTTAGCTACTTATTCTGTACTGTGGTTTTTGTATTTCCAAAAGGTGCCCAGAGAAAGGACCATTTTCTAGGGAAGTCAGACCCAAACGTGTGTCACCTCCTAACCCAGGAGGCAATCTGGGTCTCACTGAAGCCAAAGCATTTCGTCTGCTAGCGCGCACTGGACTTCTAACCTGTATCTCCCTCTATAACATGCAAAACACCTTCCAGCGCTAGAGATTGAATTCCCACTGCTGTGGGTCACAATCCACAAGTCTTACAACTTTTAGAGGGTTGCATATGTGGTAGAAAGTAGTTCTCAGAATATTAGTTTCCAACTACAATTTGGATCCTCAGAAGCAAGTCTGACCAAGACAGTGACAATAACTTGTCTCACAAAGTCAAGCCCATAACCTGAGAAACACTCTGAAATCCTTGTCCCTATACAAACACATAGGGATTCTCTTTATATGTTTGCACCCTAGGATGATTCTCAAAGAGGACAGACACAGGAAGGGAGCACAGCTTGGGGAAAAACAGCAAGAAAAGACTTGATGATTTTCAGACATGTCATTCAAAACCCTTGATTTCACTGCCCGAGAAGGTTTTATCTAAAAGAAATGGTGAAAGATCTAAGTAGGTCAAAGCAGGACTTGCCAGCACATATAAAAAGATGACCTGGGAGATACTAGTTTATATGAAAGAAGGGTGCCAAAGTGCCCAAAAGCCTGACAGGGAAACTAGTCAGTGATGACCCTGTGGCCACTTCTAGTTCAGTGGTGCCTCATCTGGCCCTTAGGAGAGCAAGTGTAGGGACAGGGAGCAAACTTCTTCCCCATCTGGATCTGTGACTTATTTAGTTTGGTGGAACTTCCTGCTCCATTTGCCCTGGAGAGAGAGGACTGTGCGCAGATTTCCAACCCACAGGAGCAGAGCCACTTAGGAAGCAGGCACAAGGTGTGTTAAAGCTCCTGGGAGCACTGAAACCTAAGCACATGCAGCCATTATTTCATTTGCAGACATAAATGAGGCTGATTGACTCCGACCATCACTACAGCAAATCAAAAAGTGGCTGGCATTTCCAAGACCTCTTCTTCATTTCACAGTTTGGCAAGGGCAGTCTTCCAGCCTCTCATATCCCTGGTGAATGTCAGACCTGCATTTCAATCAACTTTTATTTCCAAATATACATTTCAGCAATTTTTCAGGAGCTGGGGTGGGGGTTTGAGAAAGGAGAGGTCTGGGCTATGTTACAGTTCAGGAAGGGTATTAAAGGACATTAATCATTCCCGTGGAAACCTTCCCGTCAGCAAGTTAAACTGCTGATATTAATGAGCATGTTTCATATTTCATTGAGTCTCTCCTGGTTTCAGCTGCTCCTTATGAGTCAGCTGGCAAAACACAAAGTGGTTGCCTAAATAGTATGTGAAAGTCCCACAGATAAGTAGTAAAGGGGCATTTCAGGGTCCAGCCAAGTCCCTGCAGGCTCAGGGCGCCATGCTGGTACCAAATCTAAGCCCATCCATTATCCCTTCAGCTTCTGTCTGAAGATCGGGGTGGGGGTGCCCAGCAGGACTCACAGATTCTCAAAGCTCAAGGACAATGTAAGAGGCAGAAACTGTGGGTGTCATTCTGAACTAGGAAAGAGATCCAAATGCAGAGAATATATATTCAATGTTGAGGGAACTATAGAAAATGAAGATTTCAACTTTAGAAGGATGAACCCCTTTGTAGAAAACAGAAGGATAAGATTGCCTCAACTAAATGAGTCCTGATTAGGAGAGGTCTTTCAGAAGAAAGAGGAGGGATTGGGGTAGAGGACAGTAATCCCTATCCCATCAACATTTCAATGGCAACACATTTCTTTTCTTACGAACTAGAGAGTCAGCTAATTATTGCAGGATGGGAGCGATCTCTTTCCAGGGCTTGGCTGCTCCTGCTCTCCAAATGACTTTGAGGCACTGGGGCAGCCCTTAGATGGCTGAGTGGTGAGCAAACAGTTGAGGGAGGAGACTCATTCTGAGGGATATTTTCTGCTTGGTGGAAGGGCCAGAAAATTTTGTGCCTACAGGAAAGGACAGCCCTGATAGCAGACCCCCTCCTCTGCACCCAGCCTTCCCCTTACAGTGCTAGACAAAGGCAAGGTCCAGCCTTCCATGTGGGGAGGCCTGAGTCATCATCTGTCACACTTACCTGGCAGGGCAGTCTCTCCGGTTGCAGGCGATGGGCTGCACAGCAGGACGCACCTTCCCTGCACAGTGATCTGGGTTGACTTCGGTGCCATTCAGTAGACACCTGAGGCGGGGCTGTTGAACACCCCTGTTACCACAGGAGGCTGAGCAGGTTGCCAGTCTGTCCACAGACCACCAGTAATCTGTCACAGGAGGAGGATCAGAGGTGAAATTGGGGGAACAGCATGTCCTGCATGAACTCCACCCCCTGTTGTTTTATGGACTCTGCCTTCATGCCAAGGAGATCCCAGGTGCTGAGGACTACCACCCCCATAATGCCATGGGTTTGCCATGATGCTTGACTTCTTCAAAGGGGGATTACTGGGAACTAAGGGTGGAGTCAAGCAGCCATGCTTGGTATGTGGGCCTGCAGGGTGTTCCTTGGTTTTATCTGCCTTCAGTGTGCACTGGGGGTGTGGGGTAGGAATGGGGTCCTAGCTTAGACAGTGTTACTGATAGGGCCTATTGAGCAATTAATCTATTTCTCTTTTTGAGCCGCTCTATTTTTATTTCCCTTGTAAATAAACCTTTTATTAACATTTCTCTGTGTGCCTGCCCTTAGGTCTTGTTCTGAGTTTTTTTAAGCACATAGGTGAGGATTCATACCCAGGCCATTCCATTTCCCTTTGGGGTTGCCCTGAAATAAAAGGATGATAATCTTTATTCCCTCTGAGCTAGGCAGTGTGGAGTGAGGAGGAGACTAGGAAGTGTGGGCAGGAGGGTGACGGTAGGAACTAGGAGCTGTTATGCTCCTTGGTGGGTGCTAACCCCAATCTATCTAAACATGTGACATGGTCTCCAGCACCCTCAGTTGGCTCATCTATAAAATGAATACATTGGCCTTCACCTCATCAAATGTGAGGACCGGATATAATGAAAGTAGAGCTCCTAGCCCACTGCCTGGCACACAGAGATACTTAATCAGTGGCTATAACTCTTGTTATTTTTAATATACTTTCTAATTTTTTTCTATTGGTTCACCAGAAAGTGATTTTTTCCACAGAGATATAAAAATATCAGATACTTTATAATCAGATTTAAAAGTACAGATCAAGTCAGACTTTCTGAATGTTACAGAAACAGCCTATCTGGAGAGTACTCATTTATGTCATAAACGATGTCAGTTAGAAAGGGAATTTCTTCTGATTTTCTCTTTGGGGTCTGGGACTCACTGGTATGAAAGCTGTTAAAAATAACTGTGGGCTGGTAAATTTTGAGTGTTTATTTGCAAGGTTGCCTATTACAAATCTTGTAGATAGGTACTGGTTTCTAGTTTTCCACAGAGAATGGTTGGCAGGCAAGAAAATGGAATATTTACTTTCCTGTCTGGAAAGCCAAATGGCAGGGGAAGATAATGAAGGGAAAACCCACGTGCTCAAACAAATCTCCTTGCTTATGCGTTATATTGCCACCAAAGCTTGTCCTTCCCACAGAATTCTCTACTTTAGAATACAAGCAATAGAGTATTGCTTTCCCTGAAAGTGTCACACAGAGGTCATAGGTAGCACCAAGCTATGGAAACATGGTTCAGCTTCCACTCTCTCAGAGCTACATGAGATCAGAAATCACTTTGTTCTGCTGGAGAATTAGACCCTGGGATGGAGCTTTGTTCAAGGAATCAGCATGGCACCCACAGCCTGAGGGTTTCTTACCTTGGATCACTAAGGAAGCCTTCTGCACAAGTGTTCCCACCTCGTTCTGAGCAAGGCAGCTGAATTCCCCTTGAGATCCACCACTAAGATTTGCGACCTGGAGAATCTGTCCAGCTGCCAAGATGTGATGTGTCAGTCCAGTGACAGTGGCAACTGGTTTCCCACCATGGAACCAGGTGATATTGGGCGTAGGGTGGCCTTTGATGGGGCAGCCTAGGAGAGGAGAGAAGAGAATGGAAGCCATTTGTTAAGCCAGTCGTTAAGAACACATTCCTGATGAGCTGTTTTAGTGTTTCCATGACTTCCTGTTTGTTTGGGAATGCCATGGGTAAGGCTACATTATAGGAGACGGTTTTATTCTCTAGGATTCTGAGAGGGTGGTTATTATTCATTTAATTAAGTAAAAATTCTTAGAGAACACAAAGCACCCATCTCTATATTCTTATTATTTTTTTTAACGACTTGAAAACAATAATATACACTAAAAGGTGCTTAGGAGGAAGAAAAGGGAATAAAACAATAAGATAACTGCCTGACGCAAATAAACCTATTTTATTTAACTTTTTAAATTGAGGAAACATTTGTTATAATGCCAAGTATGATTTAGAAATATAGGAGGTACAGGATCCCACCTCTTTAGATGTCTGTCCCCACATCAACTCAACACCAGGGCACCCACTGTCCTCCACCATAGTCCATTGGCTATGCTTTCCCGCCCCCCACCACCCCGACTTGGGATTTGGCCACATGACCACTTTGGTCAATAAAATAAGTCATATCTTATACTAACAATGAGCAATCTGAAAAGGAAATTAAGAAAAATAACTCCATTAAGAATAGCATCACAATAATAACAATACAAAACAGAAACAGACAATTATAAACCAGAGACATCCTGCAGGGGAGGAGGAGGAAGAGGGATCAGAGGGAAGGAGGGAGGAGCACAGGGGACTAAGGTGATGTGCACGGGTGCACTGGTAGAGGAAATTCTATGGGGACTATACCTGAGGTGGGGTGGGGGGGAAGCAAATATTGTTTAAAAGTGAACAATGATGTAAAAAAAAAAAACATCAGAAAGAATACCTAAGAATAAATGAATGTGGTGAAAGTCTTATACAATGAAAACTACAAACATTGCTAAAAGAAATTAAGATATAAATAAGTGTGAAAACAGTTCATGCTAATGGATTAGAAGACTTTGTATTGTTTAGATGTCACTACTCCCACAAAGTGAACTAAAGAGTCAATGCAATCCTTCTCAAAATCAGTGATATTCTTTTTTTTTTTCAGATTTATTTATTTATTTATACAAGCACTGGGTACAGTCAGAATCGTGGGAGGGTGAGAGAATTCACCAGAGTCAGAGCAGGGAGCAGAGCAGGCAGAAGGACCGAAGTACACTGCTGAGGGGAGCAGCGGGCGGTAGGAGAGGTCTGCGCGCCATGTGGGACCCTCCTCCGGTTAGCCGGGGATCGAACCGGCGCTGCAGAGGCCGCGGGCAGCTTCGCAACCCAGTGCTCAACCGCTGTGCCACCGGGGAGGCCCAAAACCAGTGATATTCTTTTGCAGAAACAGAAAAATCCACCTTAAAATTTCTATGGAAATTCAAGGGATTATGAATATTCCCAAAACAATGTTGAAAAAGAAAGCCTAAGTTGGAGGTCTCCAACTCTCTGATTTCAACACTTACTATAAAGTCACAGAAATCGAAACAGTATAGTACTGGCATAAAGATAGACATATAAACCAATGGAATAGACACTCCAGAAATAAGCTTTTACATATATGGTCAAATGATTTTCCACCTGAGTGCCAAGACCAGTCAATAGGAAAAGGTGATCTTTCAACAAATGGTGCTGGGAAAAGTAGGTATCAACATGTAAGAAAAAGTTGAATCTTTACCTTACATCATATAAAAACAACTCAGAAAGGATCAAAGACCTAGAGTTAAGATCTAAAAGTATAAAACTCGTAGGAAAAAAATAAGGGACAAATTTCAAGATATTGGATTTGGCAATGATGATTTGGATATACCCCTAAAAGCACAGGCAATTAATAAAAGAGAGGAATTGGGCACCATCAAAATTAAAAGCTTTTGTGCAAAGGACACTGTCAAGAGAGTGAAAAGGCAACCACAGAATGTGAGAAAAGATGCGAAAATCATAGATACGATGGGAATAGATATCCAATAGATATAGAAAACTCTCACAATGCAACAATAATTGCAACCAACCAAATTAAAAACCAGGCGAAAAACTTGAATAGGAATTTTTCCAAACATACACAAATGACCAATAAGCACATGAAAAGATGCTCAGCATCAAGAATGGATGTCATGGAAATTCAAATAAAAAACATGAGATATGACTTCATATTCATTAGGATTGTTATTCTATTGTCATTTTTATAACAAGTGTTAGTGAAGAGGTAGGGAAATTAGAAACCTGTACATTGCTGATGTAAAAGGGTGCATTGCTGGCAGAAAACAGTGTGGGAGTTCTCAGAATTAAACATAGATACGATCTAGCAATTCTGCTTGTGAGTATGTGTCCAAAAATTGAGAACAGGGTATTAAAACAGGCATTATCAATAGTAACTGAAATATTAATCATGATGAATTAATACTAAGAAGATGAAAAGATCCCAAAGTCCATTGATGGATGGATGAACAAAATGTGGACATGTATGAAGGAATGTTATTCATTCTTTTTTTTTAAAGATTTATTTATTCATGCATACAAGAACTGGGGTACAGGCCAGATGTGTGGGAGGGTGAGAGGATTCACTAGAGACAGAGCAGGGAGCAGAACAGGCAGACTGACTGAAATACACAGCTGAGGGGAGCAGCAGGTGAGACAGGAGAGGTCTGCCGCACCATGTGGGATTCTCAAACCCGCGCTGCAGAGGCTGCGGACAGCTTCACAACTCTGTACTCAACCGCCTGCGCCACCAGGGGAGGCCCATGTTATTTATTCTTGAATGAAATTCTGATATATGCAACATGGATGGACCTTGAAAACAGTTTGCTAAGTGATTAAGTCAGACACAAAAGGGTAAACATGGTATGATTCCAACCATATGAGGTACCTAGGGTAGTCAAATCCACAGAAGCAGAAAGTAGACTCATCATTACCCAGAACTGGGGGTAGGAAGGCCTGGAGAATTATTACTTAATGAGTGCAGAGTTTCAGTTTGGGTTGATGAAAACGTTCTGGAGATGGAAAGTATAATGGTTGTACAACAATGTGAATGTAAATGATACCAGTGTACATTTAAAAGTGGTTAAAACAGTAAATTGTACATTATGTATGTTTTTCCATAATAAAAGAAATGAGGCAGACTTGTTGGTGAACCACTTCCAAACCTAGACCTCAAGAGACTGAGCTTTTGCTTGTGTTCTTGTGCCTTTGCCATCACCAGTAGAACATGCCTGGACTAGCCTGATGATCCCAGAGGAAGAGAGAAATATGGTGAAATAGTCAAGTCATTCCAGCCAATTCAGTTTAGAGCCACTGAATTAAGTACGATAAATAAGAATAACTTATTTACTTTAATATTTACTTTAAGCCACAGTGTTTTAGATTTTTATCAATGCAGTTGTGTGTGTGATACAGATAGAAGGTGCCACTCCTTGGCTTATAGATCTAAGGTCTAGGGCAGTCAGAGTTTCTACCTGTGTGCTGACCCTGTGCTTGCCTGACCTGCATCTTATTAGTTGCTGAAGTGCTTCCTCAAGTTACTGGGTGATATCAATCACATTCCCGTGGCAATGGCCTTGGGGTAAAGCGTATAGAAATCAGTACATTGGGCCCTCCTGGGATCAGAAGCACCCTTCCCCTAGAGTCCCAAACAGTCTGGAGTCAGAGGTTGATTGCATTTTCTAATAAAAAGGCAGGAAAACTCTGCTTATTTAGGCAAACAGCATAAACAATGAACCTTGAAACAAGTGCAGCTTTTCAGATAGATGGAAACAGGCTGTCTCCTTATCACATCTGATTTGAAGAAAAAAAGAAAGATACTATACCCTGTTAAGATGTAAGCTTCATGAATCATGCTGTTTGGTTAGTGAGGACAGACCTCTAGTGAGGTCGATTAGACTCCTAGTTGATAAACAAAACCTTGCTATTCCCAAGGAAATAGATATTTGGCCAAGAAACTTCTCATATTTATCCCTGATCTTCATTTTTTAAACTTCGTTACAATTGATTTTCTGAGAAACTATTTAGACAGAGAAAGCAATGGTGGCAGCCTCGGTCTGTTTTCTGTGACTGATAAAGTTACTTCTCTGGAAGCCAGAAATACTAGTCAGCTACCTAAGTGGTACATTTGCATAACAGTTGGATTCAGAAGCCATAGGAAACAGCCAGGACCCCTCTTTTGAGGGTCTGGGTCTTGGACATGTTCTCAAGGCGCTCCCATGCGGTAATCCTGGTGGGATGGAGTGAGGCAGAGTCCCAAGGGCAGGTGTGAGGGCTTCCATGCATGTGGAGTTCTTGAAACTCCATTTGAGAAAGACCCTTGGGGAGCAGCACCTACAATGATTTTCAGAGTCTGTCTTCTGAGTAATGTTCCTCACTCTAAAACCTATCAAGGTGAGGAGCAGTTTTGTAGACATTGTTTTTAAAAAAGAAAATACATGCACTTCGATTCATGACTCTCAAAGAGAACTCTAGATTTTGATAGGATTCTCTGGCTTCAATTTTCTAATCAGTCAATGGTTTTCAAATTGATGTGGAGTCTGCAGTGGTGCCTGGGAGGGGAGCCACAAACCTCCCCAAATTTTGGAAAAAAAAAAAAAAAAAAACAACCAAGATTTACAAATTACATAGGCACATCCAGGGCATGCTGTTAAAATTAGCAGATAAAGAAAAATCTTAAAAGCCATGATGGTGTAACAAGGACTGGGTTTACTCTTTTGCTATAAATAGCTAGAAAACTGGGCTTGAAGTGACTGTTTTTAGACACTAGACAAGACAGGAGAGGACTGTGATCCTTGAATAAAAGGGAAATTGACTGGGTAAACACTACGAATTCCCTGGCTTCCTGCCTAGAGGCACATTCTGAACTGCAAAGCATGGAGGTTGTGCTAGATTCCTAGGACAGCCATAACAAAGTACCACAAACTGTGTGGCTTAACAGAATTTTACTCTCACAGTTCTGCAGTTTCGGTATCAGAGATCAATGCGTCGGGAATATTATTCCCTTCTGAAGGATACGAGGCATCATTTGTTCTGTCTTCCTCTCCTAGCTTTTGATTGTTGTCATTTTTTGGAGTTTCTTGGCTTGTAGATGATTCACTCTGATCTCTGTTTTCATGTTCACATGGAATCTTCCCTAGAATGAATGTCTCTCTAAAGTTCTCCTTTTTGTAAGGACACCAGTCTGATTAGTGCCCATTCTAATGACTTCATCTGAACTTGAACATCTGCAAAGACCCTGTTTCCAAATAAGATCACATTCACAGGTAGTGAGGGTTAGGAAATTCAGCATCTTTTGAAAGGACACAATTCACAACAGAGGAGTGTCCCAGGTAGAACACAGCAGTCTAGATGCATTGAGGAATGTTCAATGAGTCTGAGGCAGGTGGGATTTGTTGAAAATTTTGAGGATGAGGGTGCTACCTAGAAAAAGAGCCTCAGAAAGCGACATAAATTGATCTAATCCTTACCCAGCTGAAGATGTGATACAAGTGAAACTCTTTAAAACCAAGCAAAGGCCAACCAAGGAGCAGTGAATTTAATATTTCCTGAAACTCAAAGTGGGCTGGAAGACCACATTCTACAGCCTGAATGGAATATCCTTGCTGATATCTGGGACATTCAGCAGAGACCCCAGAAGTGCCCCAGAGTAAATGCTACTCTCAAGCTGCCCTAATCAAGTTTGAAACAAGCCTCAAAAGATCAAATTAAACTCAGAATAACTGAACTGCTTAACCAAAGAAAATCTAACAATCTCTAGAAGAACACAACAAAATCTAGACACAATGATATAAAACTTACATCATCTAGTATTCAATCAAATGATTAATGAAGAAGCAGGAAAATCTGATAAAAATAATCAAGGCAAAAGTCAGTCAATGAAATTATAGAATTAGCAGGAGAGGATATTAAAAATCAAAGTACAAAGTATTTAAATGAAAACACGCACATACTGAGGAAGAAAATGGAAGTTATAGAAAGAATCAAATGAGCTGTTAGAAATGAATTTGTTATTTATAAAATAACAAATTCATTAGGTAGGATTAATAGGTCACTTTCATCTGTACTACTATCACCTCGATTCCAACAACTTTAGTTTGGTTTCCTTGTTTTGCAGTTTTCTCCGAATATCCATCCTCTCCTTGGAGGAAAAGATCTTCCGAATTTTAATAGAGACATAGCCTTCTGGAATTTTTCATCCCTGTTGCAATAAGATGGGGGCCATGTTAGATTACATTCAGTGAAATGAGGCGGGCAAGGTGTGTGTTTACCTCCTGGGACATGTCTTTAAAAGAAAATGCTTCTTTTCTTCCCCTTCCTTCAGCCTGCTATTGGTAACGTGTATATGGAGCAAATGATTTTGGCCTAGGTGGATAAGGGCAATATTCTAGGATGTCAGAGAAACAAGAGATTAAAAAAAATTTGCGTGGGTCCCTAGCTGGCATGGGACAGACCAGACATGGAATGTCTTGCTCTGGACTGCTTCATGAGATGGGAATATATTCCTTCCTGGTTGACTATTATTTTGGGTGTCTACAATAGATTCCTGAATGTATGACAATCCTAAATATTCTTTTCTTAACAAGGCAGCATCCATCGACTATGTATGTGATTGCATTTTTCTTCACCTCTGGACCGTGAGCACAGAGAATGTACTTCTGAAAATTGTGACACTCATCTTGGGATTTAAAATGCTTTTAGTAAAGTTTGTTTTCAGAGGTAAAAAGAAAGACCAAAGTAAACCAATTATAATTAAAGAATGAGTAAAAGTGCTAGCCTTTCTTTTTTTCCCCCTGTCACTTATCTTTAAACTGCATAAAAAACTTATTCTACTAAAGATAGAGCTTCCATATGATCCAGCAATTCCACTCCTAGGTATTTACCCAAATGACACAGAAACATCAACTCCAAAGAGCACCTGCACCCCTATGTTTATAGCAGCACTATTTACAATAGCTAAGCTTTGGAATCAACCCAAATGCCCCCAAAATAGATGACTGGATCAAGAAGATGTGGTACATATACACCATGGAATATTACTCAGCATTCAAAAAAGATAAACACATGCAATTTGCAGCAACATGGATGGCGCTGGAAGGGATCATGCTCAGCGAAATAAGCCAGAAAGAAAAAGAAAAATACCGGATGGTCTCACTCATAGCAGGAATCTAGAAAACTTAAATAAGGGACCAGGAAAATGAGTATCTATAAGTGAAAATCATAATCAACAAACAACTATGAATCAGAGACACTCTATGAGTGCTGGGGAGCGGGGTGGGGAGGGATTGGGGTCAAAATAAGGGGGTTGCAATTGTATGGGGAATATAAAAATAAAATTAAAAAAAAAGAGAAAAAAAAATTTACTTCGTCCTCAAAATTGGTCTCCTCCTCGGCACACATGCAGTACAGCCCTGTGCTTTTATGAACTATTTATGTGCATGTCTCCCCGTGTACACAGAGGTCTCTGCGGCTCGCCAGCAGCAATAGTCAACATAAGGAATCTAACGGGAATTCCCACTGTGTAGGTATCTAGTGAGTAATTATCCATGTTTCACTGCCAGTGGGAAAACCTGGCTTTCCACAAGGGTTACTTTCTGCCATAGACATTTCTTATTTTCTAAGGGAAAAGTAAAAGAAGTATCTATCATTTTTTGAAGGTGAGCAATCTCTCGGGGTGCCATTTACAAGGACACCTCACCTCTGGAGCTCCTCCCAACACCCTTTGCGCCAGTGAGGATGGTATCTGTGTTTAATCCAGGGACTAGCATCTCTGTCGGCCATTTCCATCCTCCCAATCTCAACGCCGACCCCAGGGAACAGTCAGCCAGCAGCGAATGACAGTGTTCTCTCTTCTTAGACCTCAAGGAATAAAGGTCTTGAGATGGTCAGGTGGCTGAGGAGGGAGCACTGTTTGGGAAGGCTGCCTAGCTAATGAGCATTTTGGCAGAAGAAAGCCTCTATCAACCCTTCTTAACCAGTGAAAGAAAATATTGCCTTTAGACCTCCATTCCTAAGTCCACTGTGACTCTAAATTGAGCCAATGCCAGGTGTGATTCACATCTGTGTGAGGGTTTTCCCTCCTGGGCTCACCCACTTTTTCTTTTTTTTTTTAGCACATTAACTGGAGAGCGTAAAAGTTACAAGGGGGAAGAGGAGGTATATTGTAAAAAGTCAAATTATATATGAAATTGCATCCTATGGGAGTCAGTTTAGCTGTAACCTGCCACTAGTTGACATCCCTGATTAAGTCAAATTTACCTCGCTAACTTTCTTCACTTTTGCCTCTTATTTCACTCTGGTTTTTGTTGCGGAAATAATCCCACACAGGGAAAGAGCCCTAGTTCAAGAGGTGAGGAGGACACGGGAGTAGAACCCTGGGTGACCTGCTTAGCCCTGCCACTGCTTTCTCCACCCTCTGGTTCACCTTATAGGCTGTGGGGCAGAACTGCTTGTGAGCCAACTTTCTAGAAAGGAGCTCCGAATTCATGACAGTCATTACTCAGTAGATATTTTTTATTGATTTGAAGGGGCTGGCTATCAGCAGAATTTCTAGTTAGGTAAGAGACAGGCAAGTAGCTTGCCTTGAGGGCTTCTTTCTAGGACAGATAAAGACAAGCCAGGCTTTCAATAGCTGGCCATCACTTGAGTAAGCCCCTCATCTGCAGTTCTTTTTCATGAGTTCTTAGCTTTAACGAGCAGAAGGCAAGAGTTCAGAGGGCATAGTTCCCTTCCTTTCCAGCCAAATAGCATGGAAAAAGGCAGCTGAGCTGGACAAACCAATTGTACACAGCAAGACATGTAAATGGACTGAAAAACGTTCACAAGGAAGGATGGTTTGAAAATGAGGATAACACAATCTGAAAGGAGAGGAGAAAAAAGTGCTCTGGGGGTTTTCACATATTTAACTGCTATCTAAAGAAAAGAAAGCTGTGGCAGATTAGGACACGCTGTGTAAAAATATTAAAGACGTGGCATTATTACTTCATGAGCTGGCTCCAGGCCTGTCAGGGTTTTCATTATAATCCTGTATTTTTCACGGAGTTAAAACTTACTATAAAAATGATGTGTGCTGGGATGAAACTTGGCACTTGGTGTAGTCAGTCTGGGAGTCCTTTCCTTAATTTAATTTTATAAAACTGGAAAACACTCAGCCATTTAAAATTTATGGAGGGATCTCCATGCTGCACATGGTATGTGGCATGCACAGGCCTCACTCTAAGGCCACGGGGCAACCCGTCAAAAGCAGGGAAGCTGCCTCACTGCATTTTCTGACTCCTTCTCCATTCAGGTTTGGGGACCCCTTGGGTGACAGAGATGATCTCTAAAGTAGCATAGAGTGAGTGGGAACTGGCGCCAGGCAGCAGGCTAAGAGACATGATTAATTCATATCGGAAAAAAACTCAGTTCCTTACTCCCCATTTGTCAGCTGGACCCCAGAAGGCTGTGGGAGAAGACAAGCAACTTCAATTTTCACTCCGATTTCTGGGACCTCCCAACAAGCTGGTCCAATAACCAGGCCAAGACGATTCCTATGTACATTTGCCCAAAGAAAACGGACTTTTAAACATTCCTGGAAAAAGGAACTATGCTAGCCCATTTTCCATTCCCAAAATGTCTTTTTACCCCGAGGGCAAGCTTTGGGTTTCCATTGGCAGGGGGTATGCTAATGTCTCCATGCTCCTGGGCATCTGGTGGTAGAACTTGATATATTTCTCAGCATGAGAAGTAGCTCCATCCAGATTTATGACTTGATTAAAGCCTTGCTGTCTCCAAAATGATTTGGTTATTGCTTGGTTGCTGTCCTCATCCATACCTTTAGGATCTGGTTATTCTCTTGCAGGTAAAGAAGGTGAGGTGCCATTTAGAATGTCTGTAGGTGCACAGTCTTGACTGTGGAAGTGATCACACTGCGTTTGGGCGTGTGGTGCTGAATGCCATGCTTACCCAAGGTTGACTGGGCCTCCTGGGGGTGAGGGGAAGGAGAGGTCTGGGAAATTGGTCCAATTTCTTTAAGTTCACAGTAGCTCTGACTGTGATGGAAGCTATCTCAAGTGGATAAGACACAGGGTTCCCATGTGTCTCTGTCTACCAGTAGTCTCTTGGCACAAAATGTACCTTTAAAAACACAACGGTATTTTTTTAAATTTCAAGTTTCTGTGTTTATAAGTCCCTGGTTGACTCTACCTTCAGGCTGCTGGCAGGTGAGCTCTGCCCCCAGGACAGAAGGCTGGGGAGACTGACTGCTGGCTGCCTGGAGCCAGGAAGGAATTTCACACCACTGGTGACCTGGCCCTTTAATGAACCTGAAGAATGTGAATAACACTTGGGCCATACCGTCCTTTTGACAACCGCCCCAAGTTAGAGCTCCTCTTGGGGTATGTTTATGGGTTCTACCTGAATCTAGATCTGCAGGCAGCCAGCCAGACGGATGTTTCAGATTTGGTGCACAATAGGACACTATCCGAGGACTCTTGAGAAGCGCTCTGTAATAATCAAGATGCTACTGCTGTGAGATGAAAATGACAGTTTCAGGGGAAAAGCCATGACTCCATGCGTGTTCTTTTCCCTCGAGGAAGAGGGCCTTCCCCACCCCTCGCCCCAGCCAATGGAGAGGCAAGCTAGAAATATCCAGGCTAGGTTAGGGAAAACACAAAAGCCAGCAGCAGCTTGGAGCCAATGTGCTTTCATGAACTCAGCCTTGGTTTGGCTCTGTTTATGGGCCAGAGCTTTTGCAAAAGAAATAAAAACCCACACACGTGAAAAAAGAGCCTTTGCTCACAGCCCTGTACACACCCCATTTCAGTTCTCTTCTGCTGAACCAAAGCCACAGAACAGCAGTGGATGTGAAGAATGGCTAATATTCATAGCAGGTATCCTGAGAGGCCTCACTGGGGCAGGCCACAGAGTTCAGCACAAAGTCACAGGAAGGAGCAACTGCTGACTTGGAATTCCAGAGCGAGCGGTAGGGATGGGGCTGTTGGGGAAGCACGAGGTCCTCTCCTGAATTTATTATCCCCGTATAGGTCTCTCGGGCCTTGCGGCTCCAGAAACTTCTCAACAAAGTAAAGAAAATAATAAACAATGTGAGTGAAGTGAATGAGAGTTAAGCAGGCGAGCTCAAGTAGGGATGAGCGCCATGCAGAGGGCACATGGTGTGAGGAGGGGTGGTCGTGGGGGTGTTTGCAGGAGGTTGCTAGCTAACGTCTGCTGGGAAAATAGTACATTATGGCCCGTGAGGTCTGACCTTCAGCAGCTCAGCCCCAAGAGAGTATGGTCTGCAAAGGACCCATAAATAGAGATGTTCTATGAAGAAGAGGCTGCCGCCGCCATCTAATGTGCATCTAAGGGGCACAGAGCAGCTGTCCAAATGCCTGTTTTATTTTTTCCCCAGCATCATGCGCACTGATTAGTTTTGGATCCTAATCTTTTTTGAGCAAGCTTCCCAGACCTGTCCTGGCCCCATATGTTCCAGAAACTCCCATGGAACATTTAGTGCACTCCCTCAAGGCTTAAGGGAGAGATGGTAGGTTCAGATCCCTGGGGACAATTGGGACCTTTGAAAGAATTGCCTGGACTCAGAGGCCCTAAACACCAATGCAGTCTCCTTACGAAACCTGAGACTCCAGGCAGTCTAGGTCTGGAGGAGGCAACTTCTTGATCACATTTATTCCTTTTGAGATTCCCCACTGCATTCTCATCAGGCGAAGGCAGGAGGTCTAGAATGGCAAATGCATTTTGGAAAAGGGACACTTGCCTGGTCTTTGTACAACTGAGGGAAGTGAGAGTGAATGCTCCCACTGAGCTTCTGAAAGGCATTGCTAGGACAGCAGAGATATATGAGAGTCTAAAGCCGGGGCTTGGGGAGAGCAAGGTATGGAGTATGGGAGAGAGGTCATGTCTGTTATTCAGAACCTCACTGGATATCTACGCTCCACTTTCAAATGTGGAAGTAGCATTCCATCAACTTTGCTCTCAGAACTTTGTAAAGACTACACCTGCGGAATTCCATAGAGAAGGGAAGACAACTTTCCCCTATATTAATGAAGTTCCCTCCCTCCCTTCTGGATAATGGTGGGGAGATACGTGAATTAAAGTGTATACTATAAGATACTAACATATTGCAATCTCTTTGCTCTGTCAAAATTATGTCCTAAAACCAAGCAACAGAAAGATTTTTGTCAATGTTGTTGAGAAAACCTAGAGTAGGTATCAGCAAGTTTTTTATTTTTTGGGAAAAGGCCACAAGGTAAATATTTTAGACATTTAAAAGGACTGTATAGTTAGTTTCTGACATTATTACTCAGCTTTGCCATTGTAACCTAAAACAGCCATAGAGAGGAGATCAAAGAAATGGGCATAGTTGTGCCTGAGTAACACCTCTTTTACAAACAGGTACTAGTCTAGAGTTGGCCTGGGGTCCAACTCCTGGGTTAGGGTCTGAGATCATTAGCGTTTCTGCACACCGAAAAGAAACATTATAGTACAACCATTAAAGGCCTGTGCAAAATGCATTTTTATCTCCAAAGATAGACAACTGTCATTTTCATAAGATGAATTTAATACCTTTTTTGCTTAATAGGCTCAATTTGTTGCTTTAAAAAATACCAATGAGTTGTTCATTATAGATTATGTTCAGAAAAATATAAAAAATTGAAAAACAGGAGCCACTATGAATGTTGTTCCTTCCAAACACACTGTGAGATAACAGAACATATTATACAAATATATTGGTCTCTGACCTTGGTTGCTGGCATTGGGTTCTTATCTAAGAGATGAGAGCACTGGGAATACCCTTTATTTGATTTTGGAGATTCTAAATGGGCACCTGGATGGCTTTTGGTGGGGGCTGATGACCAGAAAGACCAAGCCATAATTAGAAACTTGGAATTTATAGCCCTCCTCCAGAGACAGTGTGTTGCTAGAAATGGAGTAAATAATTGATCAAGCCTGTGCTGAAGCCTCCATAAAGATCCCAATGGTATGGGGTTTGGCGAGCTTCCTGGTGAGGGAACATAGCCAGGTACCAGCAGGGTGACCTGCCCCAAGCCTCAGGACAGAAGGCTCCTCAGTCCCTTGCCCTATATAGCCTTTCAGCTGCTGTTCATTTGTATTCTTTATCACCTCCTTTGATAAATTGGTAAAACAGTGTTCCTGAGTTATGCAAGTTGCTCTAGTGAATTAATCCTACCTGAGGAGGGGGTTACGGAACGTCTATTTTGTAGCTAAACTGGACAAAAATTGTTACCAACCTGGGGAACTACTACTGGCAATTGAAATCTGAAGTGGGGTAGGGACAGTCTATTTTAACCATCATCTGGACAATGGATGGCATCAGAACTGAATTACACTGTGGAACACCAAGTTGGTGTCAGGAATTGCTTGTTAGTGTGGGGGAAACCTCACATGCATTTGGTGAATAGAAGTGTTTGATGTGATCTATCAAAGAGATACACAGATGGAAAACAGGGTTTTCTCTAGTTTACACACATATGCACATGTATCACTGGGTAGACTGATAAATCTTGTACTCATCAGTGAATACAGATCTACCATAGCCTTTAAAATTGTTGCTTAAAACTTCTATAGGTTAGTGCATCAAAACTTTAATTCTCTGTAAACATTTATATTTTTCCAATTTTTTAACTAATAAAGACTGTGTTATGGTGATTTTTTTTAAGTGTATGTATTTCTGTATCCAAATACCCCGTTAGGTCAAATTACTGAAGTGGCACTGCTGGTTCAGTAAATATTTCTGAAAAATGTTGATACCTGTTGCCTAATTGCCTTCCAGAAATGTTATGCCAATTTATGTTTTGGGTAACAATGAATGCTAGTGCATGTTAGCCAATTCTTGGATATTGTGGTTGGTAGGCAGAATAGTGATCCCCAAATAAATCTATTTTCTAACACCTGAAACTTACGGATCTGTTACATACTACATGGCAAAGGAGATATTGCAGACATAGGGAAGGATCTTGAGTTGGGAAATGATCCTGGATTATCCAAGGTAATCATAAGAGTCCTTATAATGAGGATGGTAGAGGGTCAGAGTCAGAGAGAGATGTGAAGAATGCTTGTTGTCCACATTGAAGATAGAAAAAGGGTGAAAGTATGATGGTGGCTTCTAGAAGCTAGAAAGGGCAAAGTAATGAATTTCCCTTAGAGACTTCAGTATGAACACAGCTTGGATAACTTTGACTTTAGCTGAGTATGACTCACACTTATCTTCTGATTTGTGTAACTGTAAGATAATAAGTTTGTGTTGTTTTCACTGAATTTGTAGAAATTACAGTAGTAATAGGAAACTAATACAGATCTCATTTTTTTCATTTTTACTAATCTCACATACAACAAATATTCTCAATTGTTTGTTTTTTTATTACCAGTAAGATTAAATCTTTTTTGACATACAGTACATAGTTAATGTCTCTGTGTCATGGATCTTTCTGAGAAATTGAAGAATGTTGTGGCTGCTGTCACCAGAGAAAGAACAGGGAAAGGCAAGGATACATCTGCATGGGGAGAGAGACAGAGATGATAGGTGACTGTTGTATAGAGAAGGTTCAATTAAATGAGAAAACACATCATGGTTAGTGGGAGCCAGAGAATTACAAATATCAAAAGGCCAAAGATTAGAATAAATCCTGTGTGTTGGGTATGTATTGGGTATATATGGAAGGACTCACAAGTGCTAAAGTATGCATAATATACAAATACAGCAAGTGTGTTTGCCCACGTATATGCATGCATCTACCTACATACTTTCCTTCTGTTCACTGAGAGCATTAGAATAATGACTCTCCAGATCTGACACTGAGATCTTGGTTTCTAAATTGATTTTCTAAGCCCGAGGCAGGAAAGTTCAAGATGAGCCTGGACTATTCTGCTGTGTCAGAAAGCAATGACATTTTGGGCCTCCTTGCTGGCACAGGTGGTTGAGTGCTGCACTGTGAAGCTGTCTTCAGCCTCTGCAGCATGGGTTGGATCCCGGCTGTCCGGCGAGGGTCCCACATGGCGCGCAGACCTCTCCTGTCTCACCTGCTGCTCCCCTCAGCAGTGTATTTTGTCAGTCTGCCTGTTCTGTTCCCTGCTCTGGCTCTGGTGAATCCTTTCACCCTCCCGCACTTCTGACTGTACCCAGTGCTTGTATAAATAAATAAATCTTAAAAAAACCATAAAAGTCAATGTTCATAATATAATAACTTTGCTTTATTCTTTTTTTTTTTTTTTTTAAAGATCCATCCATCTATGCATACAAGAACTGGGGCACAGGCTAGAGGTATGGGGGTGAGAAGATTCACCAGAGACAGAGTGGGGAGCAGAACAGGCAGACTGACTGAAACACACTGTTGAGGGGAGCAGCGGGTGTGGCAGCAGAGGTCTGCTGCGCCATGTGGGTTGCTCTCTGGCCGGCTGGGGGATCAAACTCATGCCACAGAGGCCGCGGACATCTCCACAGGCCACGTCCCAACTGCCTGCACCATCAGTGAGGCCCAATATCTTTCCTTTATCCTAATACTGATAATTTCTTCTCAAATCTTTAGCAATACCTAACAATCTATCAAGGTTAGCCTATCATCTGACTGTGCTTAGTCGCAAAATGAGGTTCTTTAAAATCAAGTTTAATGAGCCAAATTATAATTGTTTAAATAATTGTTACATTTTGACAAGCCAAAAACATTTCATAATCAAATCAAATTTTGTATAAAACATTCAGATTCTCAAAATTGAAAACAGCACTATAAAGTTTAGCAAGTCTTATTTTACTTTACTTTCCCTACATTGAACTTTTTATATTTTTTCTCTCTGCAGCCACATCATTAAGGAATAATTTCAATGTGCCTAGAAAAATCTTCAGCAACATCTCAAAGTTCTGTCTCCCTGCTATGCATTTCTGCACTGACTGTGAGGATTCAGCCTCTGAACTATGGCTTCCGCAAGGATCTAAGATGCCATGAAAGTTCATTAAATTTGAGAACAGCAGGATTACAAGGAGGAGAATTAAAAGGAGGTGCAGTTTTTACTGCACACAGGAACACTATGGTCATTTTCTTTTGGGTCTAAATTCTTTTTCTGATCTCAGGAAGCTGGCAGGACAACAGACACAAGGGCTTGTGCTAGCTTATCTCTCTCGATACCACTTCAAAGAGTCCCACATTAGACACAAAGGTCCCTGCCACGTTCCAGAAAGAGCCCTGAATGAATTTTTGGTCTTATCTTCTTGGCAGTAAAAAGTACAGGGATCTCATTATTTTTGAGCAGGCATCGCCAACAGAGAAATGGAGCATTCCATAATCATAATGGATTTTCACATAAAAAGATTCTTGACAGAATGATGTTTTTGCAGAGAAACTTGTCTTTCTCCATGCCTTTCAGAGATAAAGTATTAAAGGTGAAGGATAAAAGAGAATTTAAGTTTTTAAACAGATTTAGACATACAACTGGGTTATGTTTCTAGAATAAGAATATAGTTATTATTCTCATCATCTTTTCCTTTGGCTTCACCTACCTCTGCCCCAATTTACTTTCTAAGCTTTGTTTTGGTAGGCTATCTTGGACAGGGAATAGCAGATGTCAACAAAATCCCTTTTCAACTGCTTTTTCAGAGATAGTGAAAATCCTTTTTTATTTTCAGGAATGTTACCTGCAGTCCTAGCAGTGGGGGTATCCTGGCAAAATGTCTCTCCCAGAATGCTCATGAAAACATTGAAACGAAAATAAAACCCAACTCTACTGTGGTGTCCCTTATTGGGATTTTAATGGTGTGGAGATGTGATTCTGACCTGCTCTCCCTGCCCTCCAGCCTACCAGCCAGTGGAGGGTGTTTCCTTCCCAAGCTGGTACCCAGTTTGTATGGAACAGGTGGGAACTCAGACAATGAGCTGTGTGATGCTCAAAGGATCAGGCAGTCCTTGGCACAGATGGATGTTCATGAACTTCCTGTGGAATTGAACTAGGTTTCCAATCCAGGTTTTATTCATTCATTCTCACAGTTAAAACTTACACTTGATCCAAATTTAAAAAGTAACAAGAGGGAATGTTGTGAAAATCCTGCCTCTTGCCATCCCCCCTTTCCAGTGACATGGTTCCTCTCCTTACAGTCAATGTTCCTAGTATTGTGTATTGACATTAGAAAAAAGATATTCAAACTGATACCTAAATGAAAACCATATACCTGCCTCTGTTTATTTTTTTCTTTCAAGAGCAAAGTGCAATTAACTGTGCTCCTTTGGGACTTTGGGGCTATACGGTCTAAGGGAGTCCCAGGTACCCTAAAGTTATAATTGTTATAATGCCAAAGCCAACATCCCTGGGGAACAAGAGGAGGAAGTTAAAGGGGTGGTGTGTGTGTGTGTGTGTGTGTGTGTGTGAGAGAGAGAGAGAAAGAGAGAGAGAGAGAGAACACACAAAAACTCTGATCCAGAAGGCAAAAATGAATCAGAAAGCAGAATCCAAAATAAAAAACAAACAAAAAAAAGCTACACACACACACACATATACACACACACACACACACACACACAGTGGAGAATGGATGAGCACAAATAAAATCCAACTTGTGATTAACGACAACAACAAAAAAATACCAGAAAGCAGAATCCGGGTACTCACTCTCCCACTTCACAAAAGATAGAAAAAACAGAAACTAATTATGGAAAATGGTTCAACAAACTTGATTTCCACAATATTTGCCAAACTCAACTTTTCCATTATTTTTCCAAAACATTAGCAGGGAATAAGACGTGAAAAGGTAAAAGAGTGCAAACACTCACAAGTGACAATAAGTCATTGAGTTTTGATTCCACTACAGTCCTCTATTTGCACAAATACCCAAGTGAGTCCAGGCATCTGGACTCCATAGACAAAGTGTGGGATGTAGAACAGAAGGACCTTGTCGTCTGCTTCCCATCCCTCACTGTCGCTCCATGAAGGAGATCTAAAAATTCGCACCTCTGCTCCTTTCCTGGCCTGCCAGAGTCTATGAATGCTGCATGGCGCTGCTCAGGTCCTATTTCCCCATGAAGTGTATGCAGATGTGGTGAGTTCTCTGGATTTTATGATTGATGTCTCTGAGACAATCAGCATCTCCCCCTCCCACCCCCAAGGTACTTAATAAAACAACAATGCAATCTATATTCCAGTGTAGCAAAGAGGAACAACCAAGGGAACTGCTTTTGGCTAGAAAAAAAAATGACTTCACAAGTACAGAATCTCCCCTGAGACTGTATTTTCCTTGAGGTCCTAGAAATCCTACTTTTGCTGCTCTCCTTGCTTCTAGCCCCAGGGATATGGCAATGACCTAGTTTTATGGGGTGCTTTGGAATATACAAAAGATTTTACATTTTAAATTTCATTTGATTCTCAAATCAGTCCAGAGAGGCAGATTATCAACCCATTTTACTGATGTGAAAGGAAGACTCATAAAGATTAAAGGAGACTCATAAAGGTTATGAGACTTGATCATAGTTCAACTCCTATTCTACATTCAAGTTCCTTTCTTTCTTTTGTTTCAAAGTGGGTAAAGCTCATTCACTTTTCTTGCTTCATTTATCTGAGATAGGTTGGAATGGTCAAGGAACCGAACTAAACTGTATTTTTCATTAGTTAGCAATATAAAGAAAGTATAAATGGCAATAATATGGGTAAGTTAATAAAAAGGTAGGTTAACTAAAGCCTAAATCCAGTATCTTCATCCCCACCTCCAAGGCCTCGTCCCTAAGGGCACTGTTTCCCCCACCAGCTTTATTGAGATATAATTGACATATAACACAGCCTACATTTAAGGTATACAATGTGTTGATTATATGTATATTGCAAAATGATTGCCATCAGTTAGCTAACACCACCACATATCACATAATTACCATTGCTTTTTTGTGGTGAGAACATTTAAGATCTATTCTCAGTGTCTTTCAAGTACATAATACATTATCCCAAGGGTATTCTTAAGTTTCCCGGCTCCTCCACTTCAAGAATGGGAGGGCTAGGGCAACAGCATGTACTGCCAAAATAATAATGACTGACATTAATTGAGCACTTACTGTGTGCCAAGGCACCATTCTAAGTGCTTTACATATATTACCTCATTTACTCCTTGCAAAAACCCTGGAGGTATATGTAGTTATTACTCCATTTTACAGTCAAAGGCAGAGAATTTCCAGAACTCACTCAAGGTCAAGCAACTGTTAGCATGTGGCAGAGCCAGGCATTCTGGCTCCAGATCCTGGCTCCCGACCACTATGCTATGCAAGCTCGAATGTGCTAAAAGGACCTGAACAGACAGTATGGGCTGTGGATGAAGAGATGGGAACAGAACTTCCAGGAGAGGACTGAAACTAAACCCACAGAGTAGCCATTCAGCTCTCTTTTTTATTCTCCTTCCTCATCTACTTTTACTACTTTCTCATCGGTCTTTATCTGTTAGGGGACACACCCTGTACTGGATCTAAATGGGACACACCCAGTTCTGCTCCCACCCAGAATTGGCATAGAATCGAGTCCTTCAGTTAGGCATTCTGTGATGTGGGCTTCTGTGATGTGTTCAGTTTAGTGCTTGGTACAATGTAGAAAATAATGTGTGTTCATTTCTTGCCTGATTCCCTTGCTTTTCTGTTGAATCACTCAACCAAAGAGTTTATTCTTTTCTTCACTGAGGTCTATCACAAGTTCTTTAAGAGATTAATAGATTTTACTTCCTGCTCCATAATGGCAAGAATGGATTTCTGTTGTTTACACGTGGTTATTGCACTCTGAATGGAATAAGATCATTATTTTCAAGTGAGGATGCTGAGGATTTCAAAATAGGTCTACTCACTGAGGTACCCCCGTTCTCTCTGCCAAGTCAGCTGAACACTGAGGCAGGCAGTCTTGATCATGTCTTCCCTTCTGTCTGCCTCCGGGCTCTGAGATTGCTATAAAGCTGCCTCTAGCACCACCTAGACTCAAGGAGGCACCAAACCAGAGCAGATATTTTCACTGGTTTGGGGTTCATTGCTTCAGGGTGGAAGAAGGATTTATTAGGGAAAGTGTAGAGTTCTTCATTTTCCCACTGATGGACTTTCAATACCTGTCTATTTTAAGGACTTTGGACTCATTTAGATCATTCCTGTTAGCCGTGCTGGGGAGGACAGACAGGTCTGGGAATTGTGTCCTGGTGCCAGGAAAGGGCAGGAGCAAGTGTGAGTGAGTTTCTCAAGGTCCCTTTTTCCTGATTATTTGGAGTCTTAAAATTAGCCCAGGCCTGGATGCTTGCTGTGGCTTGGAACAGTGGCTAGGCAGGGAGATTTACTGCCTTGCTTTCTGAATCCAACTATTTTAAGTGTCACTTATGCTCTGGTGTCTTTTTAAATTTATGGGTATGTGCACCAATCCAAAGAACTGCTGTACTCCTTCCTGTGACTTCCTCGTAAATGCCCTCTGATATACTGATTTTTGTTTTACATTATATGTGCTGTTGAGCTTCCTGCAGTCCCTATGGGGTCTCTAGTCTCTTCTTTGGATTTGTCCTTTAAAATTCAAAAGGGCATAAAGACATGCCACAAACAACCACAAAATGTTGACCTTTCTTCTTTATAGCAAAGCATATGCTCTTTGTGGGCAAAGCTATAGGAAATCAGAAGCATTTTCCTTGTGACATAAAACCTCAGGCTTCCAATATAAATGAGGAAACAGATGCCAACTCATGTCTCTTTGAAAAGGGCAGGCTATATGTCTCCACTTTCCCTCTCCTCATCAAATATGCCAGCTGCCCCCTTCAGGGTTCCTTTGCCACATCTGCAGTTTCTGGTGGGGCAGGTCACCACTGTGGATTAATTTTTACCTAACCTTTGACCATCAGAACATGCTGTTCCCATAACAATCTTTCGAGAGGAAGCAGTGATGATTCGAGCATTCCCAATGAGCACGATGACAGGTGGCTTCCCAACAGATGTGGCCTGGGGCACTCACTGCCTGTTGTGGTGTGGATGTCCTCATCACTGGGTTCAGGAAGCGTCCTGTCCAGTCTGTACCCAAAGAATCAGGAAGCGTCCCGGGTGCCGTGAGGGTGGAAGGATGTGGGCCCGATGATAATGTTGCAATTATAATAAAAATGAGAGCTGGAAATGACGCCAGAGGACATCTCAGCCAGGGGCCTGCTACCTAGTCCTGATTTTGTTTTTAATAATGTGTTCCAGAGATTTAAAAGAACAGATGTATGTGTGCATACATATGACTGTTTTATATATCATTTATTTGTCCTCAAATTTTACTGGTTCGCCAATCATTTACATAACTATAATATTTGGGAGGATGACCTCACACCTCCATATGTGTACTTGCTTCACTTACTCTCCACCAAAGTTCCAGTGCCTAGTCCTGTTGTTAGTCGCCTGAGAATATTTATGCATCCTCTTTTCTCCCCCGGCCCTAGAAGTTAGCTGGGAGATGGTCATCCTCACAGATGGGCACCATCTCTAATGACACAAGGCATGCTCGGCTGGTGTGACATCAGTGGTCTAGCACAGGGGTGCCAAGCTAGGAGCAGAGGGCCAGATGCAGCCTGTGTCTGGAAATACAGTTTTGGTGGCACACAGCCTCACCCATTTGCTCACTTATTGTCCAAAGCCGCGTTAGTCTACAGCTGCAGAGTTGAGCCTCAGCAATGGAGACTTTGTGGCCCTCAATTGCTGAAGCATTCCCTAGCCAGCTTCTTACAGGAAAAGTCTGTCCAGCCCTGGTCTGGAGTTGGAACTTCAGGAGGTGAGCAGGGAGAGGTCACAACAGGTTGGAGCACTTCAAAGCGGCCTCACAGAAGGGTTTGAATTGCACCCTGGAGATCTCTAGGATTTAGTTAGAAAGGATGGGACAGGAGAGGGTATTCCAGAGAAGGAAGGCTCAAGGCCGTGGTGGTTGCTAGGGAAAGGTTTGTAATGGAGGAATTACTTGAGACAGGAATAAAATGGAAGGATGGATATAGATGTTAGGTCTGAATAGCAAAGAGCCTTGAATGTCAGGCAAAAATACTCTATATAAAAGATACCATTTTCCCATGTCACTCCTTAGATGGGGAGTGAGGGATACAGGGGACATTTAATGTTGGTTCTGAGAATTAACTTTAAAAAAAAACTGATGCCTAGTCCCAACCCCAGAGATTCTGTCTTGATTGATCTGTTTGAATTTTTTTTTTAAACTTCTCAGGTGACTCTATCCCTTGATGAAGGAAATGGCCAGCCACATGTCTACAGAAGCCCAGCTCAGGGCCAGGTAGATGCAGCAGGTGCCCTGCACATATGAGTCAAATTAAGTCAGCAATATTGGTTTGTACCAGAGCCAGCCTGATAAACCAGTTTTACTGGCGTCAGCTATGTAACATTTAGTTGGCCACATGATTTCCAATAAATCACTTCTGCCTGCCCTCGCCTGATCCTGGTAAAGTCCTTGATGCTTAGTGCAATATTGAGTCTGTTTATAAATTGACATTTACAGACTTTTTTCTCGCTGTTATTTTTGCATGACCACTGACAAGGCCTTATACAATCTGCTGTGTGCCTCCTGACTTCCCTGACGGTCTCTCTCTGATACACAATTCCAACAACAGCACTTCTGCCACACGACACCGGCCTCTGTGGTTCCATGAACACACCAGGCATCTCCCTGCCTCAAGGACCCCACCCTGGTTCTTCTTTTGTCCAATGTGTTCTTTTCCTCTCTTCTGTCCCTCCAGACATGCTCAAGGCTGCACAGCTCTTATCCAAGTCTTTCCTTTCCAGACCATCTCATTTAAACTGACATCCCCTTCCCACAGCCACACTCTCTCTTCTTCTTACCCTGCGTAACTTTTCTCCATAGCACTTAGTACCTTCTAACATACAATGTGAGTCACTTCATTATGTGTATTTCCTACTTCCTCTACTATAACTCAAGCTCTGTGAGAGGAAGGCTTTTGATCTATTTTGTTCTCTGCTACACCCCGTGTCTTTGCTGATATGAGACGCAGAAGGAACTCGCTGAGTGTGTGTCTATCCTATCAGTGCTCAGAGAGCTTTTGCTCATCTTTCTGGACTGAGTTTGAACAGTTCCTCTCTTAAGCTCTCCCAACTGCTCCTTTGACAAAAGAAGGAGTCCCCTTTTCCTGTTGGCTTCCTTTGCAATTCTTTAGGGCTTTCCTCATGCACTGTTGGCTTTTCCATTCCTCACACTACTTCTGAACTCCTCCAAAGCTGAGAGAAGTGCACAGGTCCTAGCATCTAGTGGAGATCAACTACGTGTATTATGGAAATGAGCCAGGATTTAGCAATGAAAGCTTTGGACTCTCCTCCTAGTAACCAGACTTTCCAAAGTCACATGCCTGCCTAGTTCTCCCTTGTATTCCAACATCTTGACTTGAGTAGTCTAGAATGTGTCATGACCACATGAAAAGGGACCTCAGTGGCAATGAGGAAAGCAAAAAATAGGATGTTATTGAGACTTTCTTAATCATCTGGATTATCTTTTTTCTTCCCATATGAATGCATTTACCAACTTCTGTCCATGTTGCTTCTTCCACACCCCTGAGTTCATTCACTTCTTGCCATTTTCTCCAGCTTTCTTGTCTAAGCTGTGGTTAACGCTTACCTGGAACACTGCACTACCTAAATGGTGTACTTGTTCTAGTCTCTTTTCTGACAATCCATCCTCTCTATAGTAGCCAGAGCAGGCTTTTAAAAACACATTAGCGGATGCCTCTCTCCTGCTTTTCAACCTTTCAAAGACTTCCCATTGCACTTAGGGCAAAGTGTGAATTCTCAGAGGGGCTCACAGTGTGCCAGCAATGTGCTCTGACTGCCCCCAAGACACATCTGAGGTCATGCTCCCCAAGTCATTAATGTGATGGTTCCTCAAATGCTTTTGTTTTCTTACTTCTGAACCACAGCTGGTTCCTTTGCCCTGGAGGCCCTGGAATTCCTGTGTCTGGGATGTCCTCTCCTCACTTGCATAATTTGCACCTAATATTCCAATTCAAATATCTCAGTCTAAGTATCTCCTCCCTTGAGAAATCTTGCCAAGTGCTCAGATTAGCAGACCTGTCCTGTCACATGCCCTAAAAGTACCCAGCAATTTCTCTTCTATCACAGTCCTCTTGAATTTCTTTCCCCACCAGACTCAAGTCCCTCCCCCGCCCACATATACCCAGAACTCAGACTGCACCAGGCGGGTATGTTTATCTGTTTTGCTAATCCTCACCTATTCATTTGCTGTAACCTTAGTATCTAGGAAAGTAGCCAGTGCATAGTAAATGCTCACAAATTTCGCTTGAAGGAATGAATAAGGGCCAGGGTTGTCTGTTTTCCTTACTGTGTATTCCTGGCCCCAGCACAGTGCCATGGCAGGCATTCAAGAAATATTTACTGAATGAGTAAATGGATCTATGATTGAGACATTGCCTTCTTAAGCCCTTTATCAGGGCTCTCAAATTTGAACATTTATATTTATACAACTGTTTTGTGATGCATGGTCCTACTCTGAGAGATCATGAGTTGCACCTTAGACTCCAGCTCTGGGCTTTGGAGTTTCCAGATATTGCTCCCTCACCAGCATAATATGACATGTAGGAATGGCCCAGTCACCACTTCATGTTGGATAAAGAAATAATTTTCCTCTTTTAGCATGAGATCTTGTTCTTTTTCAAGGAGAGCACCATTGTTTTTAGCAGAAACATTTGGAACTATATCGCATGCCATACTCTGCAATTCACAGCTCTTCAGTGAGCAAGTACAGAAGAAAACACAAGCATCCTGTGTCAGGAGGTCAGAAGACAGCGGTATGTGGGCCTCGTCTCTCCGAGTCAGCAGGGCTGTTCCCAGAGCAAAGCCCTGGAGCTGAGGGGCCTGCTGCCCTGGGAGTTTGTAGATGCTGCTGCAGGCTCTGTGTGTGTTGGCTGTACCCCTCCAGTGCCCGGCTGGAGGAGGGACCAGGCACAATGACTTCTTTCAAAAAAACTCTTTACTCTGCAAACTCAGCCTCTAATGACTGCATCTCTGCCCTCTTGGTAAATCACAAGACATGAGGAAAGGCTGTGCTTGAGCTAACAGGACATGAGTTTCTAGCAGAGATGTCACGAAGGCTCCCTCCGGCTGGGGAGCTGGTGCTTGCTCCTTCACAAAGGAGGGCTTGTGACTAAATATAGGACATGGACAAACCTTAGGGCTATATTCTGTAAGGTACTGGGCATAAAGGAGATATACGAGGGAAAGGGACTAAGCTTTTCGTAATCCAATAGAAGAATTACGCATCTCATTTTACCAGAGGTACCTGAGGTCATCAAATTCTACAAAGGAACTCTCCTACACTGTCGGTGGGAATGCAAACCAGTCCAACCACTATGGAGAGGAATAGAGAGGTGTTGCACAACAGTAAAAATGGATCTGACATTTGACCTATTCCATTCCTAGGCATCTACCCCAAATATTAAAAAACAGTTGATAACACAGATTTTCTCTCTTTTCTGACCTCCCTGAGAAAGATTTCTACTCCAATCAGTTTTGTTATTTTTGCTTGTTTCAAGCTCTTTCACTTCATGGAGAAAGCGTAACCCAGTGACCAGGTCAAGGGCAGGGTGATCCAGTGGAACTATCAATGGTCCTGCTTAGAAATAGGAGATGTCTGGTCACCACCTTAGACCTCAGCATCCTTTCCACGTGAGGTGGATGGACTACAACAGGGATCAGGAAACATTTTCTGTAAAAGGGCTAGATAGAAAATATTTTAGACTTGGGGGCCATCATGGTCTCTGTTGCAAGCATGCAATCCTACCAGTATGGTGTGAAAGAAGTCATAAACAATGCATATACAATGAGTGGGTGTGGCTGTGTGCCAAAAACACTTTAATCACAAAAAACAAATGGTGAGCTAGGTTTGGTCCATGAACTATGATTTGCCAACCCCAGGAGACATTATTTCTTAAAAGTGTCCATGTAACTACAAACAGGCATGTGAAAAAAATGTTTACCATTGCTCATGATTAGAGAAATGCAAATCAAGACCATAATTTCATACACTTAGGAATGGTCCATACTGAAAAGATCAGAAACAACAAGTGCTGGTGAGGATACAGAGAAAAAGGAACACTCCTACACTGTTGGTGGGAATGCAAACTGGTCCAACCACTATGGAGAGGAATAGAGAGATGTTCCACAACATCAAAAATGGATCTGCCCTTTGACCTATTCCATTCCTAGGCATCTACCCCAAATATTCAAAAATACTAATTTGAAAGAAAATTTGCATTCCCATATTTATTGCAGTAGTATTTACTATAGCTAAATTATGGAAACAACCTAAGTGCCCCAAAACAGACGAGTGGATCAAGAAGATGTGGTATACATACACAATGGAATACTACTCAGCTATCAAAAAAGATAAACTCATATCATTTGTGGTAACAAGGATGGAGCTGGAAGGGATAATGCTAAATTAAGTAAGTTAGAAAAAAAGGATAAGTACTGGATGATGTTGCTTACATGTGGGATACAAAGTAACTAAATTAAGAGTCAGATAAAGACTAGCTTACAAACTAAACTTTGATAGCTGATTACAGAACTGAAGCCCAATAGGGGAAGCACTGGAGGAGGGGTAAGATCAAAGGGACAAGGAAGCACAATAGCCTATATTGGGGGACTATGGGTGAGTTGGTGGGGGGTACAATACAGTAGTAATATCTGATAAGTGTATCCAAATATTACCTCAATTAAAAAAAAACAAGGATTAAACGTAAAAAAAAGAAATGAAAGAAATAACAGATCAGATGCTACTCATCTAAAAATGGAGCTCTTTGGGGGTGTTGCTTGGGTCTAGACCACCAAAGGAGTTAGCATGGGCACTGGCCTGCCCCCCAGAACACTTGGCACAGCCTAGGCCTACTTCACAGAGGACAGCTACAAAACAGGGCAAAAAATTTGATCACATGGCTTGCTTAGCCAGCCTGGGTCTACTCTGCATGGCCAAACCTCTACTGGGCATTTCCATGTCTATGTTATGTACTCAAGGGCATGAGAGCAACAGGGGCTCACTAGCCCCAGGTCTTCATCTCTCTGCTATGGAAAGTGGGGTCTAGATGGACTCACATGTGTGTTGCTCAGTCACATCTCGAAAGTCGAAGCTGTGGTTTGAAATGTGATCATCACCAGTGTCTGATAGCTCCACCATAATTTCTGGAATAGACTCACCTACTAGGAAGCACAGTGCTTGAGCCTTAATGGAGAAGAGTCAGCTCTTTTACCTATGACTTTTAAAATCCAAAATCTCCTGTTTGCTCTTCCTTCTACAAAAATATCTGAATCAAGGTTCATGAGTTATTGTCCATGTGCCAGACAACCGGGGAGTCCTCTGAATCTGCTGCATTTCTACTCTCAGAGATGGGAGAAATTAAACATGGGATTCTTATATTAACTGGCTACAACAGGGTTGGCAAGTGGCTTTCATCCTATATATCAACCACCACCATGCTTGGTGGGAATGTTAAAATGAATTGTAAGGCAGCACCTGGGCTAAGTGAAAAAGAATGTCATGTTTGATCAGGGATAGCTGGGCAGTGGGCAGTGTGTTCAACATATATTTCCATCCTAATCTAGAACATCTGTTAGCCTCAAAATAGGGTTTATTCATTAAAATTCCTCACTATTGATTTCTTTTAAAGAATGTCAGATTAATGCTCTCAAATGTTACTTTTACAACATCATTCTCCAACTTAAAATGCTCTAAAGAGCTGTCCCAATTTTGTATATAGTAAATTGACTCCCTTAGTCTAATAACCAAGGCCCTTCATAATTTGATGACACTTACTATTCTAAGTGCCCAGTAACTCTGCAGAGAATCTCCTTTCTGGTCTCCCTGTCCCTTTTAATGTACCCAGAGCACACAGTGACCTGAGAGGAACACCAATAAATAGGAGCCAGAGATGGGAGAAGCAGGTCCTAATGGGAGCAACTGTACTGACAGATACGGATGACTTAATAGGTGGCAGGCTCAAGGTGGAGGAGGCTATTAGAATGCTTGTGATGAGTGTCTGAGTCAAAAGAGAGTCTCTGGCTGAGACTTGCCCCTTTTGATGATCTAGTTTCTAGTCCAGTTTAGTGGTCCATCATCAATTTAAAAGCAGTGGTATTTTACAGCTGTTTCTGAACAGGTAATTGCTACACACACCAGACATTTTTATTTCTAAGCTTATGGCATCTTCATCACCTTGACTACCTGTTTCTCTTCCTTTCTGCCTATTTGAATCCCACCCATGCTTCAGAACTCAGCTCCAAAGCATTGGCAAGATTGGTCTGTCTCAGTGACCTACTTTCTGATCCTTGATGTCAGTCCCTAATTCATCTCCACAATTAACATAGGATCTTTCCTCATGTTGGCATTCATCACTACAGTCCTGTTGGCCTGGATAGTGACATTCAGGGTCTTTTTAGATATTGACTTGCTGTCTCATTCAAATGCAGCAGTCTAGATGTGAGCTGGGATACTGAGGCAAGTATGACCTGTTAGATTTAAATACCAGTCTAAGGTAACAAAGCACCATAAACTAGCAATGGAATGCAGCAACATAAGGCACAATAAATTCTTATTGCTCATGGCTAAAATGAGACAAAACATTATTTCAGAGTAAGAAAGAGAGTAAAACTATCATAGAAAAATATGAGCAGGTTAACTTTTCCAGCATGCTGAAAGGTACCTGAGTGACCCAACGAGTTATTGAACTTGAAAAATGAACAATTGCTGTATAGCTTATAGTGGCTGGACTATGACTAATAGTATAACAATTTCTCAGAGCAACGCGTCTAAAATAAAAAGTTTATCACACACATATTTAATTTGGAATAAGTTTACCATCCATAAGTCTAAGAAAATATACCATTTGAAACTGCTATGAATTCTGATCAACATGACATGGAAAATCTCAATGCCAAGCTTGTATAAGTTATGGGAAACAGAATAGAGCCACTTGTTACTCTGCTTATTGTCACAGAAACCAGAAATAGGAGTATCAGGAGCTTTTTCCATATACTCATAAGCTAGAACCACTCTTTGCTAATTTCAGAAGACAATAAAAATTGTATAACCTTTCTGTGTTATATTTCTAAAGATACCAGGCCCTGTGACCATGTTGATACGTCATCTGTAGTATGACTAGCCTCCTGTTCTTGCTACTTGGTAGGGAGAAGAGAGAAACTTTCAACTTTGAGCCAAGAGAATAGTTCCAGCTACCATTACCAAGAGCTGGGGTCATATAGAGTTAGTGGGACCATTTTATAGGCCTGTTTTATTTTTTCCCTTGGGCCCTTTGAAAGCAGACGAATTCTTGGACTTGACCATTTGCAGAGGTTATGACAGGGACATAGAGGTTCCTCTGACATCTCCATGATCCCGGTGTGAGGGCTCAGGATGTGGATACATACACAATTACCTACACAGCTCTGCCACCAGAGTGACAGCCACGTGGGCATTAACTTGGTGGGGGGTTCCTAGTGACAGATGTCCAGGAAATCCCACCTGATGAAGTTAACACTTGCCTTGTGGCATCTGTCTGGGTTGGTTTTGGGCCCTACTTTCAAAAGGCTGGCCTAAACAGACTGTCTACCTTTTGAGGGGTGTTGACATGGCAGCTTTCTCCTTCAAAGTTGATTATAGCCCTAGTTCAGGTGGGAGGAGGTCATGGGAGAATACTAGGATAGTGTTGGCAAGGGGAGGAGGCACTGGAGCTATTCTTTACTGCTGTATCTTAAAGTTCAGTGAGTCAATCTGATTGAGGGGAGCTGGACTGTGGCGTCAGCCCAAGAGGATTCGGAAGGGAGCCACGTTGGAATCGAGACAGGCTAGATTCCAGACTAAGAACTGCACTCACCTCATATGGAAAGCCAGCCAAGTTTCCACTGGTGAGTCTGGATTCTGTAGGCAATTTAGTGATTTCCTGTTGGCCACCCCCTACTGCTGCCTCCCTCCCACCTGCAAGCGGTCACCCATCCATAAATCCTGTCCAGCCCTGGATTTTGGCCCAATGTTCCAGAGGGTTGGACTCACCAAGGAGAGCGGAATTCCCAGGATCCAGGACCAGCTGTGTTCCCAGAGGAGACATCAGCACCGATGGAAGGTTTGGTCCAGTGGCTGAGAGCAAGGCCTTGATGTCTTCCAACTGCGCAGGGACTTGAGGGGGATCTGTGAGAAGGCACATGGTGGTAAGTCAGGCAGGTTAAAGCATGAAGGCCACATTTGAGAGCGAAAGGTGGCAGCAAGAAGTGCCTCTGTGTATGTGGCAGGCATTAATATCATTGTCTTCTATTATCACTTTCCTATAGAGAAGGTGGGCCTAGCAAGGTGATTCTGAATGTCAGACTTAATATTTGCTGCCTGAAACAATGAGGTCAGTAGCAAGAATCAGGCATGCTGACTTCAGGACTTCCTTGCTGTGTCCCATCAGGTCCCCATAAATGTGTAGGCAAATTAAACCATATATATAAAAACACATTTAAATATCCAATACTTCTTTAGCATTTAATGTATGCCAAACCCCATGCTGAATTGTTTTCATTTTTTTCCCAGCTGTTTTAAAAATAATTGACATACATCACTGTACAAATTTAAGGCATATAGCATAAAGGTTTGGTTTACATATATTGTGACATGACTACCACAATAGTTTCAGTTAACATCTATTTTCTCATGTAGGCACAATGAAAAAGAAAGAGGAAAAAAAGAAATGAAGAAAAAAAATTTCCCCTTGTGATGAGAACTCTTAATTTTCCTATATATCATACAGCAGTGTAAGCTATAGTATTCATGTTATACCTATTCATTTTTTCCCTGTAACTCTTATCCTTTATATGGAAGCAATTTGTTATTGTCCCCACATATAGGAATACACCACAGGAATTTATTACTAAAAAGAAATCTATAAATCTATGAAAATGAATCTCCATGAAGAAAGTGGTCCAGCTGAGAAGCTGCGGTTGAATTTTTAATGCCCAAGTAGGACCTAGACAAGCAGGACAGGGATTGTTTGTTATTCAAAATCTTATAAGGAGTCAGGGAGGAAGCCATCAGGGGTCACAATTAAATAGAGCCCAAGGTGACAAAAAATGGGACACAGAGTGTCCTCCTTATCATTTCCACTAGAGAATAAGAGTCAAGAGCCTGTTGAACCTAGTGGTGGGATGACCCTTTATTCTCCTGGAAAAGCAGCAGAATCCCTTTGCCCCCCCTCTTTCTGCATCTCTTAACACACTGCAATTCATGCTCTAAGACCAGCTCCCACATTTTCTTCTACAGAATTGGATGGAATGGAAAGCGAAGCAGGAGCAATGCTCTTGAGATGGATGGTCATTACAACATGGCTTAGCGAGGACCTACTATGTGCTTGTCCCCTCATTAAGTAGTTATAAGAGATAACAAATAAGTCGTGATGGCATCTGTGTCTACTTTAAAAACTTATCTGTTTCCTCTGCCTTTCATTAAAGAAAATAATGATGAGCTTCAGATGTTTCATGTAACTATAATAATCAAAAAGTATAAAGATATTATATTATATATATATAAACACTTTAAATGGTTGAGAGAAAAGACAGCATGCTTAGGGTCAGTGCAAACTGTGGCTCTGTCATCTACTAACTTGGGCTAGTCACTTGATCCATTTGAATATAAATTTCTTCATCTTATAAATTGATGAGAAACCTGAAATACTTTGATTTTAAAAGTTTATGGTGGCTTTATCTAAAGACTATGCGTCATAAGTGCAAAACACCTACATGTTATATAGTACTTATTGCCACACTATTTACAGTAGTTAGGTCATGGAAGGAGACTAAATGCACTTGATAGATGTTTGGATCAAGAAGATGTGGTATATTCACACTTTGTAATACAAAGAAAGATGAAATGCTGTGATTTATAGAAAAATGGTGGGAATTTGAGGGCCATTATGTGTAATAAAGCAAGTCAGAATGACAAAGAAAAATATTAGACATCTACACAGAGAATGGGATAAGGGAGGGTGATGAGTAAAAAAAAAAAACAAGAGGGAAGGTCTTAGTTATCTGAAATATCATTATGGCTATTTTGTTGAATTTCTGTGTATGCCAGTTATAATCATTGCTTCAAGACCATATATCATGACTAAATCACATAACTGAAAAATATTTTCATGGTTGGAAGTTTTGGATGGGGTAACATTATTAAATTATTACTGGGATAGTTTAAAATAACTTCAAAATTTTTAGTGTTGAGCCAGAATCTTCATTTATATATAAAGGATTTCATTCATATTTCCAATACTATATATATATCTACAGATAGAGGCAAGGAAGAGCAAAAGTCCTCATGTACTTAAGTTGAGAAGATGGGGGTGAGGTGGAGATATGGGGAGAATTTCATATTTAAAAAGAGAGTGAAAAGAAATGTTCATTTTTATAGAATGAGGAAAATGTCTTTGTTCCTATTTTGAGAGTCATGTACCCAGATGGTAGTTTATACAATTCAAGATTCTTCCTCCTACTCTTCTTAATATTCCCTTAAGACTACTGAAATTAAATTTTGAATATTGAGGGAAATCAAATTTCTTCAAAAATACTGAAATTGAATACTTCTTCAAGAATATTGAAATTCAAGGAGTGTTTGCTTGTTTACTAAGAGTCAAAAGGGGAGGCTATATCCCATCTTCAAAACCATTGGATGTCTTTGGTCTAAATATTGGCCCCTTCTAATTTACAGCTTCTGTATGTGGGTTTTTTGGATACATCTCCACTTGATCTTCCTATAAATTCTCCAAAGATAGAGCTCACTTCCTGTATTTCTCCTAAGCACTACATGGAACTTAGAGGTAACACTTATTATTTTTTTTAAAGGTTAACAAAAGGTTTTTTTTTTTTTTTACAAGGGAAGGTGAATGAGGAAATGTATAACTCAGGGAGAAAGGAGGGAGATAAATTCTTAAATGTGTCCTATCTGTTCCACCGACCTGGAATTCCAAATGACCCATGAGACCAAACCTGCCTGGCCAAGAGCATGAGCCAAGTGTGCCCGACCCCGCTAACATGGCTGGTTTTTATTTACAAACAGAGAAAATGGCTGCTTAACTCCATCCTTAGGTCCTCGCAACTTCCCTTTGGGGATCTTGGGATTTGTAGTTCCCGGTGTCTTGATGGAGTCGGGGTGGCATCTACAAAGCCTGTATGGAATTAGCTCAGGACATCCACTCCCCCTAATAATTCCCCCCTTTCACTTTTTGCAACCATTTCCATGGTGTTGAAGATCCAATGTATGGATGCTGGGGTACAGTCTGAGAGGTAACACTTAATAGTTATTCATCCACTGGCTATATGAATAAATGTCTTATTGCATTTAAGTCTCCAGACTTACAGGTAAAGTCCCAGAACTCCATATGAAACAGCTTTCTATACAAAGTTTCCCTCCCCCTTTAAAAATTAAGACACTTTAGGGCTTATTTTAAAGAGGAGACATTACTTCTATGCTCATAAACTATCTATATAAATAAACTTTGATTAGTAATCAAGACTGCTATCAAGCAAGGTCTGACACTGAAGAGTGAAAATAGTGGCTTTCCCCACCAAGTCTGAATAAAATGGAAAGATGTTACACACTCTTCAAAATCCATGTTCACAGTCACACTGTATTAAAGTAGAACACTGTCAGACAAGCTTGTAGGACACACATGCTTCAATGGTGGGGCTACAGTAGCAGCCACACAGCCCAGCCTTTCCTCTCTGCTAGCAGAGAGGACACTGAAGGGCTTCAGGGAGGAGAAAACCATCAGCAAGCACTATAATTCAGTGTGGGGCAACAGTCTCTGGGCCTGGGGCTCCATAATGGCAGCTGAGCTGCATGAAACCCAGCACAAAAGAAATGACATCCTTCACTGAGCTGATTTCTGAGGCTTCCTAAAGTGACTGAGGGTTTATGCAACCACTGGTGAGAAGAAAGTACATCTGGGGGCCTCTCTGGTGGTGCAAGGGGTTAAACACTGCACTATGAAGTTATCTGCAGCCTCTGCAGCATGAGTTCGATGTCCGGCCAGGGAGAAACCCACATGGTGCATCAGACCTCTCCTATCTCACCTGCTGCTTCCCTCAGCAGTGTATTTCGGTCAATCTGCCTGTTCTGTTCCCCACTCTGTCTCTGGTGAATCCTCTCACCCCCTTGCATCTCTGGCCTATACCCCAGCTCTTGTATGCACAAATAAATAAATCTTAAAAAAAAAAAAAAGAAAAAAAAGAAAGTCCATCTGGGTCTCTCTGAAACCTGAGTGTGCAAGGGCCAGAGACCCTGCGCTTTGGTATATCATTAAGTTGGTGTGTGAGAATACATGTGTAAAGTTTAATTATTTTCCTCTGAGGAAGTCTATAAAATATGTATGTGTATATATGTGTAGTACATAACTGTTTACATTTGTCATATTTCCTTTTTTTCCCCCTTGGAATGATAATTTTCTCCTGGTGAGAAAACTAGCACAACATATGGAAGGGTGAAGGTGTGTGCCCCAAATTACAGTTATGTAAATGATTGGCAAATCAACAAAATTAAAAAGAAGTCTCAAAAAAGAGAAAGTTAGCATAAGTGCTCTAATAATTGTCTTTTCTTAAAGACAAAACATAAGTTTTTTACTCTATTTCTATCAACTCATAGACTGAGTGGGAAGAGAAGCAGAGGGTCCCTAATTTATGGGACAAAAAAAAGTCTACAGATCGTAACATGGCGGAGTCTAGCACTGGACAAGGGCAAGTGTTAGATGGTATCTCGGTAATTGCTGTCATTTTAAAGTAACTTACTTATGCTAGGAATTGTGTTACACTCTTAAATCAGGGGTTTTATGTTTTGGGGTCTTATGGTTTACATGTTTGTGTCTTCCCAAATTCATGGTGAAATCCTAATCATTCCATGGGGTGATTTATCAGATGTGAGACTTTGAGGAGGTGATTAGATCAGAGGACAGCCCCCCTAAAATGGAATTAGAGTTCTTCTAAAAGAGAGTGCAGAGAGCTGGCCCATCCCTTCTGTTATATGGGGACCTTGCAGGAAGCCGGCAGAGGCAACATGGACGAAGGTCCTCCCTAGATCACACTGGTGCTCTGATCCTGGACTTCCAGCTGCTAGACGTGTGAGAAATAAATTTCCGTTGTTTATAAGTTAAGCAGTCTGTGGTATTTTGTTACAGCTGCCTGAATGGACAAAGACCGTGTGTGTTTGTGTGCATGGGTGCACATGTGTGAACTTTAGGGGGATTAAACCACGAACTTTCTGAAATTATATGAAAAATTTCACATGTATGAATTTTTCTAGAGGGGGTAATCTACAGTTTCCATATGCTTTTTTAAAGAAGCACCTAATGTAGGAGGAGTAAAAAATAATAGCTTTAACTCTATTAGCTCTCTTTGACAGGACCCTCCCCCACTCCTGATATGGATAATCCTTATTTTGCAGGTTTCTGCATACAGACCAACATCTGCGTCTAGCAAAGTTAAGTAACTTGTCCAAGGTCACATGGTGGGTAAGCAGTAGAGCCAGCATTATCTGATGTCTTCCTGGACCAAAAGCCTGTGCTTTATCAGAAGCTCTAAGATGGAGAGAAGTGAAAGGCTATTGATTTTACCTTTATGAACTTAACTTGATGGGGGTAGGTTACCCAGCCACCCCCAACTGGGTCTAGAGGAGGCAGCCAACCTCCAGATGTTTACCTAGGATCAGTAGCTGGGTGTTCTCAGTCAGCTCCCCATGCAGATTGGCTGCCCGGCAGGAGTACAGGCCCTGATCCGCGGAGGACACATCTGTGAGCAGCAAGGAGCCCTCGTGCAGCTGTTGAGGGGATCCCAGTTTGCTTTTATTCCTGAACCAAGTGACTTCAGCTTCAGGTACACCTAGGAAGAAAAACAAAAAAAACAAAACAAAAACCTCATGACTAAACACATTCGGAGGTTGCTAGTGAGGCATTTGCAGTCCCTTGGCAGACATCTGCCTGGGAATCTTCTACCATCCTTTGGCTAAACTAATATCTTGGATATGTCCATAAGTAAAAATAACTAGGACATCAATCTATGCTGTTAATAGGAAGGGCGGTGGAAGAGGCTTGGCCTCTTAGCGGGTGGAAGAGGCTTGGCCACTCATGATGTGATGCTATTTATTGGCCTGGGCTGATTTGGTATCTTTATGATGTATGTATTTTCTGTAGAAGTACTATACTTCAATAAAAAGATAAAAGCTATAAAATGCTAATACACACACAGGTACACCAGACAGACACAAGTTGCTAGGTTCTTATCAGAGTTGGCACTATATATATATATATATATCTATATATCTATATATCTATATCTATATCTATATCTATAAATAAAACCTATACATTTTCTTACAATAAGAGAACACAAGACTATGGTATCAATAGCACCATAGAAAAAGATAGAAAGAAAGTACTCTGCTTCCTCCTCAATCCAAGTTATTGTGAGAGAGAGAGAGAGAGAAAGAGAGAGAGAAAGAGAGAGAGAGAAAGAGAGAGAGAGAGAGAGAGAGAGAGAGAGAGAGAGAGAGAGAGAGAGAGAGAGAGAGAGAGGGAGGGAGGGAGGGAGGGAGGGAGGGAAGGAACTGGGGAATTGGATGGTATGTCTTTGGGAATCAGGCTCTGTCCTCTAGGGGTATTATGGACTGAAGGTTTAAGCTCTCCCCCATCCCCAAGTTGATATGTGGGAATCCTAACCCCAGTTAGGTGGTAGTAGGAGGTGAGTATATAGGATCAGATCTGGTTATGTGATGAGGACATTAGTACACTTACAGGAGGAGAGCAGAGAATTAGCTCTCTATCATATGAGGGAACAGCAAGAAAACAGCTGACTTAAGGCAGAGAGAGAGGCTCACCAGGAGCTGAATGTATGGGCTGGCAACTTCATCTTGGAATTCCCAGATTGCAGAACTGTGAGAAATAATCTTCTTTTAAATCACCCAATCTATGGTATTTTATTATAGTAGTCTAAGTAGATCAAAACAAGGAGGCAATCAAATTCCTTAGGAAATTTCCCTGTGATTTACATGGTGAAGCAGAGCCCAGCTAGGACAAGTCTCCTAAGGTGGTCTGCATAGGAGGTCGAGCTCTGAGTGAGTGAGGAAACAAAAAGTCTGTGGGATTAATCCAAGTCTCTGGGAAACATAAAGCACCAGCCCTTGTACCTCCTAACCACTGACCCAGCTCACAAAGCTTACTCAATGAACTCTTGAGCACACATCCAGGGCATGTTTAGAATGTTAAATCCTGGTAGATAGGAGACAAAGCCAGGAGCAGTCAAAGAGTGAGACCTTTTCATTTGGCAGCATGGACAGTGCTGCCCTTAGTAGACAGCCTACCATTGAGGACACAGATGCCTTCAGGGAATTGCCCCTGTACCTATTACTTGTCCTTCAATCTAATGAACAAAATGACCTTGCAGTCTACTCTGTAATACCCAGCTCAACAGCCCTCATGATGGTCCATAAGCACCTGCTATTCCCGAGCTCCCAGTGATAGGAAGTGGGGTTGGGCTGGGAAGATGGCCTCATGTGTCCTCACTAACAGTGAGCTACTTTGTGCGATTTACTAGTGTCCTGACTGCTTGGCTACCTGGGGTAGAGTTTCCCAGGCTTAAAATGGTGGCCTAAAGTGGTTGCCAAGTGTCTGGTCAATCTATAGGCCCTTTCTTCCTGTTATCCTCAATGATTGTCAGATCTTTTCTTATATTCAGATTACCCTTAATTCAGTGTGAATCACCAGGGAGTACCATACTGGCTGGAAGAGGAAGGCAACAGAGAATTGGATATGGATCCTTGTTCCATCAGAGAAGCCTGTACAATGATGCTCAGGTGCATGAGCAGGGTTGGTTGGGTCTTTAAATTGACCTGGAGAAAAAGATGTAGGTGAGAGGCAGAAAAGTTAATTTTTCACTCTAGCACCACTAGGGAGAGCAAGAGCATCATGATGCCCAGGCATGCCAGTTTGGACATTGGACTCTAACCTCAGTTTTTACCTGAAACAAACAAACAAACATAATCCACAGCATCAGAAGAAAGTCTCTGAAAATAAGTTGAAGAAAACATTCCCAGTCACTTCTCCCCGAAATAGCACAAGGAAAAATGAGATTCTACAAATGCTTCAATAAGATTTCTACAAGTATTTCCCTTGCAACACATAGTCCTTGTCTCCTGCACCTGCCTTTGGGGAAGGGCTGTGGGTAGCAAGCACGTAGTCCCCAGTAGGAACTAAGGCTGTTGCAGAGCAAGGGAACTGGACTAAAACAGCCTCAGTTTCACTGACAAAAGGGTGATGGCTAACTGCACAAGGGAGCGAGTGGTCCATCTACATGCAGATGGAGTGTACAGTGTGTGTGTGTGCAACACAGACAATCCTGAAGCAAGGCAACCCACTGCTCGCCATGTGTCCTTCTCTTGTCAGGGTCTGTGCTCCTGCAGGGCAGTCTGCAAAGAGATACAGGGAGGAGAAAATGAGGTGGGAAGGGGAGGATGAGGAAGGGGGAGGGAGAAAACCAGGGAAGGAGCGAGACCTGGCAGCTATCTCCCGCTTTCCCAGGATGTAGCTATCAGCTTCTTCCAGTCCTGTCATCACTCTTTGATTCATGCCTCCGTGAGCTCAGGTCTGTAACCTCCAGCTTTGTTAAAGTAGAGCCATAGAAGTGACAGCAGCGCCAAGAGAAGAGAAACTATGTAGGAACTGGTCTTCCATATATTATTAGGGAAGCGCTCCCAGAGGCACTCGGGCCCATGGGCCTGCAACACGCATCTGCCCATGGAGGACTTAGTATGGTGTCACATTTTAGAGGCTTCCTGCAAGTGGGACTGGTAGGCTTTAAGCAAAGAATGACACCAAAAAGATGTATTGGATTCTTCTCAGTCCTTCCATGACTTGCTCTGACATATTACAAACAGAGTGAGAACAAGGGAAGAGGAAAAATAAATGAGGCATCATAGAAGTCTTTTTTCTTTTTCTCTCACGATTACAATGACAGGCTAGAAAACATCACCATTCATTGTGTGTGCCAGAGTCCCTCAGAAAAGTACCAGGCAGATTTGCCTAACGTGACCTATGGCATACCCAAACACCGGAGTACACAGAGGCAAAGATATCCTGACTATGCTCAAGGGAGGAGAACATTTACTGAATGGGTGCTATAAGCAAAGGATTTTATAGATATATAATCACATTTTCACAGTAATCCTATAAGGCACTATTATTAATTCCATTTCACCAGTGAGAAAAGTAGCACTAAAAGAGATTAAGAAATCTGCCTAAAGTCACATTAGTTTGGGTCCCTGAATGATTACTGGGGATAAAGTCTCTGTTTCCTGATATTCCTCACCCCGTGGCCAATCAGTGACCTACACATAGCAAGGGGGGGATCCAAACTCACACACTTGATGCCCTGCAGGCTGTCTTAGCAACTACACAACACTACCTGCCATCTACCAGACAAATTCTTTAGAGAAGAGCTGAGTCACTGTACAGTTGTTTCTGAACTGTGAAATCCTTAAGTGTTTTTTACTTTCAGAATTAATCTTTCTGTTGTAATTGTAACAGCAAGATTATTGTTAGGAGGGAGGTTTCCAGAACCCATGTGCGCTGGCTGTGTTAGCTCTTTTCTTGTTGAGAAGCTCAGTCTTAGACTGTGGAAGATTGCTTTTTTCTAGCCTGTTGTGATGTGACAGCACATTCTACAGAAAGAAATGTCTGAAAAATGACAGAAAATACACTCTACCACAGAACAAAGTCCAAATCGATGCTGTTGACAAATGACTTGGACTGGTTCCATGCTCTGGACTCCTGCTATGCTTTGTGTCTAAAAAAGGGAAGGAAAAGAAACCTGACTTACTTTCCCCCCCTTTGTGGCATATCTTATCAACAACACAATACTCTCCCTGTGGCTTGAAAGGATCAATAAATGAGTCTGGGCATAATGGGTTGTAAGTTGATATCATTAAAGGATTAGTGCCTCTAATCTCCACTGAGCTGCCAGGTATGGTGATGCTACATTATTATTTTAATCCCAGACAGGATATTCTTCTTAACTAGACCACTTGTTCTATTTGGAAGGCTGCTTGCTCTATGGCAGCTTGTCAACATCTCAAGGTGGGGCATCCACTGAAAGGTGCATCTTGACAAGATAAATTCTAGAATTTTCTTTGATGGCTTAAGGCAAGAAAAGGAATGGATACACTAACTTAAATGTCAGCCTTCTACATTTTTCCACATAGATTGTGGCAGATACTGGTAGTTGTTCACAAAACCAGTCTTCTTCTTTTTCCTGGGCACCCAGGTAGGGTACCTCCCTTTTAGTTGTAATTGACCATGTGACTAAGAGGGAATGTGAGAACTAGTAATGTGTCCTTTTTTCAGGTGTGGTATTTAAAAACCTTCCCAACCATCTTCCACACTATTCTTTCCCTCAGCTGGTTGACAGCATAGAAATAACCACCAGGGAGTCCCTGGAAGGCGTGTGTGCAACAGAACAGAGCCAGCATTTTACAACATTCTATGTGAGGCAGCTGACCATGAACATTCTGGGCTTTTAGGTAAGCAGTAGCAAATTCTAATGTGTTTGACCCACTACACATTTGGGGGTCAACCTAACTAAGAGTCTACCCTACCCTAGCTAATATGCTGTGCATCATTTATTCTTTAGTTATTTATTTCTACATCATTAGTCCTGACAATTTTATCTCAAAAGTTAGTCCTTTAAAAGCTTCCCTTGCCCTTAGGATACATCCCAAATTGTACAATGATCTACTATAATATATAAGACCAAGCCCTTACAGTATATAAGACCACTGCCCCCCATGTCCCTGCCACTTTTTTCTCTGCTCACTGCACTATAACCACACCAGCCATATTTTACTCCTTCAGATAGAACGTGTTCTTGCTACCTCTCTCACTTCCTTTGCACATCCTGTTCCCCAGGTCTGAAATATCCCCTCCTTCTGCAACCCTTTATCTCTTACTCAGTTTTTTGAACTCTTATCAAATAGACAACTGTGGGAGTTGGACAGTGGACTGGATTGCTTTTCGAGAGAGAGCTGTCATATTCAAAGCTTAATACCTTGTATGCTTAAGGGTTGGAAAAAATCTGTGAGGCTGCATTTACAAGTAGAAAGCATACGTGTGCAAAAAGTTATTTAAGGAAAAACTGCTAACAAGGAAACATGTAAGGACACAAGTTACTCTTTGTAATTATGTCATATTCTTAAAGTAGCCTATTCTATAACCAGTAAGGGAGCCCAAAGAGGCACTTGTGGCAGCAAAGTAAAGCAATTCCTTCTGTCATTAGAGCTATCAGTATTTTGGAGACTCACAGTTAAACTACGTAATCAAAATCAGGATCTTTTACCACACACATTGAATTAATATCTTATTTTTAAACGAGGACAATGGAGTGGATTTAGTTTATTACCCATGATTAATAAAGATGAGTCTATTCATAAAAATAAAAATAAGGACTATAATGTACATGGCCAGGCAGAAACTGGACGTAACAGCCTAGATCTCACTTCAAGGTTGCCAAGAGTGAGTCTCTGGATGAAGTTGGAGAGACAGACACCCAAGGAGAGTTGGCAAAAGCTGGTGTAGTACGTGGGACTCCCCATGGCTCTCCCTGGATTCTGGTTCTCTCAGAATCTGGTTCTTTCTTTAAATTCCCAATTCCTCATGTTACTGCCTTTGGCTCCCCATTCTTTTACTCCTTCCAATCCCAAGTCTCAAGAGCATACCCCAAATGGCCCATTATATCCAGTCAGTGTGCATCTCGCGCAGGCACTCGGTGAGCTGGTGGGAGCAAGTGCTGGTTCTGCCCGAGACTCTGGTCCCTGCAGGGAGGGGCAGCACGTTCAGGGGTCAGGATTTCTCTCTCACTCCCCAGATGGGAATACAGGGCTGCAGGGGTTTGGGTCTAGGTTTCATTGAGGAAGTTGGACACGCAAGTGTAGGGGAGATTTACAAAGAAGAAACTCATGTGTGATGACAGAGATAGATTTACATTTCTGGCTTTCTGGAGCTACCAGAATATTTTAAAGAAAACAGACCTCACTGTTCTTTGCAAACAACACACTTTAGGTTAAATTTCTTCCAACTTATTTTAGGATGAGTTCTCTGGCTTTAAATCTCCATGGAGATAGATCCTCTGATGATGGACTGAGATCTGATGAAGAAGCCCCAGAACAGGAGATGCCACAGTCTCCCCACCTGCAGACAGGGAGTGACAGGGGAGCCCTGGTTTGGGTGCACCACAAGAGAGTCCAGGGCTGCACCTTGGCACAAGATACCCTCCCTTCTTTCCATTGTGCGAGTGAAAACCCTTAGGATCAACATCACAATGTCTGGTGCACAGAAAGGGAGACTTAGCAGTTAGGCTTTTTGCCTCTACATTTGGTGTTTTCTGTTTTCTTAATGGATGGTAAATATCTTTATAAAGAGCTTACCAGCACCTCCTAATGTCCATCATTCCCCCACTTCCTGTGCCTTTCTTTTTTTAAATTTTTTTAAAAGATTTACTTATTTATAAAAGAACTGGGGTATAGTCAGAGACACGGGAGGGTGAGAGGATCTACCAGAGACAGAGCAGGGAGCAGAACAGGCAGACGGACTGAAGACACTGCTGAGGGGAGCAGGGGGTGAGACAGGAGAGGTCTGCTGTGCCATGTGGGTTTCTCCCTGGCCAGCTGGGAATCGAACCCGTGCTACAGAGGCTGCAGACAGCCACACAGGGTAGTGCTCAATCCGCTGTGCCACCAGGGAGGGCCCTCCTGCCTTTGCAAGGCTGACGGGAAGACAATGTCTATGTCACAACTCCAACAGTCCTCGAGTTTTTCTTGATGGCTCTGACCCACTTCTGATGTGGGCAGGGGCCTGGGTCCTGTGGTTCTCACCTCCACCATTCACTCACTCCTCACCTTTCTCCCACCACTGCCCTGAGTTTTCACATGGTAGTGGCCTGTTTAGTTTTTAAAGAAATGGCTCTATTGTTTTCAACCCTAGTTGAATCCTTTCACATTCCCTAGTTTCTCTGTGTCCTTGCCACTGTTTAATGCAATCACTAGTTTTAATTTTAGTCATTATGGTAGGTGTGGAGAGAGATCTCCAGATGGTTTTATTTTGCATTTCCCTAGTGGTTAATGATGTTGAAAATCTTTTCAGATGATTATTTACCATCTAAATTACTACTTACTCCTCTAAACTACTATGGTGATTTCTTTTTTTTTAAAAAATAATTTATTTTATATAATTCTTACATAGTTTTTCATTTTCGCACAATGTATGCATTTTCATTTTGGTTATATTCCCCATACAATTCCCACCCCCCTCATTCTGACCCTAATCCCTCCTCTCCTCCCCCTACCCCCCACCCCTCCATAGTGTGTCTCTGATCTATAGTTGCTTGTTGATTTTTTCTTTATTATAATTAGTCTTTTTCCTGGTCCCTTATTCAGGTTTTCTAAATTTCTGCTATGAGTGAGACCATCTGATATTTTTCTTTTTCTTTCTGGCTTATTTCGCTCCATCTAAGTTGCTGCAAATTGCATGAGTTTATCTTTTTTGAATGCTGAGTAATATTCCATGGTGTATATGTACCACATCTTCTTGATCCAGTCATCTATTTTTGGGCATTTGGGTTGTTTCCAAAGCTTAGCTATTGTAAATAGTGCTGCTATAAAGATAGGGGTGCAGGTGCCCTTTTGAATTAATGTTTCTGTGTCCTTCGGGTAAATATATAGTGACTTCTGAAATGACCTCTCTCAACCAGCTGCCTTGCTTTGATCTATTTTATGCATTGTTGGAGACTCACTCTTGTGGAAGCAGGGGTCCTTCATGTCCCTCTCCATATCAGCCTTTTGTTTTGAGCTGCCTGACCAAGCATTCAAGCTCTTTCATGGAGAAGTTGTAACCCACCTGACTGAAGTTTAAAGTCCCCTCACACCATTTCTGTACTTAGGGCTCCATCCAGACTCAATTATACACTGTTCCCTGATGCTTTGCTACATCTATGAATTTCCTCACACTCTCATCCAGTTACAATACCCTTTGCCACCATCTTTGAGTGTTCACATTCTGTCAGGGCGAGCCTGACATAGTTTTATTTTATTTTTTATTTTTAAAAGCCACCTCTTTTACCACATCTATCCTAGTAAAAATTAATCCTACCTTCCCTAAACTTCTGTAGCACTTTCCACTTTCAGAGTAACTGGGGTTCATGCCTTGGCTTTCTTACTGGCCTTGAATCCTCCAGAACACGTTATCTTTTTGTTTGCAACCACCAAGCTAGCACAGGACTCCATTATCATATGAAAAAATGAATTAACACATGAAAAATTTCTCACCGGCAACCTGGCAGTTAATGGTAACGTTCACTCCCCGCACTGTTTTGATGATGCCACCCACATCCACCGTGATGGCAGGTTCTTCAGTGTTGATCACAGTCATTCGCGATGCTTTTACTAGTGGCTTCCCTGAAGGGGAGAAGGAATAAGAAATTTTACTACAAGGTGGCGGTGGACCTGGAACACACCCTTGAAATATGGGATGACTGACAATGGACAACTGGCAGACCCAGGATTTTATCCCTAACCATGTTTGACTTTGAAAAACTTGTAACTGCACTACCCACCTACCTACACACCTACCTACCAACCTACCTACCAAAGAATTATTAGGAGAAAAAAAAAAAAAAGGATTGAAGAATCTGAGGAATAGAGCATGATTTCCAAATGTTGGGCTGGTCTATACATTTCATCATTAAATGAACAAATGAGTCTATACATTAGATTTTTAAAGGCTTATTTTTAAAAATCAAACTTTTAACTTTGGGATAATTGTGGATTGACATGCAGTCATAAGAAACAACAGTGAACAATCTGGTGTACCTTCTCCGCCCAGTTTTCCCCAAAGTAACATTTTACAAAACTAGAGTACATTGTAATAGCAGGAAATTTGACATTGATAAAGTTAAACTAAAAAGCATTACTATCAGTTCAAGGAATCTTTCTGCTTTTGCTAATCCTACCTTCATCCCTTGGCAACCATTAATCTGTTCTCCATTTCTCTAATTTTGACATTTCAAGAACATTGTATAAATAGCACATATAGTATGTGACCTTTTTTGAGTGGTTATTTATTTTTTTGCTTAAAATACTTTTCTGGAGATTCTTCCAGGTCTCAAGTGGTACCACAGTTTTATATGTCATAGTTTGCTCCCTTTTATTGCTGAGTAGTATTCCATGGTTTGGATACACCACAGTTTATTTAGCCAGTCACCTGGACAGACATCTGGCTGTAACCAGATTTGAGCTATATAAATAAAGCTGCTATAAACATTCTTGTACAGGTTTTTTTGTGTAAACATAAGTTTCATTTCTCTGGGATAAATGCCCAGGAGTGCAATTGCTAGGTCATGTGGTAGTTGCCTGTTTAGTTTTTAAAGAAATGGCTCTATTGTTTTCTATGGTAGCTGAATCCTCTCACATTCCCACCAGTAATGTATGAGTGATTTAGTTTCTCTGTGTCCTTGCCACTATTTCATGCTGTCACTAATTCTAATTTTAGTTATTCTTTTAGGTGTGGCAATCTCAAAATGGTTTTGATTTGCATTTCCCTAGTGGTTGATGATGCTGAATGTCCTGTTAGGTGATTATTTCCCATATTTATATCTTTGGTGAACTGTCTCTTCATGTCCTTTGAATATATATCCTTTCTTTCCTTTGCACTATATTTTTTTAATGGAGGGAACATTGGCTTACAACTCTGTATATGATTCAGAGATACAATTCACACCTCTTCAGATGTATGTTACCATATGGCATTTACCACACAGGCACCCATATTCTACTACTGCAGCCCATGGGGCCACTCCCCTCTTTGTTTGTTCCCCTTCTGGTAGCCTCAGTTCTATAGTCAAATTTCTAGGGTTTGCATTGGTTTGGTTTTGTCTGTTCCCACCTCGACTTTTATTTTTCATTGTTGAGTTTTGGAAGTTCTTTATATTCTAGATACCAGACCTTTGTTAGATATGAGATTTGCAAAGATGTTCCCCTAGCCTGTAGTAGCTTCTTTTTTTATCTTAACAAGATCTTTCACAAAACAAAAGTTTTTAATCTTGATGAAGTCCAATTTATCAAGTTTTTCCTTAATGGATCATTTTGATGCTAAGTCCAAGAACTGGTTACCTATATGTAGAACTTAAAGCTATGTCCCCTAAAAGTTTTATATTTGTCTGCGATATGCTTTGAGTTAATTCTAATATAAGGTGTGACACTTGGGTCAAAGTTCATTTGTTTTTTTGCCTATGAAAAAGACTAATTATAAAGTAAAAATCAAAATCAATAAGCAACTATAAACCAGAGACACACTATGGTGGGGGGAGGAGGGAGTAGGAGCAAAACAAGGGGGGGTGGGAATTGTATGGAGACTATAACCAAGATGAAAATGCATACATTGTGCAAAAAATGTAAAATTATGTAAAAAAATATTAAAAATGTTCAATTGCTCTAATACCATTCATTGAACAAGCTATCTCTTCATTACTTTTGCACATATGTCAAAATAAGTTGGGCACATTTTTGTGGATCTCTTTCTAGGTTCTTTTGCTTTGTTTTGTTTCACTGATTTATGTGTCCGTCTCTCTACCTATAAATGCAGTCTTAATTATTGTAACCATATGATTAATTTTGAAATTGGTTAGGTTGATTCCTTCTACTTTACTATTCTTTGCCTCTCTACACAAATTTTAGAATAATGTCAAAAACTTAAAATTTTTTCTGGGATTTTGATAGTTACATAAAACCCGTATGTCAACTTGGGGTGAAATGAGATCTTTACTGTGTTGAATTTTCCAATGTATCAATACTGTGTGACTATTTGATTTTTTTTTTTAAAATTGAGGTAACTATGGTTCACAAGACTGTATAAGTTGTAAGGAGTACAGTGTCACACCTTGACAAATGTCTATACCAGACTATGCCCCACCATATAGGCCTGGTCACCATGCACTAGCGTACAATTGACTTCCCTACACCTGCTCTACCTAGCCCACCTCTTCCTTCCTGGTAACCACCCCTGTCACATCTAAGCATTTATTTCTGGTTTGTTTGTTCATTTGCTATTTTTTTAGATTCCATATGAGTGAAATCATATAGCACTTGTCTTTCTTTTTCATTTCTTTTATCAGAATTTTGTAGTAAACTACATACATGTCCTGTGCACATTTTGGTAGACTTTACACCTAATTATTTGGGGATTTTTTGAAGGATATTCATTGCTACTATACAGAAACACAGTTCTCTTTTATATATCCTGTGACCATGCTACCCTCACATATTAGTTCTAGGATGTTTTTGCTAGAGTTCTTAGTATTTTCTAAGTTGGTGACAGGGACAAATTTTATTTTTTCCTTTCTAATCTGCAGGCCTTTTATTTTCTTTTCTTGCATTATTTCACTGGATTGAACTTCCAGCACTATGTTGAATAAGAGTGGAAAAAGTGGGCTTTTGGAATGACAAGTGATTTTCAACTGAGACACAGATATTTCATATTGTATTATGAAACTCTGGATCTTATTTAAACCTGTTTTAGCTAGCTTTTCCCCCTGCTCCCTTTGCCTCTGGTAAATACCATTCTATTGTCACAATCTTACTCAGAATGGGGAGCAGTTCTTGGAAACTGCAATCTTTAGTGAAACAACATATTATGGAACCATGCTATTTTACTATAGACTAGTTGATATAAACAACAGTAACAATACTATAGCATATTTCTGGTGACGAAATGTCACAAAACTTCTAAATAAGGACCCTAACCACATCTAATATTAAACAATAAGTTGCCTTCATTCATTCCTTCATTTTCTAGTCCACTTATTCCAGCTCAGGGTCATGAATGGCTGGAGCCTAGCCAAGTAGCTAGGGAGGACCCAACTCTAGACTAGATACATTCAAGCAGTCACACATTTACCCCCACTCCCCTTAGACCAGAACACAGACACACCAAAAAATCCTAACGTGCACATCTGAAGAAAACCTGAAGAAAACCCAAAGAAGGGGGAAATATGCAAACACCACACTGAGCATGGATAGGATGGGAATTGATTTTGTTTCTCATCAAGTGACAAGGAAACAATGTTGAAGGAAATGATGTTTCAGGACCTGCTATGTTGATCTCATCTCCCTATCCATAAAAAAGCTCCTCAGCTTTAATTCCAGATACACTTTAATAAATACACTTTAAATATAACCATGCTGTTGCTTTACTCCAAAGCTGCCATCTTCTCTGACTGGCCTGAGAAAACTGGGACTCTCTACTTCCTCTCTTCCTTTACTACTGTCTCTTAGAACAACCAGAATAATTTTTTTCCTAAAACACAAGTCAGATCACTCCTCTGCTTAAATTTTCAGTGCCTATTTTTTTCAGTGAAATTAGAAGAAAATTTTAAACTACTTTTCATGACCAACCATCCCCTACATACTCAGGCACAGCTGTCCGCCCTCTTTCCTCACTACAGCCACACTGCTCCATCAGCCACTGTGCTCCAGCCACACTGGCCTTCCATCCTTCTCCAATACATCAGTCTGTCTTGCGCCTTGCTTCCCTTGCCATCCTGTACCTACAGACTTCTGCATGGCTCCGTTCTGTTCCTTTATGTGTCCATGCAAATATCATCTCCTAGTGGGGTCACTTTTAACCACCCCATCTAAAGCATGTGCCCCTCTACTCCCCTGTCAGCCATTGTGTATCTTAACGTAAATTTTTTCTCTGCAAGCAGAACTATCAGATTTCATGTGTGTGATTTCTGCATCCTCTCTGTCCCTGCCCTGCACCTCCACAAAAATAGGAATTATGTCTCTTGTTTTTTTTCTTTATTCCTGTCATCTTCTCCTGACACATAATAGGTCCTCAATAAATATGTAGCACATGACTATATGTGTGCATATGGTATTCTCTGAGCATTATCTGAACTTCCTCTTATTTTTATAACAACTCTGAGAGAAGTAAACAATTTTAATTTTTTATATAGAAAGGAACCAAGGCTCAGTAAGGCACCATACTTTGTCCAAAGTCACAGAGCAAGCAAGCAATATGGCTGAACTAGACCCTAGAACTTTGACCTAAAGTCCAGTAGCTTGTTACCGGGGGCCCCAAATCTTTGAGGACTGGCTCTCTCAGAACCCCCAGGGGACTTGTTAAAAACATAATCTGTCCTGCAATAATATAATAGTTGCCTCACTGTGTAATAAAAACAACAGTGCAGATGGGGAAAAGCAGGTTGGGGACTAGAGAGTTTTCCCTAACAAGACTCACAATTATCAAGTTATTTTTCCTTTAGGAATGTTTAATAAAGGTCGTTTTTATAGCTGCAAGTGTATAGCTATAAAATTCAAATGTCGCTGAATTAAATCCAGGCCTTAATTAATTATATTGAGTTTTTTCTGAGAAGCAATGGCCTTTTGTCCTGTCACTAGAGGCACTGATATTAGCATGAACTGCTTATATTGTCCTACTACCTCTGTGATACTGAAGGACAACTACCTAAGGGTTTATAATCAATAGTAATCTATAATGAAAACAATGTTTCTTGATCAATTTATCCTTTATATCTACTAAAAAGATGCATTCTGCACTGGAATGCGCTGTGGGCATTTGCTTGTGTTGCTGCACCTATTTCCCCGCCTGATCTGCACCCACTGTGTGTCAGGGTCAGGGCAGGGCACGGAGTCCTACTCCAGACCTACTTGACCTAAGTCTTGGGGGGATGAGGTGCAAGCTGTGGCCTCCGATTTTTAATGAGTTTCTGGGTAATTCTGATACACAGCCAAATTTGATAATTAATGAGTTATATTCTTCTTTAGTATTTCTAGATCTGATTTTTCTGATTCCTAGTGAGAATTGGGAAACCTCTTTTGAGAGATCCCTAGTTCTTCATTAGCAAATTTCACCTTGGAGCTCTTATTTTAACAGTCAACTAGACAATAACAATAGCAACATGCCTACCTTTTTGGGAGCAATCATCTAATCATTGGGAACTGGTATGTTTGTGCTCAATTACTTTCATAGTAACCAGAATTACTTTATGGACATTAACTAAGAAAAAATGAGGGAGGCAGAGAGGGAATAAAATGATAAATTATATGTTTTTGCTAAGAGAATACTAAAAAAAGGTCATGGTGTGCTGCACCAAGAAGGCTTTCACCATAGGCAAAACAGAAAAAAAGTGCTGAGGCCAGCGGCACCAGAGTCCCCACCATGCAAGCTGCACCAGGACAGCCCCTTGCTGAGCCAGGCAGCAGTGCTGTCCCTGCAAGTCAGATCAGCCAGATGATATCAGTGCTCGTTTATGGTCACAGAGTTTACAGATAACTCATTGAATCTGTAAATCTGTGTTTAGCTGAATGAGAGCTAAATACAGAAAGAGATTATACCTAGTTTTGCATCCATACACCTTTAAGAAAAACCAAGAGAGAGAAACAAAGCCAAGTTTTTCAATGATAAAGTCTCATATGGGGAATCAAGCCCCTCTGAGAGTCAGACATGGAAAAAGGCATTACGAGAATCATTCTTGCTCAGGCCTCATCATATCCCTTAGCCTTTGGACTATGTTCCTGTTTGAAGCAATATAGGAGGGGAACTACAGCTTCACTGCTCAGCAAACTCAGATCTTGAACAAAGGGTGTAGCTTATACACATGTGCCTTAGACCCTGTATCTAAGGGTCTGAAGACAACTGGGGAAGGAAGGCCACCTCATGATGGCTTCTCAGCAGAGGTGCTCAGACAACCAGTCACTGTCCCAACTCTGAAAGACAATGCTCAGAGGGACAGGCAGGGACATATGAGCAGCTCCATGAGCAAATGCTCACCAAGCATTCTAGTGCATGTATGACTCCCAATAAAACCAAAACCCAAAGGGAAAAAAAATCTGAACACATGCGCTTAAAAATATCTTTGGCCTAGTACGAAGGTGATTGAAAGAGGAGCCAGAGGAGATGGAAGGTTTGTTTTTTATTTTTGAGTGAGGCCAAGAACAGAGAGCATTGTAAGAAACTTTTCTCAGGGCGGAAGTCCAGGCCTCTGCTAATAGAAAGTGTGCTTTCATCAGCATGATGCCTCCCGTGTTTGAAAGCATGACAGTGACTGATTTGCTATTAACTAAATTCTATTCTTCTTCCTGGGGACACAGCTGGGTCATTTCCCCTTCTCTCTGCAGGTAGGTGTGGGCAAGGTACTACTGAGTTCTAGCAGATCAAGTGTGAGCAGAAGTGTGACATTTCTTGACCCAAATCACAAAACCCTCTTGTGCAATTCTTCACTTTGGACTTTATGTGAGCGAGGAATAGTCTCATATTTTAGCCGTTATATATTTATGGTTTTGTTGGTTACAGTAGTTAGAAAATGCTAATTAACCCAAGTTTAATGACTATTTGTTGATTCATTAAATGAATGAATATAGTGGATTTTCTTCCAATTCTTCTAATATTATGAGCCACAAATGTCATGTGAAAATAGTTCATTACCTTCCTCAGTCACCAAGAACAAATGTACTTCCAAGTCTTCAGATCCTTACTATTCAGCTAGAGGCAATGTGTGCTGCTCTGAAGACCTGCTGAAAATGACTGGGATGCTGGGTCATGACAGAAACAAGAACTGCAAGAAGCAGGTTTGGAGTTCACCTGAGAGTTCTAGAAAGAATACATAAGTGGCAAATTTATGTCTGATACTGTGATGCCTAAGCTAGCAATTGGAAGAGTCTTCCCGAGCTTCTCAGATATGGAACTGGGATATGTTCCCAGGACTGAGCAGCAGAATGAATTATCAGTTAGTGGGGCCTGCTGCGGGCACGGACACTAGGAGTGGAGGCTGCCTGCCCAGTGTCCCAACTCCATCATTTCCTAAGGACCTCAGGCTAGCCAATTGATTTCTTTGGGCCTTAGTTTTCCACTTTTGTGGTGGCTGAGAGGAGTAAGTATGTTAATGCATATAAAACTGTTAGAATCATGCCCTAGCATAAGAAGAGTACAGTATTTCTCTATAACTATGAGAAACTGTGTTGGGGACTTCTGATAAACTAAGAACATACACAGGAGTGAAAATTAAAAAAAAATGCAAAAAGATCAGAATAGAGAAGAGGGAACAAATCTGTTAGTGAGAATAAACTGCTTCTATTTTGAAGAACTATGAGGGTTTCAAGAAAATTGAAAAAAATAATTTAAATATGATGAGTTCTCCTAAAAATAGCATCAGTATCTGGACAGAGAAATTTCATGTGCTTTCAATACCTAAATCTAAAAAAATTGCATTTAACAGATTTAATCAGTGCATGAGGCCTTGGAATAAGTGAGAGTATTATGTGATGCCGAAGAACTGTCAGCCTCTGTTTACTTTGCAGTTATCACAGGCTCTCCGGAGCAACTGGAGTGAAATTGGTGAAAACTCCCTGGAATGAGAATTCCCTTGTGGAAGAATTGAAGATCTCAAGAGTAAATAAAGTTTAATAATACTGTATCACATACCTCAAAGTTGCTATAATACTGTATCACATACCTCAAAGTTGCTAAAGAACACCTTAAAAGTTCTCATCACAGAAAGGAAATTCTTAACTATGCATGATGATGAAATTAACTAGATTTATTGTGATCATTCTACAATGTATACAAATATCATTATGTCCTATACTTAAAACTAATACAATGTTCTACAGCAATTACACTTCTTTTTTTAAAGATTTATTTTATTTATTTATGCATGTAAGAGCTGAAGTGCAGGCTAGAGGTATGAAGGGGGTAAGAGGATTCAGCAGAGATAGAGTGGGGAGCAGAACTGGCAAGATCAACTGAAATACACTTCTGAGTGGAGCTGAGGGTTAGACTGGAGAGGTCTGTTGCACCATGTGGGTAGCTCCCTGGCTGGGGATTGAACTTGTGCTACAATGACTGTAGATAACTTCATAGTGCTGCGTCTTAACCCCTTGTGCCACCAGGGAGGCCCCTACACTTCAATTTTAAAAGTGTTAAGGGAACACGGTCAATATGAACCTATAAAAGTTCATATAAATCTCATTAACATCTTATAGGGGGCCTCCCTGGTAGCCTAGGGGTTAAGTCTCAGTGTTATCACTGCTATAGCCTGAGTTAGAGCTCTGGCCAGGGAGCAAACCCACAGCAGACCTCTCCTGTCTGGCCCGCTGCTCCCATCAGCAGTGTATTTCAGTAAATCCTCCTGCTCTGCTCTCTACCGTCTCTGTTGAATTCTCTCACCACCACCCCCTGGCCTATACCTCAGTTGTTCTATGCAAAAATAAATACAAGTGCATGATGTTTTGCTTAGTCTGGCTCTCCTTCCAAATGGCTTTCACATTTTATAGCTCAGAAAATTTTAACTCCTTCCTGTCATGCTGTGTGTCTTGCAAGGTCTCTTTCAGTCCTGCCTCCTGCATCAGCATGTAACCTTTCTATGAACTGTGCTGCACCCTTTTTCCTCACCAGTCTTCAGAATTTTCTTCTCATCACTTATCTTTCCAGGATGTCATTGCAAAAGCTTACTTCTTTTCCATTTAGTTTTTTAGTATGAAGATAAAGGAAGTAAATTTACAAATGTTAGCATTCCAGGTTAGGGGAGTTTCTAACTGGTAGTGGTGGGTGTGTAAGAGATTCACAGAACACCTCGGTCTAAAAGACACCCAAGCATGCAGCTATTTAAAACACTACTATTTACAACAAAGACAAAGTTTGGTAATTCTAAATATGCTATTATATTTTGTAATGTGGAAAATACTTTCTCAAGAATTTAATGTATTCTATTATTATAATAAGTTTTCTTTTTAGTAGTACTAAAAAGAAAATTTTCTCTCCCATGGAGATCATCACGTGATTTTAATTAGTGTTAATCTAATAAGGTGTCATTATATTGTGAATAACACTATATCTGGGCAGTGGGGTAGAATAAATGATCAGAGAATACAGAAAATAAAATATGAACTTTAACCATAGGGTTTAGGGTATGCTCAAGCACGGATGTGGTCAGCCTGAAAAGAATTTTTAAAAATCTGAATTAGTGTGTGTGTGTGTGTGTGTGTGTGTTGGGGTGTGGTGGCAGGGGGAAGGGAGGGAGAAAGAGTGTGTTTTGGCTTTGCTTACCTGGAAGAACTGGAAGGTGTATCAACATTATATTTACATTGTCCATTGGCAACAGTTAGATGAAAATGAGTATACCCTTCAGACAGGGTGTGGTAGACAGAACAATGCCCACCCTCCTATCCCCCAGATATCTACATTCTAATCCTTGAATCTGTGACTGGTATATTACATGGCAAAAAGAAATTAGGTCTGTAATGGAATTCAAGTTTCCAGTTACCTAAACTTGAAAAAGGGAAATTATCTTAGATTATCAAGGAAGGCCTACTCTAATCACATGAACTCTTAAACTCAGGAGAGAGACAGAAGAGTTCGTCAGAGAGCAGTAATATGAGAAAGGCTCCATCCGCCATCTCCACCCTTGACAATGGAAGAAGAGGATCAAAAGCCAATATATAAGACACTCTAGAAGCTGAAACAACACAGTCTACAGCCAGCAAGGAGATAAGGCTTACAATTCTAGGTAGCTGGTGACTAAATTTTGCTAAAACTTGAATTAGCAAGAAAAGCATTCTCCCCTAGAGTTTTCAGAAAGGACAGCTTGTTGACATCTTGATGTTATTCTGGTTGATTGTACTAGACTTCTGACTACAGAACTGTAAAATCATGTGTTGGTGTTGTTTTAAGACTCCAAGTTTGTGGTAATTTGTTAAAACAACAAGAAATGAATACACAGTCAATTAATACTGTTTCTATCACCAAAGTTATCACTACAACAGAGAGGGAAATGGGATTAAAATCATAATGAATTATCACTTTACATCACTGACCAATGGTAAGGAGTGTGGAGTTTATTTTTAGGATAATGAAAATGCTTTAAAATTGAGTGTGGTTATCTGATAAGGTTAACTGATTTCAAAGGTCTACAAAGAGTTCACCTGACTGAACAAAAACAAAGCAAACAATCCAGTCAAAAGATGGGCAGATGAGCTAAAAAGACACTTCTCCAAAGAGGAAATGTAAATGGCCAACAAGTATACGAAAAAATGCTCAACTAAAAATGGAACTATCATATGCTCCAGTAATTCCACTCCTAGGAATCTACCCAAAGGACACAAAAACATTAATTTGAGAAGAAATCTGCACTCCTATGTTAATTGCAGCATTATTTACAGAAGTCAAGCTATGGAAACAACCTAAATGCCCCTAAACAGCTGACTAGATCAAGAAGATGTGGTATATATACACAGTGGAATACTATTTAGCAATCAAAAATGATAAACTCATGTCTTTTGCAGCAGCATGGATGGAGCTGGAGGGGATTATGCTCAATGAAATAAGTCAGAAAGAAAAAGAAAAATGTTGGATGGTTTCACTTATAAGAGGAATATAACAGGCAACTACAAATCAGAGACATTCAGCAGGGGAGAGAGAGGGAAAAGGATTAAAACAGGGCCAGGAAGTGCACAAGAGACCATGGTGATGGTTCATGGGTGACTTGGTGGTGGGAATTTTATGGGGACTACACCTGAGGGAAGAAAGCAAACTGTAAAAAAATGAATGATGTAAAATATATAGAGAGAAAAAATAGAGTGTGGTAATAACACACAACTCCGAATGTACCAAAAACCATTGCACTATAAACTGTAAGCATGCATAATGTAAATTATATCTCAATAAATTAAAAAAAATCTCCTTAGAATGTAGTGATTATCTCATAAAAACTTTGCTTAAAAAAAAAAGACCCAATTACACACTTACAATGGGTCAACTTTATGGTATATAAATTATACCCCAAAATGTTGAATAAGAAACTTTAATCCAATTTAATCTTTCTTTTTCAACACTGTCACTAGTAACAAATTATCTTGCACAAAAAATGAGAAGGAATTAAAATTTTGTTGCCCTTTTGATTCTTTTTAGTTGGTGTAACCTTAGTGTAAATATTACAGGGTCCCAGAGACCTAAGAAGTAGGGTTTAGACTACCCATTTGTGAACATTCCTAGGCTGCATGCTTCCTCTCCTCCTCTGTTTCCATTACCAATCTGTAAAGATATTTTTTGCCAATGCCACTGTGTTAAGTTACTCAGCTACTGCCATGACCTCTCCTAATTATTCAATTAAAGTCAGTGATTCTTCAGGAGACAGCAAGTGGTACTGCCAAACCTTCTTTGCATGTTTCCCTGCAAACTCCTAAATGAGGGACCCCAAACCTAGCATAGCCATGCGAAGCTACAGTCTCTCCTAGAAATGACTGTGGTATCTCTCCCTCCCTGTCCAACCATGTATCATTCCATTGCATACATGTGGGACAGGGTTTCCAGGATTTGAGTTGGGCTAGTTTGGATCATTTGTACTTGTACGTTTTCTCTAGTCTACTGGTCAGCGGAGTAAGCTAGATTCTTCTATACGCACCCATTTTTCTAAGTTCTATAAATGCTAGCGGCCTTTAATGGGCATGCTGCACATGCATACTTTCTGAGGAAAACTTCAGGGCCTTGGTTACTCAGTGTCCTATCAGACAATGAGGCGCTTTGATGGCAGCCTGATTCAATGGCCATTACACCCTGCTGTTCAGAGCACCATCAGGAACAAAGCCAAAATTGTCTGTTTGCCTTTCCCTCTGATTTAGTACATTGGAGCAAACTTCCCATTGCCAGTGTTTCCCACCCGTGACAAGGCGCTCTCTGAGGCTAATTCTCTATGAAGCAATACCCTCTTCTGGTTAACAGAATAGTTGGATGAAAAATTCAGAAATGCCAATTTGAACTGACTTATGTTATGAAAAGCTTACAAACTGCTTGTCTTTTATTGCAGCTACTAAATCATGACAGGGGGTAGAGAAAGAAGAATTTAAAAAAAAAAACAAAACTGCTTTTTATTTTTATTTTCCTGGTGAGGTTTCTGTGATCTCTTTATTAGACACAATATGTGTCAGCTATTCAACTCATAAAAAAGCAGAAAAATATGCCAGGAAAGAAGAAATATTTTCTGTCTCTCCCTTCCTGTGAAAACTTCAAATGAGCTCATCTGTGTTCTCTCCTTTCAATGAAAGATATGCTCATCCCTCAGCCCTCATCTTCTTCTCATTTTCTATTGATGATGTCAGGCAGGTCTTACAGTATCTCTTTGTAATCTTATAAAATCAATGACAACCAAAAACGTTTCCCTTATGGCTATGACCTCATCAATGGTCTACACCTGGACAGGCCTCATCTACATTGGTAAGTAAAGCTAAACCCCACTGATCCAGACTGAAGCAATTTTCTAGGAAACTACTGCTTTCCTTCAAAACCCTGCCTATACCAGTTAGATCTGGAAGATTACTGAGCAGCGTGGTCGAGCGCTGCCTAACTGGTCCTGATGGTGTGTCACTTTGTGTGCGCACCAGAAACTCTTCTTACCCACGCCTGCTAATTCCTGGATACAAAGGAATCAGTTCTTCAAAATGTTAGTAGGTGACATCTGGTCACATTCCTGGCCCCCATTTCCTTCTCTACTAGATGCTACTCTCATCTGCACTCTGAACAATGAAAAAGCCTTAATTGCAAATTTAAGGCAAGGGGATTTTTTGCCACTGAGTCTACATGGTTGTGAGCTTCCTGGGCTGAATGAGGGAGGTAGACAGGAAAACAATGGCCATCTCCATGGTGAGAGATGTTTGTAAGGCACACTCTCAAGTTGTTAAGATGTAAGAGATAAAATCAATGCATAATGGATGAGTTTGGAGAGATGCAAAAGGTGCTAAATATCATCTTTTACAGGCCCCCAAAGAGGACAGAGCAAGGAATATTTGGTGTATTAGTATGTCTAAAATGAAATGGTGCTCTCATGTTAAAAAAAAAATTGTATAGAGAGGTGCACTGGACCTAAAATGAATCTGAGAGGCAGTATTGGAGACACACTGAGCCCAGAAGTTAGGGTAGCTCACTGTTGGAGGTTTAGCTGTGGGCCAGGGCCATGTTATGTGTCCCTCATCACAAGTCACTGCCTTTGCACTAAATCCAGATGCTGCAACCACTTTCCAGATGAATGATTCAGCTTTCTGTGTTGACATTGAGGTATGGAGAGAGAGGAGTTCTGCAAAGTGTTTGTGAGCACTCTGATTTCTGAAAAGGAATCATTCCTAATGTAAAAATAATGTGGCTTTTGTTTTATACATTATCCTCATAAATAATAACAATAATAGCTAATAAATATTGAATGCTTGTTATATTCAAGGCACAATTATAGGCATTTTATATGAATGAATGCATTTAATCTCAATAAGAACCCCCTTAGTCAAGCACTATTATTATCACCCTTTTACAAATGAAGAAATTGAGTATGAAAGTATAAAGGCAGAGAGTATAGAGCTAAGAAGTGAAAAAGCAGGATTCACACCCAGACCATGAGGCACTCAGCAGGCTTACCATGTCTGTTTTCATGAATTATTATGCACAAATTTTCCTGTATGTGATCAACTCATGGGACTTGGTAAGATCAAAGTTGATACTTTTCTTATAAAATCATGGGGATGGTGAAATATCTTGAGCTTCAAAGAATTTCTTTCCCTCCTTGGCCTACATTCATATTGAAGTCAAGGTATAAGCGTTGCAATGACTTTGAAAGGACAGAGGCACTAAGATTTCATTGCAAGTGAATCAGCACCTAAATCTAGCCTTGAAAAATTTCAGAGTGAAGACATATAGTAAAAAAATATACGGAAGCAAATTTGCACTAATATTTTATAATTTTAGAATGATTTTCAGGATGGGTTTCATTTTAGAAAAGCTGAGAGGGTGAATTGAGTGTAAACTATGTACCTGGCATTGAACTAAGTGTTTTCCTACATGTGCAATCTTATTTAATATCACAACAATCTTGTAAAATATTAATTTCATTTTTACAGAAGAGGACAAAGACTCAATAAGTTTGTCTAACATCACATAGAAAATAAGCAGTATAATTATTTTCTTGTAATCCAATTTAGAAATGATTGATATCCATTCCCCCCAATTTAGGTTGCATTTCAGTAGTATCTTATATGCCACTACACAAGGTCTCGAAGCATATATTTGAAAAAATTTTTTTTTGGTGACAACCTCAATTCTAGGTAGCACTGTACACATCTATTGCCTTTGATAGTCTGTATGGATCATGGAGCACAAAACTCACATCTTATTGACTGCTACATGTCAACAATACTTGGCAGAGGGTGTGTTCAGAACAGTAGCTGGTGAGCCTCTTAATCCTGAGTTTGGCCTTGGCACAGAGGTAGATGATAATCCCAGGTGAAGACAGAAATACAATCTTAACAACATTCACATTTGGAGTCTTAACTTTTAGAGGGACTGTTTGATAGATTTGCCGGCAGACCGTAACAAACCCAGGCACTTAAATACAAAGACGTTGTTCCCTAAGCCCTGGGTATGGTGTTTGTGATCTTACTTAACTGGTCAGCCCCCTCCCTCCCTTTCCCAGGTGCCCCACTGGCTGCTCTGTCTCCCTTCCCTGGCTTTGAACCTGTTGGCAGCCACCAATAGCTCCTTTTCAAAGAGCTGAAGACAAACCTGATGTTACAATTGCCTTGCTTAATTCCAGACAGGTTTCTATTAATTGCATTAAATTCAGGTGAAAAAAGGGTATTTAATCTGTGACAGAGTTAAACCATATCTGGATAAATATAAATAAGAGAGATAATCCCCCAAGAGCCATCATTAGCCAGCAATTGGAAGGGCGTCAGCAGCACCCATGTTATGGCAGGGCAGAGGGTGGAAGGCAGGAGATTTAACAAGATTGGTGCTGAGCATCTGGACTCTGCATAAAGGGGGGAATAAAGATTGTGACTGGAATACATTAGGAGAAAAGCAAACGTTCTATTCACACACACAAAGGCATTAATAATATCAGTCTCTAATCCACCCCAGGGCCCCTTAGCTTGCCTTATTCATTGTTGACTTTCATCTTCCCTACAAAGCCTCCTACTAAAGGTCCCTTCCCAGATCAGCCTGAGGTCATGGGGGCAGAAAGACTGTTGCTAAACAGATATGCAAGGGAGTAGCATGTGTGACTGGAGAACAGTGTGACAACATAATCCCAGCCTGGACCGATGAGGTCAGTGTGGGGTGATGTTGGCTTTTCCAGCATCTACTGAATCATCTGATGGAAGCAGCAACTGAAAAGAATAAATACAAACACATGCAATGTACCGCCACAAAGACTGCGTGGCCCAGATCTGAGGGAAAAGGACCCGATTTTGGTGGGTCAGTAGGGATATGAAGGAAACAATGAGCTGGGAGTTATGAGATCTCAGTTCTGTTCTTTCCCCTGCTAGCTGAGCAGCGGTATAACCTCAGGTGGGCTGGCCTCAGAATTGAGGGCTCTGATCCAGCTGGTATCCAAGGTCTCCTTTGGTTTCAAAGGCTAGGATGTGGCCTATGTAAGAGAGGTTTTTTTTTTTTTTTTTTTTAAAGTACGTCATTCCAAGACCACAGCCTTGGGAGACATTCTGAGGTCATGGTGTGCAGGATATTTTTGCCTAACCTCCATGGATAAAGGCAAAGTGCTGGCAGGTGAATTAAAGTAAGAGGTTGAAATAAAACAGAATCAGCGAGATTACTCCTGCTCCAAAGTGTGACCACAGACTTCCAAATACCCATGGGTCCCAGTCTTCTGGGCAACAGGTGGAACAAGGAGAAATGACAGGAGCTTTTAGTGATCTCTGGTCACAGAATTCAAGCTCCCTACATGCTACTTCTTACACACATCTCTTTTGTCATGTCATTTGTTGGCCTTTCCTCTACATCTGCTTATCCAAATTCTACTCATCCTAACTCCAAGACCTGTCAAATTGAATGAAATATCTTGTACACCCTTTGACTTATGTTATAGCACTTAAGACACAGCATTTATTTCAGTCAACCTCATATCACACATCACCTCCATTTAATTAGCTGCCTTAATATGAGCTTCCTGGAGGCAGGGTGTGGGTCTTTTCTATCTATGCATCCCTGGGCCTGCTTTGCACATTGAAGGCACCCACTCACTAACATTTTCTTAATTGAACTGAACCAGGGTTTTCATGTTACCTGCTAAAGTGACGGCAATGGAGACAGAGTCATATCCCAAGGCATTTGTGGCATTACAAGTGTAGAAACCCACATCAGCTTCCACTGGTGCCAGGATCTGTAAGGAATCATCTGGCTGTAGAAGAATCCTGGAGCAACAGAAAAGAAATGTAGACCTGGTCAGGTCAGTTGACTCCTTTTTTGGCATTCTGAATTGGTCAAGCAGGAAGGAACCTCAGGGGACAGTCTGAACCCTGTTTTAACAACAGGGAAAGAACAGCCATTGTGAGAACTCAGGAGCCCAAGCTCTCCTGCCACTTTAGTTGGTGTGATTCTAGTAGCAATTCTAAATACAGAGGTTGTTGATTGCTGATGCAGCTTGCTGATTCCTCGATCTAAATGCTACCAGTTGGAGCAGACAGCATAGATGCATGGAATATATGTAATACACACATCAAGGGGGAGGGGTGTTAGAGCAAATGGTGCAGATGAATTTGGGGAAAACTTATTTAGGAAAAGATGAAGTCACAAAATATTGAGGCTTGGTTGGATGTTGGAAAGCAGGAAGAGCTTCTAGTTATGGAGAAAGGCATCTGTTAAGGCTTGGTGGTAGGAGAGAATCACATATTGGTAAGAGGATCTTAATGCACATATTTGAAGGAGATTATATGTGTAACTGCCTCTCAGTTCTATGTGCCATATATCTATTGCCTTCATCAGTCCATAAACATGGACTATTTATTGTTTTATTTCCTACAACTCTTGGGAGAGGGCCCTTTGTAGAGAAGGTACCCAGTAGAAAGAAAGCAAAGTCTGATGTTTAGTATAAAGGATGATAATCCCACAATAACCACCCTCTATTCCTGATACCTAGCTTTTCCTGAAAAGAATTTAAAGAACCATTTAAATCTCAGTCTCCTATTTTTTTCTTATCTAGATTTATGCCATTTCTAAGATCTACTCATGCAATTAATCAGAGTAATGACTTATGATTTGTTGACTTGGTGAGGCTGATGATAACTGAAAATATATGTGGAGGTGGGACACCAGGAAGATCGGGAAGATGGGTGCAAAGGTCAGAGATCCAGAGTCTGGACCTGGCAGGGCCTTAGGTTGATAAATCACTCTACCGCACAGAGATGGTTAAAGTGTGATTTTTGAGACCCCAAAATAAATTATTTCCCTCTTCATGGATGTTTCCACCTTCTTAGATCCAAAAGGCCCAAGGAACTAGTCACCTAATACCCTGCTAATACTGATCCTTAGCAACCAAGCAGGTAATAGGGGTTGTTTTTTAAGAAAGGGGAAAAAATCATGAAAATATCAGGAAAGCTCACAAGACGCAGTGGTGAACTTAAGACTGAGAGTCAGATCTCCAGCCCTACCAACACATACTCCCCCAACACAAGTCTTTTTTTCTTCATTATTTCTCTTGTTGGATCCTCCCCAGGCTCTATGGTACTGCCGGCACGGCACCACTTTAGTCAGCTCTTATTTATTCTGAGGTGGGTGATGAGCCCGGCAATGAATCATGTCTCCTCAACTCTGCTTTTGGCCTTGCGCCCAATGCATTGCTTATTCTCACCTCCTGTCAGAGGAAAAGCAAGGTTTACATCAACCAACCTTCACTTAACTGAAATCTGGACAGTTCTGGTATAAAGGGAGAAGAAAATAGAAACCTCAGCTCAAGGGACATTTCTGGGTTTGTGTTTGATTCACTGCCATTCTACACCATTGCTGCTGTGACTGGGAACAGCCAGGCATTTCCTGTACTAAGCTAGAGCTGAAACTTCATGAAAGGTGACAGATTGTGGTAGACTTTATTATTTACTCACTCATTCTTCAACTGTTAGGTGTTTTCTCTCAGAGGCAAACAATTCCATGTTAGTTTTTAGTTTATCTCAAATGAGCTAATAAGAGAATGATGTCCATACAACTTACTCATCTGTAGTGGTCACCCAGTTTAGGTATTAATGTCACTGTTTCTAAAGGAATCTTAATAGTGAGACATAGTATCATTGCTAAATCTCCTCAATGTTCAGGCTTATTTAGTAAAAAAAAAAATAAGCACTGACATTATGATTTAAATCTTTATGATGTCCCAGGAATGCCTCCATAACAATTTCCAAACAGGTATAAAGGTCTAATAAAATTTCACTAGAACTGACTTCCCAGGATGATTTCATTTGGTGATCAATTTCACCATATTCAAAAGGCAGGGATTAAAATTTGCTAATTTCTAAGTTCACTAGGACTACTGCCTCCCTAAAACTGACACCATTTCTGTCTTCCCTACAGAAGAGAATATTCAGAGCAGGCGGCAAGAAGATAGGACTCAACATTATTTTGGTCCTGTTATAATAGGCATTGGTTTCGCACATTCAGCTTATCAAACTCAAAACACAATTGAAGTATGTTTTCCTATCAGCAGAGATAACTTCTAAAATGAGGAATATAAGGAATTTCCAGACCATCCTTTGGTATTTGCAGAGATCTTTCTATTTGACAAAACTAAACATTCTGAATGAAGAGTCAAGTATAAGGAAGGAGAAGGGACAAGAAGATTGTGAAGAAGGGAGAGGGGTACATATTAGCCAATAATACCACCCCCCGATATATTAGCTCTCCATAGTCAAATAATTTTTTTCCCCATAGAACGACCACAACTGCATGATTGTAAGCAGAGGATATAAACTCCACAACCACACTATAACTATTTTTTTTTTTTTTTGAGGGGGGTAAGTTTTGTAGCTACATCAGTTCTTCCAGGCACTGGTGCTGTGGTGACCATGCTTTCTGCTGAAGTCTGAAAGCTGGAAAAAAAGTTGGAGGATGAGGGGGCTACCCCTGGTGCAGCAGCTTGAGCACAGCCCTGTGAAGCTGTCCACAGCCTCTGCAGCACGGGTTCGATTCCCAGCCAGCCAGGGAGATACACACATGGCGCGGCAGACCTCTCCTGTCTCGCTCGCTGCTCCCTTCGGCAGTGTTTTCAGTCCATCTGCCTGTTCTGTTTCCCACTTTGTCTCTGATGAATTCCCTCACCCTCCCATGCCTATGGCCTGTACCCCAGCTCTTGTATAAAAAAAAAGTTGGTAGATGGGAAGGGAAAAGAGCCAACACACCAGGCACAAAGCTGGAAGGGCCTGAATGAGGATGGGAATAAGAAAATGGAAGGGAAGGAATCTAGATATGGAGATTTTACAATTATATATTCTTTCATTCCACAAGCTGGGTTTACAAATGTAAAGAATCTAAAATATTTGCCTTTATAAAAATAGTTTTAAATATCATCTTAAGACAAAACCTACATGGGACAAAAATCTGAATGCCATTTATTGCAAATACTCAAATTACTTATTGTCATAAAACTGAACAATTAAGCTCAAAGGGGTACATAGTTTTTTGGTCATAGAGATAGGATTTAAAATAGGATTCTTGGTCCAGCATTTTTTCAATCTATTATGTCATCAATATGCCTGTAAAGTTAGTAGGTGGGAGTTTGGAGGTTGCCACTAGGAGGCAAAATAAATTCTGAAGAGGGTTCCCATCCAGGGATCTCTAGGAAACATGACAAAGCAAAGGAAAAGGCTTAGTGTGGAGACTGAGGTTTGCTTTAGCTTCTCAAGTCTGACATTTAGGAAGAGAGATTCCTGGAAAAAAGCATTTCTTTGTATTTCAGGCATCTACTTTATTAATTTAACTTAATTTGTTAGTAGCTGATTTCTGTCAGTTCGTATTTAGGTTTCAAATTTGACAGGCCCATTTTAGAATGCACAGGCACAGAAACATAGTGCTGCTTTCCAAGCAAAACCAGAAAGATTTCTCTGGGGTTGTTTGGAATTTAAGGAATCAGAGGATGAGGGGACAAGGGCATAATTAAGACCTACATAGCAAATGATACTGTGGTCATATTAGGTATATTCATACTCACTGCTTTCTTCCCATACCCACACCACACTTCCCTTTGGGTTTTCTAGGTTAAAAGTTACTGCTTTATTTCTCTGGCCATAATTTGAGCCAGAAAATGAAGGAACAGTTTTGTCTTTATGGTGGCCTTTACTTGTAAGTTTCTTTGTGACCACAGATCTGTGTAAGCATTCCACCCATTAAGCCAAGGAGCAGTTGAGAGAGTACAAATAATTGTTTTAGTTACATAAATAAAATCCTCATCATCCATGTGTAGGAGATGGACAAAGTGTTTGTAGGCGTGTGCTATCAAGTACGAGCTCCTGGAGGTGAAGCCGTCTCCTCTGTGTTTAGAAAAACACAGTGAGAAAGTGCTCTTATTGGAAAAGGAGGCAGCTCTGGGTATCTAAAGGGAAGCCCCAGCAATTCTGTGATAGGTGGCACCATGATGCCATCTGAAGCCTTGGGGCAACTGTGAGTGCCACTGTCGTCTGCAGGCTCAGCGCTCGGTGAGCCTCTATCATCAAGCATGGGGAGCTGCTGTGTGGAGGAGGAGAAGATTTCCTGACTTGGAGTCAAGAGACGTGGAGTCGTGTGCTGTCGAATCTGTGAACCTGAGTTCTCCTGCAAATTGAGGATAATGCTGATTCCAGAGAGTTCTTAGAGGAGCAAATAAAGACAAATATAGACTCATTTCTATTTTTCACTAAGTAAATTGGCATGAGCTTAAACATATGCATTAATCAATTAGTAATTTTTTTAAACCTATGTTACCATTTTGGAATTTTTCCTTGGAATTTCCAGTTGTCAAAGGAAATTTGCAAGCTCTGGATACAGAAATACCCAGCTGTTATGTAGGCCATGAAGTATCATGCAGGAAGCATTCTGAAACCCATTTTAGGACTCAGCACAGGAAGCTGGCAATAATAAACATCTTCCTCATTTTTTTCCAATTTACCTGCCCCACCTCTCCACACCAACTGGCCGCTTCAGTCAGGAGGGCCTCTTTGACCTTCCTTGTCATTAATTTGGAGCTGAATTCATGCTTTTCTTCCTCCTGCCTGCCCTCCCAAATTCTCCCTACCCCCTAAGAATGGGTTCAAAGTTTACCTCCTTGTGCTATTATAGTCCACAAGACCCCCTTCCTTCCCTGACCATGCAGAGCTGTCCTAAGCTGTATCAAAGCACCCTGCACCCCCAAAGCCCCATTCCTTCAGGTAGATTAAAAACTATCACTGGGGCTGGGAATCTTTAATTTCTTTCATGGTTCCCTCTTCAGCTTAGTGTTGACACACTCACTAAAAGCCCATTTAATTACTTCCAAAGCAGTGACGCTGCAGATGATCAAACTGATGATGTGGCATCGTGGTTACAAGCACAGATTCCAGAGCTCTAGTGACTGGGTTCCAGCCCAGCTGCACCACTTTGCACCACAAGCTTTGCAAACTTGGGCAGGCAATTTACTTGGCTTCTTAGTGACCCCGTCTCCCAGCCTATCTAGGGTGGCTATGAATATTTGACGTGAATTCATGTATTTAAAGAACACAGAAAAATGTTTGAAATGTAGTAAATGCTAAGAAAGTACAGGTCACAGTTATTTTGTTGTCATTGACATCCCCATTATCACTCTCAGGGCCCGCATCTGTGTCTTCTGGATGTTGTGAGAAGCTGCTTTGCATGGGAAAATGACCGGGAAATGTAGGACTTTCATAGAAAAAAAGACATAAGGAATATGGGGAGGGAGCAAGGGGCTGGGAATACATGGGTGGTGGCAACTGGAAATGGAAAAGGGGCTGAGATGAAGCCACGTGGCATATGAGGTTGGCAGCTGCCTCAGTTCTATTCTTGACTCAGGAATCTCTGAATAAGGACAATTATTTCCATAAATGCTTTAACACTATTAACCAAATACTGAAATCCTAGACTACTTAAGAAAAGTCAGAATCCTGCAATTGTAAAAAAGTATATAAATAATGAAGCAAAAGAATGAGAATTGGAAAAAGTGATTGAGAAGTAAATAAACAGCTAAAGGAGGTGTGTTTGAACATTCACTCCAGGCTGTAGGAGATGTTGAAGACTTGCCTTCCTTATCCCAAAATGCAAAATAAAAAAAAATTCTTTTCTGTTTAGAGATTTTTTTATATTAGAAAAATCAGATCTGCCATAGAGAGGGGGAACCAATAGTTATTAGACAAGTGTATCAGCTTTATGTAATTTTATTTTATCATGTTACTAGATTAGCATTATCCCATTTGAGAGAGGAAGCAAATGCTCAAGAATGGAAATAATGTGCTCAGCTAATGCATGGCAGAATTAGGTATGGAGAGGGACCTTTAACCTTTTAAAAAATTGACCATATCCAGGAATCCACTGGGGCCTAATAGGAAGGCATGTGGTTTGGCTTCCTTTCTCCTGGAGGGTAGTTTGTGCCAACGTGTGCAGTTACTCAGGGAAATGGACAATCACTAACAAGAATATTCTGGATTTTAAATAGCTGCAACGCATGTGGTTTGGCCTCATTTTTGTTAGCAATAATTTGTGCCAAGGTTTGTAGTTACTCAGGGAAATGGACAGTCACTGACAAGAATATTCTAGATTTTAAATAGCTTGAAGCTGGAAGAAAAGAAAAAATGCTGTGAGAAGACCTCCCCCTCGAGCAAGAATTTTTTTCTGAAACTAAAAATTATAGTAGCCAGAGACTCGCAAGGGAGATTTTGGTTCCATACAGATATTTTGGGCAAAAGATTTGATGTTCATGAAGAGTTTCATCTCACCATTCGGCTAGGGAAATTTTTTAAACCTTTGCTGTTTTTAATGTTATTGCAAACTGAAGTTATTTAATATCTGACGTGCCATGATTGCTCCAGGTGGAAGCACAGAAAATATTTTTGGAATGGTAGAGGCCACCTGACCACACATTCTTAACCCTCACCTAATGCTTTTTACCAAACCCTGCAGCTTCTCTTCAGAAGTTCATGAAATCTGGAATTTGCTAATATGTGTAGTTTTATGTGCTTGCTAGGTAATTTATTTCAAACTACAAAACTCTGCATGAAAAGACTGACTGGATTTTCTATTTACCTAGACTAGGAATCACCAGACTCCAGCCAGCTGCCACCTGCTTTTGTAAATAAAGTTTTATTGGCAAGACGCCACACCAGTTTATATACTTTCTATGGCTGCTTTTCTGCTACAGTGGCAAAGTCGAGTGGATGGGACAGAGAAAGGATGGTCTGTAAAACTACAATGGTTACTATGTGGCCCTTGGTAAGAAAGGTTTGCTGGAGGACTAAGGGTGCCTTGTGGGTATGGTGTGGGGACATGCACAGGAGGAGGAGTGACCTTTGCCTTTGAATTATACCCAGTGTTGTAGATCAATTAAAAAAAATTAAAAAGGAAAAATAAAAAGTTGCTGACCTAGAACATAGAAGAATTTTCACTTCTGGTTTTTGCTTCAGTGTCTTCCTCATTTACATAAAAATGTTAACTACTTTGAAAAAACCCTGTCATTTTCTAAGATGTTCCTGGGAATAATAAATTGAGGGCATTCTTTTAAGATAACCCAGACTCTAAACGAATAGTCTCTGATGCTAAGCTTCCTCTATGTTACCTTGTAAATGAGAAATATAAAGCTTTCAAGGGAAACAGATCTAGTTCAGGGATATGGCTAATGGCCCCCCATGCTCTCTGCTGCCTGACTCATGCTGGTCATTTCTGGGACCTTTGCATGACAACTTCTCCCAAACACTTTATTTTTATTTTATTTTGCTGAGGCTTATGTATTTACTGGAACAGCTTCTTTTTCTCTGACTTCTAGTCTTACATTTTTCAACCGGGAAAAACATTTGTCATCCCATTTCCTTTAGTTCTATAAAGGAAACAAGCAAAACCAAATTGCAACTGGTTTCTTCTTCCTTTCCTATCTGCCCTGACTCCAGTTTTCATATTATCTACCAACTTGAAATGGGTAACTTACATACAGTACTGTTCACAGCCATGGTTCTGAAATTGCCCTGGAGGCACTTTCCATCCGAGTCTCTCTTTCATTTTGAGAAGTTTCCATCTGTGGATACAATTTGTTGCCCAAGACAAAGTCTTCCACATTCTCTTTAATTTATCCCCTATTCAACACTGTCTCCAATTCAACATTGTCCAAATCTTTTTGTGAAGTATAAGAATTTATAGCACATAGATTTCTCCTTTTTATCAAATCAGAAATAGGAATAGCAAGGAAATGCCAGTGGATTATAAACATCCCCTCCTGTTGCCTCAATTTGGGCTGATCATGTTTCATCACACTGTTTTCCTAGATATGTTTCTACCTCAACTCTGAACAACTGCTAGGCATTCCTTATTTTGAGGAGTAAAGTTCCTTATTTGGTGATGTTCTGGAAGATGATGTGATACACTGGCTCCTAATCTAAGTGGTGATTGTTACAGATACTGACAGATGAGTAACCATTATGAACCAGGCACTTCATGGATATTTCTGTTCTTCATACCTTGGCTTTTCTGCAGAGAAGGTATGATGATTTTAATTTAACTAACGAGAAAGCCAAGGTTAAAGTGATCAGAGAGGTTAAAGTGGACTCACAGGATACTAAGCATAATTGAAAGTATAGCTTAAGTTGCTCTGATTTTAGAGTTTCTGTCCTCCTACCACTGTAGGTTGCTCTCTGTGTTAAATGATGTACCTTCCGGTTGCTCCTCTTGACCAAGATGATGGAGACAGTGAGAAGGGCCCAACCAGAATCAGCATAGGTGGAAAACAGGGTTAGATTTAGAGATTACAAGGCAAAAACTCCCAGGCATTCCTCTTTTCCCTAGTTGCATGTTGATGGACTATCACCCACGAGTCTTTTCCCCACCCTAAAGAAGGAGTTGGTATTTGATTCATGCAATCCAGCCTTATATTATTCTTTATCTTCACCTGGATTCTTTTTGAAAAAAATCACATAACGTTTAGGAAAGTCATGTTTAAGTGCATTAAGGCTTCCTTTAGCTGCACTATGTGTAATGTTGGCTCACTATGGGCCAACAGTGTTGAATAACAAACAAGGACTTCTCTACTACTTATCAGCAGTATTTAGATCTTTCTCAGAGAAAAGCATCAATCTTCATCTAACTTCCTCTCCCGTTTGGTAAGTTAACTTCCAGTGCCAATTTTGGAGAATCTAACTTTTCCATAAGGAAGTCATCAATATCCTTATATTGTTTTCAGAGTTGGATTCAGATATAGAAATATTGAACATTTATTTGTACATATTTCATGAACCTCCTGGTATTAGCTATTGGGTAGTTATAAGGTCTTTCTAGTGTTGGACCCTACCCAAATGAAAATCAGTTTTTGCCTGAACCTTAATTCAATATGTAGTGAAGATTAGGAGGGACCAATAAGTGTTCAGTGTTTATACAGAGTAACTGAAAAGCATGGAATGGTTTAGCTTCATCTTGCTTGTGGTCCAGGTCTCTAAACACACACATGCACAGGCCATCAACACTGTAAACATGCACAGCAAGAGACACAAACACAGATGGAACAATTATAATGTTTACTGAGTGTCTATTATGTGCCTAGCATGGTGAGTATTTATAGCTGGGTGTGTGTATGTAAAGGTAGAATGCCCGGGAGTAGAAGAAAAGCTCCTCCCTAAAACAGATGTGCCAAAAGAAGAGCAGAAGTCTTATAGACTGGAAGTCAGTTCATCAGAGGATTCAACGTTAATTTATTCTGAGCCAACCTGACCCTAATATCTCCTTTTTTTCCTAAACAATGGCAAATCCATGTATTCTGCAAAGGTTGAAATCAATAAAGGCATAGTCTCTGAAGCCAGATTGATTTGGGATCAAATGCCAGCTTAACCACTGATTTAGTGTAAGAGCAAGTTAGTCTAATATTCCTGTGCTTCAATTTTAACATTTTAAAAATTGTAAAAATAACCTCAAAGGGTTAAGAACAAATGAACATGTGGAGAATATCTGAAACCATACCGAGCTCAACGTAGATGCTCAATAAGTGTTGAGGTAAAGATGATGTGATTTCTGCACTGGCTGGGCTGTGGTGGGAGACTGGATACCATAGCTATCATGCTCTGTACTGACTCTACAGCAGTGCCTTTCAAATTGTACAGTTGTGTAGCATAGCTTTTGCCTGAACTTGGGATTTCCTGGAACTTCTCTAGTGGAGAACATGTTGGCAAGGCAGAGACATTTAGTTGGAAGCAGATATCATTCTGGAACTCTGCCATAATTGTATATAAAGACTCATGTTCAGATCATGTAAAACCATGCAGATCTCAGGTTCCAGCAATTAGGACATCTTCCTACTAATCAGTGGAGTCCATTAGTCCTATACTCATTCGCTCATCAGTTTATCATCTGTTGAGTATGTATTACATTCTTAGAATTGTGTAGAAAATAAGACATATGTCCTTAAGAAAGATGAACATAATCCAGAAGGTGATGCTGAAAAACAAATAGCTAAATCTCATCTACAGTGGTAGGGCTGAGATAGGGTATTATGCAGAGGGTAGTTTGTTGGTAGTAGTGGTGATCCAAATTTGATGGGTGGACTTCCTGTAAGAAAAGGGAGGATTAGGTAGACAAAGTGGGTCAGGAGACCCAAGGTAAGTTCAGAAACAGGAGGTAGCTGAGTACTGCTGGGGGGCAGGGCTCTGTGAGTGAGGTGGGGGCATGGTAAAAGACGGAGCAGGTGTTAGATTGTAAGAGATATTGTATATAATATTAAGGTCTTTGTAACTTCTCCTTAAGTGATGGCATGTCAGCAAAAGGACTCTAAGCATGGCACCGGCATGGACAGGTTTTCTAGAAAAAGGCTCTGGCAGTAGCATGTTGAATGATCTAGAGCGTAAATCAGTAAACTTTTTCTGCAAAGAGACAGATACTTAATATTTTAGGCTTTGCGGGCCACACACAGCCACCACTATTTATTCCTTTTCTTTGTTTTTAACAGCTCTTTAAAAAATATAAAAGCCATTCTTTAAATAACCCTTTTAACAGCTGGAGTTCAAATCCCAGTTTTACTACTGACTAAGTGTGAGATCTTGAGCATGTTAACATAACAACCCAGATTCAATTTCAACAGCCTTTTAACAACCCTTTTAGAAATGTAAAAGCCACTGGCAGTGATTGACTAATCCAGAGAAAGCAAACAGAGTGGGGAGGCTGTTGCTGTCATCTGAAGGTGACAAATGTAAGCCAAAGGAGAGAGAGAACAGAGAAAGTTGGGAGATGAAAGAGCCACTGAGGAACTAGAACAGTCTAGAAAAATGTTAGCTTGGGAAGCTAGATAGATGGGGTGCACTTTACTGGGATCAGGATTCAGCAGTTTAGAGACTTAGAACTAACCTATTTGTGAGGTGTCTGGGCAGGAATGGACAGGAAACACTTGTACATAAGAAAAAGAAGAGAGATTTAGCCTGGCTATAGATATAACGATAGCTGACATACAGGGGAACGCTGGAGTCACAGAATTATTAGTGCAGATGGAATAAGATTCCCAAGATGATTGATAAGAGCTGGGTAGAAGAGGAGAAGTTCAGAAAGATGATAAAGAACAAACTGAGGAAAAGCAAACCAGTGAGAGTGATTTCTAAGGTAGCAAGAAAGCAGGTTTAGGAAGAAGTGTTTAGCTTGTTTAGAATGCTACTGACAGGTCTGATTAGATAAGACAACTGTCTCTTTTATTTTTTTTAAAGATTTATTTATTTATACAAGATCCGGGGTGCAGGCCAGATTTGCGGGAGGATGAGTGGATTCACTGGAGAAAGAGTGGGGAGCAGAACAGGAAGACTGATGAAATACACTGCTGAGGGGAGCAGTGGGCGAGACAGGAGAGGTCTGCTCGCCATGTGAGACCCTCGCTGGCAGGCCGGGATCAAACTGGCACTGCAGAGGCTGTGGACAGATTCACAGCATGGTGCTCAACCACCTGCGCCACCAGGGGAGGCCCAACTGCCTCCTTTTTGAAGAAACAAGAAATTACTTTTTTGTGGGGGTCTTTTTCCAAGTGTATGTTGCATGCTACCTTAGAAACAGAAAGCAATTGTAAATTGTCTCTTATATAAATTATATAAATATACCAAATCAAGTAGAAATATATAGGGCCTTATATAATTCATGATTAATCTTGGGGGTACCAAGGATGGCTTTCTATATGCAAAATATTTCTTGGCTGTTAAGTTGGCTACTTCTGGACAATAAGTACCAAGTGCCATTAATGCACCAGGCCCATGAAGTGAGGCTACAAATACTTTTCTGATGGACCTTGCAGGGCAGAGCACAGCAATATAGTGAAACCAGTCAATTATGGATTCACACAAACCACAGGATTTAGTAATGAAAGAGAAAATGAGACAAAGTTCTCTTGTTTTCTAAATCATCTGGCACAAGCTCCCTGAAAGGAATTTCTAGTTTGCTCTCAATGGCTGTGCCAGAAAGTCCAGACTGAATCAGATGGCCACCTTTGGTCATTTAACCTTCTGGTCAGTCCAGAACTTTTCCTCCAAACTGGCAGATTTGGGGTCTGTTAACACCCAGCACATCTGCTCCCTTCACACAGGTCCTCTTGTTTTCAGTCTGGTCTCTAACCCAATGTCCCTATGAACTCAATCTAATCCACATGCAGGTAAAGGGGAGGGCAGGAGGGTAGTTGAGGAGGATGGAAGAGTGCTTGGTATTCTTAAATGTCCTTTTATTTATTTTTTTTTATTTTTTTTTTTTTAAATAGAGGCATGTTTTTTATTTATTTATTTGTTTGTTTGTTTTGTTTATACATGCACTGGGTACAGTCAGAAGCGCGGGAGGGTGAGAGAATTCACCAGAGCCAGAGCGGGGAGCAGAGCAGGCAGAAGGACCGAAGTACACTGCTGAGGGGAGCAGCGGGCGGCAGGAGAGGTCTGCGCGCCATGTGGGATCCTCATCCGGTGGCTGGGGAGCAGCCGGGGATTGAACCGGCGCTGCAGAAGCTGCGGGCAGCTTCGCAACCCAGCACTCAACCACTGCACCACCGGGGGAGGCCCTTAAATGTCCTTTTAGAACAGAGTTTTGTCTACCTCACCAAACCTTTTAACAGAACTAACAGCAGGCACAGAATTTCACCCTGAAGTTTGCCTTCTTCCCCTTTTCTATCTCAGCATTTAAAGGTGGTCGTTGAATCTCTGACCTCAGAACTGCCTGTGGTATTTGTTAAAATGCAAAGAGGGGGCCCTACTGTAGAAAGAGTTTCTGGAGCAGGGTAGGATCTGCTAGTCTACATTTCTAGAGAGTTCCTTACAATTATTATGCATATGGAATGTGACAACCCCTCCTGTATTGATATTTTAAAGTTTAGAAGTTTAAAGAGAAGTCTCTTGCCTGTTGGAGTTTAATGCAAACTTGTGGTCTGGGTTACTTGAGCCTATAACAGAGCTTCAGGGTTTGTTAGATTCTGGAGAAGAGTGAGCTTGCCTTATTTATGGATTTGCTGGAATCTGTCATTGTATCTAAGGTCAGCAGGTATCTGTAAATTCCAAAGGGACAGTTGCAAAGTACCCTGTACTAACTCTCCACCTCCCCTCCCCCCAATTTCTACCCATGCACCTCTAAATCCACTTGCCACAAGTATGAGTTCGGTTTGAATCTGTAAACATGGAAATTAGACCATTTCACTTTCCAGCTTAATAGCTCTCCAAATGTCAGACAAAACCTAAGCCTTCTCTTGGTCTCATTCTATACCATTCCACTACCACACTCCAGTCAAATGATCTTCCTTTGGGTTCCTTCAATGGCCTGAGTTCATTTTTTACTTTGGGGTTTTGCACTGCTTTTCCCCATAGAGGAATATTCTTCTTCTATGTCACAGGGTGAACACTGGTTATCCTCAAGTCTTGGCTTGCAGATGTCCTCTCCAGGGTACCTTCTAAACTGGTCACCAAACCATTCCTTATTACATCCTTGTTTTCATTTCCTGCCCAACATTTATCACCACTTGACATTTTTCTTGCAATTTTTTCTTTGTTTATTGTCTTATTCTATTCATTCACTAATCCACTATTAACTCAGTACCTGTTTGGTCCTATGTACTTTTCCCAGCACTGGGGATACAGCAATTAAGAAAGTCTCTACCCTTATGGACAAGCAATCAACAAATACATAAACAATATGCCAAATAACAATAAAATCTGTGGCTAAAACAGCAGACTTAAAGGGATGGAGAATGATGAGGAGTGCTTTTTTTTTTAAGATAGAATGAGCAGAAATCTAAATCCATGTAAACTGCAAGAGAACACAGACTTTTGTTTCTCTTGCACAATATTCCTAGAGAATAGGTTTGTATTTGGGGGAAAAAAAAGGGATAGATTAATAAACACTTACGGGAGGAATAAATAAACGATGTCATCTCTTATCACTTAAATACTATACTTACTTCCCTGACTCCCAAACCAAGATTTGATGGACAGAGAATGAGTCTTCCTTCCCTCCATACCCATTATATAATGTAAGTTTTAGTTCAGAGTAAGCATGGGATGTTTGTGAAACAAAGGAAGAAGTATAGATCATGATGAACCAGTTTGTTAAATTATATTTGGGGACTATTGCTTCGGAAGTTGATATTCTAAGAAACATGTGACTTTATTTTAACTAGTAAACTATATGTAAGATAAGATGCACTAGTATCTGAATAGTCCTTTTTTCACAAAACTAATTTCTTTCAAATCAAGCTTTGGCATATTGGAAAGCCAAAGAAATAATACACCTCTCTCAGTTTCTTCCTCCTTGACCTATCTTGCTGGTGCAGGCTGTTTCAAGTATACTTTAATACACTGCTAAGTCCTACCAACCAATAGCCAGCTGCATTTTTTCAGACTCTTTTAGAAAGATGGATTTGGGTACTAAGCAAAACCAGACTAACTGCACTATAACACTGGACATTTCAGCACTTCTCTGTTTGAAAATAAATGAGTGTCTCTGAACCACTACTGAACACAATAATGATGACAAGCAATGAAACCCAACACAAAGAGGTCACCAGCAGTGCATAGCAAAGCGGTCCCAATGGCAGCTCCATGCTGCCTGTGTGCTCTGTGCAGATACATTCACTTCTTCTGAAATTGTACTTGGAAAACTGTATAGAAAACCACGCCACAAGGCTTACTAACCAGCTAAGTAAGATGGAAAAATTATGACGTCAAAGATCAGAAACAGAAATCTCTTATTTTTCTCTACCACAAGTTGTAATTTGCATTAAAAAGCTCTGTCAAGGAGAGAGCTAGAGTGAAATTTTGATAGTGACAAGGACTGTAAAACAGCTTTATCATACCCTTCATGGTGATTTGCCTTTTAATGCTGCTCCCCACCTCCACCCCCACCAGTATTCTAGTGACTGAGGACCCAGTCCTGCTGTCCTAGTACTAGCATGTTCAGTACTGTCAGTGCAAGCAGCCATATTTGTTTTTCTGGCAAGAACCTGCTGTTTTTCTGTTTTTTCTGGCAAGAGTCTGCTTATTCATCTTAAAGTTATTTGGATCAGATTCTCAGTAAGGTGAAAACCAAAAGGCAAAAGTAGGATTTCTAAGTGGTATCTCAAGAATTGTTGGTATTCCTGAGATTACTGGGCCAAGAAATTGTTCATTGATCAAAGAAGTACTTGGAAAACAGTGCATACTATATCATCCACTTGGAAAGTCACAACACACATTGCAATCTTTAAAAAGTTAAAAAAAAGGCAAAAAACAGAAAATTTTCAATTGGGGGATAGTTAAATGCATTCTGAAACAGTAATCAGTTGCTTAAAAAGGTGATATAGAGCTCTACATACTTTTATGAAAACGTCTCCTAGATATGTAGACATGCTGTTGAATAAAACCAAGTCAAATTTCTAAACATGAGTAATATCCCATTAAAAATCCAAATGCTATGCCTTTATATGTATTTTATATATAATACAATAAAATATATAAAAATTCCAAAAGGATGTATACCAAATTATTAAGAGTAACATTCTCTGGGGTATAGAACTGGGGGATGAGGGAGACTTGCATTTTTACTTTATAGATTTAGGTATTATTTGAATTGTTTTATAGCCCCTTTATTAGTTTTATAATAAAAAACCAAGCACAATATTAAAAATATAGAAGTAAAGTCCAGCAATAAATACATCTGTTTAGTTTTAGGCGATCATATCCCAAACTCATGTGCTCACTGAATCCCATTTGGGGCGCACCCAGTAACAGCGTGTGCAACAAACTCTGAAGTTACTGCACTCAAGGCTCTCTCCACTCCCCATCACCTATGAGTTTTAACCTTCTATGTTCTTCTGTAAATGAGTCAAGGTGGTAGAAGAGACCACAGAAATGATCTGGCACAACCCCCTCACTTTTGAAATGCAGCAAAGGTGGCCATGAAATGTGAAAGGTATTGGCAAGATTAGACAGAAGCCCTCAATCCTTATCTGGCTCCTCCCATAACATTCCTGTATTCCCAGGTGATGTAGGTGGGCTGTGGCCTTGGGCTTCATAAAAGCACACAAGGACATTGTTTGGACGTCTTGGTAAGACATGACCTCAATATTCTCCTTGCAGTTGCAGGCACAGCAGAGTTTTAATCATCCCTTCTCTCTTCCCAGCAGCCTGTTTTTTCTTTTGCTTAAATTCTCATATTGTTTATTCAAGTAGTTCTTGGGAACTCAGAATGTGTCAGGCATGATGCTTGATACTATATATATATTAATGAAAAGTTTATCTTCTCCATCATGGAGCTCCATGATGGAGAAGAGAAACCCAGCAATCTGTCTTGTTCTACAGCTTTTCATGAGGAAGTAGGTACTATTCAAAGGAAGGAACCCTGAGAAGAATTGGTGGAAAACAACAAAGGTCTTGATGCAGCTAGGTGTCCCTGGTGAAGCAGGGAGAGGTACGCATACACTCCAAAAGCATGGCCTGGAGTTTGAAACTGCCCTTGCCAATTCTGCCTTTTACTAGTTATTTAACATTGGCTGAGTCCTTCAACTTCTGGGAATCTTAATCTCTTCATCTTTAAAGTAGGGATCACAGATCATATGTTACACCTTGCAGTGAACATTGAGATGATGACTATGAAAGGTTTTTAAAGGCTTTTTTCACATTTAGTCTATGAGTCAAGTGATGACTGCTGACATGGGGGCAGTGTGTATGTAGTTAGTCAAGAAATTCTAATTTCCATCTTTCCCCCCATACCGCACCCTTAAATCTCAATAGCACCAATCCTGGGCAAAGACTAAGGAGATATGAATAAAATGGAAGCACACTTGAGGAACTAACTGATTGGTGGGAATAACTGCATGATTTGGCTCAGTGGGTGGGGCAGGTACAATGGCTGAAGTGAGTTCTAGGGCATCATCCACCTGAGCGCCAGGCACCACTGTCTCTGGCACCTGCCATTTTGGTGGCCTGACACAGGACCTGATTCTCAGTGACCTTGTGGCCTCAAAAGGATTTACTACAACTTTGGTCTGATGCAACAATTTACTATAAATATGAAAGATCAGGAAAGAAGTGAAGAAATCATAGCAACTAAGCAGATCAAGCAAAGTTCAAGCTGGGAAGGAATGAAGCCAGAAACAAACAAGAAGAGATATTATCAACTCAGACTCTTATGCTGCCTTGTATTTGGGTGTGGGTGCAACATCAGTGCCTCGGCTTTCTTATCTAAGATGTGGTAACAACAGTAGTGTTTACCCTATAGGTTTGCTGGGAAGATGAAAAAAAAAAAATGCTTTGAAAGCACTAAGCACATTGTCTGGTATATCATAAGAGCACACAGAAAAAAAATACTTAGTATTATTATTGAAGTTCTTTGGTCTATTGGTTTACTAAGGCTGAGGCAATATTATTGACATTTTAAAGGTACTAAAGTTGTGGGAATGATGGACAAAGATTGTTTATCAAGTTTTAGAAGCACAGCCAGGACTACTCTTTGGAATCAAGTAAACTTGATATTGAGTCCTCAATCCAGTTATTACTAAAAATGTAATATTGGATGAGCTGAACTTATTTTTTAATGTAAAACTGGAGGTTGATGTCACACTTGTGGATTGACTGTTAGAATAAAAAGTTCAGCTTCATATAAATAAACCTGGCATCACACCTGGCACAATAAACCCTGACTTATTTCCTTCCCTACACAAAACTAGTAAACTAGAAAAGAGGATTAGCCTAACAATAGTTGTTAGAAGTAGATTTAATGAAAAGAGCACCAGGCATGGATTCTGGGTGAGGACTCTGGGTTGGAGGGCCTTACAGGTTTTTTTCCCCTCACAGTTACTGTATAATTCAAGTGATGATTTTTGTCACATATTTTGGCTCTGCCACCTAATAAATACGATATTTATCAAGTTCCTAGATTTTGTTTCCTCTTCTGTAAAGTGTGGGTAAAAATGGTACCCACTTTTCAGGGCTGTTGGAATGCATAGAGATGACATACACCAAGAGTTAACACTTGTCTATCAGAGAGCACTGCTCTTTGAATACCAGAAATCATTGTTTTGAGGGCTACTATAAAGTATGGTTTCATAAAGCATGGCATAGTGGTTGGTACCCATGTAGTGTTAAAAAAAATTCTGTGCTTATTAATTCTACAGCCACTACTGATTTTACATTATGAATGGCTATGGCCCAAGGAAATCAGTAAGTCATACATGCTGTCATTCCAGGAGAAGCATATCAAAACAGAGACACTAAGAGATACTAGGATAATTAATCACAAGACTGGCTGGAAATAAAATCTTTCTGGAACAAACAGCCCTGTCCAGCCCAGAGAGAGGAAGGGCTCACACAGAGGGTGCAGCAGTTTCTGGCTGCACTCTCTTCCCAGCCCTGGGGGAGCCTCTCTTCCTACCACACACATGGAGACAGTGTCCCCGTTTTGAAGCTTTTCAATGGCTCATCTCACAAAGTGGTAATGTAATAATGACTTGGCCTGATTATTTTTCAGCCAGAAGTTCAAAGCTATCAGGAGAGCATCTCATTCATCTTTGGGGTCCTCTGGGGATTAGGGTGGATGGGCATAGACACTATTATCTTACAAAGATGAGAGCACAGAGTTTAGAGAAAGTAAACACCCTGTTTTTGCTCTTAGTCTACCAATGGTGAGAGAAGGCTTGAATCCAAGATGTGATCCCTGAGGCTTAGTGCTCTAACTGCTATCCCGGGAAACACCTTGAAGGAAGTGTGAAGAGGGTCTCTTGGACAACCTGTGGCCCCTTGCTTCCCCCCACACCCCCCAATCCCAGTAGCTGCAAGGCTCACCTGTCAGTGAATTGAATCTCTTCTCCGTTCCTGGCCCAGCTGATGGTAGGCCTTGGGTTGCCTATGGCTTCACAGTGCAGAAGCACACTCAGAGTCCCGCTGGCCAGGGCCACAGTCTGTCCCAGGTGGGTGACCACCTCTGAGGCGGACAGCTGCTGGGCAGCAGAGATCTTCCGCAAGATGGTGGGTTTGCGGTGAGGCCTGCGAGAGCCGCCCCCAGCCTCTGCAGAGGAAGAGGTCCGCAGGGAGCTGGTGAAGCCAGACACGTGTTTATGAGGAGGAATGGCCACAAGGGGAAGCCGCCGCTCAGAAGGCTTGAGGAGCACGTCCTGGTGCTCCAGATGGCTGCGGAAGATCTCCTGGGCCAGCTGGGCCACCAGGTGCTTGCTGTAGATGTCACGAAGCTCCTCGGGCTGCTGGGAGAGGTTTCGAAGGATGTCGTCCAGGCGCTTCTGTTCAGTGACCAGGGTGAAAGGCAGGTGCAGAAGGGCCTGCTCTGCGTGCTGGTCCTCCTCTGAGGACGTATTCTTTTCTGTGGAGTCCTGGCCATCCCACGAGGCCAGGAGCTCTCCCGGCCAGCCCCCCTGCTCCAGCAGCCTCGACACAAGGTCATCGTAGCGGCTCCCTGTGTCAGCAGTGAAGCCCCGCTTCTCAGCCTTGCTGCCATTAGAGAAGATTCCGTTCTGGTGCTTGTGGGTCTGCAGGGCCTCCTTTGGGTGGACCTTCCGCACCATGAGGGCCTCTTCCTCGCTCCTCAGGCTCAGGGGCCGGGCCACCAGCTTGCGGTTGCCTCCAATGAGCTTGATCACGAACTGCTCCCGGGCCGGCCCAGCGGAGCAGGTGTAGACGCCTGCATCAGAGGGCTTGAGGCGATGGATCTTCAGGTAGCCAAAGGGAGCCACGGTGACGTGAGCAGAGCTGATGAGGTGCTGGCCGTCTTTTTCCCAGGTGATGAGGGGCTTGCGGAAGCGCCGTGTGGGACACCGTAGCACCACCACAGTCTTGGGGAGCAGGTAGGCGAATCCCCCCACCACAAAGTGTAGCTTCCTCTGCCTGCGCGTCTGGATGTAGACCTTCTTTTCGGCTGCAATATGAGGGCTCTGCTTAGTGGCTGGCCGTCCAGGCCCTGGAATGAGAACCAGAGAGATGGAGAAAGGTAAGGGAACAGCAGAGGATAAAAGACAAAGATTCAGTGACAGGAGAGAGGGAATGGAGAGGGTGAAGAGGAAGGACATAGAGGAAAGAAAGGCCTACAGCATTTATTTTGGCCAGGGCCTTCATTTACCATCTTAGGTTTTATGGGAGGAACTGACTGCCAGCTGTGGACCATCAAGCTGCCTGTCGCAATCAAACAGTGAACTAATGAGGTGCAGTGGGGCACCCCACTATCACCCTGCTGGGTCTTTTTGCCCCTAGAAGCTGAGATGCAGAGTTCTAGAGGGAGGAGGAACCCAGGGGAAAGGCAGTTCCTCTCATTAAAAGGACTTAAAAAATCAGAATTATAAAAAGAGGCAGAGGACAATGTGAAGGGGAATGTCTCCATTTCAGTGTTTACCCTTTGGGTCCAGCAGAGCACCAGGGCCCTAATGCGCATGGGGAGGAGAGCCCAGAAGTGTTATAACTCTAGGGATTAATATTAAACAGAACAAATCTGTTTAGAGCAGTTTAAAACCCCAGAGTGGATAACATTAGACTTCATTAGTATTATGCTGCCTCCGGCTTCCAGATCTCCGTACGCCAGCAAATGATCTTTGCTCTACCCCCTGCAAACTGTTTTTCCAGCAGAGAAGAGAATTCTGCCTGGCCACTGGTAATTAAGATTCCTGCTCCAAATCCAGCTGAGCTCTCCAGACTGCTGCCCTCCACAGGATTTTTTGCCCGAGATCTTCCACTGGCCTTGGGTTTAGGATAGGCTATGGCATGGCTATGGCTGCTTGTATGTGAGCTCATCTCCCTGTCCCCACAGAACTCTGACTACTCACTTGCACAGGTTGCCAGCATACAGGGCCTGATGGATGATGAGAACAGCAGAGGTGGGCACAGGGAGGAATTGACAATGGCTGTGACGCCGGTTTTCAGCACCTTCTGGCAAATGGCACTTCGAGTCTGGGTGCCCTCCCCACAGCTTGTGGAACACTGACGGGAAAAGAAAGATCAAATGCATGTAAACACAGGGAAGCAGAGGCTAATGGGTTTTTGTGTGGGCTCCCAAAGTCACCAAAACATGAGAAAAGTTCCTTGGAAATGCAACAGCCACTGAGAGAGTGAGAGAGAAATATTAATTATATAACATTTCTGGAAGACATGTTCATACTGTAGCCACATTCACCTTTCAGATATTCTCTAAGGTTCCCCATAGACATTTTACCTATTTTTACTTATGTGCTCTGGGATTTAGAGTTTCTGTGTTTTATAAAGCCCTATGCTGAAATTCTAGCTTACTGTTTCACTAGTTGGCAAATTAAACCCTGAGTCTGTTTCCAGTTTTCATGCTTATTTTACAAGGTTGGGAATTAAATGAGATAAAATATTTGAAATGTCACACACTAAAATGACAATTAATGCTAGTTCCTTTCTTCTTCCATCACAAAGAAATAATATTTAAAGCCAACTATCATTTAAGTGATATGTATTCACTTGAGGTGGGGGGCTAGATGCTATTGGAAAAAAGACGTATGAGATGGTTTCTAAAATCAAGGAGCTGTCATCATATGAGAGGAAAAGTTCAAATGCACTAAGATGAAACAGTATTAGGAAGTAGAAATAAAAACCACAGTGAAATACAACTTCATATACACTAGCATGACCATAATCAAGAGATAATAATAGTGTTGTTTATTGAAAGTGACAAAGTAGAGGGCCTCCCCGGTGGCGCAGCGGTTGAGCGCTGGATTGTGAATCTGCCCACAGCCTCTGCAGCGCCGGTTCGATCCCTGGCTGCTCCCCGGCCACCGGAGGAGGGTCCCACATGGCGCGCAGACCTCTCCTGCCGCCCGCTGCTCCCCTCAGTAGTGTACTTCGGTCCTTCTGCCTGCTCTGCTCCCAGCTCTGGCTCTGGTGAATTCTCTCACCCTTCTGCGCTTCTGACTGTACCCAGTGCTTGTATAAATAAATAAATAAATCTTTAAAAAAAAAAAGTAACAAAGTAGAAAAATTAGAGCCTTCATGTGTTGGTGGTGGGAATATGAACTGGTGCAACTAAACCACCTTGGAAAACAATTTGGTAGTTTTTCAAAAAGTTAAACATAAATTTACCATATGACCCAGAAAGTTCACTCTTTGGTCTCTACCCACGAGAAATGAAAACATACATCCACACCAAGACTTGTGTGCAAATATTCACAGCAGCATTATTTATAATAAGCAAAATATGGAAACAATTCAAATGTCCATCAAGTGGTGAATGGGTAAACCACATGTGGTATAACTGTGTAAGGGAATATTATGCCACCATAAATATGTAGCACATAGTTCTTTTATGTGCTACAACTTGGATTAAACTAGAAAATATTATGCAAAATTCAATTTTATGGTATGTAAATTATACCTCAATCAAGCAGTTTAAAGAAATAGGAATAACAGAATTTAGCAAAATATATAAAACTAAAAGACAAGTGAGGTACAGAAAATTGGTGCTAACAATTGCTGAAGGCTTATGGAATGCTTGTGATTTCCTGACTTAGGTGTTGAAAATGGGTAGCGTCTGGGTGGGTGTAGAGAACCAAGAATAACCATGGGAGGTGAGGGAAAGAGCTTGGAGCAATGTTGGTTCACACCCAAAATATTTTACTTTATTAGGACAGTCTCATGTAACTAAGGTTTCTTTTGTTGTTATTTTTTTAGTTTTTGTTTGTGGTTTTCAATGTTTGAATTCCTCATTTGTGTTTGTCTCCAGATTGGGTAAATTTACAGAATAAAATAGTTTGTTACATTGAAAAAACAAAGAAGAAAGGTCCAAGGCAGGCCTGGGGGCAGAACTAACCTGTTTGGACAGAGAGACTAAATCGAGAGTGTTAGGCGCTTAAGAGGTAGTTTGGGGCAAGGCATTGGAGACTAAATTTTCAGACAGGAGTTTTGGAATTGGTCCATAAAGCAATGAGGAGCCATTGAAGGGAGGAGTAAAATGATGAAAGAGGTGTTTTGAGAAGGTTAATCTGGCAACAGTGTTTGGGAGGGATGGGAGAAGACAGATGGCAGGCAGGTATGTCAGTTAAGAGGCTGCCACAGTAGTTCAGGCTTCAGATGATAAAAGCCGGCACTGGGGTCATGGCAGTGTGCCACGTTAACTTGAAAAATGACAGTAAAAACCGAAGAAAATTATCTTATATTTTCAAGTTTTATATGTTAGCCATGGAAATGAACTACTCTATTCAAAGTGCTGTGATATACACCACCCTGAAAGATGATTAAGCTGCAAAATACCCATCGCTTTTGTACCCCGACAATGGTGGATTCCAGACACCAACTATCCTTTATTTTATTGTAAATGACAGCGCCAAATCCAGGGATCAGGTGGGATGGAGGTAAAGAGCCTGGAAATTTTAAAAGTAGGGTTATTTTAGGGCTGCCATGCAGAAAAATAGACTGCATGTCAGAAGATGGGTTTATGATTTTGGTTAAGCCTAGTTCTTTCCAAGGCTCAATTTCCACATCTCTAAAATAAGGAAACCAAGTTAGAGTAGGGATTTTCAAACCGTGTTCTCTAACTGTGGGGAAAGTGGTTCAAGGACCTCTCAGATGATCTGGAGACCCATCTATTGGAGATCTGGGAACTCTACCCAGGCTTCAACCAAAACAGCTCAGTTTACCTCTTAGATTTTTGGCTTCATAGTAACATTTCACTGGGGAAATGGAAAAAGAGGGCTCTGTGGCTTTAATCTTGAAAGGAATATCCAGGCCATTGGATCATCTAAATTCCTTCTAGCACTAAAATGTACTATCCTGATTTTCATTTCATTCCTGTAATTTGGGGGTAACAACTTTCCCCAAATTATGATTTAAAAATGTTTAATAGCCAAGTCTTTCAGGAGATAGAGGGCTTCTTTTAATGAAAAAAAGCAAAGGCCTTTTGAGAGGTTTTACTCTCAGAATAGAGTCTGAAAGCAATTTTGTTTGAAGTGTCTAAAACTTTGGCTTAATTCTGTCTCTGAGGGATTCTGTGCAGTAACCATGAGATTGAGCCCAGATAGTTGAGGATAAAAAACACCCATAGATCATCCAGGTCTTCCTTTGTCTAAGGGAGTTTTTCTTGGTGGGGGAGGGTTTTGGAATGCACATCTCATCTCAGCCAGAGAGCAAAGGGAAAGGCTGTAGAGATGACAGGGCCAATGTGGAGCCTTTGGGAACATCCCCAGTTAATCCCAGTGAATGACTTCCCACCATTCCCAGCCCCTCCCCAATGTTTGGAATTTCCATTCATCAACTCAGATAGCTCAAAACCTAATAACACACAACTCCTAGTTCCCAAAACATAACTTCCTCCTCCCTAGGAAGATGGGCAAAGACCACGGGAGGTCTAGGCCATGACCCTGGGTCTAACCAGTGAAGGTAAATGCTTTCTTTTATTCTTCTTCTGACAATGAGCAGGGATGGAAGAGAATTGTAACTATAATTTACTGGGCCTAAAACACTTGATATACATCATTTAATTCAAGTCTCCCAATAATCATAAAAGTGGACACTATTATAATCTCCATTATTCAGGTAAACAAACAGATCTATAAAAGTTAATTAGCCCACAAAAATGGTAGAATCGAGATTACAACCTAAATTTGCCTGTCTTTGAGCCTAAACTCTCCATAATACTATTCCAAAGATTTGTTTTACTTAATGGGGCCCACAGGACTCAGCTTAGCAGTCTCCTTTCCTTAGTGCTTAATCTCCAGGGTCCCTTCTTCAAATCTGTGGATTGAAAGAAAGGTTTTAAATTCCCTGTGTCCCACATGCTCAGAGGCCACAAACTCCAGGAACATGGAAGGACAACTATGACACAGACAAGCCTTGTTCTTAGCAACCTACCCATGGCAGACTATCCCTGCCAGGCTTAACAAGTCAATACCTTTTACAAACCCTCCTCCCCAGCTCCCTCTGCCCTCAGCAGGTCTCAGCCAGAACCAATCACCCAGGAAACACCTCAGTGTTCTCTCCCGCACTGCTATTTTTGTTAGGATTTGCTCATCTAGACCACCAAATCCTAAGTCACCATTCCATCGGAAAATTGACAAATTCCATAGGCACACACACACATGCTCTTTCCATATACTTTCAATCCTTTAATATGATGAAATAAAATTAATTTTAGTAGATGAAAAAAATCTTCTTTTTGTTCTGGGACATCTGGTGTGAGAGGCTACCAGAAAGCTATCTTACTGCCAAAATATAAGACCTGTAGTAATATAGTTTAGCTCAACTGCAATGTCCTCAGCAGGTACCACCTGATGGGACTCTGTATGGGTTGATCAAATGCAGGATGAGGACTCTAAGAACCTATGTTGAAAAAGGTGGTATTTTAATTTTCAGAGGCAGCTTTCTTTTCTGTGGAAGGAAGTAGCCCTGTGATATATTTCAACCAGCAGCCACTCCATCCTGGGAGTTGAATATTGTGCAAAGCAGCTAATGGGGTCAGCAAGGCCAATTCAAATGCTCATATGCAACAAAGGTGGGGGGGCGGGCTTTGAATCTGGTTTGGACACTTCACTTCAGGCCTAGTGTTCTTGGCTAAATCTGTGTGTGAGGCAATTTTGGAGAGACTTCTTTATGGGACATACATGGGTCTATAAAGCTGAGGGAGTTGTAGGGAGTTCAAGTAGGAGATGGGGCTGAAAACAAGTAAGTTGATGCTGGATGTAAATGGATTAATTTATGCTAATGTTACCGGAGGATTATTTGGCAAAGGAGATTAGTTGGAGGTAAAGTCAGGAATGGTGAGTGATGCTGCATCAGCTCCCCAAATGCAAAAGCAACAGGGGAAATCAAATTCTCTTGCTGGGAAGTTGTTGAAGTTTTGCAGCCAGGAAACTGACAGTAAAAAGGCAGGATTTCCTTGGCCTTCTTTTCCTAATAAATCATGCTGCTTATTGTCCAGTACTTGGAAGAGAAGAACTGAAGAGGCTGTGCCCTTCCTGAGTACAGACTAGAAACATCTGGGAGTAGGAGGTACAGGGAGGTCAGGAGGTGGGGGGACACATGGAGATAGAGGGATAATAACCCAGTGTTCTGAGAAGGATCTGGGGCCCCAACCACATGAACGAAGCCTGGTTTTGTTCCCCGGGTAACATTTATGACTGATTGTTGAGTAAGGACTGGCTGCTTAACTCATGTCCCAGCAGCCTACTTAAAAGTTGGTTACATAGAAAAATACTGCTCCATAATGTAAGGAGGATTATTTTGTTCTGTTCTTACCCTCTGTATATTTTTGGGGTGTCTTCTTTAAAGATTTTTTTGGGGTAACACTGATTTGCAATATTGTATACAATTTAGGGGACTAGATTCACACCTCAGATGTATGTCACCACCCTACATGTTGTTCCTATACCTTTTTCGTTATCTCCTTTTGAGGACCACACATACCTCTGTCCAGTCAGACAGTAGCCACTCGCTGGGACAGTCATCTTTCCTGCAGGCTTGCTGGGAGGCCAATTTTGAGGCTGAACAGAAGGTCTCAGGAAGCTCCAAGAAACTGCCATCAGCCATGCGCTGTTTGCAAAGAACTTCACGCTTCTGGATGCCCCCTCCACAGGTCCTGGAACACTGGGGAAGGAAGAGAGTGTCAACCCCATGTAGAAGAGTAATGTCTTTGACTGTCCTCTTTGACTTAAGCCTTGGCTGAATAAGGAGTGAAAAAAGACAGATAAGAAAAACCAGGAACCAGCTCAAAGGATTTTGCTTTCTCTCCTTGAAATGAATTTTATAGCAAGGTGTACACCCTCCACTCTTAATCTTGAACAATTATAGGATCCAGGTATTTCAAGGGCCTTTAAATCTTAGAAAGTTGCTTCTGAGCTATGATTTGCAACCACCCAAGACAACTGGTTTAAAAGGTTAGTATAATAGAGTGTTAAACATATTTACGATTCAGTGAAAATAATCTGCTTCTTCCAGAATGAAATGAGAGAGCTCCTGACACTGGTGTAAATCTGGAAGAATTGATCTTCAGAGAAGGCAGCCCTTGCTCTTTCTCAACAAGCTAACACCCACTTCACTATGTTGGAGGGGCAAAAGATTTGGAGGCCTGGATTTCTGAAGAACTCCCCTGGAATTCTTCTCTTGTAGGACTGGTGATTTCTCAGGGTGATGGGAGCAGAAAGAAAAGCATATTTCAGTGGGACTTGAGCCACACCCATTGTTCTCATGTAACTTAATAGTTCTATTCCAGCTGTGGTGGGGTGGGGGAAGGGAGGCATCCTCAATGGCACAAATTGTTAGCTCCTATTTCAAGTATTTGTCCCTTCCCTTCTGATAGCAAAGGTAGCCCTAATTTTTAGCTGGACACAGGACTTTTCAGCATTCAGACAATATTTGTCAACCTCTTTGAAGAGAAACCCAGCTGTGTAATGAAGTGCTGGCCAATGAGACATGTGGGAAGGGTTATGTACAATTTCAGGGAAATACCCATAAAGAGAGTGTGACATCTCCCCTCTCCCCTTCTCCTGAGAACCACAAGGGGGACTTGTGCCCAGTCATGGTTAGGATGGTGAGACAGTGCCCATGGTACAGTCAGAATGTCACTGAGCCCCAGCTGTCATACTCCTACTCAGTGGTCCACACCCTGGATGTACTTTAATCACCTGGAAACTTAATATTGAGGCCTAATCCCCATCTTAGCATCATTAAAACAAAAACTTCAGAGGCATGTCCCGGGCAACAGTTTTTAAATTAAAAAGAATTTTTTTTAAACCTCCTTGCTCAACTAGGGCTGAAAACCTTCTCTCCAAACAATGCCCTTCTACTATTCCCTAAGGGAATGAAGTAAATGGAAACCCTGAACACCACAGAGGCCTCTGTTAAAACCAGTGGCTGTTTGGACTCCACCTGGGCAAATGTTCCCTTTGTATGCAGTTGTGAACTTGAAGCTCAAGTTGTGGCTTGAGGTCACTGGAGAATGCAGTTAGGAAAGCAAGCAACTTTGTCTACTAAGGCCTTCTAACCATGGAGTCTTTCAAACCATCCGAACCAGTAGTGAACAACCTTAAGTTTAAAAAAAAAAAAATAACGTAATTGAGTCTCACAGGAGAAAGACACATTTTCTTATGGCTGGATCCCAGTAGACACTGAATTAAAGGCTGGTGCTACCACCTACGAGTTAGGTCTGATTTCCACTTTCCAGAAAAATAAGCTGAGGTGAGAGAGGTGAAGTAACTCAATGCAGGTGACAGAGGGGCGAAGATTGTTTTATTTCCATTCAGTGCAACATTCACAGAGTACCTCCTGACGGATGCTTTGGGTTGAGGTGTGGATGCAGCTGGAGAGCAAGTCAATGGTAGGCTTATCTTTCCTGCGCTGACAGGAATCCCACTCTGCTTGTAGAAAGAATGGAAGGCTCTCTGCTGCTTCATGCTGAGAGCTGGGACCTCATAAGCACCAAGCTTATCATAAAAGAGCCTGGCCTTACTCTACTCTCTGCACCTTAGGGGTGGCACTTCTGGAGTTCAATCCTCAGTCTCCCCTGTATGACATTCCCTGAATTGCAGAAGCTGGTGCATGACCCAGGTTGGGGATCAGCATTCTAAAATAGCTCATCTACACCGTGGTAGCCCTGGAGAACATGTTCTCCCTGGACCCACTGATTTCCAAGCTGAATGGTTACGTGTGAACATAGCTTCTTGCTTTGCCACACAACTGGGGGCATAGGTCGACCACCTCTGCAGCCAATTTTTTTTCATCACAGATTAAAACAGTTCTTTCCAAGAGCAGGTCTAGTGTACCATTTAATCTTGATTCAAGAAAAATCTCTGACCCCAGAGCTAATGATTCAAGCTATGAGTGGCCCAGGGTTCTGGCTTCTCTAGCTCATTTTAGTGACTCCTTGGCCTTTTTATTTATAGGAGAAACAAAATTTTATTTTAGTTCATGTTTAGCAGTTAAATAAAATTTAAAGAATATTTTTCTTTAATGCATTGCAACCACACAGCCTAGCACAGTATCTTCTGCAAATGTAAATCCTCAATAAATATTTGTGGAACTGAACTGACGTTGGTGGTTGGGGGAAATTTAAATTAGTGGTGAAGAATTCTGTTTACTTAGAATAGCTCTTCTTGTTACTAGGGATAACTAAAGCTAAAAACTTGGTTTTATAATCTTTTTCATAATTTCTTACATTCAGCTTTCTCTTATTTCTTTTGAATTCTTGCTTCTAACCAGTTATTCTATAATCAGATTTTATTGCTTAGACTTTCTTCAGAATTTTTTTTATAACTAGACAACTAACCATGTGGATTACTGATTCCTAAGAATTTGCCAAATTTGAGGACTGCGTTCTCCACAATTCTTTCCATTCTATGAATTATAAAAATTCTTCCATGAACTCAATGTAATTTTGCTGAAATTGTAATTTATTGAAAGAAAAAATTATGCGGGGAGTAAAAAGTTTAAACCTTAAACTCTGTCTTCTCCCCTCTGCCAACTTAAAATGCCCATTTAAATGCAAATAGGATCTTGACCAAAATAGATTTTTTGATTCTGCCCCTCTAAACTCATTTTAAGAATGCTTCCCTTTCAGTTTTCCCCCATTGATTTAAAGGTGCCATCCAAAACAAAACTTAGGAAATGATCTTGAGGTTTTCCTTTTTTGTTACTACCTCTCCATTGACACCCAATCCATGAGCAAATACTTTCATATTTACCTCCAAAATAAACAAGCTTTACTTCCACAATAAGCCGTAAATTAGGATGCCATCATCTCTTGCCTATACTACTGCAAAGCTTCTTAACCAGTATACTAGTTTCTAGTTTTCTCACATAGCTCCTAGCAGGGGATAGAAGGCCCATTTAAAGACAGTGCCTCTCTGCTTCTCAAGGTCTGCTAAAAATCCCACTGGTTGAATACAATTAGAAGCCAGAGGGCTTCTATGTTCCTGGCACAGAGGTGGAAAAGGGAAGAGATCTAAGGAGCAATACAAGACATTCAGCATATTGTCCAACTCCTCTATAGTCTACTCTCCGTACAGTAGCAAGAGTGCTACTGAAAACAAAGTATAAAGCAGATAATTCCCATGCTAAAAACGTTTGAATGAATTTCCCTTGTGATTAGGATAAAATTCAAACTCATCTAACGCTGTTCTGCAAAGTCCTACATTTTCTGGCCCCTACCCAGATGGACTATCAAGAATATCTAACTCAGATCTTCCAACTTCATTCAATATAACATTATTAAATACCAACCATGGACAAAGCACGGTTCTAGGTTCTACATTTTGACAGTGAACAGAAGAATTTTCACATGCCTCTGCAATTTAATTTCACGTAATTCTACTCTTTTCCTGTATATTCCCACCATATTTGTTTTTTGTTTGTTCCTCAAACATTTAAAATTTGTTTCTCCTATGGCACTTTTACCCTTCCACTACTATTTGGAATGTTTTTTACTTGGTATGGCTTAGTTTTTCTAATCATTCAGGTTCAAGTCCTTTCTTACCTGTTTGGAGAGGCTCTCCCAAATCTTCCACCTACAGTAACCAAAGCAGTCTCTATTCCATTAACCTCATGTTATTTTAAAAATAGCTCTCAGGGCCTCCCCTGGTAGCACAGGCAGTTGAGCGCAGCACTGTGAAGCTGTCTGCAGCCTCTGCAGCGCCGGTTCGATCCTGGCTGGCCACGGAGCAACCCACATGGTGCAGCAGACCTCTCCTGTCTCGCCCACTGCTCCCCTCAGCAGCGTATTTCAGTCTGCCTATTCTGTTCCCCACATCTCTGGTGAATCCTCTCACCCTCCCGTGCATCTGGCCTGTACCCCAGTTTTTGTATGCATGAATAAATATTTAAAAAAAATAGCTCTCATCCTTTCAGATATAATTGATTAGACTATAGCTCTATTAAGGCAACAATTTGTTTCTCTTATTGCTCATGTTAGTGTTTGAGAAATGTGTTTAAATATGATATTGTTATATCCTTAGTGAGAGACTTTAGGATTGGATGGAGCCCTCTCTAGCTTGCTTTCTTCTATATCTTTTCACTTTTCTTTTGAAATTAATGATTTCTTGGTTTCATCAATAAAAAGGTGGACAGGGTATGAGCTGAATAGTACAGTGACATTTTGATGCTGAAGTTATGTGACAATTTGGTATGATCTACAGCTAAATGGGTACACTGTAGTGAAAGTGCAGTGTATTTTTCTGAAAGAAGTAATGGTTGATTCATAAAAGCACTATCTTCTAATCCTCAAAATGACTAAACACTTTTCTTTGAATCTTTTGATTATAATTCACAGTCAAATTCCCCATGTGTCCTATTGAGTTTGTCCAGTATAAAGAATGCACTTTTGAAACTTCTGTTACCTGGTGACTGACATTTTAGGCATTTTATTAGTAATACCGTATTTGTAGGAGTACAGATCTCTTTAATGTTTGAGGGCTGAAATTTCTTTTTTCTAAATATCTTATGAGGCATGTGGGCTTCCATTCAATTCAAATTGATGCTCCAAAAAGAAATAAGTAGCTAAATAAGCAGCTCTCAGTTTCAAGCTGTTCATTAAAGTTTCTTAGGGTATGTGGTTAATTTTCTCTATTAAATCAAGGCAGGAGATAATGAAAATAACTGGTCTTATTTCAAGAGTGGAGATGCCATAAAATTGTGCTATCCTGTGTCACCACTCACTTAACACAACATAACAGGATTATCAGTTTTCAGATAGGATCTGATTGATCATACAGACACTCAGCTGACATCCATCACTGTACACAAGTCTGGGATAATATAATGACAAAACAGTTGCAAGAAAAGTAAAACAAAAGAATCAATTTGTTATTTTGAAGTTTGATTTCCACATGTTTTAAGGAAAATCTCAGTGCCCAGAAGATAAAGTTCAGATTCCCAAACATCCTGAGGGTCCTCACACTCTGACCTGTGTTGCAATTTCCAGCCACTTTCCTTGCCAGTAAGATTTAGGTGAGTGCTTTAGCTATGTTTTTCCCTTCCCAGGACCCACAGATGCTTTCTCTGATCAGCAGAATCATAATGCTGACTTAGTGAGAAATGCCATCCACCTCTTCGTCCATCTAGAAACTTCTCAGATGTCCTTGACTGAGCCTTGACTGCCCTTGACTGAGTCCAAAGGACTTCTTCACTTAAACCTTCTCTACCCCTTACACCTCAAGGTGAATGAGTTACCTCTCACCCCACCTTGTCCTGGAACGGTACTCCTCCTGCAGGGGTTATTCCTATTTCCCTCCTCCTCCCTATATGCACGCACACAGGATTAGGTGTCTTCTGAGTAAAGGAAATATATTCATCTTTCTATTCCCCAGTGCCTTATGTAGCATCTGGGAAGAGAGCATGTACTTCATAAAAGTTTGTGGAATTGATGATTGGATGAACGAAAGAGCCCCAAATCCAGATGTTTTAAAGATGTAAAACAAATATCCAGATGATGGGCTGAACATCTACCTTTTATCAGGCTGTTTTATCATTAGCCAGAAGCTGCTTCTAAGTAAGTCAGCAGTGCTTTCAGCCAATGCAGCCTGCACTGAGCTGGGTGTGCTGGGCCTCAAGGTATGAGAGACAGCCATCGAGCTGAGTTAATAAAGTTAGGATTTGCTCTCAAATGCTTGCTTCATCTTTGCTCAAAAAGTTTCCATGGTGTGTTTATAGTGAGGAACAGGTATTTTTGGAAATTTAAAATTGTAGAAGATGAAATTTCAAATTAACAGAGGCTCCAAAGTCTGTGATGCCTTTGTGAATAAGTTACCTGGTGAGGCTGACCAGTTTTGGAGTGAAAGGCAAAATGCAAAGGAGAAAAGATTTTAAAAGGAATTTTAAAGAGAAATTTAATAAAACTAAATTAAAAAATTTTGCTTTTATGAATCATCATTTAAAATAATATTGTGGTATGAAGAGCTAGCTCTCCTAGTATGGAGTATTTTTTTAATACATGCATAAAACAGAAAAAATAACCAAAAAGAACATTTAATATAGCTTATTCTAGCTGCCATGCATGCTTCACGATACAAGGTCAAGAATTTGTTTGTCTTATAAGAAAAGAAATATGCAGTAGGGGAAATATTTAAAAGTTGTTTCTAAGCAAAAAAATGCAATGACCCAACTGACCGATATTTTTTGAGATTTTCCCATGATGAGCACATAATTTTGCTTTTATTGACACTTTACATTTCATTATGCTAGTTTAATTCACTGAGACTGAATTCATTTCTTTGGTTTCTCAAGTCTTATTACTGAGGCCAACAAACATATATTCTGTTTTTAAGGTTGATTTTCCAATTTTAAGCTAATATCTCTGCTTTTAGGTTCAAACTCATTTCACTCACTTCTTCATTCACTCCCTCATTCTTTTATCAAACACTCATTGAATTACTTGCTCATTTACAGGTGCTGTTTTTAGGGATTTAAGATGAACAAAAAAATGCCAGTAAGTCTCAGGTATTTTTGCAATCCAGTAAGAAGGAAAGAAAATTACTATAAAATGTGATCTGTTTAAACTCTACAGGTAGGAATATAAACTGGTGCAGTCTTTACCAAAAGCAATCTGAATTATCTTAAAAAACTAAAAAATAGAAAAACTGTATGACCCAGGAACCCCACTTGGGCATCTATCCAAAGAAATTAAACCATCAATACAAAAAACTATATGTTCTACACTGTTCACGGCAGCATTATTTGCCATGCCTAGAACATGGAAGCTGCCTAAATAGCCATCAAGAGGTGATTAGCTCAAGAAGATGTGGCATAGCCATACTATGAAATACTATTCACCCACATGGAAAGATGAAATGCAGTCATAATCATCAAAATGGAAGGAGTTTGAGAGAATTGTGTACATAAAGCAAGTCAGAACAATAAAAATACTGGACATCGATATAGCAAAGAATTTGATAAGGTAAAATAGTAAAAACAGTGGGCATTAGTAAACACCGTGAGGATTCTGAGGCTAGGGTGGAGGAAACACCATATAAAAGGGATAATGGTAAGGAAGAAAGAATAAAAATGCCATCAGTTTTACAAAAAAAGAGAATAAAGAGGGGAGTGCATTAAGTCTTGTGGAAACAGTAGCAAAGGGCCCACAGAGGTGCTGACATGTGGGGTTGGCCAGGGAGATGAGCAGTGCCGGCAGAGTCAGGCTCTGTGTGCATGGACCTGGGTATGAAGGAGGATGACAAGTCTGAACTGCTCTGAGGAGTCCCAAGAAGATGGAGCATGTGGTTCAGAGGAAAGGATAGCTGGGAGATGCTTAGAAATCAGATGAGGAGATCTCATTTTCACACAATTTTAAGACTATAAAATACCCTAAAGAGTTTTTAAGTAGGGGTAGCATAATCCAATTGGTAGAGAATGACTCAGGCAGCAAAAGCCAATGGGTTCCACAAAGTATTGCCCTGTGAGATATTAGTGGGCATACCAGGGAAAATGGGTTTCCTGGTCAAGCATGACTTACCCCTATTTGCATGACTTACCTTTCTATGGTTTTCTGCACGTATTAAGACTTTAAAGGATTGACGGAGGGTCTGTAGTAAAGAATTATCAATACCAGGTTGGGGAACACTGGATGAAAATTAAATGAGGCAAACACGGGGGTCAAATAAAAGGCTGTCATAATTTAGGTAGTTGTGAGGTATTGACGGAGTGTGAAGGACAGATGTGGTTGACGGAGTGGTATTGATACTGACGGAGTGGTATTGACGGAGTGGGTATTGATGGAGTGTGAAGGATAGATGTGGTTGAAATGGTTCCAGTTGACAGGTGGAGAAGAGGCTGGGTGGGGTGTCACCCACACCATAAGGTCAAAGAACAAAGCCTAGGTCTGCTGAGGGAGGTGGCTGACAGGTATGTTAGTGAGTTTGGTTTTAGATCTTTGGAATTTGAGGTGGAGCAGCCCAAAAGGCAGTCAGAGACAGTGCTTGGGATATAACAGAAACCAAAAATGAGCCAAACTGAATTAGCGCTCAGAGAAACAAAGAAAATGAGGACCAGGATCTCACTTACTAAACAAGATTATTAAAAAGAGAACAGAATTTCTACCCCAACCATTTTGTGAATTAGTATTATCTTGTTTATCTAATAGCAATTAAACTTTCTTAACTCTGGAAGTACAAAAAGGGAGTATCTTCTAGGCTTAATTTCCCTGTTACTATGTGAAGCATGGGGTTGGGACTCACTAAAATTCACAGCAATTTTCTAAAGAGCTTTCTGCCAATAAATACAAACAAAACTGCTACACATGTAAACTTCACTTCTGATCTGTTTGGCATACATGCATTGTTGCTTCTAAAGGTAGGATCCAGCATCTACTTCTGTATGAAATACACTACTAAAAAATGACAAACATGTTAATAAATTTTCTACCTCCCTGGGATATAATATTTTAAATAAATGTGGACTCTAACTTATGAGGATTTATATTTTATTCACTGGAACATAATGAAACTGATGACTAAAATGACTCTTCCTGCCAGAATTCAGCCCCCTAATCCAGACCAAAGTCATACTTTAATGTGTCCTTAAATCTAGAAAATGAAAAATTTAATTTCCAAGCATTTATAGTTATCATTAAAATTCTCTTTTTCTGAACATTACAGTGAGTTCTTCTCTCTCATAACTTCTGCACACTTGAACCCTAGGCATTTTGAATTGTAACCCTGATTCTAAAAAAGGGTTTATATGGAAATAACCACATAATCATAGTTTTAAGGAAGGGGGAAGATAAGAGTCTCTGGGGATTGTTTCAATCTCTGCACATATGTATGCTCTGTGTGTGTGTGTGTGTGTGTGCACGCGCGTGTGTACAGTCGGTAGTATACAACCCCAGTGATAAAATATAATGCAGTATCAAGAAATATAAATTATGCTTCAGAGAGTGGACTCCATTTCCGTTTAACTCCTCTATTACCTTCCTCTTCTCATTTCTCTTTTAAATTTACTTTTGAGAATAAAAATAAGTAAAGAAAGAAGATCGATGCATACTCAATTTATAGTGATGAGAGTTAGTAAAAGGCAGATTTTGAATCTTGAGGACCCTGTGCAAACAGAAACTCAAGCTTAGCTCACAATAAAGCGGGTTACAATGGCTAAATATGACCCCAGGATATCTACATCCTAATCCCTGGAATCTTACACGGTCAGGGGGACTTTGTAGATGTGATTCAATTAAGTGCCTTGAGATGGAGAGATTACTGGGATTATCCAGCTGGGTTTAATGTAATCACAATGGCCTTTATAAGAGGGTGACCCAAGGATCAGAGTCAGAGAGAGAGGATGCATGGATAGAATCAGAAGTTGGCATGAAGCACGTGGAAGGTGGGGGAAGGGGTCATGTGCTAAGGAAGCAGGTGGCACCTAGAAGCTGGTAGAGGCAAGTAATAGATTCTCCCCTAGAGCCTCCAGAAGGATTGCAGCCTGCGGACACCTTGATGTTAGCTAAGTGAAACTGATTACAGACTTCTGACTTCCAGAGCTATAACAAGTAAATTCATGTTGTTTTAAGCCTCTACGTGTGTGGTAATTTCTTATAGAAGCAATAAGAAACATACACCGATTAATGGCCCTGGATTGGATAAGGCAACAAATGCTGAGTGTTCTGTAAACTGCTGATTTTAAGACCACTATCAGATTTCCTCATAATTTAATACTTCAGAGCAAATGATAAAATGGTTTTGGGAAAGCTGCATGCAGAGGGGAAGGAAAAGAGAGTGGGTTCAGAAGCATACAGGGCCCGTCTTCCATTTACTGACTATGTGATTTACAGCTCTATGAGTCTGGTTTCTTCACAAGTTTGCTGTGGGGGTAAAAAGAGAAAATGCAGGGCCTCCCCTGGTGGTGCAGCAGTTGAGCACTGGGCTGCAAAGCTGCCCTCAGCCTCTGCAGTGCCTGTTCGATCCCCGGCCGCTGGTGAGGGTCCCACAGGGCGCAACAGACCTCTCCTGCTGCGCCTGCTGCTCCCCTCAGCAGTGTATTTTATCAGTCTGCCTGTTGTGTTCCCTGCTCTGGTGAATTCTCTCACCCTCCCATGCTTCTGACTGTACCCAGTGCTTGTATAAATAAATAAATAAATCTAAAAAAAAAAAAAGAAGAAAATGCAAGAGCAGTGGAATGAGTTCAATATAAGTCTAAATTCATGTTAACCTCACAATGCTCAGGTTCCTCATCTGTAAATGGTGGTCACACAGGATAGTGAGAATTAAATGAGTTAAATACATAAAGTGACTAGAACTGTGTGTGACTGTTATTAAACAAAGTGCTGCTCTTATTAAATGGAGAAGTAAATGTAGTAAATGCTCAATGAAGTAAATGTAGTAAATTCCATCCAGGGCAGCATCATAGAGGCTTCAGCACTGTCTCTGTGACACACATGTACCAGGGTCACGTGGTCATCTTCTGCCATCACTGACCTGATGGTCTAATTCAGAGGTGAGGAGAAAGCTCCTGTCCGAGTCATGAGGTGCGTGACTGTTAGGTGAGCAGCACTGACCATGAATGCCATGTGGTTAGGGTAGAAGGACAGCAGAATCCCAGCAGAAGAGGTGGGGCGTCTGCCCAGTTCTGACAGGCAGAGAGTGAGGGAACTACACGTGGGCTGGGAGAAGTGGGGGCAGATAGGAATGGACAACCTGGGATGGGAAATCCATAACTGGAGACGGCTAGGGGAGACATGCAGAGGGATGAAGTCCTGACCAGGTCAATGGAGGGTTGCAGACAAAAGAAATCCTAAAAGACTGACGTGATCAAGGTGTTAGACTGACTTGTGGCACATATAACACTGGCTCTCAATCACAGGACTGTAACACTCCAGCATGAAATGACTTTTTGTGGGGTGTGTAATAAGTAATCTATAGCCAACACCAAAGATAATGATGACGATGATTCTGAGGGCATACTGAGTAAAGCAGAGATAATTCCGGAGACTAATGTGCTAAACCTGTAAAGAGATTTTAAAGCTAAACTGATAAAATGAGTCCTTCATATAAGGCCAGAGATAAAATCAGGGGGTACAGCATTGTGTAAGAGATAGAAGTGAAGGCCCTACAAGCCAAAGCTAGAATTACATTTCTACTTTATGACTACTCAACTGTTTGTAAAATAAAATAAAATTTTTACATAAATACTTGGACTTCATGCTGGTCCCCTACAGACCTGAAGAATGTATATTATTGGCAATTTGCCATTTGTTATGCAAATACTCTATAAAAGACAAAAGAGGTTGTATTCCTAAATAGGCAAGAAACAATTCATGTAATTTGTTATTTTTTCCTCCAGGAAGAAAAAAAATGTATGAGGTCAGTGGTAGCTCCATTCAAAGGGTGGGGGGGAGGTGGAGGGGGGCCTCTTAAACAACCCAATGTCCATCAGGTTGTTATGTCTGCCTTTAAATGAAGCCTTTGACCCATATATCCTTTTTTTTTTTTTCATATGAAAAAGGACTGTAAACTAGGAGTTCAAGGATTAGAGACCTCAGCACTCTCTTCTGGCAGATACAAGCAGCTCAGTGGAAAAGACAACTGTGAGAGCATAGCAGGTTGCCAAGGAGCCGGAAGCTAAGCAGGCAAATGTACAGTCAGCAGCTGGGATTTTCACTAAGTGGTATCTGAGCACAGCCAGTTAACTCAGGGACAGCTAAGCTCCCCTTGAATTCTCCCACATAGCAGAAGCCATGCCTTGCTTAAACAAGTGGTCAGTAATAACTGATTTTGCCAAATGAAGTCAACCCAAAGATGTAGGATTCTAGGAAAAATATAAGAATAACCATCTATTGTTTCCTCAAGGTTTAGAGAGATTTATAAATGTGACCAAGGATTCTTTAAATAGACTCTATGCACCACATGCTTCAGGTGGTTTTCTGTGGAGGACAGAATCACTGGTGGTAGCATTCACTTTCTATATTCTTTGTTTCTTGTTTCATTTGAATATTTTTCACAACTATTATGTATTAGGTATGAAAGAAGATACTTTCTAAAGGTCCTAATAAGGTATGGTCAGTGGCTTGTTGCATGAGGATAGGACTTAAGTTTGACTCATCCCCTAAAGATTTCTCCCTAATGGAATGAAAGAGAAAAGTTTTCCAAATGCTTAACAAATCCAAGGTAGATGGGAAAAAGAAGAATACACAGACTCTATGGAAAACTATGATTGCTAACAGGGTTACTGTCACTGGGTGTGTGGGTGGTGGCAATAGAACAAAACAGGTATGTATATGGATGTGCTTAAAAACTGAATGAACAGCAGAGCTCACTGCCATTACTCAGCATTGCATGTGGCTGATGAAGAGGGGCTGGTGTCTCATTGAACTTCACTGCTAAGTCAGTACTAGGAAGTTTATCCATCAGTAGGGCCTCCCTGGTGCCCCAGCGGGTTGAGCACCGTGCTGTGAAGCTGTCCCCAGCCTTGGCAGTGCAGGTTCAATCCTGGCTGGCCGGCGAGAATCCCACATGATGCCGCAGACCTCTCCTGTCTCACCCGCTGCTCCCCTCAGCAGTGTGTTTCTGTTGTCTGCCTGTTCTGCTCCCTGCTCTGTCTCTGGTAAATCCTCTCACCCTCCCACACCTCTGGCCTGTACCCCAGCTCTTGTATAAAAATAAATAAATCTTTAAAAAAAAAATCAGTAAACTATAAAGTCAGAATTTTCAGGACTTGTGGGCTGGTATATTTTATCTTTTCAATCATTTTGTTTTTCAGTAAACATTTTATTCTGAACTTGCTATGTACATAGTAGCAACAAAAGTTAATATTATAGGAATTAAGTTCCTCAAGCAGTTGGAGGTTGACTTGGGCTGATCTGTGGTCTTGGAGTTGGCATGGGTGAGTGGTGCAGTGAAAGGTCATCTAGTTAAAGTGAACAGGATAAATGCACTAAAAATCAGAAGACCTGGGTTCTGGATATAGCTTGCCCAGGGTAAGGCACATAATCTTGGAGGACACATCAAGTAATAACTGTCTCCAATAATTGGGTACAGTGGAAAGGACCACGTGAAACTTGGCAGATGGCGAAACCTAAATTTGCTAGCTGTGTGAGCTTCAGTTTTCTCAAACCCAGAATGAAGATAATGAAAGCTGCATTTCACTGAATCATGAGTATTATTTTTGGTTAACTAATAATGTACTTCTTAACAAAACACTGGTTACACTGGTGTTCAAGGTACAGAATAAACTTGATTTCCACAAACTATCATATAGCAGCATGGAATTATGAACTTTGTCAATGCACTTAAGCTTTAAAAGAAAATATAATTAATATCTTTTCTAGATGCTTTACATTTTAGTGTTTTGCTCACTGATGACTACTTGATTCTTTGAGCAATTTACTAAATCACAACCCCAAGAGCAGCAGGGGGAAGGCAGATTCTGCTGATGTGGTATGAAACAGCACGGACGACGAGTGTCTGCACACCAAGGTGAGGGGCTGAGGAGGCTCTGCTCTCCCCTCCAAGGTAGGATACCCATATAGCTTATCATTCTACTTGGGACACTTCGAGAAAGGTTGTTTCAATAAAACTGTCTGTATGTCTCCATCACCTTTCTTTTTGGCATATTTTTGTCACCTTTGTTGTTACTTTAATGCTACTTCTGATATCCTGATGGGGAGGAAGCTGCAAAATATGATTCTACCCATATAATTTCAAATCCTGTGTTATTTAGAAGCATACAAAAAGATTATTTAAGTTTAATCATTAGGTATTACTTATTTCAGGTATTATCATAAGATAGTTGTGATTTTACTATTATAATGCATGCTTTAGAGAGGGGTCAGCAAACTTTATAAAAAGGACAGAGTAGGTATTTTTTGTTTTGGGGCCCTGACGATCTCTGTCACGGTCACAAGGTTCTGCTCTGGTTATGCCAAAGCAGCCGTAGATAACACATAAATTGGCTGTGTTTTATTGGCTGTGTTCCAATAAAACTTTGTTTACAATAACTACCTGCAGGCTGCATTTGGTTCATGGACTTTAAAGCAAAAGTTTCCAGACTTTAAAATTCATATGACTAGAAAAATATTGAAAATCTAGAATTGACTCAGGATTTCTTACTTTTCTCTTTGCTAAGCAAAATTAGGTTTTTTTAAAAGAAAGAAAAAGCATTGCCTCGTACCTTTATCTCTTAGAATTTTTAACAGCAACAGAAAACTAGAAAGTACCCAAATTCAGAACTGATTTAGCTTTTTTGGAAAACCCACTACATTGTCCTTACTTAAATTTTCTTTCCCTAAGTTTGCTGAAAATTTTGACATGAGTATGTTCAGGTAACAAATGGATCATTCAAATTGCTTCTGGATGGGGCCTCCCTGGTGGCGCAACAGTTGAGCGCTGGGTTGCGAAGTTGCCTGCAGCCTCTGCAGCGCTGGTTCTATCCCTCTCCTGCCGCCTGCTGCTCCTCTCAGCAGTGTGCTTTGGTCCTTCTGCCTGCTCTGCTCCCCGCTCTGGCTCTGGTGAATTCTCTCACCCTCCCACGCTTCTGACTGTACCCAGTGCTTGTATAAATAAATAAATTAAAAAATAAAATAAAATAAATAAAATTATTAAAAAAACCCAACAAATTGCTTCTGGAGTACACTGGGTAGGCAGAATAGAAAGAGTAAAGTACTTACAATTAAAATATCTGCATTTGAATAAGGTTGGGGTTGTACTAAGAAGGGAGAGATGAACAGACCTGGACATCATTTCAATGTGCCAAAATGACTTGGAGAGAATACCCATCCTGAGTCACTGCAATATTGAGCATGCTCTGAGAACTCACCGGCTGCCACTGTGCAGGGTACCAGGCTGGGGGGCAGTTGAAGCGATTACAAGCTTGCACTGTGCTGGGCTTGGGCTGGCGACACAGCTCATCAGCCAGGATTACGGTTTCATTCATCTCCCTGGAGAGTAGGTGGGAGCAGAAGACATCTCTGGTCTGCAAGCCAACCCCACAGGTGAGACTGCATGGACTCCACTTGCCGATTTCCCACCTGGGGAGAAATCAGATAAGAAGAGGCCCCTAAGCATCTGTGCAGAGAACATTTCCTGTTTGTGCAGTGTTAATGCAGAATGAACATCTATGAGGCAACATGAGATTGACTAAGAATTCTATCCCAAGAGCATAATCCATCCTCTCCTTTCATGCTCTAGAATTCATCTGTAAGCGGATAATGTGGTACATCCCATATGTATCCACAAAAGCACCAAGAATGAATTGTGTCCATTTGATAGAACATAGACTTCGTCAAAATAATTGTGTGTGGAGTTGCTACAGAAGATATAGGTTGAGCACATAAAAGCTTAGGGTACCACATATTGAGACTAAAAGAAGTTTTTTCTGTTAATCTATCCACCTTCTTAGCAAGACTGAAAGAAAAATTTGTGGTTGTTTTTCTTTGGTTTCAAAGTGTAAGGTCATTGACTCCAACTTCCTCCAAACTTCTATCATAGCATAGAAATGTCTCTGTCTTATGTATAAATACCATCACTGCCTGGGACTGGAGAATGTCACAAATGTGAAGGTTTCTAAGTAGATTAGTCTTCTTGGGGGGGGGGGAATAAAGAGAAAGAATAGCTCATTATCTGGCAGTAGAAGTTAAATACACACAGAACACATGAATCGGCCATTTCAAATGGCCAAGTCTTGAGAAGTACATTTACAACAAGCTAAGGGCCTATAAAATACTCCCACTCTCTTTCCCTGTTGATATAGCCTCCAAAATGGGAATGATAAGGGCAAAGCTCAGTTGCTTGGGCTGTCGGAAGTGTTCATTAATGATAAGTTTTAGAAAGCTCTGTTTACAATGTGAGGCTCAAAGATCTTGCAAACAGGAGTTAGCCAAGAAAAGCATGGCAAGTAGATGCTTCAGTAGCTGGGCCTGCCCAGCTCTCATAATCAGCTCTGAAAATTGTTTAAAATAATCTTTTGTCCTAATGTTTTTGTCAGACTATAAAACTATATACTCTCTCAGTTGTTTCCTGCTCTTCTGATACATAATTACCATTTCAACCTCTATTTCATTACCTCCTCTGATCTGACTTAAAGTCTCCATCTTAACTGTAATAATTGCTTTGTTATTCATTCTCAATTCAGCTCCCCTGGCTTTCTAGCGTTGTCTTTACTTGAGTTGTTACTGCTGATTTGGAACACTTTTTGGCCCCTCAAAATTTCTCCCATTTTTGTATATTCAAAATTGATTCATATTTAAAGAATTGTGTCCATACCTGGTCCAGACACTAATCATTTTCTCAATGTATTATAATTATCCTGCCTATCAATGACCTTATAACAGGATATGCTTCTTGAAGGCAAGCTCTGTGTCTGAGTCAGTTTTGTACCACTCACAGGGGTCATCACAGCACCTTCTAGATAACATACGGTTACTAGATAAGCTTCTGATCAATAAACAAACAGAAGGAACCTCCCATCATAGTGGGCACTTTACACACATTATTCCATTTAATTATCCCCCTCCATGATAACATGAGACAAACATTTCTGATTTTCCCCACTATAAAATCTGAGACAATAAGAGGAGTTCTTGCCCAAATAGCCATAATTCACTACTCATAATTACCAAGTAGTGAATTCAGGATTCAGACTTGAGGTGTCTGATTCTTAAAAGTTTGTGCTTTCTATTATATCATGCCATCTCCAGGAAACACATTGAAAACTTTTCTATGAACATAAACTTTTAAGTAAATAGAAGAGGCTGGGTAAAGTGTCTTTCTTAGATGCTGATGTCTATTTCTATAAACCTATTGTTTTTAACGCCGTAGCATGGGTTAATTTCAAGCTTTAAAGTGCAGTGGAGTTATTGATTATAAACTATGTTCACACATTCTTTGCCTCTCCTCCCTTCTGAAGATGAAGTCTGGGTTATGGGCTGCTTAGTGGCTTTCTTGTAATGAGTAGAATGAGGTAGAAGTGAGGCTTCATGACTTACAAAGCTAAGTCACAAAAAAGGACGTAGCTTCAACCTTGGCTCGCTCTCTTTGACCACTCATTTCAGGAAAAGCCAGATGCCATGTTATGAAGACACACAGGTAATCTTAGGCAACTTCCACATGAAGCAATTGAGGCTCCTCACCCCCGCCCCCCAGCACTCAGTACCAATTTGCCAGTCATGTGAGTTAGCTGCCTTAGAAGCAGATCTGATGACTCATTCTAGCCTTCAGATGATTACACCCTTAACCAGGATCTTGAGCCAGATCTGCCATTGCAAGTTCCTTCCAAATTCTTCACTCATTAAACTTTGAAAATTAATGTTTATTTTTGTTATGAACTACTAGGTTTTGGGGAAATTTACTATGTAACAATAGACAACTAATACAAATATATATGCTCCCTTCCCCAAATTTGCATTTGCTTATCAAAGACACACAAATGACTATTCAAAGTGACACTATTTATAATCACCAAATGCAGGAACACCTCAATGTCTACCAACAGTTGAATTGTGTAATTATGATATAGTGAAACAATGCTATACAAAACAGTAAAAATAAACTAGAGTAACAAGCATGGATGAATCTTACAAATACAAAAAATGTAAAAACTCAGGCTGTGATTTCATTTCTATAAAGCTAAAAAGCCAAAACTAATTTATGGTGTTAGAAGTCTAGAACTGTGGTTACCCAAGGTGGGCAGTAACTAGAAGAGGGGTGGAGAAGAGGGTTTCTGGAATGTTACTTCGTCTGGTGCTGGATCTGTGTCCACTCTGTGAAAAATCACCAAGCCATACATGTAGGAGTTGAGCACTTTTTTCTGTTCATTATTCTTCAAAAAAGGGTGATTTTTCATCTTTAAGTGAAATATTAAAGGGTTGTGGATATAAGATAAAATCCAACAACCATGCCCAATGAGGTGACCATTTCATGTGTGTCTCACAAAGGGGTTGTCTACACAATGGATTCCACCCTGAGGTTAGACTTGTCAAGTATACACAGGCTCTACACATCTACTGCCTCCATTTTGGGCAGAAATTCCACCAGGGGACCTTATAGCCAAGGTGTCTGGGCAGCCATGAGGTTCATGAGAGTACTGCTTGGAGAAACTTGCAAGACAGATATATCCCTAATCCTAATAAAAGTACATTGCATTCTCTAGGAAGGAGGTCAGCAGAAACTAACTGTATATTAAGCACTGCTGACTCTGGGTCAAAGGTACTGTAATCAACTGAAGCCAAAGAAGGGAAAACAGAGACTTTCTCCCTATACTCTCCCGCATAAAGACTGTAATTATGAGTCTTGATTGTGGCTGGCTGCTTTGAGTGACCTGGCTACATTTTGGATCTTTGGCTGTTTCTGAGGGTAGGAGACAGCCTGGTGACAAGAGTGACGGTGGCTGGCAGCTTGCAGGTCTTCCCTGGGATTTGGTGGTCTGGATTCTGCATGAACTCAGTGTTGAGGAGGGCAGGAGTTTTGGTCTGGTCATAAGAGGGTGATGGCACAAGTGCCTCTTGCCCTACTTTACCCAGGGTCTTTTACTCATCTTTTCATCTTCATTAAAAATGTTACTCTGAAGGGCCTCCCTGGTGGCACAAGAGGTTAAGACACAACCTGCTAAGCTATCTGCAGCCACCGCAGCATGAGTTCGATCCGTGGCCAGCCAGGGAGCTACCCACATGGCGCAGAAGATCTCTCCTGACCCACCCGGTGCTCCCCTCAGCAGTATATTTCAGTCAATCTGCCTGTTCTGTTCCCCACTCTGTCTCTGGTGAATCCTCTCACCCCTACACCTCTGCCTGTACCAGTTCTTGTATGCATAAGTAAATATTAAAAAATGTTATTTCTGAAAAAATAAGCAAAATCAACAAGTCATCAGCTATGTTTAGGAAGAAGAGGAAAAACCCAAATTAATAGAATCAAAAGTTAAAGAAGAAAAATTCAACAGATACTGCAGAAATACACAAATATACAAATATGCCACAAACATACTGGAGAACCTAGAATAGACAAATTTTTAAATTCATATAACCTCCCAAAGTTCCCAGATTGAACCAGAATGAAATACAGCTTAAATAGTCCAATCATGGATTGGAAGAATAAACATTATTAAAATGGCCATCCTACCAAAAGCAATATACAGATTCAATGCTATTCCAATAAAAATCTCAATGTCATTCTTCAAAGAAATAGAACAATTATTGATGAAATTCATATGGAACCACCAAAACCCCGAATAGCCAAAGTTCTCCTGAAAAAAAAGGGGAATGGAGGCATCACACTCCCAGACTTCAAACTATACTACAAAGTCATAATCATCAAAACTGCATGGTATTGGAATAAGAACAGACACACAGACCAATGGAATCGAATAGAAAATCCAGAAATAAACCCACAGACTTATGGTCAACTAATCTTTGACAAAGGAGCAAAGACTATGCATTGGAGCAAAGAAAGTTTGTTCAATAAATGGTGCTGGGAAAACTGGGTCGCTACATGCAAAAGAATGAAGCTTGACCACTACCTCACACCATACACAAAAATCAACTCAAAATGTATTAAAGATCTAGACATAAGACCTGAAACCATAAAATACATAGAAGGAAATATAGGCGAAACACTATGTGATATGCACATCAAAGACATCTTTACAGACACATCACCCAATGCAGTGATAATGAAGGCAAAGATCAACAGTTGGAACTACATCAAATTAAAGAGCTTCTGCACAGCAAAAGAGACAATAACAAAAACAAAGAGAAACCCCACCAACTGGGAGAACATTTTTGCACACAACACTAATGATAAAGGACTGATCACAAAAATCTGCAAAGAGCTGATGAGACTCAACAACAACAAAGAAAATAATCCAGTCAAAAAATGGGCAGAAGAGCTAAAAAGAAACTTCTCTGAAGAGGAAATGCAAATGGCCAACAGGCATATGAAAAAATATTCAACATCACTTGTAATCAGGGAAATGCAAATCAAAACTACCATGAGATACCATGGTATTAAAAAAAACTAGCAACAACAAATGTTGGCGAGGGTGTGGAGAAAAAGGAACTCTCCTGCACTGTTGGTGGGAGTACAAACTGGTCCAACCACTATGGAGATCTGTGTGGAGATTTCTGGACCTACTAAACATAGAGCTTCCATATGATCCAGCAATTCCACTCCTAGGTATTTACCCAAAGGACACAGAAACATCAATTCCAAAGAATACCTGCACCCCTATGTTTATAGCAGCACTGTTTACAATAGCTAAGCTTTGGAAACAACCCAAATGCCCAAAAATAGATGACTGAATCAAGAAGATGTGGAATATTACTCAGCATTCAAAAAAGATAAACACATGCAGTTTGCAGCAACATGGATGGCACTGGAAGGGATCATGCTCAGCGAAATAAGCCAGAAAGAAAAAGAAAAATACCGGATGGTCTCACTCATAGCAGGAATCTAGAAAGCTTAAATAAGGGACCAGGAAAATGAATAACTGTAAGAAAGTGAAAATCAAAATCAACAAAAAACAATGAACCAGAGACATTCTGTGGGGGGTGATGGGCGGGGAGGGGAGGGATTGGGTTCAAAATAAGGGGGTTGCAATTGTATGGGGAATATAAAAATAAAATTTATTTTAAAAAAATGTGTTGAAATTTAAAGAGGAATAAAAAGTCACCCTATGCCCAGGACCAGTGAATTCTACCAAACCTATAAAGAAGACCTAATACCTACCCTACTCAAACTCTTCAAAAAACAAACAAACAAACAAACAAACAAAACAACAGAGGAAAAACTCCCCAACACATTCTATGAAGCCAACATTATCCTGATCACTAAACCAAACAAAGATAGTACAAAAAAAAAATTATAGACCAACATATCTAATGAACATAAATCCAAAAATCCTAGCAAACCCAGTATAGCAACATATGAAGAGAATCACCCACAATTATCACCCACAATGATCAAGTAGCCTTCATTCCATTGATTCACAATATATACAAATCAATTAATGTCATCTACCAGATCAACAAAAAGGAAGAAAAAACTATATGATTGTCTCAAAAGATGCTAAAAAAGCATTCGAAAAGATCCAATATCCATTTATGATAAAAACTATGCAAACATGGGAATAAATAAATGTATTTAAATATTATAAGTACTTATTATATGGATGTCCATTATTGCCACTGTTATTCAATATAGCTTTGGCAGTCCTAACTGAAGCAAATAGGCCAGAAAAAAGACATACAAAGAATGCAAATTGGTAAAGAAGTGTAACTGTCACTATTTACAGATGACATAGCAATATACTTAGAGAAACCAAAACATTCTAACAAAAAACTTCTGAAAATAATAAATGAATACAGGAAAGAAGCAGGATACAAAGTCAACACACAAAAATCAGTGGCATTTTCCTTTTATTTTATATATATATAATATCATTCTTCCTTTTTGTACAATGTATGCTTTCTCCTCTCAGATGTAGAATATGCAAACAATGTAGTATATGCAAACAATACTCCAAAAGGATTGAAATACCTAAGAATAAACTTAATGAAGGAGATGAAGGATCTATACATTGAAAACATGAAACTCTATTAAAGGAAATAAAAGATTCAAAGAAATGGAAAGATATCCTGTGTTCACCGAAGAATTAACATCATTGAAATGACCGTATTACTCAGAACAATTTACAAATTTAATGCAAAATACCAGTGACTTTTTAAAGGAAATAGAACAAACAAGGTCAAATTATATGGAATGACAAAAGACCCTAAATAACTAAAACAATCCTAAGAGAAAGGAAGAAAAAATGGAGGCATCATACTTCCTGACTTCAAGCAATACTACACAGCAATAGTAATCAAACAATATTGTACTACAACAAAAAAAGAAATCCAGACTAGTGGAATAGAATTGAAAATCCAGAGATAAATCCCTGTAAGTATGGACAGTTAATCTTTGACAAAGGAGCCATGGTCATACAATGGAGCACAGAGAGCCTCTTCAATAAATGGTGCTGGGAAATATGGGTAGCCATTTGCAAAAAAATAAAGCAAGACCCATATTTAACTCCACACACCAAAATTAATTCAAAAATTGATTAAAGATTTGGACATAAGGACTGAAGCCATAAAGAACTAGAAAGAAAATACAGGGGACACACTATTGGACATCTACCACAAAGCTGTGTGGGAGTACAACCCCAACAGCAAGGGAAACAAAACCGAAAATAAACAAGTGAGACTATATCAAATGTAAAAGCTTTTGTACCTCAAAAGAAACCCTCACAAAAGCTAAAAGGCAAAAATATTTGGGAAAAAAATATTTACATACCGTACATCTGACAGGGGGTTACTAACTAAAATTTACAAATTTCTTACATAATCCAACAAAGAAATGAATGACCCAATGCAAAAAGGGACAAAGGATCTCAATAGATACATCTCTAAAGAAGACATGCAGAGGACCGACAGGCTTATGAAAAATGTTCAACATCACTTAAGTTTCACCCATGTTGTCACACATTGCACAATTCCTTCCTTTTGTAATCTGAATAATATTCCACTGCGTGTATGTATATACGTGTGTCTGTGTATATTTTCTTTATTCATTCTTCATCTTGGCTATTGAGATTAGCAAGTGCTGCACTGAACTTGAGATTGCTGTTACATTTTTGAGAATCTGATTCTGTAACAGGGTGGTCCCCAGGAAAGGGGGGGGTTCCAGGTTTCCTGCCCACCCAAGGGAGGGTGGAGCTGAGCAGGGAGAGAAGAAGCTACAGAGGAGACTGAGGAAGGAAGGAAGCGGGATGGAGCCAGAAGGAGACCTAGAGGAGGCACATGGAGTCTAGAGACATGTGAAGAAACTGCGCTTGCCTTTCGGTCATGGACTGGGTGACACAGATGTGGGTGAGACCCGTGGGGAGGTGACAATGGTGGTTTTTATCTTGATTTTGATTTTGCTCTTTTCCCTCAACACTTGTCTGGTTGTTTCTGATCCTTTTCTGTGGGTCCCCACTGGAAGATGCCTTAGACTTGTGGCAGGCTTTGGGCCCTTGCTCTGGGCCAATCCCATTTGGATGGACTTTTACCCATGAGGGTACGGGTAACTTTGGGTGCTTGATTGAGAAACGAGATTCTTTGCCTTTACAGTATTGTTTCCTAATTGTATTAAAGTTCCTTCCCATTAAAGTGTCATATGTTTTGTGTTGATGCGGCAGATGGCAGAACCTATTTAGAGCAGGCAGGTTTGAAGGGTCTTGGCTGCCCCTCTCCCTGCCCTGTAACAATTCTATTCCTTCATATAAAATCCCTAAGTGAAATTGCTGAATCATGTGGTAGCTCCATTTTTAAATTTTTTTTTAAACTAGTGGATTTATTTTTTTTAAAGATTTATTTATATAAGCACTGGGTACAGTCAGAAGCGTGGGAGGGTGAGAGAAGTCACCTGAGCCAGAGCAGGGAACAGAACAGGCAGACCAACGAAACACACTGCTGAGGGGAGCAGCAGGCGTGGCAGGAGAGGTCTGCGCGCCATGTGGGACTCTCGCTGGCGGCCGGGGATCGAACCAGTGCTGCAGAGGCTGCAGGCAGCTTTGCAGCCCAGCACTCAACCACTGTGCCACCAGGGGAGGCCCCCATTTTTAAATTTTTACTGTTTTCTGTTTAATTTTTACTGTTTTTTCATAGTGGCTTCTTATTTTGCTTTCCCACCAAAAGTGTGTGAGAGTTCCAACTTCTCCACATCCTCCACTTCTGGTTTCTTGCTGTTTTGACTATACTTATCCTGATAGGTATGAGATAATATCTCGTGGTTTTGGTTTGCATTTCCCTGATGATCAGTAACATTGAGCATTTTTTAATACAACTGTTGGCTCTTCGTATGTCTTCTCTAGAGAAATATCTATTCAAGTCTATAGTCCAATTTTAAACTGGGTATCAGTGTTTTTTGCTATTGACTTATAGGATTTCCTTTTATAGTTTGGAGATGAATTCTTTATCAGATATAAAGGTTTGCAACTATTTTCTCCCATTCCATAGCTTCCTTTCACTGTGCTGGTTGTTTCTTCTGCTGCTCTCCATACACCTATAATCTGATTTTCCTTCTGGATGGTTATGTTCGTGAGAGCATGGGGCTATCTATTTTGGTTTTCAAAACTTGTTATGGGTCAAATTGTAATACTGAAAACATACTTGGAAGTCATAACCCTTAATACCTCAGAGGGTAGCTTTATTTGGAAGCAGGGTCCTTGCAATACCGAAGTAGAGGTGCCCCTTGAGCCAATATGACTATGTGCTTTTATTTTTTTTATTTCATTTTTTAAAAAAGATTTATTTATGCATACAAGACCTGGGGTACAGGCCAGAGATGCGGGGGGTGAGAGGATCCACCAGAGACAGAGCGGGAAACAGAACAGGCAGACTGACTGAAGCACACTGCTAAGGCGAGCAGCGGGAGAGTCAGGAGAGGTCTGCCTCACCATGTGAGTTTCTTCCTGGCTGGCTGGGGATCAAACTCGTGTTGCAGAGGCTGTGGATTGCTTCATAGTGCGGTGCTTAACCCCTTGCGCCACCAGGGAGTCCCTGACTGGTGTGCTTTTAGAAGGGGGAGATACACCCCAGGAGATGGATGCAATGACAGAGACTGTGGTGCTGTATCTACAAGGCTAGGAATGTCCAGTATTGCCAGCACATTTAGAAGCTAGAAGAGGCAAGAAAGAATTTTCCCATCTTGTAGGTTTCAGAGGGGACAGGACTCTGTTAACATCTTGATTTTGGACTTGAAATTTACCTCCTAAACTGTGAAGAGATACATTTCCATTGTTTTCAGCCAAGGGGTTTGTGGTAATGTTCCTGTAGCCCCAGGAGACCAACATGCTTCTAGGACCTCAGTGCCTTGCAGGGTGCCTGGATCTTGGCAGATGCTCAGCAAGTGCGAGGTGACTGACTGAGCAGAGCTCCTGCAATCTGTGTACACCTTCGGCTCAGTCAGTCAGCCAGGCAACTGTCAGCTGTGTCCTGTCAACATCTGCTCAACCCAGTGACAAAGCCTTAAAAGATCTGAACCCCAGTGTTTTCCAGGGTGCTATGCATTTTGTTCGGTGACGAAACTGCACCTACACTGACATGATGCCTTGATATCTCACTTGGTGTAAATATTTACATATTTTACTGCAACAAAAATAGCCTGTTGGATTATGATGTTTTTCCCCAGAACCTACTAGGAGTTTTATACAATTTATGTCTTAGTAATCCTAACATATTTCTAAAATACTCAAAATTCCAAATTCTAAAACACATCTGCCCCAATGGTTTCAGTGAAAAGATCATGGCCTGGTATAAGGAGAGTGGTAACTGTGAACATTATTAATTTTTTTTCAGCTTCTAGGTTTCAGGTGTTTAGCTTGTTGGTTCAAAATTTGACCAAATGTTAGGGAATCTGGATTCCCCAGCATTCTCTTTCTATACTGCTTTCTTTCCTCTGAACCTTTCTTCACCATATTCCCATCGTTTGTGTGTGTGTACGCACGCGCGCATGCGCATGTATGTGTGTGTGTATGTGTGTGTGTGTGTGTGTGTGAAAATCTGCTTGCAGGGAAAGCTCTGTGAGCTGACCCATCAAAGCTGAGGCCCTGGGGCTTCGGGCTGGTCCTTGCCCAGGCCCTGTGAGATGGACCCCTGAACAAGGGCAGGCAGAGACAGGCTTACCTCTCATCCCCAAAATTGGAACTAGTCTTCCTCTCCATGATATGCTAGAAATCCAGCTAATATTAAGCACTATCACCAGAAACTATAGTGATACTAATATTTTTATACTATTAGCAGGTACTGTGCAAGTCACTTTAAACGAGATGCCTCCTTTAGTCCTCTCCATGGTACTATTATTACCTGCATTTTAACAGTCTCATATAGACAACAATACCACTTGCATCATATTCAAGTCTACCAAGACTGGACACATGGGTGCTGAAAATGGGGCTGCTCCTATTAGAGGCCATCACTGGATTTATAAGGCCTGGCCTAGCATCATCCTAGCCTTCTTTCACTGAGCTCCTAGCAAGGTGTGGGTTACATATGAGAGAGCTTACTTATTACTTATATCCACCCGAAAAATGTAAGTCCCCCATCTTATAGGGTGACATAACAGAGACTCTGAGGTGTTAAGTAACTTTTCCAAAGTCTCACAGCTAATGAACAAGAGAATCAGGATTAAAACCCAGGCAGATAAGCTTCTGCATGTTTAATTATTATACATATTGCTTCCTAGGTTCAGGATGATGAATAGAGAGGCAGAAAATAGATCAGAGATGCTAGGATCCTTGGAGCTTAGAACATCAGAAAACGACATGATAAAATGACACATCTATACAAAATAATGGAAACAAACCCACAGATTCCACCCAGGGTCATGGATTCACCTGCAGTTGTTTCAGTAAAACGGCAGTGGTGCTTGGCAGCCAAATGAGCAAAGACAGAGTGTGGATCCCCCAAGCCCTCCAAAAACATGTTTGTTTTTTGTAAAGGTGGTCATCAGAGATAATGTGAGCAATCAAGGACCAAGGAGGTTGGAGCTTCTTAGCAGCCTGTGTTTGTATTAGCTGTACAAAAGGAGGAATTTCGCCTTCCTTTTGGACAAGGGTTCATTGTGTGAGTTGCCAAGGTTTTTCTCCCCCAACTCTTTCAGAGAAGGTAATGGTCTTTGTTGCCTCCAGCAATTCATTCTTTGTTGCTGGCTAAATGCACATAATTTCTAATGGCAGATCCTCCCCACTCCAAGCTTTTATGCCCTCAGAACCTTCCTCCCCAAGGAAGTAATATTTTCAATCTTACCTTGGCTTTCGTGACAAAGTAGAACTTACATCTTTATTCAAATTTTTAAAAATGCAGTTTTTGTTGAGAGGTAAAACAGCGTTGTCAATTTCAGTTGTTCCTTAGAAGCATTCTTTAAACTTGTGACATTTCTGCCCAATATGTCTATCCTGTGATTTTTAAAAGTTCCCCACCGCCCCATATCTGTTTCCTTTAGAATGTGTCTGCAGTCAGGAGATGAAGAATAATCCAACAATAATAAATTAGATACCGTGAAGGGTGACCAGCTCTAAAAAGCTTTTAGCACAGGGTGATGAGAATTCTCTTTTCAACCTGGACACAGTCTAGGACCCTGTCCCATTTTAAGGTTCCTGGACTGTTACTACTGGCTCCTGATTTATCTCCACATCTCCCAATCCATCCACAGCCCACACTTTCCAAAATGTCACTCTAAAATGAGAATCTGCTCACTTCGCTTCCTCTGATTAAAAACCTCCTTTGGAATCTGATCTGCACTTTCAGTGGGGGTGGGGATTAGTATGTCCAGGGCTTAGTTTTGGTCCAGTGGGGCAGAGAACTTGAACTTTCCAACTAACTTTTCCTTCTTCCTTCTTTTTTCCTTTTAGTAGGGGCTAAACTTTAGCCTGAGGTTTGGTAGAGAGAGGTTCATTGGCTTGTGACAGGGTTCAGTTCGGGGCCATTGTAGCTAAGAATCAAACTTTCACAGAGGACTGAATACATAAATATGTGAAGGAGAATGGGAGACAGAATTCTTACTGTCAGAGAGGAGAGTTACAAATACAGAAAGTGGGCAGACTAGAATAAATGTGGAATCGGGTTAGTAATGAAAACAATGTGAACTTGATTTTTAATAGCTCTCTAGACAAATATAGATATAATGATAAGGATGATTATATAAAATAAACATATATGTTTACAGTATTTCTTAGCACTCCCTGATGAGAGTCTTAGAAGCAATGGTAGCCCGATAGCATCAAGCACATCAAACACCCAGTTCTAAATACCATTCTCCATTAAAAGGAACCAGTTCCTGTAGAAATGGCTGATTCTGGGGCAGGGAATGAGAAAGTGAAAAATGATCCTGCAACATCTGTGCCAGAAAGCTGAGGCATGCTCAAAGAATGATGAGCTGTGTGTCAAAAGGATACCAAGGCCTGCTAAAAGTGGCTCCCACCGGCCAGGTCTGGGACAATTTGATAGCAATGGATTTTAACCCCTTGAGTGAAGAATTCCTTAAATAAATAATAAAAAGAGAAAGCATGTTTAGAATGATAGTTTGTCAATCATTGTAATATTAAGGCAAGAATCATAAATGAATTAACACTGGTGAGTGAAAGGTTGATCAGGAAAAGATAATTAGTCTTAGACGATATCCCTATAAAATACTTGTTACTGGGGGCCTCCCTGGTGGTGCAGGGGTTAAAGTCTCAGCATTATCAAGCTATCACCAGTCACTAAGGCATGAGTTCTATCCTTGGCCAAGGAGGTGACACACATGGCACTGAAGGCCTCTAATGTCTTGCCTGCTGCTCCCCTCAGCAGTGTATTTCAGTTGATCAACCTGTTCTGCTTCCCAGTCTGTCTCTGGTGAATCCTCTCACCCTCCGCACCTCTGGCCAGCACCCTAGTTCTTGCATGCATAAATAAAAATAAAACTTAAAAAAATACTTGTTAGTTACTATTCATAAGTTCAACATTCTTAATAATTTTACAGTGATATCATCTTAAGAATGAGTTAACATCACCAGTAGCAAATGAAATATAACATGACTCACTGTCTCCTGATATGATGCACTAAGAATATTGCATACTTTGAGGTATTTCTTTCCAAAATTGAAAAACTCACAAGGAAACATCAAGAAAACCCAAACTGAGGATTATTTTACAAATAACTACTCTGTACTCTTTAATAATATCAAGGAGATGACAAAAAATAAAAGATTGTTCCAGATTGGAGGAGCCTGAAAACATATGACAACCAAATATAATATGTGACACTGGATTGGCTCAAAGGTCTATAAAGGATTGTTAGGACGATTGGCAAAAATTGAATAGCGTCTGTGGATGGGATGTTGATACTGAATTAATGTCATTTCTTAATTTTAATTGTTTATAGTTTATATTGCTGTTACTTAGAAGAGCACCCTTGCAGTCAGGTAATAAACAATGAGGTGTTAAGATATTATAATGGTATATCATCTGACATTATTTTCAAATGGTCTTATATAAGAATGAGTGGTTGGGAGGCCATATGTATTCAAATTATAATGACCAGGGTTGATTGGGGAGGGTGACTGAGATTAAGTCACTTAAGTTATCAATTAAAAAAGCAACCACTTGTTTATGAAAATACTGATAAACAGTCATACAAAAGGCAAGGGCAGATAAAAATCTGTCACAAACAGAGGACCCACCTAAATCAAAATTAACTGATGGTCCTCATAATATACCTCTGAAAGGTGGCATAAATATAGGCACTGAATTAAGCCAACATGAGACTTTCAAGACTTCATGCCCAGGGTCCTGCATCCTCCCTCAGGTTTTGGTGAAAGGCAGCAGGGGAGAGTTACAAACAGAAAGGAGAGTTACTTTCTGCTCTGAGAGGTGGCTCCCCCCTCCTTATGAACTAATGGCTGCCAGAAACTCTCCTGACTTGGATCCCACCCACCCGTGCTGCCAGTCTCTTGTGCCTCACCAAGAGCTTAATATTTGTCCCCCCACCCTTTTACTGCCAACTGAATTTTATGCTTATATTGTTATAATTCAGATTCCCCCCAATAATTTCATATAAAGTTTACATGCATTTGGCTTGAGTTGTTGAAGTGGGTCCACTCTTATGGAAGTTAGCATTTCCATATTATAAATGGTTCAAAATGTTAATAAGCATAGGATTCAGAGGACAGGTAGAAGGGAGTTCTGGGTACTGTTTATTTGAAACATTATTTTAACCTGAAATTATTTCTAAATAAAAATTACAGTAAAAACAACAACAACAACAAAATCACCCACTGGCTCCCTGTTACCTACAGGCCAAAGTTCAAATACTTGACTGGCTTATAATGTGCTTAATAAAGGATTTTGATTGTATCTTTCTGTTTTATTCTCAGATCATCGCTATACTCAGCTTTACACCACTCTCCCTGCCTGGTGAACTCTGCTGCCTCTCAGGTTGGACCCTATGTATCCCCCTCCTCTCTGGATACTTTTCTGAGATCCCCACAACCAGGCAGGGCTAGTACTTCCCTCCTCAGCACACTGCTGGCTCTTCCTCCTAGTAGCGTTCTTTACTTCCTGCAGGTTGACCTTCATTACACTGTAGGTGTCTATTTGTTTGTGTCTCTCTCACTAGACTATGAGCTTCCCAGAGTAGCAAGGACTCTGTCTTTTTCAGCTTAGTATCTCCTACATCCACTACAGTGCCAGGTCCACCAGCAATGCTCAGGGTGGCATATGGCGTGCTATAAAAGACCAAGATCAATGAACTGTGTTTTGCCACACTCTACTTACATAACTGGGTTAAATAACAATTTATTCATATGTCAAATGGAATAAGAGTAATACTCATTTCACTGGGTTGTGATCAGGTTCGAATGAGTACATTTATGTAATGCATAGGGCTTAGCGCGGTGCCTGAAGCAGATTAAAGGTTCTATAATCATTAGCTAATAGGAAGTGATATTTCATGGTGCTCAGTGTTTGTTGAATGCATGAATGATTACTTTGAGGGAAGGGATGAAATGAGTAGGGTGAAAATTCTTGGTGCAAGTCAGGGAAAGTGCTCATAGCTTCTGGAGATGGAGGGAAAAGGCATTTGTGACAAGCCCACATTAAACTATCATGCAAGCATTCACTGCTAAACACTGACACAGATACAGAAATAGGAAACATGTCCGCCAACTTCAACCCCATACTTTCAACAAAGATAGGGAGGACTTATAAGCACCTGGGAGACACAGCAGACAATGTTAGGTAATGGCAATGAGGTCCTTCACTATTTGGCTAAATCACAAGCACCACAGAATTTCGGAAGACAGGCAGTGTGGGGTTCACACAAGCGTGGGGTTCAGAACCACTTGCGTTTATATGAACACTAGAGTTCACCAAGATTGTTCAACTATGTTGTCTTGCTCCATGCTCCTGACTTATATAATAAAAGCAGGCAGTGTTATTCCCATTTTATAGATAAGCAAATAGAGGCTCAGAGATTTGATTTCTTCAAGGTTGGGGAAGGAACTCATTGCTCTTTCCATCTTGCTAAGTCACTAAGGATGGTGGAATGAGTCATAGAGAGTGCAGAGGAGATAGAGAATTAGATTAGAAAAGCAGTTACACTCAGCTATTGCAGATGGATTTGCTACCTCTCACCTACATTTCCATTTTAGAAAACTCCTTGAAGTGCTAAAAGAAAGAAACAATCATAGGAGAAGTTAGATAATAGAGAGTAAAAATATGTCTGAAAAACAAATTTGAAGACCAACAATGAACCAAAACATCCAGGATAAGTCGCATCATGAGAGTGAAGCCTGTCTCATTCTGCGAGTTGTTATAAGAGAGTAGTGTGCAGCTCAGGAGGTAGGAGGTGGAGTTGCAGATGTTGGATGACTGTGAAGCACCTGTTTCTATCGGAGAAGAGTGTGGTCAAAGGGGTTTGAAGCCACACAAGTTTCTTTCTCCTAATTTCTAAAAAAAAAATCAATCAAGATTACTAAGATTGCAAATGACTCATGTCTTCCTTGCTGTTTCTAAAAAATCAATGAATAACTCAAAAAACCAGATAGACATCATCTCATTAAGACCATGCCTTTTACTTTAAACTTACTTCCTTCACAGAACATGTCAAACTGCAGGATGACACAGAAGTAGGTCCAGTTGTATAGAGTATCTTCATCAGTCCTTCACCTCCCCACCCCTTAATATTTCTCTTTGACATCCTACTGTCCAAGAAATACTCACAGCCTGCTCACCCTGACAAAAGTTATCTTGTGTGTCTGGTTCCCTTCTCTGATCACTCTGTCTTCTAGGTGATAGCACATTAAAATGAGAAGGAATTTCTGGTAGTTGTTATAATTCAGACATGAGAGCTCCCCAAGAAACATATTAGTTGGGTAGATGATTTGCAAAATTTGCATTTTTCCCTTAGAAGTTCAAGATATTAATTGGTTTGCCTAGAATTCTAGGTGGAAATTTCTTATTAAACATAGTTGCAGGTTTGTTCTCCTTGTGGTCAAGATCACAGAAGAAATTACTTGGATCATGTTACAAGTTGAACAAGGCGATTATTCTTTTCCTCTAATACCATCTTTTGGTTTTTATTGCAATCTATTTTATCTTAAATGATTAGCATCCTCACACTGAGGGTTTACCTCTAAATGAATTGCTTTCCTGGTCCATAATTATCTCCCTCAAACAGAGTGAGTTTCTGCCAGGCTAAACTATCTGTTTACTTCTCAATATACCACTTTATTTTTTCACATTTGGGAATGTGCTTCTAACTTTTCTGCCTTGGAACGCTTTCCACGTTCCTACCTGAAGTTCTGATTCAAACTCTTTTTTGGGGAAGGTTTCTCTCATCTCAACCCATCCCATCTGTACCCTCCATGTAATTCTGTTGGATTTTCTATTATTATACCCTCACTTATATTCTACACACTATTACATAATTGTTCTAACCCAAGACTAGAGTATCTTGCTTGACATAGTTCTATTTGTCTTATTTTTTTTCCCCTCTAAGTATCATCCTAAGTACAAAATAAGGCTTTGTTATTTGGGATCAAGTATTTTGGAGTTCAGGGAATTATTTGACATTAATCAGATCAGGCCAAAGCCTCCTATTTATCGACTTTCAGGTGACAATACTCACTAAAACCATACAGTTTAAGAGTTTCTGGATTAAATTATGTTCTTCCAAAACAAACAAACAAACAAACAAACATGTTGAAGTTTTAATTCCCAATACCACAGAATGTGATCTTATTTGGAAGCAGAGTCTTCGTAGAGGTCATCAAGTTAAAATGAGGTCATTAGGATGAGTCTTAATTTAATGTGACTTCAGTCCTTACAAAAAGGGGAAAATTTACAGAGACACAGAGAAGGAAAACAGTCCTGTGAAAACAGGATTAGAGAGAAGCATCTACAAGACAATGAACAGCAAAGATTGCTGATAACCACCCTGAACTAGGAAGATACAAGAAAGCATCCTTCCTGTACAGGTTTCAGAGGGAGCATGGCCTTGTCAACAACTTGATTTCAGGCTTTATGTCTCAAGCACTGTGAAATAGTAAGTTTTTGCTATTGTAAGTCACCTAGCTTGTGGTAATTTGCTACAGTCACCCTTGCAAATGAATATACTCCTTGGAGTTAGTTCTCTTGAGCCATTTCTAATCTGTTCATTTATGTTGTAAGAAGAAACCTTTTGGGGTATTTATATTCATGCCTGGGTGGTCAGTCCTTTCTATCAGGATATACAGATCTGATTCTAGTCACTCATGGAAGATTCTGCCTCCCCTTTCTTTTCACCATAATTGCTTTTTGCAGTTCTGCATGCAGTTATTTTCTTTCAATTCTGTATTTGGTCATTCAACGTGTGTATGTGTGCCCACAGCCATGCGTTCATTTGTTGAAAATCTAGTATTATGCCGAATGATGGAAACACAGATTTAAAAGAAAAATTCTTGTTGTTAAAGGCTTTCAGAGACAGCAAGACCTGCAATAAGTGATATTTATTCATTCAATACTTATTGGCCACTTTTGTGGCCAAACTCTATGTGAAAGGACAGAAGAGCAGACAAAACCCGAATGAAAAGAAAACCCTATTCTCCTGAGGCTCCCAATTTAGTCTATGACACAGAGAAGCGTGAAGGGTTGGGGAAGCATAGAATACAGACTGGGAGTCAAGAGGCAAGCCTTCCTGGAGTTGATGACATCTGGGCTGAGTTTTAAAGGGTAAGAGGTCAGAAGTAATGAGAAGTAGTCCAGGTAGAACAAAGTTTAGGAAAGCTTGGTACATTTGGGGAAATCAAATTTATTTTCATGCTTGGAGTTGGAATGGAGAAGGAATAGAAAGTCCAGTAAGTCCTTGGAAAAGTCTGTTTTCCTTGATGTGATTATGGGTAGGTAAAGGAACCTGGGAGATAGAAATTGTGGGCAGCCAAAGCCCCAACAACAGAGGTGACTCAAGTTCACTCCACTTCAAACTCACAAGCCCTAAGGCCCTGCTGAACAGCACACACTTTATCAGCTGAGGGCTGAATGCCCGACAAGCTCCCTCGGGTACCAGTCTCAGTGAGATGCCCAGAAGGCTTGTGAGGCAGGGTGACGTGGTGCTTCACACAGGCACTCCGTTCTATTTAGTCGCCATAAATTCAATCTGAACCTGGCTTGGCAAAGGAATACAAAAGATAGGACTGTTTCCACAGGAGAGATTGTCCTGTCTCAGTCTCCAGTGTTTCAGACACAGACACACACACCCCCACACCCACACTCACTCTTTGCAGACCAGAAATGTTTCTCTTCACACAGATGCTCAACCCACAGGACAGAGAGAGCAGCACATGTACTCTCCAGCCCTGAAGGGTGTTTACTTGGGGAGTAGGAGTGAGGTCTTTCACAAATGTTTTCATACTAGACCACACAAAAACTATTTTTCAAGTTTGGTTCAAAGATCTCTTCAAGGAAAATGTATGTTTCACTCTTTGATGTTTTGTTATCTCAGGGTAAGTTAAAGGATTACTATCAGGCTAACATCTGAATAAATTTGAACTCTCATGTTAGGATTTATATTGGCTTATTAGATCCCTCATTTGTTTTTGATTATCCATGATGATCATTTACTGGGGGGACGTCTATTCCTGGAGCACTGTGCTTAAACACACTTGGATCTGAATAGCACCGATGAGATGCCCCAAATCCCTGAGTTATGTTTATCAAGCAGGAGGTATATGATCATGACATCAAAGAATTAGACTGACCCAGAACATTGGATTCCAAAAGACCGGGGTGGGAACTACTTTCACTTGTGTTTTATAATTGTGGGCAAGTTACCCACTTTGAATGTCAATCTCTTCATCTGTAAAGCAAGACACTAACAACAACAGCACACACACACCTCAGAGATAGTGTGGGTTTAGGGCTAGATCACTGTAACAAAGCAAGACCCACATGTTTTCTGGTTTCCTGAATGCACATAAAAATTCTGTTTACACTATGTTGTAGTGTGTTAAATGTGCAATAGCATTGTATTAAAAAAAAACAATGTACATGACTTAATTAAATGTGACAGAGAGATAGAACTGAGCACATACTGTTGGTGCCAACAGACCTGCTGCACGCAAGGTCACCACACGCCATCAATTTGTAAAAAAGAAAAAAGAAGTATCTGTGAAGCACAGTGAAGCAAAGCACAATAAAATGAGGCATGTCTGTAAAAGTTTCTGATAGTTATTGGTGCTTGTTATGTACCACAAACTATAAGAACTTATATATACTAACTGACTTATAATCCTCATGGCAATCTAAGGCACTAGTACTATAATTATGTCTACTTATATGTGGATAAACTAAAGTAGCAGGAACAAGATCACACCACAAGTCAGTAAGAGAGCCAGGATGCAATGCTACATGTTCTGCTTTTGGATTTCTTAAACTATGTTTTTACCCACTAGCCTACAGCTTGTACCAGTGTAGGGAAGAAATGACACCAAACCAGCTACCATTATTTCTCATACACAAGGGATCAAGAGAAGAAATGAATTTTGGGGGTTCCTTTTTTTGGCCTAGTTGTGATTCCTTGGAGTTACTGATATTACCCAAATTAAACTTCGCTTACTTTATTCCACACACAGGGTAACTAATAGTTCAGCCTCCCAAGTTTAGCTTTGCAACATTGCAGCCCTACCATATCAATGACACAGAGAACTTTCTAGCTATCTCTGATCCTCAGAGCATATTATACATTATTCTAGTTAGGAAAATGGAAACAGTGAGGCAACCCAGTAACAAAATTCTGAAAAGGAATACTGGGATCCATATGACTTTCCAAAAAAACAGGAGAGTGTCAATTATAGGTCAACTAAATTCCTAATTCTTGACTATCAATTCTTTATTATAAATTACTAGAAAATCTCCAAGCTTTGTGAATGCAGCTTCTTTCTTTCCTTCTCTCATTTTCCACTTGACCCCTCATGCTCTACTCTTCACTCTCATATACTAAGGAATGCTTTTTTTTTTTCATTGATTGATATGCGTATCATCAGAAAAGATAAAAGATTTCTCTCTTAGCTAACTGGTAATCTCATCTGCACATAAAGTACTCATTTCCTCTCTAGAGTGTTATTAATATGAGAGAAAAAGTAAAAACTTTCAGCGGTTTGGTAAGAAGATCTTTTCTTATCCTCGCTAATAGTATATAGCATCTTTGACTATCTGGGCCCCCTATTCCATCACTAGATTCCAGTTCTTAGAGAGATTATTCTTAAATAACCAGGCACTCAAGTAAGTGCCTTATATATTATTAACTCAATCTGCACAGAAATCCCATGAGGTAGGAACTATTTCATCCTTATTTTATAGAGAATCAAGGATGGGGGCAGGGGCTTTAAGAGATTTGCTCGAAGACACAGTTATTAAGTGGCAAAGCCAGGATTTGAACTCAAGAAGTCTGGCTCTAGATCCTACATTCTGATTCACTATAAAGTTTCTGCAGTCCACCTTTTTATGATAAACAATGAGCTTGAAGTTAGGAAACATGAATTTCAGGATTTGAGCTCTGCTGGTGTTGGGCATGTCACTTAATACCTTCAGTCTCTATACCCACAGAGAAAATGAGGAAATTGGTCAAGTTCCTTCCTTTGGAATTCTATAACTCCAACATTGAGGGAGACATACTTGTCCTATTTTAAATTCTAGACAAGTCCATCAGCCAAACTCCTTGTCACTGTCTGGCTTTCTAGAGTATAAAAACAAAGTTCAAGGATCTTTTGGCATAGATAGTAATAGTTGTGCTAATAGAGCCAACTGCGAGGTGATGAGATTTGATGTCCACTCGGTTATTCAGAGACCATGATTCTTCTATCCCTAGAAGTGAAAGAAGCCAGCTTCTAGTTATTAATTGGAAAAATTGTTGCCTACAACAAACATGGCTTCCAGCATTCCTTGAGGACTTTAGGCTCACAGAGCAATGTCTCAATCCATCAGCATCTGTCTTGGACATGGGGATTTAGAATAGAAATCCATCTTGTGCTTCCGCTTTTAATTAGATTTTCAGGTAGAAAGAGTTCTTTGTGGACAAATGGGTACATCTGATATTCAGAAAACCTATCATTCAGGCACTAATCTGTCCATTGAGGAGGATCTAGGGCTCCCAAAATGTGATAAATAGGCAAAAAAAGAAAACAAACAATTATGGAACAGAATAGGTTTACAGTTAGGGCTTACCCTGTGCTCAGAGAGACAAAGGAAAGGGACTTTAACACATTTGAGGATGAAAAGATATAGCAAGACATCATGAGCAAGCACGTAAGACTTCAAAATATTGCCTTTCTATATGTCAAGAGAAAAGAATAGTACCCATGGACCCACTTTCTAAATCCATATGCATATTAGACTGCAGCAAGCCCTTGTGTGTTGTGAAGAGTAGTCTACCTCTTGCCAACCTTGTGTCGAAGAACCATTTCCTAGGAAGAATTATGTATGCAAAGGTAAGCTGGAGAACAGTACTTTTTTTTTTTTTAAGATTTATTTATTTATGCATACAAGAGCTGGGGTATAGGCCAGAGATATGGGGGGTGAGAGGATTCACCAGAGACAGAGTGGGGAACAGAACAGGCAGACTGACTGAAATACACTGCTGAGGGGAGCAGCGGGCGAGACAGGAGAGGTCTGCTGCACCATATGGGTTGCTCCCTGGCCAGCCAGGAATCGCTTCATAGTGCGGTTCTTAACACCTTGTGCCACCAGGGAGGCCCAAACAGTACTTTTCTTATCGAGATCAAGGGTGGGTCAATCCAGCCCACATATGGTTTCACTTTGTTCTACTATGGGTCAGTTAAATCATCAACTTCCATTAAATTAAAGAGAAAGTGCATGATGTGCCCATTTTCACATAAAGTGTTTCTAGGAGTGCCTGGGATGAGCTTTTCGGGCCTGTTACTTGCCTAGCAAGTAACCTATAAAAAAGTGGAGAGAAATGGAAGCTTTCTTGGCTCCCTAACTGTCATTTTACTGTCTCTTCTCAGTTGCAAACAAATGTCCCATCACTAGTGCCAAAAAAATACCACAAAGTCAAACTTGACAGTAGGGTGCATCTTATGAAGATCTGGCTCCACTATGAGTCTCTCGTCCCACATCAGAATTCTGGCTTCATTTTGCTCACAAAAAGAGCATTGATAAATGGTATCTGTCTAGTTGTGGTGGATTTTACATCAATAAATACCTTGCTTATAACAGTTTCCTTCTGTGATTTTCCATAGTTCGATGAAGCTTAAAATTGTACAAGATCTGGACATTGCAGTCTGATTTTGCTGGCTTGCCAATTTGGGGAAGGAGTTGAGGCAGAAAAGTGTAGTAGATAGCACTGGTGGGATGGGCAATAAACTACCTAGAGAGATTAAATAATATTTTTCTAATTCTATTGAGACATAATTGACATACAACTATATACCTTTAAGGTATACAGCATATTGATTTGAATTACATAGTGAGATGATTACCACAATAGAACTTTTCAAAATGCCATAAATTTCCCAGGAGGTATATAAGCAACACATACACATGATCAAATAGCATCTTGGACATATTCAACAATAATTTACAGAGGACTCCCAGATATACTTTTACCCCAATAAAGAAGGAACCCAGATTTGACATATGGGGCTTTTCTAAGGCCAGAATCTGTTTCCTGACTTTTTGTTTACTCCTTAAACTTCAAAACAACTTGAATGTCAGTTTCCAGAGATTTCTCTGTAATGTTGCTTTCTCTGTGTGTGAAGCAAATCTTCCAATAACAACTGTGCAGTAAAGGAGCATTCAGAGGACTGATTGAGAATGGGGACCTGAAAACTAACCCATTTCTAGTGCAAGAAAAATAAAGCAGTGGCTAAAAGAAGAGAGTAATAATTCAGGTTTTTTTTTTTTTTTTTTTTGCATTTTCACAGAACTTAGCAAACTTTGCAAAACTGTCTAATCCCAGAGCTCTACCTCTGAGTTTGCAGCTGAGGGAGACTAAAAGTTTATGAGGCACAGTTCCCCACTGCTTCCTGAAGATGCTACGAACACAGAGCATCCCACACCCCAGGTCTCCTGAGATGTCAGAGCTACCTGAGGGCAACATGGTACCTTGGAGAGGACATGGAAGTTACGGATAGGTGATCTAGCTTTACGTTTCAGTGCTACCAATCAGGACACAGATCTCATAATATTGGCCTTAGGTTAATCTGACCCATCTTAAATAGCTAACTTCATTTCTATTGTGTTACATGCTTGTGGGATATAAACATATCAGGTCTCCAGTAATTAATTCCAACAACCGGAGATCCTCTTAGGATACAAGGGAATCAAGAATTTTAGGCTCATTTGGAAAACTGTAAAGGCACAGAAGGAAGACACAATGCTTCCCCTGGGGTCACTGAAAAACTGGGACTCCCCGGGGTGGAATATTTAAATCGTGTAATAATAACATGTCTCATTAGAATTTTATGTTTATATATATTCTGATATCTTTAAGAATAAGAGACTCAGCTCATTGGTGATCTTCTTTAGGTCCCCTTCCTGATTCAAATTAAGTGACTCATCTCAGGGGTCTCATAAGACACTCATTTCTATCTCTAATAAGGCCACTACAACTGTGCAGTATAACAATCTGCTTGTGTCCTGACCTCCCTTCAACAGATTGTTTGATTTTACAAAAGAGTAGGAATTTCATAAATGTTTACTGAACTGAGCTGAATTCTACCCTAACCTGTAGAAAATACCCACTTCCCAGGGGCTAGAGTTTATAGGAGATGATCAGGCATTTTTGGTTAGACTGGGGAGTCCCTCTCCTCTGTAACAGGCTTGTCTCTCCTTCCTTCAGTTAAAAAGGTGAGAAGTTCAGTTTCCTAAAATGCAAATAGATCATTTACCTTCTTTAATCCAGGGGCAAGTTCTTACAAAGATACACACACACACACACAAACACAGATCCAATACCTGTTATTATTTACTGAGTACTAATATGTACTAGGCACTATAATAAACACTGACATAAATATCTTCACAATAATTCTCTAAGGGTGAAAGAGGAAGATAAACACTCACTAAAGGCTAACAGAAGAGTAAGTCATATGAACTTGATTTTTCCAGACTTTCGTGATAAGCAAGCCTAGAATAAAGGGTTGGGATCAGTTCTTAGCATGAATTAGCTTATGTAGTTTTATTTTCCTAATTCTTACTTGAGTTAAACTGAACGAATGGGAGTGTGTAGGAGAAAGAGAGTTGAAAGACTTCGGGTCCTGCACAAGTGGTAGAGAAGGGTCAGCTAGGAATTAGGGTCATCAGAGGGCAAGGTGATTAGGACTAAGTCTCTGGGGTGAGAAGAAAGAGGTGCTAGGAAATAGAATGATGCAGAAAAGGAGCAAAGGACCCAGAATTGCAAGTTTGTTAGTAATGGCAGAAAAAGATGCAAAATTCTAGGATGGCCCCCAATGTCTTCCAGATTCATAATCCCAGGTTACCGCTCTCTGGATGACTTAGTATTTCTTTATAAAAATGTTTTCTTAGGAACTGAGTCCTTTGTTTAATGACTCAGTGTTGGGTTTTAAGACATTCACTTTAGGTCTATTTGGTTTCTCTGTTAGCATGGTTCATTTCCTTTATATTTGGCTGTGCCCTGAGACGTGTGTGCTCTGATGAAGTTTTGATTACCCTTTAAGCACTAGGCTTTAATAAGAATTCTACTCTAGGCAGCTGAGATTATGGCATGAAGGTTATCTGCGGGAGGTAAAGGAAGAAGAGTCTGTTTAACCATTTGTGCTCATCACTAGGTTATAAGTCACTGTGGGCGTAAGAGGACTGGGTCTTGTCACAGTGGTAATTCCAATGCCTAGCTAGACTAGGGGATGGAGAGAGCGAAGGAGGGGTGGAGGGATGCATAAATATCATTAACAGAGGGAAAGACTGAACCACAAGCTGTTTAGTAATGCTTTGGAATGAAACATACCTTGTTCCAAATCTAAACCTGCCACCAAATTGTATCTTCAGCCCCCTAAAGATTCTATTTCCTTGGCTATACAGTTAGGATAGGAATGGTAAATCCTCATAAAATTGTGGGGAAGATTAGACAAAATAATGTTTTATAAACACTGTGATGAGCACAGTGCCTGGCTGATGGTAAGCTCCCTATAAATGGAAGCTTTTAGGGAAACCCTACTATGCAAGACACCCTGAACCTCATCTGTAACATGCATTGGACTTAACTTCTTTCTTCTCTTTTGTATTTCCTTCTTTCTTTTCTCACTTCCACAAGTATTGGAGGAAACAACTGTATAAGAACAGCATGATTTATAGAAACTTCCTGATTTCTTTGTAACTTATCACAGTCTTCCCTGACCATCAAGCTATTGTTGCTTATTTTCAGGACATACACTTCACACACCCATGTCTGACTTCTCTTGATCATGTCCCACAGCATATTAACTTTCTAGGAATATTTGGACCCTGTCTCCTCTTCTCCCACTTCTTTGTCTCATTACTGTTCTTGAAAAACATACCTCATTTAATTAGGTGTTAAAAGTCAATGACCACTTTTTTGCAGGCTTGATGGACCCCTGAGAACTAGCTGCCCTGCTTCCTATTCTAAGGACTGCCTAAGATATCTGGTAAGGGATGCACAGAAAGCTGGCTTGAAGCTAGGTTCTACCCCATACTAGTTAACAAAATTTGTGAATCAAAACTTCAATGACTATGAAATAATTATGAAGGTCTTATATAGTTTCCTATAGGCAACTAAGAGGGATGAAAGAGCCCTGATTTTTTGAGCATCTACTGTATAAGGTGGGGACTGGCTGATTTACCTATGATTATCCTTATAACACACCCATTCCCCCCTCACCTTATGGTTTGGTCATTTTAAGGATAACTGAGTCTTAGGCAAAAAATAGCTGGCTTAAGAACACAAAGTAAATGAGGGAATCCACAACTGTCTTAACCTAAAACCCATGATTTCCCCCTCATTCTAGGATGTCTCACAATTCCTGATGTGGAATGTCAACTTCGGAATTACAATATTGCTTATAGGTTCTTGTTCTGAAGTCTCCCATTTCTTAAGCACTGCCCGTAGTAGAAATATGGAGTCTGACATAAAAATTATGCTAAGATGATAATGAACTACTTCTCTCAGAGACATGCATGATCATCGAAGCAAACCACATTTACTTCCATATTTAACATGATAGCTGTGCTGGAATAAATGTCAAGGTCAATGCCACCTATGTAGAGGGCCCATTTTAGTTCTTTGTAGCTTCCTCTGGTCAGTCAGAAAGGAGCTCTGTGTACCCACTCAGGAGTTAGCATCAACAGCACTAGTTAGAGAGGACATACAACATTCAGCTGTTCTAGCGTTATAGCCAATGACCTGTGTTTGAGTCAGTCTAGGCCTTATGGTCACTTCACAAATGAAATTAGAGGCCCCATGAGAATGTAGTGAGCATCTGGTGGATCTGGAAGCTGCGCTAATCCAAGGATAATCATTCTTTTCTTAGCTTCGCGTGTTTATAATGCAAACACCAGGACTCACTACAGTGTTGGTACAGATGAAGGGAAAATGATGAAGGGAAAAATGGCAAGAGGCGAATGAAGGAAGAGCTCTGATTCACCACAGGAGAGGCAGCAGTTGGCTGGAGCGGACATTCCTGTAACCACAGCCGATCACCTGAGAACAGCCTGACCTTGGGGTGGTGCCATGACAGGATTAATATTTTCAGATGGATGAACTATTTCTGAACTGTACCCCCCAGAATATTGGGTCTGAATCAGAGTATTTTCTTTTTCACAACCTCATTTTTACGTTGCATCATCATCTCTTTTCCTCTATCTCTTTAAGTCTTCTGTTTTCCAAGTTTAAAGAATATAGTAATAGAACAGATTTCTAACCCCAAGGCCAAGAGAAAAGCTCTTAATCTCACATTGCACTTGAAATCTTCTTCCAAAATTTCCAAAGACAGCATTGGGTACATCTTGGCATTAATAATTCTCATTTCAAAGCTTTGGCCAAATCATTGCTTGCCCTTAAATTGTTACTTCAAGACTTCAGAAAACTGGATCATAGGATAAGGCAAAAAAAATGTAGAAAAGATTTACTTTGGGAGTTTCCACTCTAGTTCTGTCGACTGATTTGTAAGCTGGAAGGTTTTGAAGTGTAAAACTCTGTTTCATCACCATATCCAGGATAGGAAACTATCTGGTGATGGTATTTCCATTCCCTGGGGCTTATGAGCAATGGGATAGATACGTGGTACATATATGTCAACTCTTGAAGCAGTGAAGGAATCAGTTTAATAACTCAGTTTAATGACTATCATTCAAAGGGAGCACTAAACCTATTTAACATTTGAAAACTATAGTGATTTCTCTAGGGCTGTTCCCCAAACATTGGCTTTAATGCCTCAGAGGTGTTCAGCACTGTATCCCAAGTACAATGCCTGGCACATTCAATATTTATTCAATAAATATTTCAATAAGTATTTATTCAAAAGAGGATAGAGAAACTAGTTATCTCAAAGGGCACTATAACATTCTAAATGAAGGGGTACAGACTATTCCGTGTCCTCTGATGCATGACAAGCATCATTAAGGTATTCTAAACAATCATTTTGATGTTTCACCATCGTTGCTGCCTGTACATGCGTGCCTAGGTTTCTCTTAATGGAAACATTAAGTCTTGTTCCTTGTAGAGTTTTCATGGTTGTTTCACTTATAGTTTAGTCTCTTCTTTGTCAATAGAGGCGCTTTGTCTTCAGGACTTATAATTTGACTCAAGGTATTTTCCTAATACAATTAATTTTTCTTTTTTTCCAGAAGTGTTGATTCTTTTGGTGGTGGGCACACTATGGTGGTAATACCTGATGGGGGTATCCAAATACTACCTTGGTTAAAAAGAAATAAACTAAACTGAAAGTTTCAGTTTGCTGGATAATTATCATTAACCTCAAAGAATTCCAGAATTTTTGAGCTGGAAGGGCCTCAGGGACCATCCAGCTGCACCTCCCTTTACTTCCTCCTGACACTCTTACTTGGGGCTTTGCCCTCCTGCCAGGTGGACAGACTGAGTCCACACCACACTGGATTATCTGTGAAGGCAAAGAGAATGCTAACATATCTTGGATAAGAAGTAGTGTTGCTTTCTTTGTGTACCACACAGTGCATGCTACTTATGACTCTTCGTGAGAATAAGTGCAGATGTTGACACAATAAAAGCTAGCCACTGTTACCACTTTAGCTCTTGGATGAGCTGCCAGAATTGTCTTTTGCTGAGCAAATCTGATTGTTCTACTCCCCTGTTTAACTCCCTTCAACAGCTCTCCATTGCCAATACGACAATAAAGTACAGGACATGAAGTAAAATCACTGTAACTTAGCACAGTGAGCTATTCTGGATCTGGCTCCTGTCCACCCTGTAACACTGATTTCTACTTCTTGTCCTTTTTTTAATGTTCTTTATTCTGTCTGCAGTATCTCCCTTCTCCTGGGTAATTCCTACTTTTGCCTTACAATTTAGCACTAGCATTGCTTCCTATAAGAAGGTGCCCCTCAGCCTCACACTCCCACAGAAACCTGTGCTTGCCTCTTACATAGTAATTTCTATTTTGAAAGTTTCTTCCTCCATCAACTGGTAACTTCTTTAGGAAAGGGTTTCATCTTCCAGCAGTTTCTAAGAACCAGATACAAGTAGATGCTACATGTCATACACAAAAATGTCCAGGATATTTTTATTTTTTACTGCATAAAGATATACAACACTCTCTGCCTTTAATGAATGGCCTGTTATAAGATTTTTCTCCAGAGTCCAGGCCGAATTATGCAGTCTAAGAGGCTGTCTAACTACATAGAAGCTAGGAAACAAGAAAAGCTCTCCTGATGGACTTAATTGAATGAATTTTCCTAAAGCTGATGTTTCTGTCTTTTGGAAAGAGTCATGTGTGCTGTCAGATGATAAGATAGGAAGGTATAGTCAATCCTTTGATTTTTTCCCTAGAATCATGAATCAACTAAATCTATACATACAAAGTGATTTCTAATACTATCAAAGCTCATTTCACAGAGGATTGAGGTTGATATGACAGGTGATGTGTAGCCATGGATAGGGCTTTCCTAGGTGAAACGAACATTTAAGTCCTGAGGCAGACAGAAATGTGACATTTTCCCTTGTCGATGTCAAAGTGCCACAGTGCTACTGGGGAGGATTCTAATCACTGGCCAACACATGGCTGGGTGGAGAAATAACAGAGGCTGCTGTTGGGCCAACTGAGCCCAATAGTTAAGAAAGTGATCTGGCAGATTCCACTACTGTAACTTGTCCATCAGCGGCAAAAAGAGACAGGCGGTGTAACACGCATCTGAATTTACTGAGGGTGAGAACTACAGTCTTAGCATTAGTTCCCTGAAAGTGCCTAAACATGGCTTCCAAGCCTGCACTCCATTTCTGTCATGCCAGTGCATTTTGGTGCTTTAAGCACTAAAAAGTTAGTGTGGATAGAACCAAAAGGCAGCATATGGAAACTATAGGAACACAGTACAAGATAAACCTGTATTTAGAGAGCAGGTTGAAATAGTAACTCTTAAAAAACAAGTTGCCAAAGGACAAGGTACCTGCAAAAAGCTCCATCAAATAAATTAATATGTGCTTGTGTAAAAAAGCAACACCTTTGCTCTCGCCTTTTAGGCTAACATAAAAGAAAATTAGATATTGGAAATCATTTGCTGCTAGGACGCATGGGTTTTGTTAGTGTACAATAAAATAGGCATTCTGAAGTATGCTTTTAAGAGGAGACTCTGACCTTTAAGCCATTTTTCTTGGTTCTCTCATCTCAAATAAGGATCCCCAAACTTCTTTTATAGGTCTTGCTGGTTTTAAAAACCATCCCTGGTTTGAGAAAAGAGATTGGGGCTTGGGGTGGGGGGAGCGCAGAAACCAAGTACTATTCCTGGAATTATGGGCCTATTCCCCCCCCCTTCACTGTTTATCTATTCTGTACCACTCAGCTGTTCTCTGTTGCACAGAAATAAAAGTTTAGTTTAAAAAGTATGTTAGAACAAAGCTGCAGAAATTGCCTGGAATTTCCTTCATTTTCAGCCATCTGGCTTTCATTGCTTACTTCTTTCCCCTCCTCCACGTACGTTTACCAAATCTTTTCAACACACACTGGCCAAGCTATCAAATGCTTGTAATTAATAACAGTCATACTCCTTTTTTTTTTTTTTTAAGCTAGTGCTTTTTGGCTTTCCTTAGGCTGCTAATGCCATTGCTAGTATAAACCAGGGAGATGGTTGGTAAAGCTTAATTGCTGAGGTTTAGTTGAATAACAGGGAAAATCTAATCAAATTTTAGTCCTGAATAACAAAAAATCATTTTATTTCAAACTAAAAGTACTTCTCACCAACAAATGAGAGGAAGGGAGAAGAGAATTCTTTTTCTTAGTGTCTACTATGATTTTATTTTAGAGATGAAGAACCTTAGATATAGGACCCCTGAAAGTTTGCATAACTAATGGTGTCAAGGAGGATTTGAACATGGGTCCAAGTCTATTGGTTGGCTTTTGTTTTGTTGATATCAGGATGTAAAAGGTCTTCGTAAATAATAAGTGAAAAATCAAGTTGTCCTGTACAGTCACATGCAAAAGAATGAAACTAGACCACTATCTCACACCCTATATAAAAACTGCCTCAAAATGGATTGAAGACTTAGATGTATGACCCGAAACCACAAAATATGTAGAAGAAATTGTAGGCAAAACACTACATGGCATGTTGGCTACAGAATTTTTTTGAAGTTGACTCCAACAACAAGGGAAACAAAAGCAAAAATAAATGAATGGAACTATATCAAACTACAAAGCTTCTGAACAGTGACGCTATCATTAAAACAAAGACATCCTACCAAATGGGAGAAAATACTTGCATATCAAATAACCAACAAGTGGCTAATAATCAAGAGCTATAAAAAACTCACACCCCTTAAGAAAACAAATAACCCAATCAACAAATGGATAGCAGAGCTAAATAGACACTTTTCCAAGGACGACACAGAGGTGATCAACAATCACATTAAAAGAAATGCTCATCATCACTTATCAGAGAAATGGAAATCAAAACCACAATCAGATACCACCTCACGTCTGTGAGAATGACCCATATCAAAAAGATCAGAAAGCAGTGTTGGTGAGGGATACTACTATTTTTTTTTAAAGATTTATTTATTTATATAAGAACTGGGGTACAGGCCAGAGGTGTGGGGGGTGAGAGAATTTACCAGAGACAGAGTGGGGAGCAGAACAGGTAGACGGATTGAAGACACTGCTGAGGGGAGCAGCGGGTGAGGCAGGGGAGGTCTGCCGCACCATGTGGGTTTCTCCCTGGCCAGCAGGGAATCAAACCAGTGCTGTGGAGGCTGCGGACAGCTTCACAGTGCAGCACTTAAATGCTGCGCCACCGGGGAGGCCCGGGATACTACTATTTTTTTAAGTACCGTAAAAAATGCAGGCAGTCTATACACACAGCCAGTCTAAATGAAATGATCAGAATACTAAGTAAATAAGAAAAAAGTAATGCCTGCTGCTTGAGGAGACACCTGCCTGCTGTGAATAGCTAGGTCTGGGAATATATCTGCCTGAACCTGGCAAAAGCTGGGCATGTGCTTATGATACCCACTCTGCCACCCACACAAAGCAAGTCAGCAAAATCTAAATTCAATCTTAGAAAGATCATTCAGGAAGGGCACGCCTTCTAGAGCCTCTGGTATTCTCCATATGATCTGACAACTCTAGCCAGACAAGAAAAAAAGCAGCTTCCCAACTGAGGTTCCAGAGAACAAAGAGCTGCCTAAGAAAGCTGCTTATCTTAACCAGCAGCCACCACTCAGACACAGAAGTCCAGTAACCAATACTTGAAACATCATCTGTATGTCCCCAGAAAATGCTATATATTTTTGAACACACAGATATCATCATGGACAAAGACTCCATAAGACAATTTATAGCAACTTGGGGCCTATCAGAGGATGCCCCCAAAGGAGCAGTGAACACTGATCCATGTACATATAAGAGTTGTGAATTAAAGATTTAAATTACTGCCAAGTGAACAGAAGTTACTGGGGGAAAAAAAGACAGCATTGTGCCCCTACCAATATACTTTCTCTTCCAGATACAGCTTTTACCAACCTACAGAAGGGTTATTTTCCCCTATGAGATCATACTGAGGTATCCCACAGGCGATGGGCCTCTCTACATTTCTCACTTTTAAGCTGAAAACCTGTTTTGCCTCTTGGATGGAAGAGGAAGAGAACAAGTCATATCAGACCACTTTACTGGGGCCCCTTTTGTTGTTTTAATTAGTGTCATTCTACAAATGCTTAGCTATGTATGGTTAGCCCAAGAAACCCCTGGTTGTGCCCAGTCAGAGGTCACGCCTGTCACTCTGACATTGGCTGGTGAAAAATCAAAGCACTGAGTTTATCTGGAACTAGTGAAATAATGTTAAGCTCAATAAGAGTCCTTGTCTGGGAGTTAGTACAAAGGGCATAGAGTAAATCAAGCTTATCTACTTTAACCACTGTCAGTACTTTGAGGGTGGGAAGTAACACCTTGTGTCCAGTTCTCTGGCTGTCCCGGAAGAACTATAAATCCCAGAAGATTTCCAGCTAGTCCCAGGTACTGAATGCCTCAGCATTGCCACAGCTCATCACAGCATTTGGATGTCATTACAACACTGGAATGTGGTAGAAAAACCCTTATGCTTGTTTTTAAAGTGATGGTAAATAAGCAGAACAGAAATGTCATTAATTACAAGCACAAAGAAGCAACGGTAGCAGTCTCGTACTTCTGCCTACAGGGAAATGCAAAGTCACATGACAGCTGGCCAGGCCTTGGTGACCCCAGAGCATCTAATATAGATGATTTGTTTTGCAGATGTGGAGATACAAAAGAGACGCCACACAGCTTGTGGGTGATAGAACTTAGAGAAAAACTCAGGCATTCTGACCTGCTAGCAAAGGTTCCTACAGGCTGTGTATGCTGAATACATTCTGCTTTTTCCTATCTGGGGAGACTGCTGTCAAGTAGCAGGTGTTTGCACATCTTGCCCATGCAGCTTGGTGACAGGCTTACACAAATGGAGGCAGTGAGCCTCCAGCACAGAGATGCTGGCTCAGGTGGGACATGGATAGAAAAGGTGGTTCCTCAGCCTCCATGTAGAGCATCTGTGCTTTTTTGGGTCTAGCCCTTAATTTTACTTTACCTGCTGCTGTTCTCATGGGTGGGTGCTGCTCCCAGCAATGGTTGACTGATTTTTAAGTTGCCTTAAAATCTGGCACTGGTGACCATTTTCATTCCTGCAACTGAAGCAGGAAGCCAGGCCCACTGTTCTGATCGATATATGGAGCAATTCTTGTGACCAGTGGCACAAATGTCACTGTGGGCTTGTGCTCTGATCTGACCTGAGAAGATCTGTGATCTCTAGCTTCTAAGTCCCTGAGCAAGACATCTGGTTGGCTGAAAAATCACATAAGCAGCACCAGCCTGACCAGCAAACTGCTGTTCATTCCTCAAGGCAACACACTGCTGCTCACATGATATACTTTGCAGAAACAGCAGAGCTGTCTTTCAGAAACAGCATTCCCTTCATGTCTAAGATATGACCTTATCCAGTAACATTTTTCATCTCATCAGCAGGCTTGAAAATCTGGCTTTGGTTCTTTAAATATCTCCCTTTGAAACCAGAATCATAGAGATGGTTTAGCTTCTACAGAATCTTGCTCCAAAGAAGTATCTGAAGGCAAGTCTCTCAAGACACCATAAAATTCTGTGGACTGAAGCAGTGATTGGATTGATTAACTAAGACTTAAGGTTGGGCAATAATGAGAGCCAGGCAGGGCTGAACAATGAAATGCTCTAATTGATTTTATGCGTGCGGAATGATATACACACACACCCCAGAGCATGCCATAATGAATGTGAATGCTGTGTGTACACAGATTTCATAGTGCATCAATTACACCACCCAGAAGCTTGAGTTCCGTATACTCTGCAATCCACTATGATGTGAGGACTGGGGACACAGGTTAAAAAATGGCAATGACCATGACGTTTGTGGTCAATTCTTGCTCCTTTAGGGGAAAGCAGCATGTGTGTGCACTGGCCATGCAACGGGGCTCACTGCATATGGAGCCTCTGGACCCTGAGCGTGACCACTGGGCTGGAATTCCAAAGCCCTGGTTTCAATTAAATTTAAGTGGATTTGACTAAAAGTTTGAACTGATGCTAATTGGTTTTCAAAACACTGGGTAACAATAAGCATTCTGGCCTTGCCCAAGGACAGACACACCCATTTCTGAAACACGCTCCTGGGTAGCAGGGCAGTCAACACACCCCTTACCTTGCTGGGCACGGGTCCAAACTGCAGGACTTGAGGAGCTGTGGGGGCCGGCGGCTGGTCACGCACAGGTTCTCAGCAGCAGGCTCCCGTGTCTGTTTGTTCAGGCAGCTCACCACAGCCTCCTGGACACCTGTGTACAAATCACACTGTCAGGCCAGAGTGGGCGTGTGTGGGTGATGAAGTGTAGACAAGGCAGCTGGTGGGAGGTCCGTGCGATTGGTAGGACTCTCACCGCATGTCAGAGACAGCAGTGCAAAGCCCGGCACTGTCCATCTTGTCAAAACTCTTATCTGGGAGAAAGCAGCGCCTTTGCAAGCAGCCTCTGCAAACACTCCAGGAGAGCAAGCCCCAAATGGGACAGGATGCCACCAGAACCTCTAAAATGCTTTGAGAAACGCCACCAAGCTATATAACTGCTAAAGTTGAAATGTGATTGCTTAATGCAGGAGAACAGGGTGACAAAGAAAAATAAACTGTCCCAAGATCTTCACGTGTTATCTTTTAATCAAGAGATTGTTATGTTTGGAAGGGAAGTCTAGAGTGATGCTTTAATAGCCAGTATTCTGTAAACGGCTGTGACTCTGCGGCTGGTCATCCAGGCCTTCAGCCTTTGCTGGTTTCTTTTCGATTCCGGTTCATTTCTTTGGTGACCAAGGGCAGCTTTGGAAGTTGGAAGAAAGAAAGAGAACAAGGGCTAAAGTTTTCAAGGGTACCAGAAAACTCCTCTCCTAGATAAGTAGAACACAAATTTATATTACCCCAAACCAATAATCATAGCTGAACATAAAAATCATCTTCAGGGGTTTAGTGCTAAGTTTAAGAGGCATTGTAGAGCTACTGAATTCCAAATTCTAGTGTTAAAATGATGGCTTCTTCAACACTGTTTTAAAATGTCTATTGCCACACGGGCCAGTTGATTCAATATCCTTAGGTAGGGCTTAGGGTGATGGGGGAAACTATCAAAAAGAGCTCTGTTATAATTGAGAAACATCTGGGATTGGTGATGTGGTCAACATGCATGCATTTTTGTCACATGCATGAATGAAATGCCAAAAGGGCAGGGCATGCTAAGCTGAGCATGCAATTTAGGCTAAAGAGAGGTAGTTAGGGGGTGCATGGAGGAAGGAAGTTAGAGCTGAGCTAGGGAGTTGCCACAGGCTGGGGAGTGTGGGAAGTTAGAGAAGGAAAGAAATCTCAGGGCTTCACCTGTGAGTCCACAGTATACTTGTCCCAGGGGAATCAGGCCAGGCTGTGATAAGTTAGCTCACTGAGCATAAAATTATCATTTGTGCTCTTTCCAAAAGGCTAATGTGCTTAGAAGGCTGTTTGAACCAACACAGATCACAGGTTCAAGTATGGTACAGCAGGTCCTTGTCCTTGAATAATGCTGTTTCCCTCATCATTTAGCCATAATGATGACAAGAAAAAAAAATATCCTGGCAGATGGTGAGCTAAATAACACTATTTGTAGACCTTGTTTCATTATATGACATTTCATTTAATGTCCAAGAAACTTTTGATGATGCTAAATTAGGACTTACTATACTTTATGATTCTGAGTTTTCCTTTCTTGACAGAAGCAAAAAAGGAGAGAGGACTCATAAAGAACGATAAGTAAAAGGCATAAGTCTTTATTCCTGCTGGAGTCAGTGCTAAATCTTCTCTGGGCTAGATTTTAATGTTGTTTTGACCATGAAGGCGTTCAACCTAATAAAGCTATTCAGATTCAGATCAGCTCTCCCTGACCACACCTATTAATTCACATATGGGAAATTAAAATATAACAAGGAGATGATAGTGGGATACAGGGCACAGGTCTGAAGGAGTTAGGCTCACTTTCAATCTTCTAGAAAATGGGATTTTCAGTGCTCATATCTCCGAGAATAGCATAATTGTTACATGATATTTGATGACAGCTTGGGAAAATGCAGCCACCAACTACAGCCTAAATTACTAACTCGATCCTTCTGGTTGCTACCTCTGCTAGGTGAAAGGTTATTTTTGTGTCTATCAAATTTCATCTCTTGAGATTGCAAAAACAATGAAATTAGCTTGACCGGCCTTACAACCCCAAATTGATTTAACATCTATCTGTTAATCCTGCATGTTTTTGGTTGGCTTCAGCAACAACAATGATTAAAAAAATATATAAAGTTGTGGGCTCGATTTTGGTGGAAGATCAAAGTTAATAATACAATAAAATGTTACTGCCAAACAATGACTTCAAAATGTACATATCCTGTATGCTGAAATAGCTTTTTAGTGAGTATGGGCATCATATGGACCATATAACTCAAGCATATTTTCACCACTTTGGAATTTTCAACTCTAACATTTCAGGCGTAAATATATTACCTTGGCACGGGATATAGCTGTAGGTAAGTGTGCACAATTGTTGACAGTTAAAGACTTAAGATATTTTAGTAACTTTACCCTGCCTTGGATATAAAGCATGTACAATTTTTGTTATACAAAGATGCTCCGTTCCCACAGGCAGAGACCAACTGTTTAACAAACATCCAAATCTTATTTCCAAATTAATATCTTCTGAAAATATTTTAAATTGAAAACATTCCACATCCTCTCTACACTTTGAATTTTATACCCCTGGTTGATCAGCAGAATGGTTAGAATCTTAAAGATAAAGGTATCTGGCTATTTATATATTCCATTACTGCATCTATTTTTTCCATCTGCTCATAAAGTTCCAGGCTTGACTTGTAACCGAGAACTGTAACTAAGAGAGACCATAAATAATTTTTTTCAAAGTACATTCGTTTTTTAGACTAGCGATAATGATCATTCAGTTCAGGTGATCGCGGAAATTGGAGATGAACACGCACCATGTGAACACTGAGTCATTTTGGAAAGAAGCAACTGTGGCACTGGTTTCATCCCTCCCGGTGACCTCTCAACATCTGCCTGAGCTGAGAGTTGACCAAAACTTATTAAATACCCTCCCTCATTAAACTTGAGAGAAGATGCCCTCAAAGTGAGCAGATGAGCATCGTATAAGCACAGATAAGCTGAGCTCCAGGAAGCTGTCTTCTAGAATCAGATGGAAGAACTTAGGCTTTAAAATAATAGAGCTTTCCATTAAAACACTTCAGAATTTCATGGTTTGAAATTGGAAGCCTTGGAAAAAAACAAGAACCTCAAGGTCAAACCTATTAAATGCTTATTAAAAGACTTGATGGAGAAAACTGATTGTCTGCTAGTTCTTATTTCACTATTTATCCTTTTCAACTACATATGAATAATATGGGCACAAATATTCTTATTTTCTTCATTACAACAGACCATGCCTTTTAAAACGTTTCCAAGATGTCATGTCTTAGAACACAGTTTTGGGAAATAATTTTAATACATTTTTTACACCAGTTAAGAAACTTTTCTGGGATTGCAGAACCTTAACATTCCAAAATGGGTTGATAGGCAGTGAGAGGGGTTGGGCAGGAAATCAGTCAGTATTTCCTCACCTAAAATCTCTCTCTTGAGGGCAGATATGGGTGAGTGGCAAGATGAAGCTAATGTCTTTTCTATAGTTGCAAGAAAGATAGTAATCTTGAAGAATTAACTGTTGATTAAATGTTTTCCTCTCTCACTACAAACCCATTCAGAACACCTGAAATAATCACTGAATCTGTCGTTATCATCATGGAACATACCTGACAGAACTGGGTCAGTACACACGGAAACATTTAACATTAGTTAATTAACATGCCTAACAAGAAAGCTTCAGAAAATCTCTAAGTGCTTGAAGAAATGTGAAATGATAGGAAGAATGTGGGCCGAGAAATAAAGAAATAGCTGGTCTTGCTCTAGCTGTCACACACTAGCTTTGTGATTTCGAACAAATCATTCAGCTGCTTCACATCTTAATTTTATCACGTGTAGAATGGTGATGGGGTCAGACTTTAAGCTTTAAACTCCTTTCCAGTTCTAGGCAACCACAGTGTTAACCGCCCTTTATACGCCCATGCCCTTTGTAAATAGATATTATTTTGGGAAATCTGCTGAATAAATCGTAACCTGTTCTTGGGAATAGCAGGGTGTTTTGTCATCTTGGGTCTCGGTTCATATCACATTCACTGAGGCAAGGACATAGATAAATAAAACAATGTTGAGAGCATTGCCAGGTCAGTGTCAACTTTGCTTCTCAGTCAGCTGCGCTAGGATAGATTGCAAAACATTGAAATGACAACTTAAAGTAAAAGCATTAGTTGTGTTGGCCACTTGAAGCTGACAGCCTGAGAGCCACTCAGATCCAAGGAGAAATACATCTGTGTTTCATTCAGTATGCTTTACATTTAGAAAGCCTTTTTCTTCCTCCCCCTGCTTATCATTCTTGGACTAGCTGGAGTCACGTGACATGGTTGCAAAGCAGGGAGAGGGGATACAGCAACAGACAAGATGGTAGCGGGGATCTGAGCCAGAGTTCCCCCTTCTTACCTCCTCCACATGACTCGGAGCACTTGGTGAAACCCTCATACTCCCAGTCATACAGCTCATCAAAATCCTGCAGGCCACCGAAGAGTCCATCAGTCTCTTCTGGGTTAAACTCAGGGGTGTCCCCGTTGCATGGTCCTGCATAACAGGCACGCTGGGATGCTGGCTTGGGACCTTCACATTCGTCCACAGGCAGGTCAGCCACGGACTGGGAGAAAGATAGGAGCACCTGGCACCGGACTATTCTCACCTGAGTCCCCACACCACAGGTCACGGTGCAGGCTGACCAGGCCTCTGGGATGAACCTGCAGTTGGCAAACAAACAAGAGGACAGGATGAGAAGCCCTAGGCAGCAGAGCGAGGGGGGAGCGAGAGGCAGCATTCCACCTGCCGCCACTGCCCTGCACCGTCCCAGGATGGGCTCAGAGCTCTGCCACCCTGCCCTGCGATGGGCGCTTCAGTTTAGTTTATGAGCTCATTTGCCACTGTTTCGGGATTGGTTTCTTCACGAGCATCATGTGCACTCCCAGCTGCAGCATTCCAGCCACAGACCACCTGCTTTCTCCCTGCTTACACCCCCAGTGGTGGCTCTTCAGAGCGAGGAATTGGTGGTTTCTTCTCTCTCACACTAAATCCCAGCACTTGTGCCTCCTGCAAGATGCTGGCTATTCTTATAGCAGACTAATACTGATGCTAAAAACTATAACAAAATAAGCCCTGGGAGATATTTAAGGAAATACTTTTTTTTTTTGTCTGGATCTCATATTCTGTAACTTTCTTTGCTTTTCTGCTCAATGTACTTCCCAAGATTTATTTATATGTATAAAGAGGATTTTTTGTGTGTGTAAGTTTCCAAGAATGGAGCAGTCTTGCTCCTCTCACATTCTTTGAATTAGTCTGGACTACAATTCTTTTTATATCATAGAGAAAAGCTGTGCTACAAATTTAAATCCCCAGGCATGCCACAGTAAATGAGACATTCATACAAGTTTGTTCAACAACCTCGACTCCCCCATCCCCGAGAGAAACTACATTGGTGAGAACTGGGTTTTTCCTCTAAGTTTTTCTAAAATGCAGGAGAATGTCCAAATTCCCAAAAGATTGTTTTCCTCCCAATCATCAATTATGGCCATAATTGCAATGACCTTGAGAGGGACCTAGGGAAGAAAGCCCAGAGGGAACAACTAAGATTTCCAAAAAGTCAGTACAGTAATTTGAAGAATAATCTTTGGAATAAAAATTTTATTTTTACATGATCCTAGTACTTTCTCACAGGGTGTCCTGCTGAGGAGGCATGCAAACCTGGCTCCTCAAGCTTGACTTTGGCACAAAAGGAAAGAAGTGATAAGAAGGTTACAGCATTATATCCTAGCAAGTGCAAATGGTTCCTATCTAGTTTAGGAAAATTGAAATTCTAACAAGAAACCAATCCAAGTTTCAAACTAGATGGAACGCAACAAAGCTATTTCCTGGGACTGTGTGTGGACCTAGTAGAGTGGGCCAGGAGGCCAGATGCAGTCTGAGGCCTGCAAGGAGAGCCTTCAAGAAGATTCTGGTCCCGCCACCTTTGAAGAACCATTCCCTAAGAGAGAGCAAGGAGCACATGCAACCTTGTCAGGAAGGTAGATGAGGGAGAAATGGCCACCCAGAAGTATTCTCAAGAAATTCTTATCACAATTTCAGTTCTCTCTTACTTTGAATTCTTAACCCCACCTTCTGACATCTCAAGAGGCTTGGAGAAAATAGTAGCCTAAAAAAATTAAAGAATACCATGTATAGGAACTTTCTAGAAATATAAAATCTGAATAGTTCTAACTCTCTTCTCATGCATTCATATCTACCTGCTGCCTTCAAGAACAAGAATCAGGACAAATGTACAAGCACCGACATTTACAACACAGATGTAGACATAAACTATTTTCTTACATGCTAAACTATATACTATATAAGCTAAACTAACACTATTTTGTATATAAGAAAAACATAAAACAATAGTCCTGCAATTTTGGCAAAGGTGTTAAGAATAAAGCTTCTTTAATCATGTGGTACTGAATATTGTTTTCAAATAAAAAGATGACAAGCGCGAAAAAAATTGTATCCTCATAAGGAGCATGCTCTTATTAAAGTGACCTTTTCAAGATAACAAGGACAAGTGAACTTGATCTTTAAAGGGCCAAATAGAAAATATTTTAGACATTATGGGCCATGTTTGTGGGTCTTTGTTGTATATAACAACAAAGGTGGGGGATGAGAGAAGGGTCTGAATTTGGCCTATGGGCTGGAGTGTTCCAACCCCTGCTACAGAACACTCACTGAGAGCCATATGTAATTTCCAAACTTATTTTAGGTCTAAGGTTCCATTTTTTCCCCCATGCTTATAAGCTTATAAGAATGACAAGTAGCTAAACTGATTTTTTTGTGTGTTTTATTTTCCAAAGCAAGTCCCAGATGAAATGTATACTACGAATGATGTTCGAACTAAATCCTCAGTTGGTGAGTGTGCTGTTGTAACATCTGAAGGGTGATAACATATGCCTTTGAATCATACACCATGTTGTAAACCAATATTAGCTTCATAAAACAAAATGAAACAAAGCAAAAAATCAAAAACAAAGACTCCTCAACCCTCCTTGCCCATAATGTGAATGAATCTCTTTGCATAATCTCTTTCCGGGGTAGGAAAGATACACCAAAAACACACGAAGTAGAAGGGGCATATTACCAAAGCCACAAGAACTTGTTGCAATGGTTGAAACATGCTTATTTAATGGCAGCATCTAAATGAAAAAAAGAAAAGTGTGCACGTGTGTGTATATTTTTGACTATCTGAACGTTTAGAGTTAATAGCAAAAACAATAAACATCTGCTTTATGTCTCCCAAGTGAGAGTCTTATCAAATGTCCAATTGCCTTACTGGCTTATCTCCCACTATACTTAGGTCTTCATCAAGTTCACACCAATTAAAAACAATTTGGTATTTAAGTGGGGCTGTCTTTTGGCAGTCATTTTAATTTCTCTAGTGTATACACTGTATGATATAATATATTCTTCCTTGTTGAAGGCAGAAGATTGTATTTCAAAAGAAAAATATCTAGTAGTGCAAATGGCCAAATGAATAATAACTGTTTTTCACATGAAACTTTCCCCCATGTCCCTAGGTCTCCCAGCTCTGTATTTACTATCTTGAGCTTTCTGGCCACAAGTGGGAGGAAGCAAGGTCAGTGGGAGGGCAGGCGAAGGACTTAGGAGGCTTAACTGTAATGTTTTAAAGACTCATCTTGACTAAGATTTGCTAAAATTGGGACCTTTAAAGTGGAATCCCAGTATTTTTTTTTTTTTTTTACTTAGTATGCTAACCATTCTGGTGCACAAATGTACAATGAAAGGGTTTTTATTATTGACATTTAATTTGGGTAATTAAAAATGTTTGTCAGCAGCTCAATTGTGAGCTGCATGAAGAATGGCTGGATAGCGAGTTCTTTAAAGGATGGCTTAAAACTTCAGAAATAAATAATATGATTTCTGAATTTAGTCATACCATCTCCAGGATGATAAAAAAAACCCTGACAAATAATTTATGCTTCTGTCTGCTCTTCTATTACAAGATTGATTTTCATTTCATTAACAAACAGCTTATCATTTAATTAGAGCTATCACCACAGATCCTTTAGTGCAAGAGAAAACCATTATAATCAAATTCACTTGTGAAATCCCAGAGTGGTTCAGTTTATTAGTGGCTATTACAGAGTCATAAGCATAGCCTGAATAATAGAAATAATCACTTTATTAATACAGTATTAAACAGGAATGATTTACTCTTAGTAACTTAGTCTCATGACACTGTAGATATTAGCCAGAAGTAGACTAGTTTTAATTATGCATGATCTGTGAACTAAGAAACTTAACTTTTACTTTTCTCCTCTTACTTTCTTCCCTTCTCCTTTCTCATACATGTTTGTTTCAAAAGTTATTGGTATTCAAAATAAGTGACTTAATACGTGTGTTATTTTCAGGTTGTTAATGGCCTCATCTTCTTCTCTAGTTTCAAAATCCAAATTGAAATTTGCTGGAAATCACATTAGAAATACTTGATTTTGGTTTAATTTTCAATCTTACTACATTTGAGCTATAAGTTGACAGTGGTTGTGGATTTTTTTCCCTCCTCTGGTGTTTGTGTATGAGTGTTGGCATGCTATCAGGGTGAGGACAGAGGAGAGAATAATCTGAGTACTGTAGAAAAAGATAATAAAAGACTTTAAGATGGACCCAAAAGATTACAGAATACCCTGTGAAGTGCATCCTTATTAGTTATCTGAGCCTGTCATTGACTGTGAATGCTTTTCCATTCTATAAATTGCACAAAACTGATAATACAAATAATTCTTGCCCACTGAAATACACATTGTCAGCAGAATGCAACTGATTGAAGTCCTGTGGATATACTCACTCTGTACCTACTTGAAAATTCATTTCAGCATTCTTATTTGCCTAAATCTGTACAGTTCTTTAAAAATGCCCTTGAATTGGCTGTAATATCTTCTTGTTTCTTTATTAATTAATGAGGTAAATAAAATCTTTGACAGATGTTTCTGTTACGTTTCATGAGAATCATGGTTTTTTCCCTTTTAAAATTTTTATCATTTAACTAGTGGCCACAGAGGGATCTGGAAAATAGTATATTGGAAAAATAAAATATTGTATAAGTAATTCTACCCCAAATTAACCAGAAAGTCTTGTACATAAACACGTCATTTGGGGGCAAAAAAAAATCCCCATACTTTATTGGTAAGGATGTTATTCCAAATTACTTCATTTTATTTTTAACCCAATCCTTTTCTTTAGTTCTGAAAAGTCGGTCTTTTCCTGACTCTGCACAATGCTTTAGACATTAATGGAGTAAAATCAGAAAAAGGTGCAGTTATTGAAACTAAAGCTGGGTATTTTGGCATTTGGATAAAAAATATATGGATATATGAATAAGATAGATGCATGAAATAAATGCTGCTGGTTGGGGAAGAAATTTAGAAAAGAGAAAAGGAAACTTTCATTCATTTACTTTTTACTTATACATGATTCAAAATATTACATGCAAAACCCTTTAGATATTTAGGGTCTTTAAATGAAATTCAAGGTAGGATGCTTAAAGAAAACCTCCAAAATAAGTCAGCAAAGAAAAGAAAAACTTTGGAACACTACAAAGGGAAGGCAACTCTTTAATTGAATCACTTCAGGAATTTTAGAATTACTTTTAAAACCCACAATACCAAGACAAACTTAAAACGATAATTTAAAAATATAGCTAGAACTTCAAAGTTTTGGGAGAACACTTATCTAAAATATGCCTCTCCATTTGCTTAGAACCACACCTAAATCATTCCAAGTAAATGAGAATCTAACTTATTGTGAAAGATCTTTACTCAAGGATACTTGAACTGAATATGGAATTATGAAAATATTTCTTAACTGTTGTTGTCAGCTTACAACTCTCTGAGCTGCAAATAATTCATGCTAGTTATGTAACTCACATTGAAGTCTCCAAGCAAAAGGTTTCAAACAAACGTGTCCAGGACACCACTCTACCAAACACCTGATAGAACCACCTCTTGCCTGGGGCGGTGAGGGTCTTCAGCAAAGTAAGGTGACCCAGAAATATTACCAAAAGTAGAATGATCTTAGAAATTAAAATGACAAAACAAATGCCAGTTTTGACCTGTGAAAAAGAAATTCAGTGACTGCCCCATCTAGTGCTGCTAACCAGTATTAAAGTGAAGGGAGAACCTGATGCCAATTTCACACTAAGGCAGTCTGGGGAGAGCTATATTTAGGGGCATTTTCCAAGTAGCAGACTTCATTTTCTCATGACAATGATGCCCTTTTGGAATTTCTGAGAGGCAGCTGGCCTCTGCAAGAATGCCTAAATGATTTTCCTGTAGAAAATGCTCAGTGCTAGAAGTCGGGGAAGAAAGGCTGACTTCATTAAAGAACACATTTTCCTTTCAAAGAGACTTTATACTCAAGGAAATTATGCAAGGGATTTGAGTTCCCTCAAAGTTCCAAGGAGTCAGAGACTACTGGGCTCTTTCAAAGCCTGGGACCTCATCTATTTGAATATTCTGTTAAATTCATCTTGCAGTTCTGACCAAGATTTCTCTGATACGGCTCCAGACAAGAAATTAGAAGGAATCTTATTACAGAAGGGGCCCTGTTGTCACTTAAATGTGTTTATTCTTTAACAGTAAAAGAAAAAGTCAGTAGAGAGATAGTTAATAGACCATTTCTAAGAGTACTGGTTTTCATCATCTGCTATTCCCAGACAGTTCAGTCCAGCCATCTTCATCCCAGTGGCCATCTCACACAACTGACCATGCTTTCTTCCTGAAACACTTTTCCTCTTACATGGCACCAACTTCTCCTCATCAGTTCCCTCTTAGTTCACCTTTTTTTGGTCCTCTCCTTTTTCTCACACCCTAATCACTGCAATGTCTCAAGGCTGAGTTTGGGTCTGCTGGTTGACACTCTCATCAATGCTTCTTAGTGTTCAATACCATCCAAGTACAGGCAACTTACAAGTATTCAATTTTTAGACTAGACTATCTTGTCTAAATAAAATGGCACAGGGAGTCATTTTATTTTTCAAAGAAATAAACATTAATTTACTTAATCTATCAAAGTTATATAGTACTTTTTATGTGTCAGGCACTAATTTAAGTGCTTTATAAATAGAAGTTGTTAATTCATAACAACACCATGAGAAAAGAATAGTTATTATTTTAATGTATAGATGAGGAAACTAGGGTATAAGGAACACAGTGAAGTTTCCTGCTCTAGACCACCATACATTGTTCTCTCTCATGCTTGACATTTCCACTCTGGTATTTCAAAGGTAGCTCCAACTTAAAAGGTCAAAAATCGAACTGTTCATTTCCTTCCTCAGCAACCTATTCCTCTTCCAATCTTCTCCATCTTAGCAAATTATTCCACTAGCCATCCAACTACTCATAAAAAATTACAAGTTATTATTGCAACCTCAATTTCATTGATTTCTCATTTCCAAATGATTCCAAATTCTATTAATTCTCCCTCAAAATTGTAATTGAAATTAATTTACTTCTCCTCATCTCCACTACCACCATTTTGTTTTTTAAGAGAAAAGGGCATCTAAAAGTTGAACAGTAACAAATATATGTTTTGCATGTACGGAACAACAGTATGACAGAGTAACTCCAGATGCCATTGTAAACAGTTTAACTAAGATAAGCAAGGGGGGTCAGAAAGGAAAAGTCAGATAGGGCATTTACTGGGGAAAACAAAGGTAGATCTGCCTTTGCCCCTGGTGGAGGACCAATGGGTATTTTGGTGGTGGACATGATATGGTAACATGGATCTAAAGAGATATAAACTTATTACTCTAAATTCTATACAGTATTGTAAACCAATGGTCAATTAACAAAAAGAAATAAGGGGATTAGATCTTCCTGGAATAAACCCTTATGGAGAGAAGTTTAGATATAAACATCAAAAGAAACCTCTATCTAGTCTACCACTACTTTGATATAACAATAATAATAGTTAATATTTACTAATGTGTTTTAGACCTTTTCTATTTATTAACTCATTATCATTTTGACATTGTGAAAAGGGACACAGATTATTGACAATCCTTTCAATGGAATGCTAGCACAGCCCAGCAACTTGCAGAGGTTGTCTAATATTATGGAAGCGTGGGTCTTTGTCTCTTGCTAGTCTGTTTGCCACACCATCCATAGAAGTTACCTCGTAGAGGGCTGGTGTCCATGGTGATGGAATTTTACCTTGTAGAAAAATATTAACTTGTCTAATTCCAATTCTCATTTGAACTATTAGTTTTAACATCTTAATGGTTCTTTCAATAATTCAATAATTTGACATGTGCTCATTTTATATTTATACAAGTCATAATTCTGCCCCTTTGAAAATTATATTTAAATAGTATTATTCTCATTCCAATTCCAAAGTGATATAATTAGGAATTTCAAAAGTTAAACTACTCAGATTTTTGAAGCTAACATCTATACCACATCTAAGCAATTTTCAGTCCTGAATAACCATAAAAGCCACTGGTTTGTTTTCTTTTTCTGTTACCTATCAATACAGTCTTTTAAAAAAAATTTTACATATATTTTACATCATTCTTCCATTTTATACAATGTATGCTTTCTCCTCTTAGGTGTAGTCCCCGTATAAGTTCCACCACCAATTCACCCCTGCACCATCACCATAGTCCCTGGTGCTCTTCCCTCCCCTGTTTTGATCCCTCTCCCTACTCCTCCCCTGCAGAGTTTCTCTGATTTATAGTTGCCTGCTAATTTTGTTTTTTATTATAATTATTTTTCTCCTGATCATTTATTTGGTTCTCCTATATTCCTCCTATAAGTGAAACCATCCAATAATTTTCTTTTTCCTTCTGGCTTATTTCACTTAGCATAATCCCTTCTGGCTCCATCCATGTTGCTGGGGCTGGTTTACCCAATGGAATATATATATACACACCACAATATATATACCACATCTTCTTAGTCATCTATTTTTAGGCATTTGTGTTGTTTCCATATTGGACCTATTGGGAATAGTGCTGCAATAAACATAGGGGTGAAGTTATCCTTTTGAATTAGTGTTTTTTTGTGTTCCTTGGGTAAATTCCTAGGAGTGGAATTCCTGGGTCATATGGTAGCTCCATTTTTAGTAGTTTGAGGAACCTCCACAGCTTTCCATAGTGGTTGGGCCAGTTTGCATTTCTACCAGAGGTGTAGGAGAGTTCCTTTTTCTCCACATACTTGCCAACATTTGTTGTTTCCTGTTTTTTTAATATGAGCCATTCTCACTGGTATAAGGTGGTATTTCATTTTGGTTTTGATTTGCATATTCATCAATACATTATTCATGTAGTAGCTGGGGGGGGAGTCTTCAAATGTAAAGCTTTTGATTGTTTCCCACTATACCTTGAAAGAAAGTTAAACTCCTTACTAAGAGTACATTATGTCATTCTTCATCTTCATCTCCTATTCTCCCTTGGCCCCCGCCTGCCCAGACACTAGACTCTGACCATTCTAGTCTCCTTATACTACCTTAAATGTGTGTAATTTTGTCCTGATTCAAGGTTTTGTCTTGTGAAGGCCACTTCTGGATGATTCGTCTCCTGGTTCTTAGTTTGGATACTCCCACTTGCCCTTTAGGTCTCAGCTTTTAGAGGATGTCCCTGACCATATTGGGGTTCACATTAAGTCCTCTTAGAGCACCTTTACATTTTCTCATAGCAATTTTCAGTCTTTGATAATCAAATCTTTACATAATAACTCCTTCCATCCCTAGACCAACCCTCTATGAAGCAGAATGTCATAATAGGTATTCAACAACTATTTTCAAATTAATAAGTAAATGGGTAAGAAGGCAGATAAATGGGTAAAGAGTTGATGTTATGAATGACTTCTTGGCTTCTCCTTGGATGCAAAGACTGAAACCAAACTAGATAAAGAAGCAATTGCCTAAAAACTCAAAGAAATGAATTTATAATTCTCAGCGTTAGCATGAGGAAACAAAAATCTTTTCCTGCTGTAGAATTTTCTATGGTCTTTTAGATTGTTTTTGTGCCCAAATTTTTAGTAGCTATCATGGATGTATTCATTAATATTTGTTATATTTATCATTAGGCACGATGTGCTGGCCTCATTGTATCTTGATAGGGTGCTGGGTTATCACGTAGCTTGCAGGAAGTTGAAATTCTGTCTATCATATGTCAATTTAATCTCAATAAAAATGAAATTTTATGGAAGAAAAGGATTTTGTGCAGCTTTTAGCCGAAGGCTGCCTTTAGTAATTTATCTGAGACTTCAGTGTAACGCTGCCTCGTCAGACCAGCAGCTACCCAGCAGTGAAGTCTCTGGAGCATTTTGAAGTTGTTTTGAGGTTACAGGGGCCCAAAGAAGAGTTCCTATTTTTCTGTCTACCCCATGCATGTTAAAACTTAACAAGCACTGGCCTCCCCAGTGGCGCAGTGGTTGAGCGCTGGGTTGTGAAGCTGCCCGCAGCCGCTGCAGCACTGGTTTGATCCCTGGTCACTGGGCGTGGGTCCCGCATAGCGCGCAGACCTCTCCTGCCATCTGCTGCTCCCCTCAGCAGTGTATTTTGTTGGTCTGTCTGTTCTGTTCTCTGCTCTGGCGAATCCTCTCACCCTCCCGCGCTTCTGACTGTACCCAGTGCTTGTATAAATAAATAAATAAATATTTTAAAAAAACAAAAAACTTAACAAGCACAAAATTTTGGGAAAAAGAAAAGAATAGACCAGACCACTAACTATATGTGGCAGGTACAAATGGAGTCAAAGTACTTTCCTCACAAATGAAAAATGAGAGTATGACACTTGTTTCAGATCATCTCTCTCTCCAATTGCTTTTCTAATTGGTGTGAACAGAACATAAAAGTTTGGTTTTCCTTGAGGCCAGTATGATTATTTAAAAAGCCATGTCCCATGGACTAAAGTGTCTTTATTGCTTATAAGGTGATTATAGCATTTGTAGTTTTCAGCATATCATTTTCCCTTTTATAAAAATCTATAATACTGTAAACACAGAATACTTTTCCTGAACCATTTCTTCTTCATATGGGTTGAAATTAATTTATCTTGCAATTTTGTGAAAGATTCTTTCTCTTAATTCCACAAGTTTGGCCAAGTCTTCCAATGAGAAGTCCAGTTCACTAAAATGACCTTAATGGACTTAACATATATTGTGGTGACAGTGTCCATACTTTATTCTGGCACACAAAGATCCTACTAATTTGTCTTTGTCACTCTCTAGGGCTCAGCCTAGCAGTAGTTCAGATTTAGTTTTCTGAAAGTAGTTATAGAATGTGCAATAAGTAGAGACTGTAGAAAGGGCTGAAAATTTTAGAACTTCATGGTTTGCAATAAAGCCTTTACAAACGACTACATAAAAATAGCTGTCTGCTCTCTTGAATTTGTTACTGAGTTTTCTGTCTCAGTGCATGCTGGGAGAAATCTATGGGAATTAACTCTAACTCAAAGTCAAGAGAGGATGCTTCTCTACTTAAGTATTTTCTAAACTTTCCTCATTAAATTTTACAATTCTTTACAGATCGCTTTTTATTCAAATAAATTAATCTTTTTCCCTTAGTATACACTGAGCTAAATTCAAAGTCTGATGCTCATAACTGTCTTCAAAGAGGCTTATACAAGACGTATACAAGACAGGCAGTGAGGAGACTCAGCTGCAGAAACCCAACCTGAATTCTGGGTGAAAGTAAGTTTCTTATTCACATGCTCTTAGATATAACATGTATGAGGAAAATACAATAGCTACCTCAGTTTTTCCATTTGTACATGAGTGATTATTAAACATTTTTATTCCCTTAAAGGTTCTCCAGGAATGGGCCTCCCCAGTGGCGCAGTGGTTGAACGCTGGGTTGCGAAGCTGCCCGCAGCCTCTGCAGCACTGGTTCGATCCACCGCCACCGGGCGAGGGTCCCACAGGGCGCGCAGACCTCTCCTGCCGCCCGCTGCTCCCCTCAGCAGTGTACTTCATCATTCTGTCTGCTCTGTTCTCCCCCCTGACTATGGTGAATTCTCTCACCCTCCCAAGCTTCTGACTGTACCCAGTGCTTGCATAAATAAATAAAATCTTCAAAATAAAAAAAAGTTCTCCAGGAAGATGGATGATATAACTACAGTGAACACAGACAGCCTCCTGCATACTAGGCACTATACATATAATAACTCAATCCTCACAATAACCCTGGGAAGTAGGCATTTTTATCATGCTAATTTCATGAGGAAATTGAAGACTTTCAGGTAAGTGACTTGCCCAAGGTCTGCAGTTGCTAGTGGGGGACCAAGAGTTTCACATGGGCAGTCTGTCTCTGGAGCCCACACCGGTCACCGCTATATTCTTAGCAGCTTTGCAAGGAGGTGTGACCAACAATGACACTGCTTGTACCTTCTTTGAGGGTATAAATACACAGACTCATTCTCAACAACTCACACAGTTGGCACCATGATGTAACTGAAAATACAGTAAAATTTTAAGTAATTTTCTGTGGCTTCTGTAGCCTATTTCCTGCATATAGGTTAGAATCACTGTGGTACACATATTGATACAAAATATCTTATTATGTGCTATGTAAAAAGACCCAATAATCTTTCCTGAAGTACTAGTATTGGAGTCACTATCAGATTCACATAAGTCCTATCATATCTCATCAAATATTACTTCACATCAACAACACTGCTCCCCCCATGACATCTTTTCAGAGCCTATTACATTCTTCTCTAATTTACTTCTAATGTTTGTACATTGCCATGTTCAAGCCTAACTCTTCTGATATTTTGCTCAGAGAAAATCTTGGCAGTAGAGTTTGGGAGAGAACTGAATACATAATTCTCCTATAGTCCTTTTCGAATGAATAACACTATCATGCTGTGCTGTGCAGACCCAAACATCAAATGACATCTTAAAAAACAGCTTAGTCTGTGCACAATTGGGTAATATTCAACACTTTGATCCAAATCCCATAATTCCTGATAAGAAGGCACTCAAGATTTCTTAAGGGCAAAGACTATTTGGTTTATTTTTACTATATCTATACTTGGCACCAAGTATGGCACAGAACAAGTGACTTAGGAGTAAATTTAGCTTCTTTTATTAGGAGGTATGAAAACTTAGCAGACCCAGGGATTCTTTAAAGTCATCTAAAGTACATAATCAGACAGAGAACTTACATTAAGCATTCTGTGGCTGTGGATGATATAAGGTATGAGAATGAGTAGATGGGGTGAAGAAGACAAAAGGAAGAAGCTGGAAGTGACTGAGGTCAGGACTGTGGCAGGAATTAGGGCAGATTCAGTCTGGCCTGAACTGAGTGAGGCCTTAGCTCTGTCATGTACCAATTCTCAAAAGTAAACGCTTTTTTAAGCTTCTGATTCTAATGTCAACCTGATTCTGCTTGAACGTCCTTTAGGTTAGTTTAATGACTTGCAAATTGTGTTTAAATTTCTTGATCCGAGGTGAGATGGCTCAATTTCTTAAGAAATACATCTGTTTTTAAGTATATACAAGATAACTCCTTTTTATTTTCTGTAGTCTGAGATTCATGACGATAATGTAATTCAGACATCTTGTACTTAAGGATTTGAACAGCAAAACTATCTGGATCCATTACTGATGTTTGAGTCTCTAAATATTCTTTGGGGGAACACATAAAAACACATGTCACACAATTAACATTTCTTTTACATTCCATTAACATTTCATTTTAAAAAAATGAATTTACATTCTTACCCACTAAGTTTAGCCATCTACATTCTCAGACAACTTGTTGGATATGGAATAATGTAAACTTATGCTTAGATATTACATATTTAAATACTATTTTGAACAAGGTAAACAAGACAGTTAATGACTACAGGATCACCATGGTGACTCTCACTGGTCTGTCTTTCTGTATCTAATTCCTTGTGGGTTCTGTTCACACAGATGCATGACAGGAATTTCCCTTTGCTTCTTACTGAATCAGCCCCATCACTAAGCTGATGCCATCTGGCATCCAGATACTACTGCTGCCTTCTGCCTGCCTGTTTTCCTCTTTCTTCTTCCTTTTTTTAAATGACTCACACCAAGGTTATTTATGGCAATAAATTTAAGGCCTGAGTTTTTCGTTGAAGCAAAAAATATTTTCCTAACTATGTAGTAAGTCTATGACCTGAAAATCCAGTAAGATACATTTTCAAAAACTGTATTATTTTTTATGGAGGTGCCATTGGCTTACAATACTGTATGATTTAGAGGTAGAGGGTCACACTTCTTCAGCTCTTGTTACAACACCACACCCACCACCATGGCACCCAGGGTTATTCACCATAGTCCACTGGGCTCCCTTTCCACCCCATCCTCCCCTTCTGTAGTCTCAACTTCACAGTCATTTCTAAAATCACTTTGGTTTAGTGTTGTCTGCCCCTTTGTTTCTTTATATTCCACATATTAATGAAACCATCCAGTATTTGCCTTCCTTCTTCTGACTCATTTTGCTTAGCATGATGCCCTCCCATTCTATCCATATTGTCACAAATGACAAAAAATTTCCTTTTTTTCCCTTGCTGTCTGGCATTCTATGTACATCAATCTTAATCAATTCATCTGTTATTAGGCACTTAGGCTGTTTCCATAATTGACTATTGTAAATAGTGTTGCAGTGAACATAGGAGTGCACATCCCTTTGTAAGAGTGCTTTTGTAATCTTCAGGTAGATACCTAGATGTGGAACTGCTGGATCATCTAGTAGTTCCATGTGTAATATTTTGAGAAACCTCCACGCTGTCTTCCATAGGGTCTGGGCCAGTACACATTTCCATCACCAGTGAACAACAGTTCCTTTTTCTCCACACCCTCACCAGCACTTGTTCCCAGTCTGGTTGCTATAGGCTATTCTTATGGATGTGAAGTGGTATAAAAACTCAAGATTTTTTTAATATAAGATCAAGGTACAAAGGACCACCCATCCTACCTTCAAGAGGACAATACAGTTAAGGCTCTCCTCCCGGTATGTGCCAGGGTTGGATGGAGGGATGGCTGGTTAAACAGACTGTATTGACCTTCTGTTGCCCAAAGGAATCACCCATCCCCTATTGCTTATTCTAAGCCATCTAAAAAGAACTCCTTACAACTGAAACAGATCTGAGAAGAAACTGGCTTCTCTATGTGACCCATTAGTTTCTCCCTCCCCCTCCATGGGATAACTTGATTCAGAGAGCAGAAAGTGCAGAAAGAGAAAGGCAGAACACTGGGAGCATCCAGCCCTTACCTTTTTTTTAACGCCTGCTGCCCTTAACAAATTACACCTTCTAGGGCATTTGTTGGAATGTCAGTGGCCTGAAGGAGTTAAGGAAATGAACAATTTCCTTCCTATTCCAAGTCAGATCAGACTTTTAAAGAAGGCCAGCTGAATAACTTCCTGTATAGCAACAGTAGACAAGCTGTCTTTGCAAGGCCTAGAGATCACCATAGTATCATTTTTCCTCAAGAAATTAAGTTGTCAAAGTGGTCATAATGTGTACATGGCTTGAGGTGGTTATGATGTGTATGTATACCTCTCAACAAAGACTGAAAGTAAAGTATAAAAAGAGGAGACGGGATATCGAAATAAGAAACTTCTCTAACTTCTACATGATGAATGCATGCAATTGTCCCACTGTAGTAGTACTTAGTAGTTCTGCTCTCTCACCAAATAAAAGTAAACTTTTGAAGGTTTTCAAAATACCTGAAAGCTATTACCATATATTTGGCAGTGAGAAGCAATAAGCTGAGTTCAGTCTGGCATCTAAATGACATGTCCTAAACCTAACAATAATTTTATCAGCTGAAGGCAACTTCAGAAACACAGAATAGCAAGCAGAAGAAAATCCCCTCATATTCCTTTTCCCACCTTTCAAGTGTTAGAGTGCCACTGCTCTTACTTAGAAGAATGTACCTCTTAAGAATCTTATTATTTGAATAAATCTGCATCCCTCTATAATTCCAGAGTGCTAGCCAACTATTTTTTTCATTTTGGCATTATCAAAAGTACCTAATATTCAACAAGACTATCTTCATGTGCTTCATATGTGAAAGGGTTTAAGGCAATTATTTTCTTATATTATTTAATGAGACAGGCTGGTGATAATATTTTCATTTTATATAAGGAGAAATAAATGATATTTTCACTTTTACTCTACAACTCTCCATGTTAGCTGGAGCCAAAGTCAGTGATAATAGTTCTGGACCACTGTTCTACTTCTCTGCAGCAGTTTAGAAGTGACAGCCACAGCTTCTAAACATGACCATTTAATTTAAGCAATGTGAGTCTCTTTGGTCGGGAGAAGGAGCAACTTGCTGACAGTACATCATCTTTTCATTAGGCTACGGAGAGTAATTATAGGTTGCTACATACATTTAGAACCAGTCTATGTGGTTTTTAAAAAGAATGAATTAAGACCATGCAAAATTGTATTTTTTAAATTCAAATTCAGTAGAAAAAATAATGTGACACGTAGCACTTTCCCTAGGTTCAGTGCACTAAACACGAAAAGTATATTAAAATGTGGAAACCATATACGTTTCATTACATTACTCTACAGCTGTCATTTATTTCACTTTGGTATAAAAGTAATTATTGTTCTGAGCAGAATAGTATACATTTCCTTTACCTGGCACCAGCACTCCAATTACAATCTACTTCAATTCAGATTAATCATGCCAACATGGCAATTCTATTACACTGAGAGTAAAATTTAATAATCTATTATATATGGCTATAGTTTCAATGGCTAAACTATGTGTTTAACTACTTTAGGGATTTTATTAAGATTAAAAGTTAAGCATAATGCATGCTAATCAGACCTTTAGTGGAAAGCACTCATTACAAAATATGGTTGACCAAGTCTCTGTAATGCTCCTGCATAAAGCATTAAACTCTACTAACAGCTTTCATTTGAGAAGTATCTAATAATAGGAAAGATGTTTAATTATTGATGTAAGATATTCTGATTTAATTTCATCAGTCATAATGCAATATAATGTATAAGATTATGATTTAGATAAAATAACAAAATGTAGTATACCAGGGAGTAGAGTGTTTATTTAGTTAAACTACATATGTGGTTTTAAACATACTAAACCTAAGAATACATACAGGGAATAACTAGCTCTAATTACATGGCAATGTTCTGTTTCTTAATACAGACACAGAAATAGGACCTTAGTGGATTAGAGAGTTTATACCCCTCTAAATGAACTGCTTACTTCCTCTCTAGCAGCAAGAAGCTCTGCAAGCCAGGTACTGGCAGGAGAGAGAGAAAATGTTTTAAGTCTTCATATATTCATGCAAAGGTTGCTTTGTGATCTTTAACCACTGCCTTTCCTTCAAAGTTCTGCAATGATTAGTTGCTTTTTCTTAAAGAAATAGAAAAAGGTGCTAGAGTAACTTTATGGTACAGACACACTTGTTGTCTTATCCTTTTAAATAAGAAAAGCATTACCTAATGTACATATATTTTTTGGTGAGTTTGTATTATGGAAGGTACACCATTTTGTGAATGGTATCCAGTCAACCACGTGACTGGATTTCATTCCTTTACAGATGAACTTTGGTCATCATAGCAATCTTCATTTTGGGTTGCTTCTTCAATCATTTGCTGTGTGGGGTGTGATTCAGCAACACAATTTGTGTCCTGGCAAACCATGTCAGATTTAGATTCAAACAAGATGAATATGGGAAAATTCTCAATTGCTTTTGAACATGCACATGACAGTGTAAATTTATATCTCTAGTCATTTTCAAACCATAGGTTGAATTTGGAAACCATTTCATATCCTACATGCTATACTGTGAGCTCCTGGGGGGTGGGTAAACATGTCTTATGTACCAAAATATAGCACGGAATCTATCTTGTATTAAATGACTTAATCTGGAAAAAAATATCTGAGGACTTCCTTTGGTGATAGATGAAATTCATCAATAAAATGTCTTCCCTATCTGTAAAAACACTTCAATAGGTATATCTGCTGTTTTTGTAGTGAAATCAATATATAGCTGTCAATCTACTCTTGTTTTGTCTTCCTTGTTTTCTCTGCTGAAGCATCGAGAAAATTTCTGCCTGATGGTCTTATAAATTGCATTGTTTTATCAATAAAAAATGGTAACACTGAGCAGGTATTGGGCCCATAATCAAGTAAGGCAGAAACCTGGCATCCTACTGATAATCAAAACCAGCCAATAAAGGAAGAAAAGCTAATAAACTGCTTCATAAGTATTTTAATTTTTGTGAGTGACAATTTTAGAAATCTGAAAGATAAGGAATGTGAAAAGCTGCTCAGTGGGTTGGCAGTTCTGGCTCAATGGTTAAGGCAATGTGAAAAGTGGAAAGGTCCCCAGAATTGCTTATCAAATCTATCTTATATCATCAGATGAACCCAGGCCTTCTCACCTTTGACCTCTTTGCAAGAGAAAGGAGGTCAGATTTTGGAGAAGAGGGTGGGTGCTATACCTTAATTTATTACTTTAAATACTGAAAAGTATTTAGAGAACAATCAGAAATTTAAGAAACACTTTGATAAATTTCCTATTTCACAGCCCCAAAACCTTACTTTGCCCCTGGTAAGATGATTATACTTAGTTCAAAATTCAGGAAGATTACAACCAGGGAGACAGTACTCATTTAAACCAATCACCTTCAAACCAAAACAACTATGGTTTTAAAACTTACGAGGGTTCTTCTGAAACAGCAGCTCCCTCTTCAAGCTCTTGAGCTTGTTTGAACCATGGCAGCTTGGCTTCCACTGGAAGTTTCTCTGAGAATTAAGTGTATGCACATAAAAAAGGAAAGGTTAGAACCAATTAAAGTTTCAGGGAAATTCCCTTTTGTCCTCACCAGTTCTTCATTTTGTACTACCCAGAATTTACTATGTTGATAATGGCAAATAGTAAGTTTCTGCCCCTGTTGATAATTATATCCCCCCAAAATATCAAACTTCAGAATGTTTAATAATATTAGTCTCTTATCTATGCTTCCCTTTGTCATCAAGAGCGAAGGGAAGTCTTTATTATGAAGGTCATAACCCTGGGAGCACTAGCCCAATATGTATTATCAAAGTTATCTTTTCCCTATTTTCTGTTGAAAAGACAGAGAAATATTTGCTTTAAAAAAAACCCAGAACATAATATAAGTTATATGATGACAATTTCATAATTCTAACTTGTTTTGCTTCTGCCTTTTGGCTAAATGTTCTCCATGCCATACTGTCAAAACCAAACCAAATTCTGCCACTCTGAAATTCACAAAACTTTTCTTTAGATATCGACTCACCCCATCCCACCCCAAGGCTCACTGACAATTGGAATATAATCAACTTAGAGTCCACAACCCATAATTTGATATGTTTCACCTATTTATCTAGCTTTGGTGAAACAATTTAGAACAAGCTTCGAAGTACTTCCTGGAAAAACTGACTAAAAGAAAAAAGAGGGAGGTTATAACTGCTCCTATAGAAGTAACTGCCATGATTCCGATTCTGACATATTTATTAGGGTCATTTATAGACACATTTGCCTTTATAGTGTGAGCCAGTGAAGCTCAATCACCATTTCATAACATATAATTGTAAAGATGAAAGAAATATCTCCATATATGCAAACAGCACAAAATTATATGGCATTTTAATGATGTTTAGAGAGCCAGACTCACTACTTAGTTATGAAAATCCAGATTTGATTCTTGATTGTTAACCACACACTGCTTTTCTTTCTCTGAAGTGGCTTAGTAAAGACAGAGGTAATAAATAATTGACTATTTTAAGTTAGGAGCACTATGTCTCATCCTCTATGTGCTGCAATGACTTATAATTAGAAAACAAAGTGAGTGAGACATATAAAACTGCCAGAGTCAAAAAGACTTGTTAACATGGTAAACACGGCAACAAAGTTATCTAGACAGCCAGCCATCATTTTCCAGCCAACTAAACAACTCAGTCGAGGACGCCATCTTTGACAGTGCAAGTCATCTCTTTAATGATGACATTCATTATTGACATAATAATGACATATTCAGCTTGGCACTAACAGCAGACTTGCAATACTTGACTACTTGTATTTATATACACCAGTAGCCACTTCCTGCCATATTTGGGGATGCTAATGAGAATTAAGAGTTGAAAATGACATTTGTGCAAAACTGACTACATGCCAGGCTGGAGGCTAAGCGCCCTGTTTGCATTGTCATCAAATCCTCACTTGCTGTCTTAGATGGTGTTATTATCATTACCATTTTATAGAGGAGGAGGTGCAGGCTTAGAGAGAGGAGTGTTTTTTAAAATTAATCACTGTCTCTGGTATGTTTTTGTTTTTATTTTAATCATTAATTTCAATTTCATAATGCTTTCACTCCTAGCAAGGGTAGCCTAGAGTAAAATAAAGAGCTACATTGTGGTTGATTTTCAGAGAAATTTAATGGTTTAAATAAATAAGAGACAAATGGGAATCATTTAATGTTGAAAATAGGAGGAAGCTTATAATAAGGAGACCTCCATTTCTGAATGGTATGTGTCTTTGGAATTTTATATTTCATAACAACGTTAGTACAGAAGTCAGGTAAGTATTTAAACACAGCAAAACTGTACCTATATGTGCATCATTTCACAACTAACTCAAAGGCACAGTGGAATTATAATAAACTTGCTCACTTAGCACTTTTCAAAAATTCACTTTTTATAAATTATTTGTAGTATCTTAAATTCTGATTCATTCCAATTTTTTAAATCTCAAATCATGGTTTTGGACCCCATTTTTTATTAATGTTTTAACTTTCAACATAAAAAAAGGCAGCTTTCTGTTTCATCAATTTGAAGTATAAGTCTCCCTAATGTATTTCACACTTAGCAAAGTAGACATGTGGACTGAGTGCAGTGATTTCAACAGCAAGAAATCTGGACAGTAAATCATATATTTCTATGATCTCTTCTTTCAAACATATACATATAAAACTTGTCAGCTACAGCCTTCAGCTTTATCACCTACATATAAGTCTATATGTGCTTAATAACAATTTGCAAGCACATCTAGTTATGAGATTTGAAAAAGAAATTAAGTCCATTTAGTAGATCTTAGTTCTAAAGAATGGTTATTGAGAACAATTGGGATACTTAAAAATGTTCCAGGGAGTTTAAAACAGCACCTGAATACATATAACAATGAGAAGACAGGCAGCAGGACCTGTTGTTACCTTTGGGTTTATAGCAGGGGGTGGGTATGATGCATTCCTCTTTTATGTGGGGCTTGGTTTTCGGGCTACAGCCTCCTGTGTGCATTCCTCGATGATCAATGCAGAGGACCACTCTGTACCTGAGGCCCTGGCCACACGTCACAGTGCACTGGAGGGAGAACGCAAGAGAGAGGAGACTCATAGCTGAAGCCTTGTTCACGTTCCTTCACTGTTACCTAAGACTGTTTAAAGGACTGCTTTATATCAGGATTGATATCCCTTCTTACCAGTCATAGGATCACTGTTTTATTTGGGATGAAGCTGACTGAAAATTAAATCACTTTCAAGTTCTTAGTCAGCAATACTTAAGCCCCCACTGTGTGCAAAGTCTCAAACCAAGCAGCAAAAAGAAGAAACTGTAGGGTATGCTCAATTTTGATCACCAACACTGCATTTTAATTTTATGTAGTCACTTTGCTAGTGGCTGTTATGTCCAAACTACGGGAAGTGCTTGGCTCCTACACTAATTTTTTTCAACTTTCATCTTAGCTCTGTTGTATTACTGTGTGACTGATCCAATTGATTGCATTGACATAAAAGACGTTTAAAGAAACTGATTCAATGGCGAGATGTAGACAGCATCTTCAGTGATTCAGTGACATATGCTTGGAAGCAACTCTAGATAGAGGGAAACATCAGCTTTGACCTGATGCCAGAAACCACATGGGTAAGTAAAGAGCTTTTAACCATCTCTGGAGCTAAGGGCAAAATGGTTTATCTCATCTTTCTATCACCTTTGCCATTCGAATCTTTTTGCATTAGCATCTAGGAAATTCAAAACATTTTAAGCTGCTAAAATAGCTTCCTTAACCGTTAGAAGTTTTTTGTTTTACTTATCTTACTTTGGCTCCATCTTTCTTATTTTGGCCTTTTCATTTCATCCTTTTTTCATTGAGCTATAAGATATAATTTAATTCAAATCCATTTGGGCCCTTTTTGGATATAGACAGAGTATAAGAAATAAAAATGAAACCAAACTTTTGCGCTACTGAGATCTATCATCAAAGCAGCTTTCACAGACTCGGTCTCAATCATCTGACCCCGATTCTACTTGATGGGCCTTTGCCTCCCCTTGCTGCCTGGGAGGATATGATAAGGAGTGACAGAGGCTTTCTGGCCTAACTTGAAAAATACACATTTATATGTACTCTACATGTTTTTTACTCATTTAATTCTGGATTTGGGGCATGCCAACTCCAGGAACTAAACTGGTGGGCTTCTAGACACTTCGAGAAAGCGGGTAGCTGCACTGGTAGCCAGTGGGGTCATAGTGACGAGAGGGAAGAGTGGACTTACTCTCCTAATGAACAAAGAAAGAAGGCACAGTTACCGGAGACCACTCCTGTGCCAGCCATTTAGGGCAGTCAAAAATGTTGCAGGGCTGCACGATGGGCATCTTAGGGGTGTACATGCATTTCCACTCTTCCACTGAGGTGACATGCCCCTGGATGTCCTCCTCCACACAGGAAACTGCCCGGCTCTGGATGCCCCCCCCACACGAGGAGGAGCACGCGGTCCATGGAGTGGCCTCCCACCTACAGAAGCAAGGGGAGTCATCAGGGCAGACATGCACATTGCCAAACCTCCTCAGTGACCTTGCCGCCACCCCGTTCCCAGGGCCTAGGGGGCACTTGGGTTCTGAGAGACTATGGTCCAGAGAACAAAAGCTACCTATTGTCTGGAATCCGATGAGCAAGACAGAAGGATTCAATGTTGGGAAAAGTGCTCTGTAAGCCTCGAACCTACACACGTGTGAGAAGGGACTGTTTGGAGAGCTGTGAACAAGGATGCTTGTGCTGCCTGTAACCTGTTCAAAATAGGATTGTCAGTCCTTCTACTTAGAGTCTTAATATATTTTCTGTGTCTCTGTATGTACATTTATGTTATTTTATATCCTATAATACATTTCAAATATTCTGCACACATGATACTATATATGCCTATATGTGTGTATATATACATATATACACGCACACACACACATATATATATATATATTTGTACTAAATCTCATCAAGTACCCATACTGAGGCTGAAATTGGCTCATGAGTTAACTCTAACAGATTGCACCTGGGCTGGTATGTACATTTTCAATGCAGTGCTTTATTACTTAGCTTTTGGATACTTTTAAATAAGAAGCTTATCAAAATCAAGGTAAATCGAACATCTTTTCTCCTTTGCTTCTACATGGATTCAGCACATTCTGATGTTCAAAAGATGTTACCATTAAGCTGAGGGGCAAATATGTTAACATAAGCAGGATCTATATGTTCCCTATCTGTTGAGAGATCTTGGCTGTTAGCTTTCCCCAAGTGGAAAAAAAAAAAAAAAACTCCTGGAAGAGGTTTATTTTTGGTTGGGAGGCTGATGGCATCAGAATCTAGAGATACAATTAAGTGAGAGAAAATAAGATTGTCAGTAAAATTTACTAGAATTCCATTTATTTCTCAGAGCATTACAGAGCTCTGAAGCATTTCAGATCAGGTATAGCGAGGTTATCTTTGCCTGATTCTCTTCTCTCCTCCTGTGGATTTAAAGAATGAGGAATTTAAAAAGACAGAAACATCGGGACTAAGCTTGTCTTGTTTATGGGTATTGTACTTGTTGATGAGGACTGCTAAGGAACTCTAAGATTTCTCTTAAAATTATGTTAGATATAATTTTAATTAGAGAAAAACAAAATGTCACCAAGTTTATTCACTGTATAGTTATATTAAAAAATGTTGCACAATCATACCATCTTACTCTACTCTAGAGTAAGATTTCCTCGATATCGTCAGTCTGATTTCGCTACTGTGTGAGCTGGAATAATGTGTGTTTCCCAGTTAGAGAATTTTCCTCCACATTTTCTCTGCACTGTTCAAGTATAGGCAACAACTATTACCTTCACTGCCAACAGCCTAAACATGCTGCCAAATACAATATTTTCCTAAGCATATTTCCCCAGGAGACACCTAAGAAAATGTTATTATGGGGAAACTGAGGCCCTCTGTTTAGCGCTTAGGAGTCTTTCAGATACCTTTCAAGAGAATGAAGTAGCTTTGCGGAAAGTTTCTCTTCCAAAAGGGTAAGACCAATTCATTTGTCTCCATGTAATCTCTGGAGAGCATTCCTCTGGAGCTGGACAGCAGATCTGATTTAGCCTGAACCTTGAGCTGAATATTAAGTACTTATTCACATTGGATTTGATCTGACAGTGAACTGGGAATATATTTTTGAATGTACATTTAATCTTTTAGAGCATTAAGATGCCATAGGAAAAGGACATTTTCTATTTGGTACTTTAAACTCCTTAAATTTGACCCTTCTAAAGAGACAGTGATTAATTTCTGTTTCAACACTTGGACCTGACCCATAATGTAGTATCATAAACCCTAATAAGTATCTTTTTCAGTGTCAGTTATCACAGAAAGACAAATGATGCTAATATTATTCTAAGAATTTATAGTATGGCTCCAGTATACAACTATAGCTTTATATGTGAAAAATTATGTAAATTCCTGTATAATAATAGGGTTATGTGGAATCTCAAAGAAAAACATGTATGGGCATATTAAAGGAAGTATAACAAAAGCTGAGAAAGGATATAAGTTTGGCTTTCTTAAACCATGGGCCAGGTAAGTGCTTAGAGGAAATAAAGTGCATATTTTAAAGCGTAGAAGAATGACAGTTTAACTTCTTTGGCTTTTAATTTTTTATACAGAGTGTGCCTCGATGCAGAAATTCTCAAAATTAAGAATGATATGGAGAAGTTGCATATATTAACTAAAAATTAAAAAAATAATTCATTAGAATACACTATTATATTCAGGTATGTGTTACAAAGGAGGAAATCAAGAAAGAACAATAAAAAACTGCTTGTGTTTTGTAGCTACACTTCTGGTATTAAACCCATTTAAATAAGTAAAGCCTTCTGACTTGATTAGTGGGTAGCTGCCATCTGAGAACCATTTTGAGCATTAGTTGTTTTTATGAAATGAAAACATATTTGTAGAAATAGCTTCCACTTACTAAGATTTTATTAATAAAGCAGAATATCTAACTTCCAAACTAGTTCAGTTACAGCAGTACAAGGGGTAAGAAATGCAGTCTATTTATTTGTCTCTTCCTATTGGGATGCACAGAGAGGCCACTGGATCCACAGGACTGGGTACAAACAAACATTTGGGGGTTCATTTCAACCCACCATTGAGAACACTGGATGTAAGGCATTTGCAGAAAATCCAAATACATAAGAAATCAAAAATGCCTAACCTAAGATAGGCATTAGTCATACCAGAGAATTAAAAACAAGAGAGATCATAGACATGAAAAAAACATAGGAGTGTGCCAATACAAGGGGAAAAACATAAACCTGAGGTTGCTTGCCCGAGACACCCAACTTTGCCTTTATCTTGAAGTCTATGGTCTCACACAGAAACATGTGTCCCTCAGATTCTTATTGCACAGATACCAAAAGGGAAGTCAAATGCAATTTTGGTTCAATTAATATTTTTATATTTTCATTTTTTTCCCAAAAAGAATTCACCTTAGGTTTGGTTCTAGATCAAACCAACACAATGATACATCAACAACATTCTGTAATAATTCATCAGATTTATCAATATAGCCATAGGGAAATAGGAGAGCTGACCAATGAAGCAATCCTTTCATAGAAGAATGTAATAAAAGAAACCCAAACAACCACATGTAGTATACATTAAAATGCTACCATTACAGTGTTGCAAGGTGACTTCCTTGCCTATAGCTAGATATATTTAAGTAGTGGTCAGAATACCTGCAGCATATTAATATATACGTGTATGTACATGTAAATACATATTCCTTAGGTATACAGATATGCACATGTGTGGTGTATGGGTATGAATGTTGGGTGTTGGGGGAAGGAGAGAATGAAGCATCACCGGGGGAGCTGGACTAGGTGACCTCAGGATCCCAGTTTGTATCCCAATTCATTAAGTAGTTGGAGATTTTCTATTAAACTTTGCTTTATTTTGCAGTTCAGAATAAATTTTTTTTCCTGGGGTTTGTTTAGTTTGATATTGAGAAAATTACCTTGGATTATTTCCAACTTTTGCAATCTGATTTGAAATCAGAGTTCTAAATAGTAGCTGACACCCTGAAGGACAAACGTGTAGAGAGAATAGAGCAAAGATCTCAATGAGTGGTTTCTTCAAACCCAATGCTAATTCTGCTCTCTAGGGAGCTGTTTCCAAGGTGGCAGGTGATACCCCAGTAGCTAGTGTATTTTTCAGCTTCTCCAGTTTTCTTATGAATATATTAATAAAGAGAACAGGTTTTTTTTTTTTTAAGTGCCTGAATCACTTTATTTTTTCTAGTTTGGAGAAATACTGCACTTTTAAAAAGCAACACAATGAATGGAATTGTATGTTGTTATTTTTTAAAGCCCCTCCAAATTTTCTAAACAATAAGGATATAAAAAATCTGCCTTTTTCTACTTAATTTCTTCAGAGTAAAAGGAGAATATTTAGAGTCCCTATGCAGAGTATATCACATCTGGAATTCCACATTTGTGGTATTGTGATAATACTTAAGGCAGTGTTTATTTAACAGTTAGCAATAGCACTTTAATGACTAGGGTTCTATTGCAGAGGAAACATAGACTAGGACAAAGGGAGTGAAAGAAAGACATAACATAAACCTATACACTGTATCTAATCTGAGAGAATTACTGTGTCCACTCTAATGTAATATTATCCTATCTTAAAATGGTTTTTGAATGACAAGCTTATAGTCTGAGGGGGTCAATTATTATTCAAAAGCAGAGCCCAGGATGGATTGCAAAATATATTATCTGCCATTTTATTTTTATAGAAAAACAAAATCTACATCTCTATGTATATAAAAGAAGCAGAAGACTGATTTACTAATTCTAGCATCAGGATGATTGATTTACGTACCGAGGAAGGGGATGGTAGAGGTCATAAGGCATGATCTGCTTGTATCCGTCACTGTTAGGAACAATAATGCCAACCCTCTGAGTAGAAGGTACACACAATAAAATAAACACTAAATGATTACATTATACAATTTTTTAGACAAATGCACAATAACATTAATAAATTGTCTCTGAAAACCAATGCTAAAACAGTTCAATATTTTTATACTATAACTTTATGCTTTAAGATGGAGTAAGTTCTTTGACAGGGCACCGTTTACTAGAATTAGTTCTCTGATCCAAGCAGGAAATATCACTGGAAAGGGTGGTGGCAAGAAAACTTGACACCTCATCATTAACTATGACACAATAAGCTTGTAAATGTTCTTTAATCCCACAAATTATACATCCTATGAGGTCATTATTATCATCATTATTAACGTTACTTCCAGATGCTAACCAAGCAATTATGATCACTATCTTATTTCTGATGAAAGAGGGAGCTCGCTAAGCACAGGAGTATGTACCTGAAGATTGTCAATACTATGTAATGTGCACTAGCAAATAGGTTTCTTCTCTTGGCAACCTAAGGGTTTTAGTAATATCTGGAAAGCAACCATCTGGTTATTTTATAAAAGGAAGGTGAACTACTGAACATCATAGCCAACTGTCAACAAAAGCAGGTTCTGGGCAGTTGAAGTGATATAATAAATATAAAAGATTTTTTTGTGTAGTCTCTAAAATGTAATACAGTGTTAACTACTAATATGGTGGTGGTGACTGTCAGGGCTGTTACTATATCTGGTGCCCTAGGAAACTTGTGAGAATTATAACGAGACTAAAGGAGCCATATGAAATGACATTATAGACTGTGTGGCTAATGGATCCACAAGGAATGACATGGTAGGCAGTGTGGAAGTCCCCAGAGACTTTAAGGACTCCAGTAAATTGCACTAACTAGCCTCACTAATTTCAATTATAGCCTCCAACTGGTAAAACTTTCTTCTCATTGAGACCCCCAGCTTGTGGAAGATTTATAACTCCTGGGTCTTGAATAAAAGGGCTAGTGCAACAGAGCCTTCATCTAGAAAGGGGATAGAGAGCGAACTCAATAGATGGCAGCTGGGGCAGACTATGCTAGGCATGAGCAGAGAATACTTATTTTGGAACCCTTTTGAATAGTGAATGAATTCAGCTATTCTATGTGTATCCTTGGGATGACTGGAAGGGTCTCTATATATTCATATTCAATATAAATGTAGATATTTATATTTAAGCAAATCAATACTTTACATTTTATCCCATCCTCTGACATGGGATGATATGATGTGTTCTATTTACATGGCTAGCACACATATGCTTTCGAGTAGAAAGAGTAAGCTGGGCATACTATGGGCCAGAATGATAAAAAAAAAAAAACAACAACAAACCAGCTCGGACTAGAGATCATGAGAAATGAGGAAAGAATAAATGATAAGGAGGGTAGTTCCTGAAGAACCTACTGAAAGGCAAGGGAATGTCTGCAAGGAATTACATCTGTTGGAAAGAAAATGGAAACAAAGGGATGAAAAAAAAAAAGACTCCTAGTCCCAGTGGAAAACCACTGCAGTGCTAATTTATCTTACATGGCTACATTTTCTGTGTTTATTTGTTTGACCAAGTTTTTGTTGTCTTCATTTGTATGACCAAATTTTCATTGTGTATGGGTGTGTATCATCCTCAAGTAACAATGCTCACCAAAATGCATGCTGCCTTTGGAGCCTACAGCTCCAGTAAAACAGTGAAACAGACAATAAATATTAACTTTCAAATTTTCTCCCTGTTTTTATCGAGTTTGAGAAATTTGCTATTTGTCCATCTTCTTCTGACAGACAAGAAATTGGAGGTGAAAGATTAATCCTGCCTCTTATTAGAATGATTTGATTTCTTTCCAGTACATCCTGTCTATTAAGGACAGTTTCTTTCTAAAAGAAATATATTTAAAGAGTGCCAACATTACAAGATTCTCCTGATAATTTCTACATATATTGTGGTATACACTAACAGTAGTTACTAAAGGAATAAATAAAATCGACTTTGCCACATTTGTGACATGGAAAATGCTCAAATTGGAATGATGAAAAATGTCAATTGAAAAAATTGAATAGAAAGTAGAATATACAATATGATACACAATATCTTTCCTACCCTTACTATCTTTACACATGGCTATATCACTTCTAAATGCAAAAATGCATATCATTGCCTTCTCTCCTGAAAAAATTTATAGCTGTGATTTGTCTTTTTTAATATTAGAATGAACTGTTGCAGATCTCTGCCAGTTGATTTATCAGCTGATGATATTTAAAATGGAGGCAATGATGTTAAAGGAGACAGACTAGAAGAGAAGAACAAGGTTAAAAGGGGGAGTGTATAGAATTCAAGATGTTGGGCTTTGCTTTGGCCTGATTTAGAAATTATTATTTTTTTTGAACAAGGGGCTTTAAACCTGGATTCAGCAAAGCTATAGCTATATTTGTCTTTCTATGGCATGGGTCATGGTGAAGACTCATAAAATGACTCTATGGCACCTGTGAAAACAGAAAGATCAAAACAATGGTGCTCTGTCCAGTCCTGTTAATGCATATTCGCGTGCCTGGCCTCTGCTCTCTCCTGGGGTTCATGCCATGGCCCTGGTCTTTCACCACACTGTCACAGAAAGGCACACGCTCCTGCCTCAACTTAACTTCCTATCGCTTCCCATTAAGACAGCTTTTGTTCCAAGGCAGAGAGTATATGCTGAGGAAAGAGGAAAAAGCATAACATTTGGGGACTTTAAAAAGTTCTTTCCATATTTAGGTTTCATGGGTAGGTGCATGTGCAGAGTCGTGCATACATTTGGACAGGCATCTGAAAATGTAAGGAGGCAAAAATGATTTTTTAAAAAAATTGATCACAAATGAAGATATAAGACAGTTGGTTTGGGGTAAGACTGTTTAGCCTCTGTTGCCTTAGCTAATCTCATCTCTCATATACTTTTACTGTGCAATCACCTGCCCCATCTAAAATCCCCATCCTCGGGGGCCTGAGGAGAGAGTGCGGATGAGGACGTGGTTATTCTGGGCTTCTATGGTATAAGTAGAAAATAGATTATCACACCTGATCCTTTGTAAGCACACACCTTGCTGAACTGTCCAATGACAAGAGAATTCTTCAATGTTATGACAGCCTCATGCAATGAAATATAAATCAGTACCAAATCATGAAGCTCTTTAAAACAGTTTTGTGACATGTGAAATGCTCAAATTAGAATCAGAGAAAATGCCAATTGAAAAAAATCAAATACAAAGTGAAATGTACAATGGATACAAAATACTAAGAAAATACAGATGTTCGTGCATCATTTATACAATTATTTTCATGAAGTCTTTATATATGTGTATGTGCATATACAAGTATATTACATAAAGACCAAAGAACAGTTCCTAGTTCTTGCTGTTTGATTATGAGTGCTATTTTTCTTTTTTTAAATGTTTTTGTTTTCCAAGTTTTCTATAATGTACTTCTTTTTACAAACATAGCAACTAGAGTCTTTAAGATGAAATTGAAGCTTAAGAAGGTATAAGGCAGAAATAATTGGAAATATAATACAAATGATAAAACATGGCCATCATCTTAAATTTCATGTGCCATTAAAAATAAAAATTGACACTCTGTCCTGAAATCTTTATAGAGGCAACATTACAATAGTGTCTCTGACTTTAAAAATCAAGCCATAATAAGGTTCAAACTACTCACTGGTGGGATTTACATGGTGTGATACATCTCTCTCTCCAAGAAAAATCCTGGTATTACTAACTCCATGGGCAGGTACCTAAATTGCAGAGTTCTGGGTTCTTTTTATAATAAAATGAACCAAAGGGAGTCCTTGTCATGATTTCAATTATTCCTGTTTTTTTTTTTCTTTTTTTAAAGATTTATTTTTATTTATTTATTTATACAAGCACTGGGTACAGTCAGAAGTGCGGGAGGGTGAGAGAATTCACCAGAGCCAGAGCAGGGAGCAGAGCAGGCAGAAGGACCGAAGTACACTGCTGAGGGGAGCAGCGGGTGGCAGGAGAGGTCAGCGGGCGGCAGGAGAGGTCTGCGTGCCACATGGGACCCTCCTCCGGTGGCCCGGGAGCAGCCGGGGATCGAACCGGCGCTGCAGAGGCTGCGGGCAGCTTCGCAACCCAGCGCTCAACCGCTGCGCCACCGGGGAGGCCCTATTCCTGTTCTTCTGAGCTGCGCAGCTTCATTTCTGACTTCCTGACAGCTCGATGTGCTCTGGATGAAGTTCAACAATCAGGTAATACTTTACCTTCCCCTGCAAACTGCTTCTTCACTTGTGATCCCTGACTGCTAAGCACCTCCTCTCAGTGCTCTCTCTCTCTCTCTTATTCTGTTTCTCTCTCTCTCTCTCTCTATATATATATATATATGTATATATATATCTCATATATACATATATATCCCATACAGCTAGGGACCAAGATATGTCTCTACTTCTCTGTCTTGTGTGTACTACAAGCACACACTTGTGATGTCTGCCAAGCACAGCTCCTCCTGAGTTTATAGTAGTCTCCCAACAGATCTTTCTGTCGGCAAGCATTGCCTCCTCCAATCCAGCCTGTCCAATGCTGTCATAGCAACGGATATTTCACTTTCTAACTCAGAAACCTTAAGTGGCCCCATAATTACAATGCTCAAAGCCATTTCTTAGTCAGGGGTGACCTCCTCTAAAGCCTGTCCTTATTTTCTCTCTTAACATCTATTCAGAAATTCTTCTTTCTTCTTCCCAACACACACAGCACTAACTCCTCTTATCACTGTTAACTGTGTAGCTACTTCTGGCTGTAAGTTCCTTTTAGTTTTACACTATGGGACAGCATCCCTAATGGTTCTTTACTGTGTCTCTTAGCACAGTACCCTGCACAGAGGCAATTAGTAAATAGTCATCAAATGAAATTATAAGGTTGGTGTGTAGACACAAGCCATAAAACAACCGTTCAGATTGAAAGCAAACAAACAAAAGTAAGGCGAAACAAACTTCCACACTGCCTCTCATCACTGTGATGTCTGTAGCCCCACTCCTTGCCTTTCACTAGTCTGCCACCTTTGTGACAGGGCAGACCGTTTTGGAGGGTAGTTCAGCAGTTAGGAAGTCAGGGCTGGCAGGCGGAGCTGACCAGATGATGTGAGGCAGGGAAAGGACAGTTTCATGGCAACTGTGCTTCCAGCCTGCTTGTCTTAGACTCTGCATCTATTTCTTCTACTGGGTATCTCCAGAGAGAGCCATGACAGCTTTTTAAAAATCTCTTCTGTCTCATGAGCTTTTCAGGTATTTCACTGGTTTGTAACTGTCCAACCAACTCCCTCCAGGCAGTTGGATCAGGCCTTTGTTGACTCTTTGCCTTTGTCATGGTACTAAGCACAGAAGTTGGCACATATAGGTACTTAATAAAAAAAAAATGAATGAAATTGTGGGTGGTAGAGAGTTCTGGCACAGAAAATGGCAATTCATCTTCCGTAGACTACTCCAGGGTAACAGAAGCCATTCTCTTCCTAAGCAACACTTTAGAATGGGGCAGGAGAGAGACTTAAAATGTGGAAGAGCACTTGCTCCCTCATGAGTGGCAGAGCACAATGGAGCACGGCATGATAAGGAAAAGCATCCCCTGAGGCATTGGGAGATGGAAGGTCTACTCTCTGATCCTTTCTTTCTGTGTGACCGTAAGTGCATTACTTTAGACATAAGCAAATATCCATGTATGTACTGATTGAGATCAGAAGTTTTAAGATGCAGTAAGAATGGGTATCTAGAAACCCACTCACCTAGTTCTAGCCTCTGTGTCCCCTTCCCAGGGCTGCTGAGGGCAGGATTTGGAGCTTGGTGGACCACAGGTTGAAAACCACCAAACTAGGGATCATCTCAAAATATGTCCTGCTCTAACATTTGGTGACTTCATTAAACACATAAGGTTACCCTATTGTTCAAAGAGGGATGTTGGGATGCAGAAAATGAGAACATGTTCTGTAAATAAGTTATAAGTTTTTTAAACCCTCGTACCTACTAGGCAACACATTCCTTTATCTTTTGGAACCAGGCCAAAAAAAGCCTCTGCTTCATCATCCAGGATTTAAAAACATTTTATGGCACATATTCATTTTCTGCTATAAAATCAGCTATTGGATTTTTGGATCATTTAACCTCAAATATTAACATTTCCTCACGTCTACATTTCTGTGGTTAAACATTCTTGATTTAATGAGTGCAATTTCTGAACTGCTTTTAAATAAGTGGGACTAATGTTTCCTTAGGCTTTGTCCATCTTTTCCTGTACAGTCCTAAGTGATTTGTTCATTGTTTGGTCTAAGTAAACATCAGTATTTATACTTATATGAAAGAGGCTTGCTTAGTCTGGGTATGTGGTTAATTCAAAGACCCAGGGTGCCAAACTCTGCACTGAGAAGGCTGGAGTTCTGTGCAGGCCATGGCTAGCTATGTGAGGTTTATACCAAATCTCATGGGTAACTGAAGGTATATTATAGATTGAGGGTACTTGTGGGATCTGGTGACATGAATGCTACACAGGGAGTCTAAGAAGATATAAGACAGAAATATTGGAAATATAATTCATATGGATGAAAACAAGCCGGGTAGTAAAGGAGAGACTCTAGTGCTCAAAGCACTTAGAGCCCAAGATCTAACTTTCCTGGGTCTACCTTAACTTGGTGCAGGTCACTTAATTTCTTTGCATTCAAAATTTTTTTTTTAAGCTGTACATATATTTGATAATCTATTCCATGAGATTTTAGAGTTTGTAAAACTGACCTGTGATAATGGATATAAAAGCATTATAAACTTCAGACAGATAGAATGTTGGACAAGTCATTTCACACATTTGGCTCTGAATTTAATAATGAGAGCTGACTTTTGGTGAGTGCTTGGCCACTTGCTGAGTACAGAACAGTCATTATTTCATTTAGTTCTTATGACTGTTCTCTGACTGGAATATTCTACTCATTGTCTACATAGGATCACTCTAACCTCATGAAGTTAAGAAGTCACTTAGCAGGTAAACTGATAGGTTGAGGTTTAAAATGACAGTGCTGATACCTGGTCTATTAACTCACAAGTAAAAGAATTTCATAAATAATTATACTTTAAAAAAGTTTAAGTGTAATATAATACATGATTGTTATTATTTGTGATAAGCTGCCTTGTTAGAAGTGAAAGGCCTCTTTAACTGATTGTCTTGTGGTGTGGGGTATCTATACAGTTGGGGTGGCTATGACTATGCATTCTAACAAGCACCAGAACTCTGATGCATTTATCTCATTACAAATAATGCATGAAAGTGGATTTTATGGTGATCTTTCTTACTCATTAACTGTACAAAGCAGTATATTTAAATGAGGTTGATCATTTAAAGAGCAAGGAAGTTGTTACTTTTCTAAATCATTTACCCATTGAAAAAAACAAAAAGACCTTGTAATTAAGGAAAACATTATACTTCAATTGCTAAAAAGGCAACCATTTTCTAGTTCTTACAGTGAGCTCTTCTTTTTTTGGCATAAATCCCATGTAAATTAAAAGGCAATGTCTCACAGCTATTTAAGTGGGGGGTTACTAAGGCAATTGGGGATTGGGATTTCAGAGGTTGCTAATTATATTAACTTCTCATGTCATTATATTTTAAAAAAATCTGATAAGTGTGATATACTTTCATGAATATATTTCCTAGGAATTTGTGTTTCCTGCTGTTGAAACAACAGAGAAGTTTCTATACTAAAACAGAATTCTAGAGTCCTAACTTTTCCTTCCATGGATTAGAAAGCTGATTTCTGCAGGGTTGAGGAGTTTCTCTGAGATAATGTTAAAGTCACCATAACTATAACCTGAGTCACGAGAGCTGCAGCAACTAACATTTATCGAGTGCTTATCGGGTGTCAGGCACTCTGTTAAGTTCTTTAAAGCTAGAGCACCATTCATTCATTCCTCATGACAACTCTCTGAGGTCAGATATTGTTAGTATCCTTCATAGGATGAAAAAACTAGGCTTAGTGAGAATAGGGCTATTCAATCAGTAAATAGGTAGAGTTGGGATCCCAAGCCAGGTTGTTTCACGAGTGATCTTTCCTCCTACCCACCAGGCTGTCAAATTAAATGGTACTGGACAAAGTCCCTTGGACTCACCAAGACCTGCTAGTTGGGGCATACAAGTTTGGGCATCTGCTTAGGACCATTGCTCATTGCTCTGAATTCCTTGAGGGAAGGGGGAATCTGGATGCGGTTTCAGCTAGAAACAGACTTGTTTGCTAATGACTGTGACCATGATAGTGTGATGAGTGAGAACTTTTTACACTTGTCCAACTCTTGCCAATTTAAGCCCCCTTCATTACTGCCTTGGAGGGAAAACTAGAGTTCTGTGCCAAAAAAAATCTGAAAAGGTGGTTCTCTGATCTTCTCACAAACAATGTCTTGCACAATTTTCCCCAGACAGCCTTAACAGCCTTACCAGTCTTACAGACTGATATGCAAGGCCAAATGTCGCATATTTTGCGTTTAAAAGTACTCTGAAAACATAAGGTGCTTATTAGCTGAACTAAAACTAAGCCTTTTGTGGTTCAGTTGGTGCTGAACCACAGACATACATTTTGAGACTTTCTGGTCTTGAGAAACAAAGATGACACAGACAATTGCACAAAGGTGCTGCATTAAAAAATAGTTCTTCCTGGTGGAAGACAGAAGCTATAACTACAGCATGACAGACACAAGAGAGGACTGCACGTTTGTATAGATCCTAAGTGTCTTATCTACATTGGAAAAGGTTCACACCAGAGTGTTCAATGGATGAAGCAGAAAATAAGTGAAACATGGAGCAGGTCATGAGAAAATGAAATGACATGCCTCTGGACTTCTGGGAGTGTCATGTTGGGACTGTAATCACAACACACTCTACTAGGCAGCAACCATATAATGGAGCCAGTGATGTCACAGCTGTGAGTCACCAATGAAAAACATTTACTTAAAAATTTTTAAAATTTTAACCTAACTTCTCTTCCCTTCCATCCCTTAGTTCAATAGGCATTACATTTTGGCCTCCTCTCTGAGGCCCTTTAGGCTAGGAAACAGTATTTTATCACTTCATAAAAATGGCTGCATGAATGACACCAGCAGAGAGCAACACAGCCCTCTAGGGACAGAAATGCTGGGCAGTAAGCTGGGCTCAATTGTTGGTCTTGTAGAGCAAGATACTCAAATTCTAGTCTCAGCCAAATGTCATGTTTTGCATGTCATGGGTATTCAGGTTTGCTTTAGAAGAGTGGAAACCAAGAATACTAAATCATTAACTTTCAAGTGTCTACTGTACATACATAGTATGAGTTATGTTATGAACTACAGACTGGAAAGAAGTAAAGCAAAAGCATTAACAGTGGTTTCTTGTGGACGAAGGAGATTATCAGTGAGTTTTATTGTTTTTACTGTAGCCTTATAACTCATCAACATTAGTTAGCCTTTAGAATAAAAAATTATAAAAATATAAGAATTATTTTGAAAAGTATAGGGTAGATGTCAACACTCTCTTTAGCCCCAAGAATCACTAGATGAGCCAATCCACAAGCATGGAAGTCAGTAGATGTTGTTGGTCAGTGAAATGAGTGATGTTTCATCATGCATTAGTTCTAATATATATTTCCTTTTTATATAACAAAATAATGAGAACAATGAGGCTCTTTTGCTAAACAGAAAAATTAGATCTCAAGGATGATGGCTAATGGCTGCATATCAATCTATTTCAGGTTTGTTTTGACTTTAGATGTATAGTAATGAGAAAATTTTTATTATCAGAGAGATGTAGTTGATAATGGTAACTGTTTCTATAGATCAACTTGCTATCTTAGGATACTCAATTTTTTCAATTAAATAGACATATGGGAGAACTGAATTATGACCACAAAAGTTTTCACTTTGGTAGTAAAAATTTTTAGGATTTGTTACACAATTTCTCCAATTTAACTTGAATGAATTAAAATTAAACATGTACAAATATACTTTTGAGTTATTGTGTAAAAATACTATTATATATATACATATATATGTAAAATGGCATTTAGTGAACAACTGATTGAAAATCACTAATTCAAGGCAAAGAAGAACCTGCTCACCCCCATCTTGTGGGTGAGAAAAGTGAGGCCCAGAAGGCTAAAGTAATAAACCTAGGGTTGCAGACTTAATTATTTAATGCCCTTTTTGCTGTCCATGGTCCTTCCCAGTCTTGACAGTTAATATACTTAGCTATGAGAATGGAATTTTGTTTTTCAAATAATAGCAACTAGGCCAAGAATCCTAGTCTAATAAAATTGAACAGATCCCTCCATGGCTAGAATAATTTTTTTTAAATTAAAAAATATGTAGCTTTGTACTAAAAACATCAATGTTTATGCTTCGTGGGATTTCTAATTTTGGACACAAAGGCACTGATTTACTGTCACTGTGTTGCTCTTGATTTTAGACAATTAAATCTATAGTTATGAAAAACTTCCTTGAAGACTTGATTCTGCTCCATCTCATGAGAGGATGGAATCTCTTTATCTTCTTTTCTTAGACCATTGCCTCTTATTTTTTTCCATAAAGTTCAGAAATGTTGCTTTCATCTCAGGTATGCAAATGAGTTGAATGAATTTCACAGCAATGCCTGAGAATCATAACCTCAGAGTAGCATTTCTACATTTCCTAAAGCAGTTTCCTTTTAAATCTCTCCTACTGGTTAAGTCTTAATTTTTACAGCTTTCTCTAATTACCTCTGTAATAAAAATTTTTTAAAAAGCTTCCTGACATTTGCCTCTAGCTTATTTTAAATTTCTCCTTCTCTCACTTTTCTCTTTTTAAATAGCCACCTGTCCTAACATTTATACATGTACTCTATTAGATGCTTTAAAATAACACAGGACACAGAAAAAACATACATTGCAGAGGGAAGTCCTTTGAATATAGAATGGCCTTTTGCTTTTGGATAATAAGAAATAGGCCAAAAATATTACTCAAACTGAAAAGAAAGGTAAAAATCAAATGCCAGAAAAAATGAGTTAGTCATTTTTTCTGACTATAAGCATTTTCTTAAAATTGTTAACAAAATGTTTTTCACAATTGTCTTCCATGATCATTTCCTCATTGAAGCTTTTTCTGAGTGGGGAAAAGCTTTATGCAATTATAGTAATCAAATCCCTCATTTCTCCTGGAAATACACACGTTTTCATAGACGTGCGTATAAAACTTTCACATTATCCCAAAGCTAAGCAGACTTGCTTTTTCACTCACTGGTCTTTGTGGTAGAGATAGGAGTAAAATGTATAATAAGCAATATAATTTTAAAATGAGATTGAATTGCATGAGTTGTAATTATCTTGGCTAAACAGACTTCATATTCTTAATATTTCCAAAATAAAAAAGTCCAAGCAAAATTTTAACACCTCATTTAGCTTTTATACTAGATCCAATTTTTCAGACGTAAATTTCTGGTGTAATATGAAGCTAAGCTAAACTTCACCTAAGTTTTATAATTACAAAATATCTATTCTTTCTTTTCCTTTAATGAAAACCTGTTATTCTGAGTTCACTTTTATGAGCTAAGAAATATGGTTCCTATAAGCTAATTAACTATTGCAATTTCACATTACATGTAGAATTTAGAATTCATGAATGGAAGGCAGAAAGACTATAAGAAAATGAACTTTAAAAAAACTGACAGGAAAAAATAAAAACCAGAATTGCATTGCCTATAATTCAAAGGTAGAATGCTTTTCATCCATATTGCTCAGATAGTTTTATTCAACACTTTGTTTTATGCATATATGAGTATCACATGCATAATTAAATTATAATTTAAAAAATTAAATTGAAGTGTTTCTCAGAACTCCAAGGATCTTGAGAAAGGAGTCTATCTTTTGGTCTTCCTAATTAGGTTTGTGGGGTAGGTTTTCCTCTATTCTTTCTCATGTATTTAGAATGCGCAAGCTAATTAATAAGGAGAATTACAAGGAAGTGTAATAAAAAGGTAAAGGTTACGCTAATGAAAAGATTGTTGACCTGTACTTTTATGACTCCTTGTCACCTGAGATATTTCCATTGTTAATCTAATTCTTGATCTTGCAAATAATTTGAGGACTAACTGGCTTTCAAAAGCAAAGATAGGAGAAAATGTCAAGTGTCTCTTTAATACCTTTAATTAAAATAGCTTAAAAAATTGAATAGAAGTAAGTTCTTTCTCTAGCAAAAACTGAACTTATTCAACTGCAGAAGCTGTTCTAGGACTGGTTTTGATTCTGGTTACTCAGTGAGGACCACTCGAGTCTCAAATGGGCCAACTGTGACCCTGGATTATGATCTGTTCTGATTATGTCACTGACCAGGTGACAGAGTTAAGATGGAAAGAATCCTGAGAATATTGTGCCATCCCATTTGTTAAGGTCCATTGACCTGGGCCTTGTTCTGGAGATAAATAAGTAATCAGAATGAAAGGAAATCGGAAGAGAAAATGACTCTAAAGAGTGCTTCATTTGTAATTTTACAAATGGAAAGTCTGTTGACCCCCCAAATAGCATTGATAATGCAACAAGAACAAAGGGCATGGGTACTAATAACAGGTAGTTAGGGATGGGCACTGGACAGCAACATTTATTTTTAATTTAAAAAATTTAAGAAGCTTATTTAGAACCTGATTTATGTTTATCATAAACAAACTAGTAAATTGGACTGACCTGGCGGGACAAGGATCCAGGTTGCACTCCTGAAGCTTGGGTTTGGGTTTGATGTTCTCTGGGTAATAGTGACAGTACTGATCAGCAACCACACGGTTGCTCCGGAGATCATAACACTCTGCTGATGTCAGCTGGTAACCTGCAATGCCAAACCATCCAGGCAAGTTCATATGCACATGTCAATCCAATATATTTCTTTCTGCCTTTTTACTACTTCACATTAATGCAAATCCTTCCCCAGTGCTCCAGTCATTTCCAGGACAAAAGACAGATAAATGGAAGGCTCACTCATGTTTGCAGGCCTTAAATACTGTGCCTTTTGCTAGTAATCCACTAAAATTTTTAATAAATTATTACCATAGGGCTTGCACTATGGAAAGGCATAGCTAGATTAGAACACTTTGTGGTAAGAACTATCCTTATTTATTTTATCATATCTAAAAACCTAAATGAGGATTCTGTTTCCAAAAAAGATCAACATATTTATTAATCAACTGTCTCATGCAAAGACACCAATTTGCTTCCCTTGTACCTGGGGTAGCAGGGTCAGTCAACACCCAAAATAATAAGCCCTAACACATCTCCCCTTTGCCAGTAGGGGACAATGACATACACACTGGATCAGGTCTTGTCAGCTGCCTGGGAACATTATTTTTGCTTAAATCCAACCTGAATGTATTAGGCTGAGTTTCCACATAGGAAAAAAAAAAAGTCCTACTATTTAATTTTTGCTTCACCCAAAATCTTTTCTCAGTTCTCTTAAGTCTCTAGCTAATATTTCTGAAGTTCCCATGCACAAAATTCTATTGCTTAGAGAATTCTCTTAAAAAAAAAAATAGTGCTGTTGAGTTAATGCCACTCACACTATGTTTTATTGTTCCTACCTGTTTCTTGTCCTGTAGAATTTTAGGGGTAGCAGTGATGAGGACTTACATTCTTGTGGTAAAAAGTAAATATGCATAGAGAATTTCCTAAAAATAGGCTTTTGGTATCTTTTTAACCCTACCCAATCTCCAAAATATATCGTCCCAGGCAGGTGGTTGAATATTATTATTGTTAAACATAGGTTAGAAAGTCAAAATCTTGCAAAAGATTTTAGGAAATAGAAGGAGGTTTACAAACCAGATTTCCTGGCTATAGGCTATTTTCTCAGACCACCCACAAAAATTAATTGTTCATTAAAGACCAGAAAAAGAGCTTTTAACAATTTTACTATAAAGATGAAAAGCATGGAAAGTACTGGGTAAGAACATGTGTTCCATTTAATTTCTTGTCTTATTAGGAAAATCAAAGAGTAAAATACTATTTTATTTAAGTAAATATACTTTCATTTTTCAATTGCATTATACTCTAAAACAGATAATTTTATGATGAACTAATCATTTAAAAACTTTCCATATAACAATTTATAATTGTTTATAATGCAGTAAAATGTGGCGCAATCAATAACCAAATTATAAATCTGAGAATTATTTATAAAAACTATAATTTATCACCTTAAGAGATTGCTTTGATGCTATTTTAGAATGTGTGGAAGTTTGGAACAAAAATGAAGTGACTGAATTAGTCAGATAATTGTGTTTTCTAAATTCTTTTTAAAAAACAGTTTTTGAGTTAATATTGGTTTATATAGTTGTTCCCATTATACAAGTGTAGGGTACTCCCTAGCCCCCCTAACATTTCAAAAGTTATTGGGAGTAGTGATTCTTTACACTTACCCTAATGGTCAACCAGTTGACTCTGGAACCAAAAATGTGAAAGGAACTTAGACTTATTTCTTCAGTCATTTTCAAACTGTGATGCATGAAGTCTGGTTCCCAGATCACTCACATCTCTACAGAGCAGCATTCCATTTATCTGGCACTCTAGTAAGATTTCCTTTGAATACTTGATATTTGATAACTCAAAACATTTGAAAACTACTGATGGTTTACTTCTTCATTTAGATGCAAGGAAAACCCAAAGGGGTTGGATATATATGAATGTAACATTAATTGCCTTAGAATAAAGCAGACCATTGTCAAGATTACTGAAATTACACTCCAGAAGCAGGTATGCAAAACTCACATAGTGGGTATATTATTGATTGGCTACTTCTCACAAAGAATGGTTTTCATTTAAAAAGGAAGAAAAAATATTTCCTTGGATTTCTTTCTTTGAAACTGGTTCCTGTGCTAGTTATGAGTATGTATATCAAAAAATGTTCACACAAAAAAATCAAAGTGATTGGAAGTTTATTTTTTAAGTAATTTTCTATTCAGGATACATACAACAACTGGAAACACTATTTTACTGAAATGTTTAAAATGTATTAGTAGTTATTTAACATTAAGTAAAGGACTTGATGAGATTTTTGACCGATTCCAAGCTAAAATCCAATGTTGCTCTATAAAATCTCATTTTTGATGATTTGTTCTCATTATGTTGACAGATGACACAACGAAAGATTTGTATAACACGTTCTTATGTTTTACAAAAATTAATGGATAATCACTTGTCTTTATTTTGAGGTACCATTATAGTCAAAATAATTTGTTTATGCCTATGTGGATCAGCTACTCTTAAGTCATCCAACTAACAGGTTTCCATGAAGCTGGAGATAGAATTTATTTTATGCCCTAGTTCTTAAAGAAATATACATCCAATTTTATATCTGTTAAATTAACAAAATCCAAAAAAAAAAGATAATCCACAAATACTGACTCAGTTGGCAATACTAAAATATTCAAATACTATTTATTACCCTTCTGGAGAGAATTTTGGTAATGTATGCCAACAGCCACAACAATTCTAAAACTCACTGTTAAAAATTTATTTCAAGGAAATAATTTGAAAGGAGAAAAATACTTAGGTATTAAGTTATTCATTACATTATAATAAGAAAGTCTAAATGAACTAAATGATTTCTATAGGGATATGGCTAAATAAATTCTTATGAAATAATTCAAAGGCAATTACATAACTATTAAAATTATGAAGAGCAGAAAATGGGAGGAAGAAACCTATTCTAGTAATACTAAGTGCTATCTATATACGGATATGATAGAGCAGAAAGTAAATTATTTGGTGAGAAAAGTTTTAATGAACAAAGTGTCAGGTGGAATTCCTTTAAATGCATGGATGATGAAATACAGTCAAAAAGCAATTGACCCTAAAACACCAAAGTGGTGCTTTTTTTCTTCCTGATAATAAACTAATTCCTTTTATTGAATTTATCTTTTTGGATCGCTGGGATTTCAGATTAAATAAATTCAGTTTCAACCACATGTGTAACTTATTCTCAAATGGATGGAATTACCTCAATACACTATGCTATGTCTTGAGGTAATTCCATCCTTTTCATCCTTGCTTTCTATAGCATCAGGGAAAGAAGTCACAGACATTTTTTTCCCTAACAGGACTCTACAAAAAAAAATGTCCGATGGTGCATGTAAACTGAGGTAGATACCTAGCCTTCCAGGAGAGCTTCAAAATTTGGCCCCATTCAGAAGGAAGGATCAGATACATCACAGCACTGAATTTCTTCCATGCGGAAGTGACTCATAATAGCCAAGTCTTCCGTTGCAGAAGCCAACAGTACCTAGGCTAAGTGAACACCATTACCTCCTCCACAGGTTGCTGAGCAAGGAAAGAAATCCGTCTCCCGCCATCGGTGAATGATAGGCTGATAGAAGATAAACTGGACTGTACTGTCAGCGGGTCCCAAGTTGTGAATCTGCAGGAGATAGCAGAGCAGAGAAACTAGTGTGACAGAGCAGTGCTTTCTAAGTCCCTTGCAACTTTCAACAAGGATGGAAGATAGTACTGCAGGCCCAGGCTGCTTGAGGGACTAATTTGGGGGACAAGTGGCAATGGTAATGTCAGATTTTTTTATCATTTGGCCAGGAAATGGTCCCCGCATATACCATTATCATCACCCCTTCTCAATTCTGCTTCTATAGAACAAGGGATAGCTTTTTGATTTCAGTAGGATTTTAACCCAAGTCACATATATTACAGTACCTCTTCCTTCTTTGCTTGCAATCTTTCTGATAAAATTAAAAAACATAGGTTTAGAAATGGACAATTTGTTCGAAGAAAAGGATAAATTCCTGAGAAAAAAATAAAAATGTTTGATTAAGGAAAAAAAAGAGTTAAAGAAGTAAGTAGCTCTTCCCACTCAAAAATACATGAAGTTCCTGGTATTTTAGTGATTCATATATTTTAATGTGAAATGTTACCAAGTGAAAAAGCTTGCTAAAATGCAAATTCCTGGGCCCATGTCCAGAGAGACAGGCATTTTGGTTTCAAATCCAGGCATTTATATGGTTCAAGAACCAAACTTTGAAATATACCAATTTATATTATAAAATCAATTACTTCAAATAAAACACGTGCTTATATAAGTCCTTTGCTTTTTTAAAAGAGAAGATGTGAGGCAGTAATTATTTAATGGTTTTTAAAAGTACAAGGTTGAGAAAACATACTCAAATTTAAAGAGAAGGAAAAAATACCTAACAGAAACAGTTCCTTGATACTGAAGGATAGGATATGTTCCCCAAGATGTCCAGAATAGGCCTTCTAAGACATGTGGGTCATTTTGAGCTAAGGTTGATAGAGGCTCTGTGGGTGCCAAGAAAAACTATTAACCCTCCCTTAAATATCTAGAAGAATGAAAATTAGGGATATATTACCCAAATGTAGGGTTATCTCCAGAAATAAGCTTTCTCCTATACAGAACAAACCTATGTATATGGCAGGGCAAACATCCTGTTTCAGAGCATCTTGTTTGTCTTACGAGTCTGTTTCTTCTCTCATTGATGCCCTACACTTCTAAGTTGTTCACTAGCTCATGATAAAAATGGTTGGTTTGCTCTATGTATTCCAGAATTTGCAAACATGCAGATTCTCCAAATGTATCTAATTAAATTTTTTTCCCTATGAATCTGTCTGATGTTAATTTGTTTGATCAAGCCAGGATGAAAGAACTCAGAGGGGTAGGGGGAAATTTCTTCTCCATCCCTACCACTTCATGAAGACAGAATGACATGCCAAACAACATTTACATGGGTAGGCAAGGCTTGGATTATTTATTACACTAAGGGAAGTTCCATGGATGCTGAGAAGACCACCTCTTACACCAATTGCCTGGCAACAGCAGGAGAGGCAGCAGTCAGCTCCATCATGTGCCTTTAGTTTTTACTTATGTTTTCAGGCCTTCACTCTCCCAAATACACTTGATCAAGAATAAATTGATGGATATGGCCTTCAGTTTTTAAAGAGACAGCCCTAATTTTCTGTCATTGAGTTTAACAGATAGATTAAACACATGGGGTACAGAAGAAAATAGGAACACTAAGGGAACAGAGACTAGGTGCTAAGCACTAGATGAGTTTGTGCAGTTTACAAGAAATGTAGAAATGTTATACAGAAAGCCTAGAAAAGCTGGGAAGAAGAAAGAGAAAAACTACAGAATATCTCCTGGATTGCTGCAGTTCTGACCCATGAAGCATCTAGGTCTTTTGTATGAATAGTGACACAGTTCTTTACTCTAAAGCAAAAACAGTTGAAGTAATACTGTGTCTTTCACAAAAGGGGAACATGGCATACAGATCAATATTTTTTAGTCCTATGTGTCAGATATAGGATATTAATTGCTTGCTTAGAGATGTAGTATTAATCACATTCTTTGGAAAGCTCTCCCTCTTTTTTTAAGCTCACAAAAGCCTGAGCTCCCGTGGATGTGTGGGTATCATTATGGAAAGCTATTAGAAGAGGACTCTCATTTGAACATATGCGCCAAGAGACAATAAAAAGAGGAGAGCCACTATATAGACCCAGAGAATTGGGCTGGTTTGTGGGGGTTCTTTTGGGGATGCTAGAAATGGAGTCCTAAGAAAGGAGAAAATCAAAAGAGATAGACTATCAAAATACTTCAGAGAAAGCTTGTTCTAGAGTATCTCCAGAGTGTCTGGGTTTATCTTTTGGCCTAGTTAAAGAGGCAAAAAGATGGCATAGGCCCTTTTTTAAAGCTCCCTGGAAGTTAACAAGAGAAGCACCTCATGACAAAAGTTTTGATGTTAATAGGGAGAGCATGTAAATACCACATTGAAGAAAACAAATTGCTTAGAAAGTATATTCAATGAAAATGATACATAAAGACATGAATGCTGAGACCACACAGATTTGACAAGAGCCTGGAAACAGACAGAGGTATCATTATACCAGGTAGATAAAGCCAGGCAGAAGGGATCCCGATCTTCGATCACCTAATCTTCCACGTTAACATTCCTGCTGCTTTCTCCTTTCTCTATAATCACTTCCCTGTTGTAGTCCCAGCAATGACTACCACCATTCCTATTATTTGCAGGCCACATCTACTTATATTAATCTAATATTGAAACTACTGTTATTCCCACATATACATGACAACTAGAAAAATGAGGTTCAGAGAAGTGATTTGCTCGATGATACCCAGCTAGGGAACAGCAGAGCAAGGAGTTGAATTTAGGTCTGCGTGGCTCTAAAGTTGCCATTCTTTTTATGATACCACACAATTTCCCTACTAGTAAACATACAGACATTTATCTGAAGCAGTATACTTGTAACTGGCTTCACAGTATCTTTTAAAATCATCATTTTAAAGTCAAAAACAACATTTAAAATTAAAAGCTAACCTGATGCCTAGTTAAAATAGCTTGTTATTTCTGATTTTAAATGGATTTTCAGATGTGTAATACAGTATTATTAATTGCAGCCACCATGCTGTGTTACCTTGCTATGACATAACTGGTGACTTAACGCTTTTTGACCTCCTTTTTACCCATTTTGCCTACCCTTCATCTGTGACAATACCAACCTATTTTCTGTATCGATGAGACTGGTTTTTCTCTTTTAGATTTGTTTTTGATTTTTGTTTTGGAATCCACATATGAGATCATATGGTACTTGTATTTCCCTTCCTGACTTATCTCACTTAACTTGATGCCTCCGGGTCACTACATGATGTTGCAAAGGGCAACATTTCTGATGGCCTAATTGTTGCTTAGAGATGAACTGCCATATTCCTTTTTTTCTGATTTGAAGAATTCCAGCCTGCTCAAGCCTTTATTATCACTAGCTCTAAAGCTTCATAAACCCTAAATCCTCAAGCATCAGGTTCTAGTTCTTAAGAGTATGCTAAAAACTTCAGTTTGATACCTTAGAATTTTATTCTAGCAAGCTAAATATAACTGATATAAGTAATTTTGTCTTAATAAAAAGAATGTTCTAAACCAAGGTTTTCTTCCTATAATTATAGCCGTTCACTGTTTCTAATATAAATCTTTCACACTGAAAGTAAAGAAGATGACAAAAAAATGTCATTTTCCACTGCCACTGAGCAAACTCGACGACAAAGCTGCAGGGTGGTATAGTGTGTATGTGGTAAAGGTTTAGCTCTAAATCCGTGTAAAATCAAAGGAATCAAGGAGACATTTCAAACACACAAAAGATATCCTCAAGTACACAAAGGCTCTCCCAAAGTACTGTGAAATTTCCTTTCAGCTGGGAAAGGACTAATTTGTGAACTTGGGGACATTCTCTATCAAGACCTTTCACTAACTGATGTTGTAGAACCTTTTGCCACAGACAGACAGGCAGAGGGCTGGTAGTAAGAGTACCCTTCCCCCCTCCACCCCCAGATACCCCCCAGCTTCAGATGAGTTATTGATCTGGCCTGAGAAGAGGTGGACAAAATGGAGTTGTGGAGACCCTCCACTGTGAGCCTCTGTGCCAGGACCCACAGTGATATTCCAGGAGGTCAGACACTTTCAGGGCAGCTAGGGATATAATATGCGGATGATGTTGGAGGACAGAGAAGAGGTAGAAATAAGTCACTTTCCCTGCTAGGTAGGGAATAAAATGGAAAACAGGTGGATCTGTTGATTAAGTGACTTAGTCCATTATGCTCGATTGTGGGCTGTTCTGGGGGTTGATGGTGATATAATTCATCAACATCTTGAGAATCTCAAGAAATTATAAACATATTTTAGTATATGTGTTCATTGATATAGATGTTATTTATTGCCTTTGCCTTCCATAAATCCATGAAAACAAGTACCATTTATTTTGCTCACCACACTTCAGCATCACAGACAATGTTTGACACACAGTAGGAGTCCAGACACTTGCTGAGTAAATGAGTGCATGAAGGAACAACAAATAAATTATGTGCTGATCATGGGCCTTTGAAGTACTTTTGGAATTGCAAACCATAGTTCATGACAAATTCTTGCAAGAGTTGTCATTTATACCAGCTAGTTTTCTTGTTGATATCATGACTGATCATTTCTACAAAATGCTGATAAAATTCATAAAAAAGAGACAGTGTTTATTACAAAACAACCCTCATCCAGGATCAATTTCAACCTTCCTTTTACGTTTGTTTCTAAACTTTATTTTGTGAGAAAAATCTTCCTTTGGTGCAAAAAAATGTCTTTTTCCTCTTAAATAAACAAAAATTATATTTTGGCAATAAATTGCTATGGCAATATGGACAAATGACCATTCTGATTCCAGTATATCTCCTTCATAATGGAAGCTATTGCTTAAATTAATGTGTAATGCAAAAGAGATTATACTTTGAACAATACTGAAAACAACATTACAAACTATATAATTTCTAATCCCGTAAGTCACAAAAGATGACAAATAATCAGTGATCCTTAATTTTCAGCTATTTCCTGGGAAAAATAAAAAAACAGATTCACTGGAAAATGTTTTCTTTTTTTTCCTATACATTATTAAATTACCTGGCTTATTTTCAAGTTTAATAAACTAGTTTTAAAAATTATAAACTCTACCATAGGATAACTTTACATTTACTTGATTCATGATGTTTTCTAATAAAACCCTGACTTTGTTTTGCCACCTAAAGCTAGGTCATCAAACAGGATATCTAATGCAGCCAACACTAACATGACAGCTCAGCCCATTGTTGAGGGATGATATTTATGAATGCTAGGGATCTAGGCAGTATCAAAACTCTTTTAAACTCTAATTTCCTTATACATGTATAGTCATACATAAAATGAAATCCTTAGAAACACCGCATACTTCAAAGAATTCTGGGTCAGAACCAGAGATTTTTTTTTTTTTGGTCCTGATTTTTCTATGTGAGCTTGAGCCTGTCTCCCAGCTCCCTGGTGGCTGTTTCCTCAGAGGTAAAATGAAAATGTCAGCATCTATTATACTTGAGCAATTGCCACATATACAAATCCTGCATTCAGCCAGCAGTTATTAGTACTTATTGGCTTCTTTTTTGGAGCTGTGAAGACAAATAAGATTCTCTCCCTGCCCACAAGGAACACACATTGGAAAATGTAATATAAACAGGAATTTGGGGTCAAGTCACAAAATGCTTCTGGAAGAAGGAAATCCTGAAGAACAAGCATGAATTAGAGAAAAGAATGCAGGAAGTAATGATGAAAGCACTGCAAACAGAGGATGTTGCATTATGCAAAGTTAATGAGCTATGGTGGGGCAAGATGTTAGGAGACCTGCAAACCATTCATTTGACTGAAACAGGAGGGGAAAGTGAAAAACAAGATCAGAAAGGTAAAGAGAATCCAGATCATCAAGAGTAAGGTGCTATGCTATAGACTTGCATTTTAACTGCAAAGCAACGAGTTGAGGGCCAATGCAAAATTACCGAGGGGGGTTGTACTTTTTGAAAACTCACCCTAAAGGCAATATAGAGAATGAATCTGAAGCTACAAAACTAATTCTGAGTCCATGGTAACAGTTTAAGCGAGAAAATACAAAGACCTATACTAACACAGTGGCAGCAAGGATGGAGAAGAAAGAACAGTCGTGAGAGATGATATGGAGGGGAACTAGCCAAGTTTAATGTCTGCTTCAGGGCATGTAGGAAAGGCATCAGGTTGACACAAAGGTTTCTGACTTGGTTGGGAGGATAGTGTATTACACTACCAGATAAGAAAAAAAGATCAAGGCAGTTTCTGGGGCTAGGCAAATTTAGCTTACAGCTTCCAAGTGGTAATGTGCAGAAAGCAACTGAATATATGAAATAACATTCGATGATGCTGTGAACTGTTCAAATGTGAATACTACTACTTGAATCCAGTTCTGTATTTTCAGAATGTGTATTAAGTCTTTTTTTTTAAAGATTTATTTTTATACAAGAACCGGGGTGCAGGTCAGAGGCACAGGAGGGTGAGAGGATTCACCAGAGACACAGCAGGGAGCAGAACAGGCAGACGGACTGAAAGCACTGCTGAGGGAGCAGCGGGCGAGACAGGAGAGGTCTGCCATGCGATGTGGGAATCTCCCTGGACGGCTGGGAATCGAACCTGCGCTACAGAGGCTGCGGACAGCTTCACAGCGCTGCGCTCAACCTGCTGCGCCATCGGGAAGGCCCAGAATGTGTATTAACTCTTGCAAGTCCACTAAGGAAATTAGTTTAAATGGTTTATTTAATAGTAGTCTAAGGGTTTAAAAAAAAAAGACTTCTCAATTTTTAAAATGCATTTGCTTGTTTAAATGAAATTATTTAGTTACCTATTGACTCAATTCAATATGAGATATCCGATTGTCATTTACTGCTCATATTCATGTGGCTGGCGTCTGGTCTGGATTAAAAAGAGCTACCAAGTAGATGGAGAAAGGACAGCATTCTGGAACCCTTCTTCCATCCAACCTATCACATTTTCCTACGTGCATTTGTACTTCCAGCCGCCATGGGGTCATCAAGCCTTAGTTTAAATCAAATGTCCTCTGGCTCCAGGTCCCATGATGAAAAATTTATGGAGTCCTGGACACATTACAAGTTTTACAGCTTTACAGCTGAAATCCTTCATGTCCTTCTGACCTACTGAAGGAAAAAGTATGTTTTATTTTATTGTGATTCCCAAATGTTCTTCTAGTATGTACATTTTTCCTAAAGAATACGTATGTTGCTTCCAGCAATGTGTTTTATATTACCTTGAAGAGTAGGAAAGCTACGATAGAAGGAAACATCTTAGTCTTGTTGCCAGAACAAGAGAAAACAGAACTTGTGATAGGAAGCATGACCAAGCCTACAGATCTTCAGTTTGTCTTTTTTAAACTAAGAACCCCTTATAAAAGTCAACAACAGCATCCTAGCTTGTTTAAAAAAAATAGTTTATATCCCCTAATACTTACATGTTGACTTTTTGAGCAGGGTATCTCTTATTAAAATACTAAATATATATGTACACATATACATGTACTTCCTAGGACCTTAAAAATATCACATGTTCTTGTGGATTCCAGAATGCAGCGCAAGGCCCTTTTAAAAAATTATGTTTATTGAGGTGACATTACTTTACAACACTGTATATATTTTAGGGGCATAAGAGAACACCTCCACAAATATATTTTATATCAAGCTCCACACCCTTCAATTAAACATTTAAAGGAATAGCAAGGTTTCCAAATCTATGTCAAAAATTGAAGTTTTTTCTCTCTTCAAGAGATAGTATGTAATACCAGTTTGGATGTGACTTGAAAACAGGTACTGTAATGTACTCACCTTGACAATGAAATCTGCTGTGAGTGGTCCAGCCATTCTCAGTATCTCTTTGTCAGGAAATTTCTGGAAGTCCACACTAGAATTGTCCACAAGAAAGGTGCCTGTGGAGCTGAGACTGTTTTCACCTTTTGCCCCCTGGAGGGTTTTGGTTTCCAGATCTATGTAAGAAGAACAGAGAGAGAGATGTTTCTCAGGCCTCCACAGACCACAAGCAAGCACATTTAATGCAATGAATAGTTGAGAGGCACATAGAGCTTAAAGCATCATTTTTTACATGCCTGACAAAATTGAAATTGTGATAGAAACAAAATATACATATTCTGCATTACATAGGAGTTTCTCCTGCAAATGAAATTGCTTTTAAAACCTATTAGCGGGCCTCCCCTGGTGGCGCAGTGTTTGAGCACTGGGCTGTGAAGTTGCCTGCAGCCTCTGCAGTGCCGGTTTGATCCCCGGCCGCCGGTTCAGGTCCCACATGGCGCAACAGACCTCTCCTGCCACACCCGCTGCTCCCCTTAAGCAGTGTATTTTGTCAGTCTGCCTGTTCTGCTCTCTGCTTTGGCTCTGGTGAATTCTCTCACCCTCCCGCATTTCTGACTGTACCCAGTGCTTGTATAAATAAATAAATCTAAAAAATAAATAAAACCTATTAGCCAAGTTTAAAGCTTGCCTGTGAGAAAAATCTTGACTCTCAAATGACTTAACGAGGGCATCTGGTTAAAGTGGGGTGCCACTTTCTACAATCTTATTCCCCTTAATAAACCATCTCCCATATATATTTTGAGGGACCTCAGTTTAGATATCCTCTGGTTTTTCTTTATGTTCTATGAGATCCAGGGTGCACCTCTGAATTCCTTTAGCATCAATGTGACTTTTTATTCGTGCATTACGCTGTGATTACTTATAATTTATGTTCTTCATTGCATATATATACTCTTGCTCACAATAAAGAAGCTATAGGGACCTAAGGACAGAGAACTAAGAACACTTTTTTCAGCTTGCTTTCTTTTAAAAATCATTTTTGGTACTTAACTAAGCATTGTGTACACATATTTCTTAAAATACTTAAGATAGAAAGAATGGTTTCATTACTAGAACATTCCAATCTGAATTTGGTCAATATCAGAAGCTATCAGGCAACTTTTGTTGTAGGAAATTACAGCAAGCTGGGGATGATGGTAATTATGATGTGTAGTTCAGAGAAGATTATGTTTTTAAGTGATGGGGAGGTGAATTTAGAATAACTGCCCTCTGCATGAAGGCAGATAGAAAAAGTTTAACAAGTTTTCAGAACTTGCATGAGCACCCTTGTTTTGTCATTAGTTCTTTAGCAGAGAGATGGGGTGCTTGGGTTGGGTTCTTCGACTCCAAACCCAAATTCAATCAGAATGACTCCCCTGTGATATGGATTAAGGACAAATGTATGGACACTGGGGGTACTCAGTACCTAAACATTTGTTCTAAATTATTAAAAATATAATTTATTCCAAGTTCTCTAGCCCAGGAATATGAACAGTTGTGAAATGTTAATGTCCATTTATATGCCCTTGACCCTCAGATGGAGTCTGTGTAGAAACTTCTTTGGGAAGAGGCTAACTTCCCTCTCCCATCCTAGTGCAGAGAGAACTTTGTAGAATCTTGTATGGCCCATCAAGGGAATATGGAAGCGGGGAAATAACAGTTGTTGACATCAGAATAAAAAGCCTATGTTGTCTTGCGTTAGTCTTCACTCCTTGAGCTGTCTTTTATGCATTTGTACTAATTTGTGGAAGTCTTTCCAGGACATAAAATAACTTAGTTTTAGAAAAATCCTGGGGTGCTAAGCATGCTCTGAGCATCTGATTCAATTTTATCACCAGGTCTCCCAGCTGTCCTTCTTAAGTTATACACATCTAATTAAAGATGAGCTGAGGCTCGCCCGGATTGCTTCTCCTTGTTCTCTTGTGCCCTAAATATTTAAAGTTGGTTCCATATTGAACCAGTTTCTGGAATGAAGGGCAAAAGGAGTGCAAGAGAAACAGGACAGCATTTATTCACACATTCATTGCTGAGTTATATTCCAAATACAAACAAATAACATGTTATGAACAATATGTCTGTTGGGGGAAAACAGCAGATTCAATTTTGCTTTTTGACATTTCCGAATATCATTTGCAGCTCTGCCTATCAACTTCTTGAGATAATTAAACAATGCCAACTTTCAGCTTTTTCATGATCACCTAAATCTGGGAGGTTTCTACATTTATACAAATCTATTTCCTCTTAAGTTTATTTGTTCAGTTTTTTTTTTCTTTAATAATGAGTCAGTTCCCCACTTGGTAATGATCTTGGCTTGAATGTTATGTTTTAGCCTGTCACAATTCAGAAAAATACTGTTTCTGAGAGGGGTTATTATACTGGCAGTTACCTATGTCAAATTCTCAAGGGGATAAACAAATCATTTGAATGGTAATAGTGTACACACATATATCATTTTTTGGCATGTGAACACTGTATTTTGGAGGGTTGTTGTTTATGGTTTGAAAAGAACTTGGATCCATATAAGGTGAATTGGGAGTATTTTGGCTTTGCATGAGCTGTGCCTTACTTAATCCTTTACTTCACATGACCCTTCAAATCCCACCTCTCCAATGAAATGTATTTTTACGTTTAGAAACACTACAGTAGGCTATGTGAACGTTTAGTTACGTGACTTCAATTTGTCTTCTTGTTTGTCTTTCTAAAATGATTTCACTCATAATCTAATTGCCCAGAGATAATGCTAGCTACTTAAACTGGTTTCATAGGCATGTGTGTGGGAGGGGAGAAAGAACAGAAAATGATAGATACCTCTTTAGGAACCCAGGAGCAATCACAGAGTGGGGATCAAAGATGCTCAAGGGGCCAACTGAAGTGAAATCTTTTAGTGAAACTTAATTTTTTAGAGAATACTAGCCTACGCTCTCCTATTGCCTTCCCTGGTTGCCATTCTATAATTTCATGCTTATAATTTACAGGTCTACATCTAAATAGCCCTTAAAAATACTGAAAAAGATGGGCTGTATACTGCTGCCTCGGTATGACTGAAGATCAATTCTTGCACAAATTCTGTGGGGCATGCTACCATTTGATTTTTGAGGTTATGATTACCCTTCAATCCTACATCCCAAATAGCTATCTTCAAGATATTGTTGACTTGTATTATCCTTAATATATGGGGTGCTTAATTAGACCAAAAGGGCCTCCTTTAAATGCCACGGGGGTAAATTTGTTTGGTATTTCCATGTTTCCCTAATTGATAAAATAATGGAACATGAGAATAGGAAGAAAAAGAGAAAAAAATGGAGAGGAAGGCAGGGTTGGTAGGAAGAATTAAACAAGAAGAGGAAAGGGCAAAAAAAAAAAAGATTGAATGGAGAGAATGAGAAATAATGTTCTCAAAAGCATAAAATGTTCTTAACTCATTGGAAACATTTGTTTTTTATTTTTTAAAAATGACTATGGTTAGAGATAATTACTGTGCTGGTTTGTGCTATCTCATCAGGGAAAGGATAAACAGAAGCACTCAAAATATCATATTATGATAGAGTAGAAAGATTTGTACTTCTGTAGTTTAGCTCTTCTGGGAACAAAAAAATAAATAATAATGTCTAAAACCCCTTACCCCTAAAGAAAAACAAGTTATACTTACATAAGTGATCAGGTCCTTTCAAGACCAGGCGAATATGTCTACTGCCATAAGGAATAGCAACCACGGTGTCATCCACTGGAGAAAAACAAAGAAAAGTATTAAAAGCACATAATCCAATACAAAATTACTTATACATATCTTTCTTATACTTTATCACCCTAACATTGGAGGAATTTAGTTTCAATAAGAGATTCCCAAAAGATAGTCACTTTCTCTGAATTTTAACTTAGCATCCTGTCTTTGGGAAAATTGAATTTCAATTAATGAATTTCAGAAGTTCACCAACTTCTCTGATCCTTAGTTTCCTCATTTGTAAAATGGCAATTGTTATATCTCTTAATAATGTTATGAAAAGATATAAATACAAATGTTAATATGCAGATGTATACCTGGTAAGCAGGAAGTATTTTGTAAATATTACTTTCCTTCCCTTTAGTCCAAATCTCTTTAAGGACAAAACTGAAAGAGTGTTTGTTTTTCTTTTTTTTTTAAAGATTTTATTTATTTATTTATATAAGCACTGGGTACAGTCAGAAGCGTGGGAGGGTGAGAGAATTCACCAGAGCCAGAGTGGGGAGCAGAACAGGCAGACTGGTGAAATACACTGCTGAGGGGAGCAACGGGCGTGGCAGGAGAGGTCTGATGCACTATGTGGGACCCTCACCAGATGGCTGGGAATCGAACCAGTGCTGTGGAGGCTGCGGGCAGCTTCGCAGCCCAGCACTAAACCGCTGCACCACCAGGGAGGCCCGAGTGTTTGCTTTTCAGTGCTTCAAGGTGTCTACCACATAGTCAGCTGAATGTGAAAGAAGGATCATATGCTCTCAATTCCTTCTCTAAAAAGGTTAGATTTCTCAAGTTCTCAACAATATTGAATATTCTATGCACACTACAACCTTCTCACTGTCTTCCATTAATGAGGAAAGGCTGAATTTCAGATAGCTAAGAATGTGTGTCATATAAGAACACAATTCAGCAGGGGAACATAGGAAAGGAACAAAAAAAGTTCAGACTGGCCATAGAGCTTTAAATGCCTTGCATAAAGAGATGGATTTTTATGTTTACAAAAGAAACTCAAAGCAGTTAAAACAATGGGATTTCTAGAAATAGAAAGTCTTTATTGTTTATCTACGGGTCAAGTAAAGTGCAAGTAAAAGGGAAGCTTTCTGTCTGGCCCTGCAGTGCTTAGTGGCTGTCTCCTGCCTCACACATTGCTCAGGCAGCCTCCTTTTTGTTCTGAAGTGACTCAAATGCCATGAGCTGCTGACTCAAATTCCCTAGCTTCTGGCTGATGCAGCAACCTTCATAAGCTCCTAGGACGATGGGGAGGAAGCAAAAATTTGTTGGGAGGCAGGATGGAGAGAGTAGACCAGTCAAGAATGGACCGTCTCCAGTTGCCCCTCTGCACTTGCCCAGTCAGAGAATATGGAGCATCTCAGGCTTGTGCAGGCTTTTGCAGACTTGGTCAGCAGCGTGTAGCAAGAGAGGCAGAAGTCACAGCTTGTTTACCTATGGTTCTCTAAAGGGTTAACAGATAATCGGCAGGAAATTGGGCAGTCTACAGTTTCTTTCTTCACCATTATTTTTTTAATTTTTATATATATTTTTAATTTTTATTTATTTATTTTGAAGATTTATTTACTTATTTATACAAGCACTGGGTACAGTCAGAAGAGCAGGAGGGTGAGAGAATTCACCAGAGCCAGAGCGGGGAACAGAACAGGCAGACCGATGAAATACACGGCTGAGGGGAGCAGCGGGCGGTAGGAGAGGTCTGCGCACCATGTGGGACCCTCGCCGGTGGCTGGGGATCGAACTGGTGCTTCAGAGACTGCGGGCAGCTTTGTAGCCCAGCGCTCAACCGCTGTGCCACCAGGGGAGGCCCCACCATTATTTTTTGAATGTCTCCTAGTGTCAGGCTCCAAGTTAGATTTAATGACAAAGATAAACAAAGCACCAGTCCAAGAAGATAGTTCTTGAAAATGAGACCTAAGAAGGAATTTGTGGAGAATATTCCACCCTCTATCCTGCTTATGAAAATTCCCAAAACATATTAATTCATTTCTTAGAAACCCTGAACCAAAGAAATCCATCCTACTCTATTGAACCCAGCATCTCGCCACTGTTTACCCAGAGAAACTTATGAAGTGTCATCAGGTCACGTCAGCTGCTCCATCTCAGAATATATTTTAAGTAAGTCTGTGGATGTGGAAAGTCTACAAAAATAGACTTGAGTACCCACTGATTTAGGTATTTGAGGGAGCTTCTGAAATCAATTCCCCGTGGGTACCCAGGAATGACTGCAGCTATGCTTGAGGGGAAGTCAGAGCCACATGTGGAATTTTTTACTGCACTGGAGTTTGGTACACCTAACCCTAGTGTTGTTCAAGGGCCAATTATATTTATAGATATACAACTGTATCTAGTATCCATCATGAAAAAATCTGTAATGTCTAGAGTTACGTAGAAAATTATCAGGGACATCAAGAAACCCAAAAAATACAGGCTACACTGAAAGGAAAAATCAAATAATCAATAAAACACAGACTAGACATGAAAGTAGCACTGTAACTGTATCCCGTATGTTCAAGAAGTTAAGGGCCAAAAAAGAAATCTTTAGGCCAAGAAACTTTGTCTGGTGAGAGCTACCAAGCATTTAAAGAAGTAATATCAATTCTATATAATTTCTTCCAGAAAACAAAAGAGAAAGGCTCATATCCCAACTTATTGAATGAGGTGGGCTGATACCAAACCACACAAGGACAGTGTAAGAAAAGGATACACCAACAACAATCACTCATGAACATAGACATGGAAAGCCCTCAAACAAAATACTGGCAAATCAAATCCAGTAATCTATTTGAAGAATAATACACCTTGATCAGCTAGACTTTATCCAAGGAAAAGCAGGACAGATTCATTATTTGAAAAGCAATGTTATTCATCACAGTAAAAGTCGAAGGAATAAAAAACACATGATCAAATCAACTGGGGCAGAAAAAGCATGACAAAATTCACTGTCTATTTAGGACAGTAACATTCAACCAACTGGGGACAGAAGAGAGCTTCCGCAATATGATTAAGAGATTCTGCAAGAAACCTATAGCTAACATCATACTCAATGGTGAGACAGGGAATGATTTCCCCTTTAAGTTTGGGAATAAGTTGAGGATATCTACTCTCAAAATTTTTGTTCAGCATTGTGTTGGGCATTCTTGCTGGCATAAAACAAATTGTTTACAAATTGAAAAGGCTGCACTACCCTGAAGGCACCTGATCACATCTTGTACCTTGATTTTAACCTAGGAAGACCTATTTCAGACCTCTGAGCATCTGAAAGTATAAAATAGTAAGTTTGTGTTACTTTAAGTCATTAAATGTGTCATAGTTATTACAGCAGCAACTGGAAACAATTACATCAGAAGCTATTCAACATTACTAGCCATTAAGGAAATGCAAATTAAAACAATGATGAGCTAATATACACACCAGTTTGAGTGGCGAAAATAGAAATACAATATCAAGTGATGACAAGAATGTGGGGCAAGTGAAACTTTCAAATGTGGATGGTGGACATGCAAAATATTAAGCCACTCTGAAAAGTCTGGCATTTTCTTAAGATGATACACACACACACATACACACACACACACACATATACACACACACCCCTATGAACCACAAATTCTCTTAGGAATTCACCCAATTGAAATGAAAGCATGACTATACAAATACATGCATATAGCTTTATTTACAAGAGCTCCAAAGTGGAAGCAATGCCAGTGGCCATCAGCAGGTGAATGGATAAACAAACTGGTATTTTCATACAATGGAATTACCACTCAGCAAAAAATAACAACATCAAATGGACAAGCTTTGGCATTAACGAATCTCAAAATAATGATGATAACTGGAAGAAACCAGATGGAAAAGGTTTTATAGTTACATAATTCTATTCATAATTCTATAAATTACAATATAATCCATAGTGACAGAAAGATGACCAGGGTTGTCAGGGGACACAGACAGTGGGAAGGAGGAGGGTATGATTATAAAGAGCAGAATAAAACATCTGGGATGATGAATGTGTTCATGATCTTAACCGTGGTTTCACAGGTGGATGTGTATCTCAAAACTATTTGAATATCCAGTTTCTTTAAATACCCAGTTTCATGTATGCTATGTATACCTCAATAAAGCTGGAAAAAAGAACCCAGTATCAATGTATTTTGTTTCTTTTGTGGATTCTTTTAAAATGCAGTATCACAAGAACCTTGATGACATGTGGAAATTGACTAAATCCAGAGTTCAAAAAGAAGTTGAAATTGGAGAAAATGTTTAATTATCAAGTGTTAGTTTTCTTTTCAATATGCATAAGAGTATTGTGAATTAACTAATAAAGAGAATCTGAATCTAAATAGATCTATTAAGAGCTATCACATAAAATCCCAAAGTTATCAGGTGGCTTTGAGTCATAGTCTCTTAATTTCAATGGCAGCTTTTTTCCTTATCTTAGTGGTACCTAAAATGATGACACATCTTTCAGCGATGTCTTAGATTCAAAGAAATGCAGTATATACAGAATACAGACACTTCTCATTATCTGTAAGCTCTACAACCAGGGTCTCAGCCTTCATTGTCCCTAACCCTGCTTTTCTTATCCATTGGTGGATCCACTGGAGTATCTACTCAACATAGTGAGCCATTTAAAAAATAAACCAAATCAAGACTTTTTTCTGCTCAAAATCTTCCAGTGACTTCTCATTTTATTCAGACTAAAAGTCAAAGTCTTTACAAAATCTTACAATGTTTGTGCCATCCTTTACCCCCCACAACATTTCTGTTTTCATCATTTTCCAGACTTTTTATATATGTGTATATATTTTTCTTTTACTATTTATTTATATAGATATATTTTACATCCTTGTTCATTTGCGTACAATGTATGCTTTCTCCTCTCAGGTGTAGTCCCCATAAAATACCCACCAATTCACTCGTGAACCATCACCATAGTCCCTTGTGCTCTTCCATCCCCTGTTTTGATCCTAATGCCTCCCCCTCCCTTGCAGAATGTCTCTGATTTATAGGTGTCTGCTAATTTTATTGATTTACGTATTATTGTTATTTTTTTCTGATCCCTTATTTTGTTCTCCTATATTCCTCCTATATGTGAAACCATCTAATATTTTTCTTTTTCCTTCTGGCTTTATTTCACTGAGCATAATCCCTTCGAGTGCCATCCAAGTTGCTGTGAATGGCACAAGTTTATCTTTTTTGATTGCTGAATAGTATTCCATTGTGCATGTATACCACAACTTCTTGATCTAGCCATCTGTTTTTTGGCATTTGGGTTGCATCATTTCCCAGTCTTCTTTAAGCTCACTTCAATCACACTAGTTTCTTTGTGCTTTACGAACTAAGTCAGTACACATCTGCCTCAGGGACTTTGTGCTTGGTTTTCTCTATGCTGGAAGTTCTCTTTACCCTGACTTTTGTGTGATACCCCAAGACCCTTAGCTAAATGCCATCATATAGGTGAGCCCTTCTCTCACTAAGTGAATTACAAGTCCCCTTCAATACCTTTGGCAGGAGGCATATTTCCATTTCCTGTTCTTCTTCCCTGACTCACATTTTTCTGTGAGCAATATGACCATATGACCTGTAGAAATTTTACATTTTGTCTGTTTATCTGTTTTTCCTTCATACTTGTATGTGATCTCCATGAGAAAAATGTATTTTGTTCGTTTTGCTGTTTTCTGTGTTCCCAGCACATAAAACAGTTCTTCAGCACATAGCGGTTACCCAAGAAATAATTCTTGTTGGGTAAATGAATGGGTGAATGTGGCTGTGTGAATGAATGAATGAATGGCTTATGAATATAGCCTGAAGTCAGGCACAAGGTAGAAGTTTCTTTAAAGTTCTGTGCTTAAAAAAATTCCTGTTTCACTTTGTAGCATATAGTCCTGTAATTTATTCTAAGACACTTTGCCTTGAAATCCCTGAGCCAGAATGATAGTCCCATAATATATTTACCCACAGTCATTATAAATCAGCATAAGCTGCAGTCTCAGCAGCACAGCCAGCTATTAGGAACTTCATTTTATCTTTGCAGATTAGCTTATCTGGCCCTTGATACTTAAGGCAGATAGGAGAGAATTTTAGGATACTAGATGATTTTAAAACATACAGATAGATATGAAAGGTTTGCAAAGCTGGAGATATCAAATTGATAGCAAACAGACTGGCTCTAGGTCTAAGTATATTCTGAGTACACTTGAAAAATACATAGTAAGGTATAAGGTAATAACATTTGTGAGAAAATCAGTCCTTAAAGAATCAAAAGCAAGTGATTATTAACTTTATTAGATTCCTTTCAATGGGCTGAAGTAGAAAATTAGTAATAAGAATAGAAAGAACACTAAAGGGCACACAATGCCTTTGCCTCATGAAAGGGGCAAAGGGTTCTTTGATGTAGCACTGCTTCCCTGGTCTGCATTTGTATTGGGGAACTGAAACATCTTTTAATACAAAGGCAGTTGCTTTTTAATTTGCCAGCAAATGGCATTTATTTGACAAGTTCCTTTCCTTTTTTTTTGTCTTTCTGGAACTTTCCACCATGGTCTTTCTCCACTCTCCTGTTTTTCCTTTGTTCCCCGGAGGCTTGATAACATTAGGGAAAAAACTTGGATATAAGTTCAGAAAGAAAATGAGTTCAATGTGGGGAATCCGAGTGCTAGGCGTTCGAAAAGAGCCTGGGACTGGCTTACTGAGCTCTTGGCAGAGCTCGGAGGCCTGGCAGGACTCCCCCAGGCCTTCAGGGGTGGAGAGAACCTCACCTGGCCAGGATACTGGACCCTGCAAAGCAGCCTAATCTTCCCTGCCTGTGGGTCACCTCACAGTCTGTAAATACAAGGTGGAAGTTTCCTCTGAGGTGGAGAAAACATAAATAGGGCAGTTTGTTCAGCATCTGCTATGGATTGTGGTGAGGTACCTGCATTTACTGGGCTTCACTGATATAAATCATTTTGTCATGAGGCATCGTCAGCGCTAAGGTAAATGAATCAATTGCATTTTGTCATTACGGATAATCATCAGGTTGTGTATCATATAATTTACCTACTATCAGTCTTGATAGAGCACATTTCATTGAGGTCTCTAGTGGCAGACCTGGAGATGACTTATGGCTCTCAATTTGCTTGTCTGTCCCTTCAGAGCTTCTCTATCATATTCCAGTGATTCTGGCTTGAAAGGACACTGACAGCCCCTAATATGAGTGTAAGAGGACTAGCTATTTGAGCAGAATGTTGAGGATCCTCTATGAGTTAGGGGACATTAGAAGGAATAAAGGAAGGATTCCTGTCATGAAAACCTTGCGCTCATATGTTGTATAACAGCTACTTCACAAATGCATGCCATCTCTTTTTTAGCCCGACAGAAATTCCTAGGTTCCTAGGGAACTGGCACTCATTCGACTATGGACACAAATAATTAGAAAGATTTTAACTCTTTTAGTTTTTCTTCAAGAGTTTTACTAAAGTTATCTTTCAAATGTAACTTTCTTTTTTAAAAAAATCTCACCCTGAATTTAGAGATTTACAAAAGAATTATGCCTCCGTCTCTGGTTTCCATCTCCTAATTTCTTTAATTTTTCATCTTACGCTGAAGCTATGTGACAACTAATATCTTACCGGAATGTACTATATCAATGTCTACCTTTGCCTCATCCTTCATTCTCTCTGCTAGAGCCTTTCTTTCCCCCTTTTTTAGAATCACATTCACTGACTGGAGGGGTGTCAGGATGTTGGGAGCACCCTAAGTTAGCACCTCCAACGTTTCATATGTTTAAAAGTCCCTTGTCTTGGGCCTCCCTGGTGGCGCAAGGGGTTAAACATTGCACTATGAAGCAATCCACAACCTCTGCAGCATGAGTTTGATCCCCAGCTGGGCAGGGAGCAACCCGCATGGCAAAGAAGACCCCTCCTGTCTCACCTGCTGCTCCCCTCAGCAGTGTATTTCAGTCAGCCTGTTCCCCACTCTGTTTCTGGTGAATCCTGTCACCCCCCTCATCTCTGGCCTGTACCCCAGCTCTTGTATGCATCATCTTTTTTTTGTTTTTTAAAAGTCCCTCCTCTTTCTTCCCATCCCCTCCTCTTCCTGAGGGTCTAGCCCTTTTGCCAAATTGCATTTCCCTGACTTCTTAGAATAATTCATCAGTACACACTGTCTTTCCTCTTGACCTACAGATCCATTTAAAGCCCCAGCCCTCATTTCCCATATGCCAATTGTTTTTCTGCAGCTAGTCAACAAATGATGAGGACAGAATGACACTATGTAAAATAGATATTCATTCTCACTTCCCAATCCAGGAGGACATGTTGAAAGAAGCAATCACAGATCTATTAAAGAATTATGGATAATGGCAAAATCTAGAAACAATATCTGAGCAAGATCAAATTATTCTAAAATTCTGCTGTTGCATCTAGAACAGTAATTGTAACAGAAGACAGTGTATTGTAAAATGTCCTGGATGGCTGTGTCATTCAGGTTGGTTTAGGTATCACAAGAACGTAGACTATGTACTAGCAGGCAGGACATCTGAGCAGACATCTGAGCTGCTCTGCTTGATCCATCTATCTGCTTTACAAATGTCCTACCACTGAAACAGCCAACAGGGTTGTGGGACTGTCCAAAGAATGAGTAAGTGTTTAGGATCTGGAATAAGATTCTGGGCTCAAATCCTGGCTCTCCTGCTTTATAGATGTGTGACTGAACAAGTTCATAATCTGCCTAAGCTTCAGTTATGTCATTCATAACATGGGGATAAACAGTACTGGGCTATAAGGTTACTAAACGGATTAAATGAAATGATCATATAAAATTCCCAATCACACTCATGTATATCAAATGCCTGAAATTTACCATGCTGGAGTAGAGAGATTAGGACACAAATGCTAATAAATGGTGTGACTCAATCACTGTCTAATATGAACTCAGAAAACACTGTCATCAGCACAGATCAAAGGTCACTTTGTAAATAAAGACCATGTGATTACCCAGTAGAAGGAGTGCATTTGTTCTGATGTGCTCACTTACCCTGCCATATTCTACTAGGTGTACCAAAGTAGGTCAGATAGGGGTTAGGGCTGCCAGCTGTTCTCATGTTGGGCAGCAAAGCTCCTATTTGCATGGATAGTATAATCCATTTTAATTCACTCCTACTGCTTCTCAAAGGAAAAGGCTCTCTCTGTGGAACTGCAACTTATGTTCTGACTTGTTCCACTTAAAGTAATTCACAAAGCAGAAACAGAAAACTCCCTGTGGTACATTTTCAGATCTGTCCTCCTTTTGGTGGAGATGTTATTCTGAGCTGCTGAGAGGGACCAGAGCTGAGCAAAGAACAGTAACAAGTCAGCAAGCCCAGAGATTGCCCCAACTCTGTAGCATCTTACATTTTGTTGCTGAGAGCTGGGCCTTATACTGTCCTCGAACCAGCCGGCAGGTGGACCCGTCGCCACTGCAGACTCCACAGTTATCTTCCTTGACAGTGCTTCCCAGCTGATGATCGCAGCCAACAATCTAACAAGAAAGAGAGATGTGTGATTCAACCAGGTGCCCACTGATGGAGGGCTCCACCACGAGGTCCATCACCACCAAGTGACCCTTCCTCCACCCTCCAGGAGGCATAAAATATGCTTCCCGTAAAAGGGGACTAAATTCAGTTGGGATAGAAATCAAACCATGGAAGGAAAACACAGCATGGCTAAAGATGTTTTTTTGGTTCAAATCAACACACAGAAAGAAGGGTAGAAGAGAGAAAAGTAGAGGGAGGGAACCAATACAGATAAGAAGAATGAGGAGAAAGAGTGATAGAGTAAAGAGGAAGAGGGAACAGAAGGGTAGGAGGGAACAGAAGGGTAGAGCTTTTATATCTTGGGTTCACTGATGTATTCCAAGCAACCAGAACAGTGCTTGGTGAATTGTAAGCCCTCAATAAATATTTGCTGGATGATAATGAAAACACTTCCTTTAATAGCTAGCTAGCATTTCAACCAAGAAAAGAGAAACAGAATAAGCCAACAGAAGCAAGGTCTGTGTATATGTGTGAGGTGGGAGAGGGGTGTTGGCATGGAGAGTGACAAAGATAACTGACATTGAGGCTCCATGGTTTGCCTGGCCCTGCCCTGTACCAGGTGCAGTACAAATATCTCATTAATTTTCAAAACAATCCTGTACAATATCCCCATTTTCATAGCTAAGGACATGAATCCTGCCAGGATCACTTAGCTAATAAGTAGCTGAGTTCTGAATGCAGCTAATAAAACATTTATTCTTACTCTAAATCAGACCTGAAGTCACAAGACTATTAAATGAATGTATGGATAAACTTATTTGTACCTTTCATCTCTCCTTTCCATTGTTCAAGTAAAAAAAAAGAATCCAAATTGTACCAGGTTGTACTGCCACAGTTCCAATTACATCTAATAGCAAAAGATTTATTCCATTCCCAAATGATTTCAATCACTGTCACTGAAAAAATAAAACTGTAAAATAAAACTGTAGGAACATTTGAACATGCCTGTCTCCACAAAGTCCCCAAAATTTGTCCTGTCTTTCAAGAAAAATGGTTGCTAATATACATCTTTGAGGTTTGGTTTTCCTCTTCGAATCTTTAATTAATAATTGCAAACATATGTTCAGACAAAGGTTTGAAAAATACAACTACTTAATATTATATCTGTGCTGTATTTTTTAAATGTGGCAATGTGCATGTTTTCACTAAAAGCATCCAAGCATTTTCTAAAACAGATGACAAAAACAATGACTCCTTCAACAGTTACACATTTTCTGAAGTGCAAGGATATGAGGAAATTAGAGTGTCTAAGTCTTAGCCTGGGAACGAACCTGTGTCAGCTCAGTCTTTAGGAGTTCAATGCAATCAAGCTGCAATTCCCCACAACATGTTTGGAGGCTGCAGGGAGGCTACTTCAGAATTCAGCCACATTTCATGCAGTCAGAGCCAAGCAAGTACTGGCTTAAGACTTCCTTGATGGGGCCTCCCCGGTGGTACAGGGGTTGAGCGCTGGGCTGCGAACCTGCCCACAGCCTCTGCAGGGCTGGTTTGATCTCCGGCAACCGGGCAAGGGTCCCACATGGCGCGCAGACCTCTCCTGCTGCCCGCTGCTCCCCTCAGCAGTGTATTTCATTGTTCTGCCTGTTCTGTTCCCCGCTCTGGCTCTGGTGAATCCTCTCACCCTCCCACGCTTCTGACTGTACCCAATGCTTGTATAAATAAATCTTAAAAAAAAAAAAAAAGTCTTCCTTGATGTGCCTCTATGTAACTGTGGTGCAATTATTACTATTTTTTTATTAAGGTAATGTTGATTTAAATTATTGTTGACATTTAGAAATATAGAACTACCCCTCCCCCATCAGGTGTAGTCACTGTAACATTTAAAAATTGTCCTGTATAAATGGAATACTACTCAGCAATCAGAAATGATCAATTCAAGCCATTCGCAGCAACATGGACGGAGCTATAAGGGATATGCTCAGGAAATAGGAGGAATATAGCAAAACTGAACAAAGGATCAAAGAAAAAAGACAAAACTTGCAGGAAACTATAGTTTTGAGGCATACAGCAGGGGAGGGAATAGGAGCAGAATACATACAGCAGGGGAGGGAATGGGTCAGAATAGAAGCAGGAAGAGCACAATGGACTATGGTGATGGTTCACAGATAATGCAGTGGTGGGAGATTTATGGGGATTACAACTTAGTGGAGAAATCAAATATTGTACAAAAATGAACAATGTAAGAAAATAAAAAAAAAGTTTCATCAAAGGAAGCAAAAACAAAACAAAAAATCCCATACATTTTAACAAAAATAAAAATATTGACCTATTTTTAATTGCCCTGTGTAGATGAACCCCCACATGAACTGAACAACTCTTTCATTACCAGATTCTGAGCACAGTGTGAAATGAGTGTGAAGGAAACTCATCTCCACTCACAAAATTATTGAATCATTCAGTCAACAGTAATTTAAGATCTGCTATGGGCCAGACTGTAAAAACTCCTCTATGAGTTTAAGTCCAGAGAGGCCCACCCTGGTTGCAGCAGCTCCAATCATCATACAGTGATTGTGAAATAGCAATCAGGATAAAAGGTATAAAACACAGACATGCAGTGCTTTGATAGCATACCATGTGGGGAATCTGACTTGATTAGAGAGGTCAGAGAAGCTTTTCCTGGGGAAGACTCTTAAGCTGAGATAAGGAGGAGACAGAGTAAACCAGGCAAAGGGAAGGTGCTGCCGTGGGCCCACTCCATCTTATCCTCCTGCCTTAGCTAATTATAAAGTAAGCAAAAACTAAAGTTGGCAAAAAAAAAAAAAAATTAGTCACCAAATATGAGAAGACCAAACTACCTGATTGCCTCGGTAGAGCTGATACCTTTGAGAAGACATGTAGTAATCATTTATGCAGTATCCAAAGGATCACTGACTACTGCTGTTGTTTGTGGTAGAAAAGAGATCACCCTTATATATACACAATGGAATATTATTCAGCAATCAAAAAAGATAAACTCATGCCATTTGCAGCAACATGGAGCTGGAAGAGATCATGCTCAGTGAAATAAGCCAGAAAGAAAAAGAAAAATACCGGATGGTCTCACTCATAGCAGGAATTTAGAAAACCTAAATAAGGGACCAGGAAAAAGAATAACTATAATAAAGAAAAAATCAAAATCAACAAGCAACTATAAACTACAGACACACTATGGGGGGGCGGGGAGAGGAGGGATTGGGATCAAAATAAGGTGGGTGCAACTGTATGGGGAATATAAAAAAAAATCTTAAAAAAAAAAAGAAGAGAAATCACCCTGACCTTATAAGAGACTGAGCTCTGTGGAAGGGTCAGGTGGACCAAGGGCATGGGAATTCACACTCTTGGATGTCTCAGACTTGACTAGGTTTGCATCTTAAAGGAATTTCAGGTTTCTCATAGTTTAAGTTTCTCTGGCAAAATTTTAAAGGGTTTTGATGTCTCTAAAGGAGTCAAAAAGAAGATAATCATGAATATATCTCCGATTTTGAAGATTTCTTACAGTTCCAAAGCCATTTTAGAAAAGAACAATACAGCTTTCCAGCTCCAAAGTAACAGTGCGATCAGGAAGAGCTTAACAGAAGGTGACATGCTTTAGGGCTGAGCTGACCAGACCACCGAGTGAGTGCTCACTATGTGGGTTTATGGATCCCAGGCATGAACCAAGTCAGATCTGACTATGTTTCAACTTCAGAATTGAAAAGACAAATATCTGACACAACTGTTTTTTCCCCCCACTCTGTATCAATTCCTTTTTCAGATGCCAGAATATTCTCGCTCAATTATGTTTAAAATGTGGAGTATTTTATCAGCAGATAAAATGTTCTTATTTTGGCCCAAGTGGAAACAGTTTGAAGTTTGATCAGGAAATTGTAGACAAGTCTCAATCTGTTGCTCTTGAGTAGATGTTAGATTAAAAATTAAAATTTTACATTAATTGTTAGATTAATTAAAAATTGAACTATCATTAATGACAGAGAAAAATATATAGGAAAGCAGAAATGGACTTACTTAGCAGGTCCAACTCCAGACCCCTAATAATAATAATAGTGCCTTCACTATTATTATTTGGGGGTTTCTTTTATAAAGATCCAATTCAAATAGTTGTGTAACATATTAACTTTAATCTCTTAATATGTTTATCTTAACACCAGATCATAGCTATTTGAGAGCCACTGATGTATTAATCTTTATATTTCTTCTGCTTAGTACCATTTGATATTTGAGGTGCATAGTCAATATTGGTAAGTCAATTAAACACGTGATGTTTGCTAATAATTCCAATGTGGGATAGAGATAAACTACCTTATACTGCAGTCACTGATGACATATAAGTATACAAAAAAGTGCATATAAGTGTATACATTTGTTTATGTGTGTTTAATTTTTTTTTTAATAGAGGCATGTTTTATTTATTTGTTTGTTTGTTTGTTTTGTTTATACATGCACTGGGTACAGTCAGAAGCGCGGGAGGGTGAGAGAATTCGCCAGAGCGGGGAGCAGAGCAGGCAGAAGGACCGAAGTACACTGCTGAGGGGAGCAGCGGGCGGCAGGAGAGGTCTGCGCACCATGTGGGACCCTCCTCTGGTGGCTGGGGAGCAGCCGGGGATCGAACTGGCACCACAGAGGCCGCGGGCAGCTTCGCAACCCAGCGCTTAACCACTGGGCCACTGGGGAGGCCCAGTTTATGTGTTTTTTTTTTAGAAAGATACTTTTTTAAAAAAGGATTTATTTATTTATTTATACAAGCACTGGGTACAGTCAGAAGCGTGGGAGGGTGAGAGGATTCACCAGAGCCAGAGTGGGGAACAGAACAGGCAGACTGACGAAATACACTGCTGAGGGGAGCAGCGGGCGTGGCAGGAGAGGTCTGCCATGCCATGTGGGACCCTTGCCGGCGGCCAGGGATCAAACCACTGCTACAGAGGCTGCGGGCAGCTTTGCAGCCCAGCGCTCAACCGCTGCGCCACCGGGGAGACCCATATGTGTGTTTGTTTTTATATGCACAGATAAACAAATATACTATAAATGATATCTAGAGACCAAATATAAACCTGTGTCCTAATGCATGAACAAGATGTACTGTGCAGGCCTAGTCTTTTTAAAAGACTACTTCCCAAAAGTACCTACACACATTATTAGTGAAGTGTCATGGAAGGCAATGTTCAGGTCACTGAGTTCCCAGACCCACCCCATTCTGAACAGATCATTAAAGCGAGATAATGACCACTCATGATTTTGGCAATTGCATGGAATTTTTTGTAAAGGGTGGAAAACCAACTGAACATTTGACCTAATGCAACTTACGAATATTCTGTTACTAGGTGTCAGTTCAATTAAATGGTCTCACCTCTCCTCCACCAAAAATGACCACAGAGTTATTTTTTTTAAAGAAAGTTTTTATCTCAGGTAAAATACTGAGACAGAAATACTGAGAAGTTCCAAAATGCTTTTGTTGTTTAAATGCCATTAGCCAATCATCAACTTTTGCTTTTACGTTTTGAGTATATACTTTGCATACACATGCATATGCATGCACACAGACACACAGTCCTTCCTCTTATTTTTGATAATACACACACTTGAAGAAAAATGCTGATTTTTCTTCACTCTCTTGCAGGAGTTATAAAAGTGAGGGGGAAACTCCTCCCTAAACAAAAAACTGGGATGATAACATCTAATCCAAGTTGGCTCATAGACTTTTAGCATGTTGAACAGATTTTAGGCATCAGGCCTACAATATATGCTGATAAGGGTTTCTTCCTTTACTTTACAGCAAGTGAACAGGCAGAACACAAGACTGAAATTCTCTAGACACTAAAATATGTATCATAAAATGTCTTTCCTAGAAGCCACAGGAAAAAGAAGATCGCCGTGTGAATAATGCGGAGAATGTAAATAAAGACAATTCATGAGCAGATACCATGCTCCAGACTGACAGGCTTAGATGGGTTCACTCTGGCCACACTTCAAATGGTTTCCCATAAGGACCTCAACTTCTAGCATCAAATACTGAGTCAGTGATGTCAAGCTTTTCTTGATCCAACACCATGAGGTAAGAAACTTTTAAATCGCTTTATTTTCAGCACTGAGAAAGAGAAATATGGAAAACTAAACTCCGAAAATCTGAGCACAGCTGCTCTTATTTATAATTATTTAATTCATATAGAACTTTATGGGAAAGAGTGTGCTTTTATATACATTTTTACTCATTTACTATTTATGTTAATAGGGAAGATAATATATCTCCAACCTCAATCTGAAAAGATTTAGATATTAATTTGTTTATGCTTTGTCTTTTTACAAAATGATTTATTGCACATACATATGATACAACACAATAATATTTTCAAAACACAAATGGGGCAAAGAGAATAACAAAGGTAATAAAGATGGGTTAAAGCCAGAAAGGAAAAAACTACACAGAATGCACTGTGAATCCTATATATTTGCTAGCTGTGGGTCACAAATGTGGACTTGAACTTTCTAGAAAACAGGAGAACATGAGCAGTTAAGGGTCACAGCATTTGCTGGATCTTTTAGAAAATAAAAAGGATAATGCACTCCTTGTGCTAGATACAATAAATATTTGTGTAATGAATGATGATAAACTGGATTAGGAGAATTATAACTGCTCAAAATACCAAAATCCTATATATATATATCCTGTGAGTTTTCTGAAAGATAATGCCATGTAACAATGTCCCCAAAACATTTGAGCAATTAAAGATGAGAAGTTTTAAAGAACTGGCTCTTCAATAACCCTGTTAAACACAGATTGTCAGGGAACATTTGGTATAAGCATGTTTTAAAAATTTCATACCAAGCACTATGATGGTTGGTCAATTTAATCTAAAGGTACACCTTGTAGGGCCTCCCCAGTGGCACAGTGGGTTGAGCGCAGCACTGTGAAGCTGTCTGCAACCTCTGCAGCGCAGGTTCGATTCCCGGCCGCCGGCGAGAATCCCACATGGCACGGCAGACCTCTCCTGTCTCGCCCGCTGCTCCCCTCAGCAGTGTATTTCGGTCCATCTGCCTGTTCTGTTCCCCGCTCTGTCTCTGGGGAATCCTCTCACCCTTCTGTGCCTCTGGCCTGTACCCCAGCTCTTGTATAAAAATAAATAAATCTTTATAAAAAATAAAGATAGACCTTGTAGTGCTAAGGGTTGGGCTGACATAAATATGCAGACATGCAGTTGTTTTCCTAGCACAACACATGGCAGACATTACTAATCAATTGCAGGGCTCTGCCATCGAGATTTTATGTGATCTCAGAAACTCTACAACATTGTTCTCTAGAAGCCAAATACAACAGACCATGGTTGTCATACAAGCACACTAAACTGATTTACCATTCCAGAGTTAGTAAAATGAATCAATTGATCATCTTTTCAATGATTTTCCACAAATACTGCTTCTAAGACTAATATTCCCTAAGAAGTGAATCATTGAAAAGACAGGTTACAAATTCAAAATTCAGAGAAAATAAATAACTTTGTCAAGGTTACATAGCTGGTAACTAACAAAACCAAAATTCCAACATGGGACTCCTGACTGTAAGTTACAGTAGGATGCCTGTGAACAAACATTATACAACATTTACTATGGGCCTGATGAAGGGGGATAACAATGTTAAATAACCTCATCCGGATCATCAACACTGGAGTCAGACTTGCACGCAGGAATGAAAAGGCAGCTTCGTCTGTAACATGCGTCATGAAAACAGTAGGGGAAGTAAATGGGAAGGGACTGCTCCCCATCTATACCTGTGCATTACACCTCCTCAGCCCTCCCTGCTCCCACAAACCTACATACCCTACACCTCTCATGCTTTCTTATGGGTGCGCTAATTTCTTCCTTTATGTATTTGTTTCTTTTGTTTTCAACTACGAATTCCAATGAGAAAATAGGGTCCCTATTAGCAAAGGTGCTAATAGTGGTCCATGAGCTATGTTTAGTATTTTCAAAAGCCTAATGGAAATATATTTACCGGCAATAAAAACACTAAGGTCACCGAAACACCAATCATCTCATTATACAAATAAGCTAAATCCTGATCTTTATTACATTTATTTTTAAAATTGTATTTGGGTCATTAAGTCATAAAGTGGGAAACAAATTATTACTTAATATATGCAGTGTTTTCAGTAGATGGAAACTTCTAAAACACAAGACCCATAGGAAAAAATAACAAAAGACTCCTTTGTGTTAAAAAATTGGGAACCATTGCTATAGCCCTTTGTTTCTTGTTCAAGTACCCTTGGGAGGAGTAACACATGAATTTGTTGATTATACTTAAATTAAACCAAATCAGCTGAGCACGAGGCATTATACACTGGTGTTATGGTGCTGTGGGGAATACCCAAAAGCCCTAGCCATGGTCCCAATCTCAGTGAGTGGGTTTAATCAGATGATTTCCTCAAGGCAGGTGAGAACAGACAGGGAGTAAGAGCACTACGATGAAAGGAATTAGGGATACAGAAGAGGAGAAAGACAGAGAGGAAAGCCACTAGGAGAGGGGAAAATAAGAGTATTTGCCAAACAATTGATATATTTAGTTAGGTACAATATGTATCTTCTCACTTGATTTTTTGAAATTGATATATAATTGACATATTAGCTTTAGATGTACAATACAATGATTTGATAATTGTATTTATTGCAAAATTACAACCATAAGAAGACAAGTTAACACTTAACTTTTATAATATCCCTGAAAATTAGCTAAAACCATATCGATTAATAGTTTGCAAAAGCAAAGCTGAGACTCAGGAAGTTTCAACATCTTGCCCAGGATCATATCACTAAAATTTGGTGTTGCCAAACTTGAAATCCAGGTTGAGTAGAACCACACCATCAATGAGTACTCCTTCTATTCTGTGGGGTACTTACTATGTTCTTCCTGGAGGCTAAAAGGGCAGTGAAGAGATGGGGTGGAGGAGGAGAAACATGCTTGTCAGCCACATCTTGTTGCCAAAAGCAACACCAGCCTGAAGCTCTAAGTATAAAGATTTGAGCACCAGGGAAAAATAAGTGAGATCACTGCATTCAGTAGTTTGAAAGTCTCTCTTCATTGGGAAGGATTTCTTTCTTTTGAGGAAAAATCAATTGAACTGATTAAAAAAAAAATCAGTCCTGCACATACCACAGGAAACTACCAGGGAAACATTCATAGGCTATTAGGCTAAAAGATGAGCTTTAACTCTCCTACACTCTAACACACCACTATGGGGGGAAAAAATGTATATGGAAGCAATATAACTCCCTTTCTTTCAGGCCAAGACTTCCCAAAAGGATCCTCTCCATTCGTGTTTTCTGTTCTGGGGTTCACTAGTCGCTGGTAAGACTACTCAATTTCCTCTTGAACTCAACAGAATCCTTAGGGTTACCCACAAAGTCTTCTATTACCTGAGTTACTTCTCTGACTTCATCTCTCTTCAGCTTATTCTTTATGCTATTCAAACACACCAAGCACTTTCTCATCTCAGAACAACATCAGTTGTTGCCTCTGACTGGAACAATCTTCCCTAAATACTTCAACAGCAGCTGTCTTATCTCCTTTATGCTTCTGTTGGAAACTTTCACCTTTTTAAAAGGCTTACTGTAACCAGACGATTTAAAGCTCTGTCCCTCCTCAGACCCAAGTTCTTTTACCCTGCCTCATATTTTTTATTCTACAGCACTTATTTTATAGTACAATACAATTTTCCTATTAAGTTTTTTATTTCCTATCACCTCCTAGAACATAACACCACAAGGTCAAAGGGTATAATAATATAACAAGCAAATAATAAAAATTTGTTGAATGAATGAATTCAGTATTAGACAAGGCCACAGGGGACAGGCATACATTATGTTTTCAAAGAATTTTCCTCCTTGTCCCAAACTGGAACAAAACTTCCACCACTTAAACTTTCTGCCACTAGTTCTGAAGACCGAAAAAAAGGCTCTCTGTCAGAAAGAAAAAGACCTCTACAAATGTATTTAATAGCATTGTAATCCGAGAGTTTAATTTCCACTTGTCATTTTGCCTGTTATGTCTCTAGTCCTTTACCTACTACTCCAGAATTGCCTTGGGGGTATAAATGCTTAGTATTTCTGAGCGAATCTCCCTCTGACCTCTTTTCCACTAGACACAGTGCTCTGGGTTTTGTATTCCAGCTCTGGACCTGGAGATTCACTTTGTACTTTATTTCCTCAGTGCCTGCTTCTTACTTTTTCTAAGGGACTTAACCATGAACAGTTTCTGTCCAAACTCTACCTAATCTGTGTGAGCTCTAACACTCTGGCTGGTCATCTGGTCAAACCAGAGGTACAGTTATTCTTCAACTTCAACCCACCTGGCCTGACCCTCATCAAAGAGTAGAACTTTAACAACATCTGCCATTAAAGTCTAAACCTTTCCCAGGATTGAGATTTGGTCACAAGCTATTTAACTAATGTCCTATTTCTAAAATTTTTGTTTGTTTGTTTGAGCTAGAGATATTTTCTTGTAATTATTATTAGCTTGCTTACCCTGTCGTTCAAGAGACACAGAGGATCTCCATTGCTCTTTTTATTATGAAGCAAATAGAAGAAAGGGACATGTCAATGACAGGGCTATGAAACTGTTGAAAGAAGGACCAATCTATGAGACTGTAAACATTTTAAAGAGATTTTCCTGTACTGCCTTTCTTGAGATCAGGAATCTAATCCATCTAATTGCTGGATAAACGCCTTAAGAGGGCAAAAGAGAATGACTAGAGCTTATTTTCAACATTCATTAAACTTTTCAGGTGCTTTCAGTTTATTTTGTTCCTCTTCTTTACTGTAGGGTCAGGGCCAAAGTTTTACTAAAAACATCTGTTTTCTTGCATATTGTTTTTAGTTAAATTTGTTTGTCTAACAGTCCTCAGCAAAAATCCCAAGAATTAACTCAATATAGTCATTTGTGCGGACAGACACTAGAATTCATTCTCAGCACATGGTTAGGGGACTTTTCTTTAACAGTCTGTCTTTTCCCTGCCCTGCTTCCATAATTAGGGTGTCTGGAGAATGCGAAACAAAATTATACAAAGGCCTGACCTCTGGCCTTGCTTCTGTCTCTCAGACTGTGAAGTACCCAAGAGGGAAAGTGTTGAATTTGGCTTCACTTCACATGGCATTAGCTGTAATTCTTTGTGAATTGCGGTGACATCACAGCATACTTTGACATCACTGCTCAGACTCCCTTCGGCTGCTGGGCATACAGTACATAGTTTTTGTTCAAACACAAGAGTCCTTTGTTGAGAAGGAAGGATAGCAGCTGTCTTCTGCCCGGGTACATATGTGGATCTTACCGGGAATGGATCTGTTCAGGAAGTCACCACAAAGTAGCCATTCTGCTAGGATGGCTAGAACTCATTCACGCACAGAGTTCTGGAAATTTTTGTGAAAAGTTACATCTGAATAGTTCGAAATTCCAGATATGGGCCATAATTCAGCAACATTTCTACATACAACAAAGCTTTCATTTACATGTCTGCTTATGTTACCTGAAGTCAGGATTTCAAAAGCAGCTGTATGCTGGCTGGATGTGTGTATCAAGACAGGAGGTGAAGGAAAAAGGAAGATAAACAGGGATGTGCCCATCTCCCCAAACATTTCTCCTCCCATTATAATTGCTCAAGAATCTCAGAACCGCAGTGCAAGAGGGCTTGTGCCGGTCTTTGCCTCTCAAGACGATTCCTTCCCAGAATATATTTCTTTACACTTATTTGAAGCTTTTTGGATTGTGCAATTTAGTTTTCTGCTTTAAAATCAGTCAAAGATGTCCTCAATTGATACATTTATCTTGTATTCTGTTTCTGAGTTCTCTAGTGTTGTTTCGATCTTAAGGGAAAGCCTGTGAGAATTGATCAAAACAAAGTGTGTGCAAAAATACCATCTGCAAACTCCAAACTTCTGTCCCATGTGTCTCTAAAGTCTGCACAGCAGAAAATTGTTAGATCAACCTGAGAAATCTAAGATTGTTAATCCAAGTTTATTTCCAGAGGAGTAACTCATAGCACAGAAAAATTTAGATGGAATAGCAAATTTTCTTACAAAAGAAAAAAAGATTTTTATTCATGTATATAAAATAATCTCTCACAGAACAAGTAGACCCATGATATGGCCCGCTCAGCTCTACTGTGAACCTTACTATTGCTACAAGTAGTTTCCTCCCTTAAGAAATGTTACACTTAAGAATGGCACATATTAAAAAAACTAGCAACCACAAATGTTGGTAAGGATGTGGAGAAAAAGGAACTCTCCTACACTGCTGGTGGGAGTGAAAATTGATCCAACCACTATGGAGAGCTGTGTGACGATTCCTCAATCTGCTATAATGGAGCTTCCATAGGATCCAGCAATTCCACTCCTAAGTATCTACCCAAAGGACACAAAAACATTAATTCAAAAGGATAACCGCCCCCACCCTATGTTTATTGCAGCACTATTTACAATAGGCAACCTATGGAAACAACCCAAATGCTCAAAAATAGATGACTGGATCAAGAAGATGTGGTACATACACACAATGGAATATTACTGAGCAATCAAAAAAGATAAACTCATGCCATCTGCAGCAACATGGATGGAGCTGGAAGGGATCATGCTCAGCAAAATAAGCCAGAAAGAAAAAGAAAAATACTGGATGGTCTCACTCATAGCAGGAATTTAGAAAACCCAAATAAGGGATCAGGAAAAAGACTAATTATCATAAAGTAAAAATCAAAACCAACAGGTAACTATAAACCAGAGAATATACACACTACAGGCGGGGAGAAGGGAGTAGGATCAAAACAAGGGTTATGGGGACTATAACCAAGATGAAAATGCACACATTGTACAAAAATGAAAAATTATGTAAAAAAAATACATAAAATTAAAAAAAAGTTACACTTAAGACAAACCAGACCATAGTGTCCTATCTCAGCCTTTTATCTATAGTCACGTCCCTGGCCACTTCTTATCCTGCAACCTCATGACCTACATCAAGAATCTATATGCTGTATAGTCTGAAGCCATGGAAAAGGCAGCATGATATTATAAGGGGGACAAATGACACAGTCTGGGGGGGATTTACTACCACGTGCAGAATATATCACATATTCTCACTATGTGATTCAGTTTACTCATGAGTTATAAAGCCTCTTATAAGGATTTGACTTATATTAAAAATTCTATATAAGAAGATGGAGTACAGGGGTCAGCACATAACAACTCTGATCATTTATCTTGAAATTTCCAGGAAAATTTTATTTTCAAATTTTCTATTTCATTGTGCCCATAATTATCAGAGCATGTGCGCTGATGACTTTGGGGGAATATGTGATCATTGTATACACAGGAGGGATTAGCCTAATATGTATGTGTCTGAAGTTGTGAAGGATATCTTAGTGATTAGCACCTGTGCACTCATTGTCCTACAGGTCTAGGCATAGGCTCAAGTGTGCAAAAGCTCAGAGCCATTTCAATTCCTCTGGATTTGACAAAAGCAAACATGAAGGAAGACTACAACCAATTCTAGTCCCAAAGAAGAAAATAGATTCTCCTTTAGAGGGCAGAGTAGAGGGAACTTTATGGGAGAATGGGTTTTTAAGAGCCCTCTGTTCTTTGAAAGTAGCCAATGAAATAGCAGCAAACCTGGTTGACTCTGGTAAATGACCCCTAGGAGTTTTTAAGGATTCTATTAGGGGAAAAAAAAAAAAAAAGCCAAACAAAAATCTCTCTGGAATTGCTGTGGGATAGAAAATCATCCTTCTTACAGCCCACTCAAATGAGAGAGGAATGCTTAGGATTCTTAAAATATCCTTCCTTGGCTCTCCAATTCTAGACCACTAATCTGGAGTTAATTCCGGGACCACTTTCAAATATGTACCAGTAAGTAATAATCACTAAATGTATTAGTACACACAACAGAGATTTCTGAAAATCATTCTTTTAAAATCTGCAGCCTGTGGGAAGATAAATTTTCAGGTACTGAAGCAAGAACCTGTTTTGGGGTCCTGTTTTCCCTATGGGAACATGTACCCCATATGGACATGCTGATGTAACAGCTGATAATGACAGCTGAAGGAAATGAACACCCTAACAAATCCATCTTGGAATAAGGACTATTCTAAATCTATTTGTTTTAATGGGAAGAAATCCTAAATATGAGTATGCCAGCCATATTGAATGGACCAAAAGTTTCCTGGGCTGCTAAATATGGTGACTGGGTTGGACTGGAAAAAGACTGAAGGTTATCAATTTGGCCACCCTTGCAAACTTCAGGCTTGTGGGTTTAGGAAAATCAGCTGCATTTTGCTGAATCACTGCAATATAAACACTGGCAAAATGAGCTGTTTCTTCTTTCATTTTAGTAAAAAACAATTTCACTCAGAGGCCTTGAGAGAAAAAGAAATGACTACATACATTTTTCCCATTCAGAAAGAATAAGAAAATACCACTAGCCACCTACTCACATACATCAGAATGAATTATTCTTCTCTATCATAGCCCTTGTTTAAAACCAGCTGAAACTATAAATTTCAAAGAATTCAACAGTCAACATATGTCTGTAATGTCTCATTAGAGAGTAAAATTAATTTCATATTTAAATAAAGGTCTTAAAATTCAAGTTTCTATTACAGCATAACTTAGTTTTCTAAAAAAAAAATTAACTATTCTTACAGAGTGCTTATATAGTTGATGACCCCTGAACAACCTGGGGGTTTGAGACACTGGCCCCCTTCCTCTCACGCTGTCAAATATCTGTGCATAACTTCTGACTCACTGAAAACTCACTATAATAGCCTATTATCGACAAGAAACCTTACCAGTAACAAAGTCAATTAACATATATTTTATGTTGTGTTATATATGGTATCTTACGATAAAGGGAAGAAAAATGTTATTAACAGTGGTAACATACATCTGAGAGGTGGATGTTACCTATACCTATACCTATACCTCTGAATCATATGCAATGCTGTCCAAATGTTCCTTCAATTTAAAAAAAAAAGGAGAAAAAAGAAAATCATAAAGAATAATGTACTTAGTTTATTGAAACCATAAGTTTATGTCATCTGTTTACAAGAAAATCCACATTTCAGTGACCCGCACAGTTCAAACCCATGTTATTCAAGTTTCAACTGGATATGTGCCATCATTCAACCTCTCTAAAGGTACCCAAATTACCTGCTTCACTGCACTCACCATAAGGTGCTTCCTGGGGGGCCACGGCTGAGAACAGATTTCAAATTTTTATGATTCATGAAACAACCATAATTTGGCTATGCTGCATCTTGTAACATTTCTTCTGCATGTATTATGTATAAAGTATGTAATTTGAGATAATTGGTTTATAGTTTAAAAATATACATTGGTCCTTATCAATACAGCTATACAGAAAAGTTCCTACATTCTGTAAGATTGGATATATCAAATGCCATATTTGCTAGATTATTGAATTTAAAGTTTTCAAGCTTTGTCATTTCAAATGGATTCTTTGCATGGTTTTGACCTAGTCTTCATTTTATTTTTCAACATTAAAATTTGACTAATAAGATGAAATATTTTTGTAGGTACAGGCATAGCCCAAAGGTATCACTTTGGGATAGAAAACACAGGGTAGATGAAAACATCTGCTATGATCAGTATGAGGACTTTTGAGAAAATGGTGCTCCCCAGAATATCTGGACTTTGAGTTCTCTGATGACTTTCAATTTCAATTTTTAAATTCTTTCTAATGACTGTGTCAAGAGCAAAGACGCATGGATTTCCATAATATAGAAAACTTTGCTTGTTCCAGGGAGGTGTGGCCTTCCCAGCTGAATTTTGCACAGCCTCTTGTTTTGTGGCTAGTGAATGGCAGTTTTACCTGAGTGGGTAGGAAAGTAGGAAAGGAATACTGTCAGCAACAATTATTCTATAGATATGAAATTATATTGGTAATCTATACACTGTGGCAATGAATAATTCTCATTAATTCTGATGTCAAAAACAGACAACAAAAGTGAAGTAAAGGGCATCCCTGGAGGCACCAGGGTTAAAGACACTGCTATCAAGCTATCACCAGCCACTGTCACACGAGTTCAATCCCAGGCCAGCTGGCCAGGGAGCAATCCATGTGGTGCTGCAGACTTCTCCTGCTCCCCTGCTGCTCCCCTCAGCAGTGTATTTCAGCAGATCTGCCGGTTCTGCTCCTCACTCTCTCTGGTGAATCCTCTCACCCCCTTCACTTCTCACTTACACCCCAGGTCTTGTATGCATAAATAAATCTTTTAAAAAACAGTGAAGGGGAAACAAAGCACCTATTGTGGGCCAGGTACTGTCAGGCATTTGCAGAATTCATAAGTCTGTGTACAAACTCTGTGCCAAAGACAAAACCAAAGAACATCCTATGACACCCACCTGGAAAGTTGCAAAATTGGGATTCGAACCTCTTTCTAACACCTAATATACTAGAGGACTTTAACATAAATGTATGCATTAAAAAGAATAGGACTGCATCATATGCACACCTGCTAGCATGGGAGAGTACGCTGCTTTAAGAAAGAAATGGTTTTTGCAAGGACATTTGCACCACTCTGCTTCAAAGCCTAGTTCACTGCATATCAATAATGTCCACCAAGTTTGTTTTTTAGCATCCAGCTCAAAGCACATATGAGATTAGCTGCTTCCAAAGGGCAGTTTATTGGGAGACAAAAATTTCCATGAAAGAATCCAAGGCTTTTTCCAGTGGTATGAAGATAAGTCCCCTGCAAATTTATTTTCAACACGCGCCTGTAGCTTGCCTTCAGCACTAACTCCAGTATTACCTTAAATAGAGGGAAAAACATCTCTGGTAGCACTTGGCAAGATGAAGGAGGAGAGCGAGGGAAGGAGAGAGGAGCGAGAGAATGGAAACAAACTGAACTCAGCACAAATACAGCTCACATCTGGCCGGCCTAACCCGGCAGAGACCTTATAAGCTCTGCCAAAGGCCAGTAATTATGACCTCAGTGTGAACTTTTGATTTGTATAACACAGTGTCAAGCAGGAGACAACCCAGAATGACACCCTGTCAAATCTGCAGCATGCTGACTGGAAGGCAGCCTCTGCTTCCCCCACCTGCTCTGGGTCACAGGTACTGTCAGGCATTTGCAGAATTGCCTGAGAACCTATGAATTCTATGAGAACCTCATAGAATTCTAAAACACAGGAGGAATATTTCAAGTTTGGGTTCCAAAAATGTTCCAGATTACAGTAGCAGAGGTGATGCTGTTATAGGACAGGGAGAGGGACCTCCCCCTTTCCTGGGGACCACCCTGTTGCAATGCTACCATAGGGAGAGTTACATGAGAAACTCACATCCACATATTCTCCTGTTACCAGGTCTCAGGCAAACATCCATTTTGGTTCAAATTTCCTAAAGTGAGGGCAGAATTCATTGCTGAGTACAAATACCCTATTGCTTTAAAATTTGTATCATCCCAGGTTACATCACTGAATCAAGTACTATCTCATAGTTCCAAAAGTGATAACTTCTTTTGCAATGGGATAATGGGATCAGAACTTTGAGTTGTCACACCTCTCTCAACTATAAGGCTAGCTATTGGGTATAATTAGATACTAAAAAAAAAAAGACTCCATTTTGTAGGTTGTCATTTAAATTGCAGATGCCAATTCCTGCCTGGCAAATGTATATTTGTTATCATAAATCAATCCATCCCTACATTTCAGCTGCTGCTCTCCGAGACAGTCATTGGTATGCAAATAGACACAGTTCGACTTTTATTTCTTTTCTTTCTACAGCATCTCACTACTTTCAGTGTTATTCTCTGAGCTTGGGAGCAACAAAGGGAGAAAGGGTACAGAAAAGAATACACTTAGAGGAATTCCATGCCCAAACATTTGCAAATTGCCTAGAGAAGCTGAAGAAGTCTCATTACCATGATCTCCATCATAATGAGCAAGTCCTTTACTCAACACTTTTTGTGGGACTAGCATTTTACTAGCTCCTAAAGGGAAAAAAAAAACTGAAAAGTCACAGCCCTGCTTTGGTGGGCTCTCCATGCTAGAAGGATGGAAGCAGAGCTGGTGGGAATGAAAATAGTATAGCTGCTGTGGAAAGCAGTATGGCCATTCCTCAAAAAGTAAACATAGAATTATCATATGATCCAGCAATTCCACTTCAGGGTATATACCCCAAAGAATCAAAGACAAGGATATGAACAGAAATCTGTATACCTATGTACATTGCAGCAAAATCTACAATAGTGGAAAGGAAGAAACAACCCAAGAGCAGATAAACAAACAAAATGTGGTATATGCTGTCAAATTAAACAAGAAGGCCATTAGACCTAATATTTATTATCGTGGTGAATTACATAAGAAAACAAAATTCAATTTGAGAAGGCAGATGCCTCAAGGTCACAAAATCAAAGCATTAAGAACAAGCACTCACAACCAACCCACCTGGACTGAAATGATAGCCAATAAAATAATTTCCTTTCTTTGATGCCACACTTTATGGGACTTTCCCTGTCTTCTGTCAGCAAAGCCCCCCTAAACACTGCCCAATTTGAATCAATAAATTCTCAGGCTCTTAAAAATTTTAAGATGCCACAGGTTATCTTTTAATAAGCCACATAATAGAATATTATTCAGCAACAAAAGGGGATGAAATTCTGCCATATGCAAGGTGTACAAATCAGTTGACCCCAAGATTCTCAGTACTTGTCTCCTCAGGACGCCCTAATCTTACTACAAGCAGAGTATTCTGAGCTAACAGCAATAACATTCCTTGAGGATAAAAAGCTTCTGTTCTTGCATAAGTCCTTCATCCTTCCCTTATCAAAGACAGGATTATCATGTCCTAAGCTCTGCCCTTTTTCCTATCCAGAGAAGTGACAAACGTTTCCCCTTTTATCACCTACAAGGAAGTGCTTTGGGGGTCTCATCTAGTGGTTGGCATATCAGTGAACATGTCTTCTCTCAGGATCTCATTTTTACTCTCAGAGTAAGGATGAAGTAACCCTTTCTGGTCTAGCATGTAAAATCCCACCCTACCTGAACACAGGATAAATAGTAGTCCTGAACTACTCCATTGCTCTTTAGAATTTATTACCATCTAATTTCGCTATATGGGCATTATTAAATTGAGGGTTTTTCTCCTTCTAATCTCTCTGAGGTTAATTTGTTCATCTTTCCCACCTTAGAGGACTCCAGAGGGGTTGAGGGCTTCCCATTGCACCCTGAATTTAATCATTGCATAAGCTGTCCATGATACCCCATCTCTTGATGCTTTGGTGTCTTCTTCTGTACAATAGTACCAGTCACACCACCAAAACTGTTGCAAGGATTCATAGTAAGTATGTGAAGCTCTTAGAGTTTACTAATAGGAGCAGCTACTACTACTAATAATAATAATTACAACAAAATACAATTAAGGTAGTAGGAGAAATGGAAAATGAAAGAAAGCAGATGCCAATACATATTTTAAAAAATTGTTTTCTGGGGCCTCCATGGTGTTGGAGGGGTTAAAGTCTCAGTGCTATCAAGCTATCACCAGCTACTGGGGCATGAGTTTGATCCCCAGCCAGGGAGCTATCCACATGGCACAGCAGACCTCTCCTGTCTCACCAGCTGCTCCACTCAGCTGTATATTTCAGTATGTCTGCCTGTTCTGCTCCCCACTCTGCCTCTGGTGAATCTCTCATGCCCTCACACCTCTGGTCTACACCCCACTTCTTGTATGGATAAATAAATCTTAAAAGAATGAATTGTTCTCTGCTGTTCTTCAAAACTCAAAACCGGGACTCTCATTTTATACAAAAATTGTTATTCATTATTTAAGGGACTTAATTTTCTCAGAAGTTGCCCACTGATCAAAGACGAGGATGGAAAAGGGATAACTGAAAAAACAGGTACCAAAATGCAGGCAAAAGTCACCATTAGGAACATTTTTGTTGAGCCCTAGGCTGGCCTTCCTGTCTTGCCAGTTCTCGGTGTCCACCCAAAGTCTCTCCACGTGTCCTACATCCCTCTACAAGGAAGAAAGTTCTCCACAGAGGAAAGATAATAACATTCTATCTACAGGAACACACTCCTTTATCAATACAGACAACTGAGAATTGTCTGTCTTTATTTGTCTGTATGGGAGAATAAATGGTTTTATGTACTAATTTGGGGGTACAGATGGAGCTGGTTTCTCATCAGCCTGGGAAGGGTTGATGAAGGAGGTGAGATGTGAGCTGTGAATTAAAGAATGGCAGCAATATGTTGGAACAATAAAGGCATTCTGCCAAGTCCCCCCAAATCGGAAGCAGACTAGAAGCCTGGTCTGGGGCTTGAATCCAGGTGGGCCCTGATTCCAGTGCTGGAACTAGACACATTCCTTCAGACTGCAAACCAGAAACTTCTTTCTTAACAGTCCCACAAAATCTTACTGGAATCCATTAAGACATTGTTTGAACCCTGGTGAACTTTTGGCTGAAGAAGAGAGGAGGCTCATGTTTGCAGCAGAAGGTTCATCTTGTCCTAGTACAAAAAGATTTTAGTATGAACCAACACAGAGGTTGTCCGTGTCTTGTCTATCAGCATTAAATTCTGAGCATTTCCAGCCCATCAAGTTCACCCACCAAGGGATGCATCATGTTGCTCACTACAAGAGAAGAGTGACTCAATAGTCTCTTCTGGGCAGCAGGAATAGCAAAGTCATATCCATTTATTAAGACTTTTTTTATGCATGAGCCTATATTGCAGTGCTCTGTTACAATGACTAATACCCATTAAGATGGCAAATGTTCATGCAACTTGCAAAACCATTACCTTAATCAATTATTTCCTATTATAAACAAAAATGGGCTATTTCTCAGGCTATATCTCTAAGCAACTACAATTCTGGACTTCTATATATTCTAAGAAGCTTCTGTCAATCTTACTGTATTCCACAGAACCTTAATAAAATCTGCTTTTATGTAGATAGAAGTTCTGATTTAGAAATCAATATACAAGAAATCCAAATATTGTAGACCAGGCACCACAACCACTGTCCTACAGCATCCCTAAGAAGTTGCTAGAGGCCACGGCTGTGTTAACTGTTCCATCACTTGGCCATGACTAATCAGTTAAACATTAGAGATGCCTTGAGGAGGCTAGATTCTCTTCCTTGGGAATTTGAAAACTGACTGGAAAGAGAAACAGAATATGTTTGAAGCTAAGTTACCTTTCCCTAGATCTGTGCAGTATGTTCCTGTGAGGTTCACATGTTATGGCAATGGCTTTGTGGGGGTGTCGGGCATGGTTTGGGCTCAGTATATGCAGGGGGTTATTTTATTCTCATTATCAGGATGATGAGTTTTACTTTTTCTCCTTCCCCTTAGAAATACCCAGCAAACAGGTATTGAACTCAGGCAGAGAAGGTAACAAAGGGGGCTTGAATGTGTGACTGTCATCTCAAGACCAGAGCAACTATTCATCTCTAAGAAATGGTTGTTATATTGGAGCACAGCTGAATGCTGTGAATGTGGGTTTTTTTTTAATGCTATGCTGTGAATCTTGATTTTTACTGGAAATAGTATTTTTAAATACTGGCAACTAATTCAAATTTTTATAAAACCACACTATGTGTACTGAAAAACAATTGTCCGAGGGATGAATGTATTTGGCTAGGGGATTGCTAGTTCCCAACCTCTGCTTTAGAGGCATGAAAATCATCTGGAGAGAAACCTAAATAACTATACTCTGAATCGGAGAGTAAAACCTGGATAATATTTGGGAAAATAGGATACTAAATCTATCATACATGGCCTTGATCAAGCCATTCTACCAAAACACCACTTGAGAGATCATGATTTAAATGATTATTAAAATATTTCTGGATTAAAAACAAAGCCTGTGCATGAAGAACATGGTCTTTTGACCCAGCAGGATCATACTCCTTTTTTACACACACACCCTTCTGCACTTGCTGTCCCAGGGCTCACATGCATGGGATAGGAGGGAAATATGCTAAGTGAAATAAGTCAGAGGGAGAAAGACAAGACTGAACAATTTTACTCACCTGTGGACTATAGAGAAACAAAACAAAGAAACTGGCAAAGTATACTAAAGCAAAATTTAGAAACATAACTGCAGAGTTGAGGCTTCAGCAAGGGGAACATGAGGAGGAGGTCCAATGGTGTACGACAAAGGGATATGGGTGCTCTGGGGTGGTTGGGGTATGGTGGTGTACATCTGAGGAGTTGTCAAACTATTCCACTGAATCCCATACACTGACGTAAACCAATGTTACCTCAATCATAGAAAAAAAGGAAAGAAAGAAAAGGCAGTGCCAGAGGAGCTACACCCACTTCACAATGTTGAGTATGTTTTGCCTTAACTAGCCAAATTATATATTTTCCCCAAGGTAAGTACTGGCTTCTCCAACTGTCCCAATGTTTGTAGGTTACTTTGGGATTTGGGAATGCTCAAAATTTTTGCCATATAAATTAATGGTAATAACATTCACAGGCCCCTGAAATAACTCACACAATCATACAAAATAAAAATGGTTTTCTTTCAGATAGCAGGGAATACTTATAAATCCTTGCTACTCTGATTCAAGAAACAAAAACTTTCATCCTTAGCTAGGTCACATAAAAACACCAAGTGGAAACGACTACACTGACATTATAACCTGTTGCTCAATGGATGAATCAATCAATAATAAACAGATCTCTCTGTTAACCAGTAGTAATAACGAAGCTTCTACATGTGAGACTAAGAGTCACCCAATGGGAAGAATTTATCCTCTACCGGGAGAACCTTAGGAGATAGGACAGTACTCAAGCAGAGTTGAGGACTTGGGAAAAGCAAAATACTGGCTATCTTCTTTCATCTTAATGTCATTTTGACCATTTATTTCCAAACTTCCCTAAGCCTCTCCTCATACCTTTTATTTAAAATATATATGTATATATATATTTAGATATGTGCACTAAGATACCAAACTGCCACTCCAATGTATTTATAATCCTAAGGGTACGTGGGACCAGTCAGTCATCAGGCCACCGTGTGGCCGATAGAGCATGCGGGTGTCAGAAGTTCACACTTGGCATTTCTGCAGGAATGGAGGTGGTGTGCATTACGCTGTTTTAGAATGTTTATTGTTGGCCAGGTTTTCCACTTGTATTTTCTTTTATAGTACAACTATTTTTCAGTGAATGGAATGTTCTGTGATGATTTGGCCACAAGGCAGGGAAATTTAGCTCAGGGATTGAAATCCGCATAGTAATGGTGAAAGAGACTAATAGAATGAAAAAATAATCCAAATCAAAAGAAAATATTTTAAACTCTTACAGGTTCTTGAAAGCATACATAAGAAAAGCATTTGCACTTAATCCAGATTAAAGAGCACTGAACTGGGAGCTATAAAGACCTGGGTTTGAGTCCTTGGCTCTGCTACTTAATTGCTAATTGCAGACACTGTGTGAATCTCATGCCTGCCCCTGGGCTCTTGTCTTCAGACACAGAAAGAGGAGGATCAGTTGGGAATCTCCAAAGCCCTTTCAAAACCATTGCTTTTGTAATTTGCAAAGAGGTTCAAAATATCTCCTGAGCCCTCTGAATTTGTTTTGGCCTCCGTGCTCTATTAACCACGCAGATCATTTCTTGCCTTTCTCTCCTGAATTTCTCAGATTCTAAGTGCTCTCTTGGATCACGAGTAGTCAGCCCACAGCAAAAACACTCTGTTCCTTCTTGGTTGGAGCAAGTCATGGCAATTTAACCAAAGCAGCCATAGAAACGATAGGTGAGGTTTATTACACTAATTTTAGGTGCTGGGGTGGATTTCCCAGATGCTGGCAAAAGGCCCTTCCTATGAATGTTCCAGGAGAGTCTTTGGCAACCAGGAGTGTGCTAAAACTTGAGTGAAACTGTGTTCATGGTTGAAAACCTGGGAGGTTCCTGATTCTTTAAATTGTCTTTATGAAGGATTTTGATGAAGTACCTATGACATTTTAAAAATGATCCCTTTACCTAACTTGATGTTTCCTTGGAAAGTTGCCAGTCAATATATAATTACTTTAATATTTGGGATTGATTTTTAAACTTGACATTTAAAAAATTTATAAGAAATGCTTTAAAGAAACCCAATTTCAAAAAGACTTTCTCCATTCTACTATACTGTTTTGACCTCTTATTCTAAAAACCTAGGGCAAAGTTTCAAATTTTTCAAATTTCTGATGTACTTAAAGCTTACATTTCAAGTTTCTGAGAAGGTTATTATTTTATTATGGCCAAAAGCCTGATAATTATATTAACTACGGATAGAACACGGATAGAACTGAACTCACTGAAATTATGTCTGAAGATCATCGCACTTAGCTATGCAACATCCTGTAGAAGTAAACAATCTCTAGATCCATTTTCTACTTTATAGCTGGAAAAGAAACTACACCACACTGGATTCCTGATTGATATGAAGAGGCTTTGGAAACCATGCATTTTGTGAGTTTTATTCCAGAAAGGCTCTAATGCAAACAGGATTGTGGCTGATACTAAACACAGGGAGAAGGTTCTGTGTAGACCTGGGCCACCTCTTACACCAGAGTAAAGAAGGAGTGACCATTTCCAAATGCTTCTAACCTAGCATTATAAAACAAATCAATTAAATTCATATAAATGGAATCTATTTCACAACCTGAAGTGAGAACAAGGTCCAAATAAATGAATATATTAAAAAAATTATGATGATTAAAGAGGGTTCAGTTATCAAGAGACAAAAATAGTCAACAGAGAAATGTATTGATGCCATTAGTCATTCATGCAACAGTCTTCTATTGAGCAACTCAATATAAAAAGTCAAAAGATGAGTAAGACATGGTCTTTGCCAGGAAAGAGGTCTCAAGCAAGGGCTAGATAGTCATGAAAATTAATATACGACAAAGGACACAAGAGAGAGGTACAAGAGATGTGATGAATGTTACTTCCCCTTGGAAGTAGCAGTGAAGAGCCATTAAGTGCTGGGAAAAGGATGAGGCTGGAGAGGAGGGCCTTCTAACCTCCTAATAACTGCTTTGTAGTGGTCTTCCTACTTGCTCTTGCTCCTATTGCATACCGTACTAGCATGCATTCCTACTGATTAGCATAATGCCCTATCACCCATTCATTTAGCACATATTCATTAAATAACTGTTGTGTGCTAGTTTACAAACCAGTTTGAGTACCAAGAAATATTTAGGGTCAGGAATGACCCTAAATAACAAAGGGGATAGTAACCTTCCAATGCTAAATTAGCCCATTAACTCTGTCAAAGAGTTTGGAAACTGGGGACTCCCTGGTGGCGCAAGTGGTTAAGACACAGAACTATGAAGCTATCCACACCAGTGAGGTGACCCACATGGCGCAGAGGACCTCTCTTGTCTTGCCCCTCTGCTCCTCTCAGCAGTGTATTTCAGTCAATCTGTCTGTTCTGTTCCCCACTCTGTCTCTGGTGAATCCTCTCACCCTTCCACACATCTGGCCTGTATCCCAGTTCTTGTATGCATAAATAAATCAACCTTAAAAAAAAAAATTGGAACCTTACAGCTAACAGTCTTTAGAAATAGTCCAAAGACTTAATGAATCTTTGTACTACATTTCAAAAACATCTTTCTTGAGATACAGTTTCATACCATAAAAATTCACCCACCTACACAATTCAGTGGTTTTAGTATACTCATAGAATTGTATAACAATCACTAAAATCTCTTTAGATTTTTCACCTCCAAAAGAAAGTGCATCCTCATTAGCAGTCATATCCCAGTCTCTGCCAGTCCCGAGCCCAACTACTACTATATTCCTTGACTCCATAAAATTGCCTCTACTGGACATTGCATATAAATTGAATAATACAATATGTGGCCTTTTGTGACTGACTTCTCTCACTTAACCAAATATTTCAGAGGTTTGTTCATGTGATAGTATATGTATCAGTATTTCATAGCTTTTTATTGTGGAATAATATTCCACTGTGTGCATAGATTACCTTTTATTAATCCATTCATCAGCTGTGGATATTTGGGTTGTTTTTGCTTTTTGGCTATTGGGAATAATGCTGCTATGAAGATGTGAGTACAAGAGTTTGTTTTTTTGTTTTTGTCTTTTGTTTTGCATGGTGCCTATATGCTTTCATTTCTCTTGGGTATATATACAGGAATGGAACTGCTGATTGATGGTAAATCTATGTTCAATGTTTTGTGGCTCTGCCAGACAATTTTCCAAAGCAGCTGCACCATATTTTAAGACACACACAAACACACACAGAATAACTATTTGGCATACATTTTGAAGCCATTCTAAGAGTCTTCTCAGAAATAATAAGATGATTCTCCAAAGTTAGAAACAGGAAATGGGCAAGGGAAGATAGGAATTTTCCCCCTTTATCTATGACTACTGCCGAAAGCTGAGGTTATGTGCTCCATAAAGCACGGGCTTGAGCCTTGTTAACTGCAACATACCCCAAGAAGTAGCCTTCTAACAGTAAGAATTAGATATTTATTGAATGAATGGATAGCTCCAAAAATTCACTTATGTAGGAAGGAAAATTTTTCTCAAAAAGAGGGCTGGCCTTTGCCATTGATTACTGGGAGGTTATCTCTAAGCTCCTCTACTTTTCTGATTGACAAGCAAGTCTTCATTCCTTTGGGGGATCTTGGGCCATGCTAGACAGTGTATATCAATAATGCCATTTATGGTAAGGGAATTGGGACAAATGGTACCAATTCTATCCTTGGTGAGGGGGTGGGGGAGAGGTCTAGAGATCAAGGTCAGCCAAGTAGATGGTCAACTTAAAGGTGACCTCACCTTTGGCTATTGAGGTAGCCTCAATACAAGCCCTAGATAGCAAGATATGGGCAAGTTTCCCTGATATTGACAATATTCCATGATATTGTCAAACACTGTTACTGGGAGAAGCAAGCATAGTTCATAGAACTCTATCTCAAAAGGGGAACTAGAAGATCTTCACTGTGCACACTGGGAGCCTGCTCTATATCCCTTTCCTTTGGTTGATTTAATCAATATTCCTTTGCCGTAATAAGCTGTAACTGTAGGTATAACAGCTATCTGTGAGCTGTGAGTCTTTGTGAATTATCCAATGTGAGGCGCTCTTGGACATCCCAAGCTTGTAGTTGGTGTCAGAAATGAGTTGGCCTTGAGGAATATCAAGCTTTGTAGTCACTAGCAATGCTGAAATATTCTTAAAGACCATTAGGCAAAAATTAGCACATTCATTATTTCTGCAAACAAGTGGACCAAACTATCACTCATGAAACAAAGAACCATGGAACAAGTCCAGACAGTCACTGGACCTTGGGAGTGCTTTACTTTATTTTTTTTTTTTTTTTTTTGGGAGTGCTTTACTTTAATAGAACATAGAATTGCTAGGCCATAATTTCCTATCTGAACTATACATATACATTAACAGTGAGGTGTGCTTACTCATACTAAACTTATTAAAAAAATCTTTTTTAAAGAAAAGTGTATAATAAAAATAGCATTTGAATTAAAGCTTTGCCTTTTTCTAGCTATATGACCTATGAGCTTCAATCTCCTCATTTATAAAATGGAAATAATAAAGACACCTCAAAGAATCAGCACAAGAAGCATATGGTGTGTCTGGGGTAGCAGGAAGGAAACATTATGAGATGAATGAATCCTTATGGAATGTCACTTTTTATGTGTCTTAGTTAAACAGAATATCTCAAGAAACTTCAAAATACTATACACTAATTTGACTTCAGTTTTTCTGAAAAGAGAGAAACACTTTAATTGACCTGTTATCTAACGGGTACATGGTCACAGAAAAGAATAACCCATTTTTAGTCATAGTAAGTAGGTCAGAGGCTACACAAACTTGATGGAAATATACCTTTCAATTAAAAAGTTGGAGTTAAGAGGGAGGAAGAGGTGACATCTTCACTGAGTGAATATCCATGGACGACAGTGCATAGATACACATCATCTTCTCATCTCTCACCACTGCCCCAAACCAACTCCGAAACTCCTAAATTCTACATCCCAATGAACAGCATCACCATATTTTGCTTTAACTAGAAACCCAGGCATCATATTCAACTCTCCAATTTTCTCCCTTATTATATTTAATGAACCTCCAAGTCCGTGGATTTTACCTTCTGATTTATTTTCACATCTCTCCTTTGAATTCCACAACTGATTTTTGCCCTCATTGCAGAGAGACTACTCTTTCTAAAGTACACATCTTACCATAGCTTTCAAATGCTGGGAGTATGTTAATGGCACTCTTGCCTTTAATATTACAAGCCCCCAACCTTCTTAATGTAACTTACATAGCTCATGACCTATGCCCTGACACCTCGCAAGTGCCCCTGTCTTCACTCTCCTTCTCCAACTGTAGACACTACTTAGGTCTTTTCAGCTTCTCCCTCTGATTATTCCTTGATGCCCTATCTCAGTTTAACATCTCTCTTGCTTACCACAGCCTAAATGTCTCTCACTATGACTCCTACACAAGATTCAAAAATATGCTATACATCTATGATCTATGTGTGTATGTGTAAGTACATATGTTTGTACTATATGCAAGTAAACAGGGGTGTATGTTATTGTGTGTTGACTCATGTCCCCAAAAGACAGGTTGCTTTTCTAATCTCCTAGTGTCTGTGTTTGTGACCTTATTTGAAAATAGGGTCTTTGCAGATGTCATCTAGATGAGGCCATACTCAACAAGACTGGGTCCTAATTCAATTATCACCAGTGTCCTTATAAAGAGGAAACAGACACCGAAAGGAGAATGAAATGTAAAGGCACAGAGACACAAAGACAGGGAAGGTGGTCAGGTGAAGATGGAGGCAGAGATAGACAGCCACCACCAGGAGCCAGGAAGGACAAAGGAAAATTCTGCCCAGAATCTCTGAAGAAAAATAGTTCGACGGCATATTGATTTGGGCTTCTAGCTTCCAGAATTGTGAGAGAAACTTTCTGTTGTTTAAAGACACTCAATAAAGGAAGCCACCGTACAAGGAAATTTGAGCTTTCTCAACCTGGAAGACAAAATAGTGCCAGTCAAATGATTCACAGAGAAAAGTAAAATCTGTATTTTAGAAAGGTACCCTGTTTACGGTGAGAACATATATAGTATAGGGACTACAGGGTACTTTTTGGTATATAGCGAGGGGAATGTTCCATGATGATAGCATACTTTGCTCTATTTGTTATATCTCCCTTCCAAAAGTAGATTCAAGGGTTGGAGAGGAGGGGCTGTAGTATTTTTTTTCCTGTCCATTCGTGTGTTTTCAGTATCTAGCACACTCCTATATCATAAACAAATATTTGCTAAATGAATTTTTTAAGTGAATTTTTCAAAATACCCCTACAAAGGTATCATCCTCCAGACAGGAGATCTATTTAACTTTGTATCCTCAGTACCCAACATGTAGAAGATTGTTAACAGAACAAATAAATGATATTCAGAAACTAAGTAATTTGCCACAATTTAACTAATAGGTAGCTAGTCTGTGCATTTCATGCTTATAATGTAAAGGGGAGAAAAAGAAAGACTATGCATTAAATCCTTTAAGCAATTCCATGCTTTTATGTGAAATTACATTACACAATACAGAAGGAAAAATGACCAACTCCTTACTTCTGACGTCACTTTTAGAATTACTGGAAGATATTTGATACTAGTGACTTAGGTCACAGACAGCAATGGAGAAATAATCATTCCATTCAATTCATTTCAAAGTATTCACCACAGGAATTATTAAAAGTGGAAAGAACTTCTTTGTCAGAAATATGGTTCATCTTAACGTTGCAGAGTATGAAGTCAAAACTGCATGATCCAATTTATTGCTTATTTCTTTATTGTATAATTCATTTAAAGACAATACTATATAAGGTAAGAGTTAAAAAGGAGTTCTTTTCCTTTACGCAGTGCCTTATTTTCTCAAATAGCGAAAAGCAATATTATAAATATGCAGATTCATTATAAAAGAGCTGGTTCATAACTGTCTTTTGATATATGTATATTAGGTACCAACTGATGAATCTCATTAATTACAAAAATAAAACACATCTTTTCTGTATTTGACTTGAAAATAACCTCAAAATTATTTTCAACAGCAGCAACTGTTCTATCAGTACATTTATGGTACTCTTTAAAAAATATATTTAAAACAGAAACTGGCTTTGTGCTTTACAACAAATATAAATGGGGTAATTTGTATAATGAAAATAAATGAATAACAGCAGTACTAATAGGGCTGATCCTATTTGTGATGGCTCATTAACTCTGTACAGGATGCAATTCACTGCTCTAGACCAGGACTTGATAATGGCACAACATGGAGCTATTAGAAAAGAAGGTTGGAACAGGGAATTATCAGGCCTGTTCATTCACTGGGAATGTGTATCCCCTTTTGTATGTATAACCACATTAATCCATGCACTAAAAAAGGTCATAGAGAGGAAAGAGTCAAAAGACAAGAAGGAATTTGGGTACTACAACTACAAGAAAATATTTACCATGTACATAGTAAGTATTTAAATGCATGTGATTACTTAATGCTCCCAGCAAGCCTATCAGGTAGTTATAAAATTATCCTCATTAGGTAGATGAGGAAACTGAGGCTTCAGGTCCTCAAAGTCACACACCAATGAGTGGTGGAGCTTAGATTCCAACCCAGGCAGTGTGATTCCAGAGTTTTCCTCTTGGCTATTCATATTATGACAAATTGCCTCTCCAGTTCTGCCTTATCTCCAGCTTCAACTAATCTAGAATGATAAACTAAGAAAAATCTCAGTGTTTCTCAATCTGAGATGCAAGGTGTGAAGAGACACGAACACAATGACCCCACCCTGGGGACAATGATCTGATTCTAGGTGGGAGGGAAAGGGGAGAATGTGGTCTGAAAATATATTTTCCCTAAGCCTATTGTTTTCACATATAAATGGCAGGGCCAATGCTGGACAAAATTTGGGCTGTTGGGAGAAATTGAAGAAATAAAGCAGGGGGGCAAATAGTTAAAAAATGTTGATAAACATTAACATTCTTGACCACTAGTCTGACTTTAATTAGCTGTAAAATCCTGGGAAAATCACAAAACCCAGTGCAGCAATATTTCCTGGGGCAGGACTAGATGATCTCAAAGGCAGAGCTTTCCAATTGCTGGTCTGTGAAAAACTATCAGTGACAATTTCTGTATACTGAAGAAAAATAAAGGATAGTAACTGTCTCATGAGGCAAATTATATTCAATTTAAAGATTGCCCTCCTACCATTTCTTGTTAATATTTCAATTATGAAATGATGGTGATGAATATACATGGTAAAAGGGCTTGCTTTCTTTTAATGCCCTACTTAGCCAAACAAGTTGCTTACTGAGCTCATTCTAGAAACTTTTTTGAACTAATAGGGTTATGAATCTCAAACACAGGGACCCATTACTTCCAAGTATTTACAACTTGTTAAACCTTTTTTTTTTTAAATAATAAATTTTATTTTTATATTCCCCATACAATTGCAGCCCCCCCCATTCTGACCCCAATCCCTCCCCTCCCGCCCCCGCCCCCCTAAAAGTGTCTCTGGTTCATAGTTTTTTGTACAACTTGTTAAACCTTTTCATTTGAATTCTTTCTATTGTTGTCCTCATCTATTAAACAATCTTATTTTCCACAGATTGAAAAAATGGAATTTAGGAAGGTGAATTTATTTAATCAAGATAACATAGATAATTAAAGAGACAGATTGTAATCTATGTCTTTGACTCTAAAACGTGTGTGCTTTTGAAACTAAGTGGTTCATAAATATGGTAAAGCAATAGAATCATAAAGAGAGTGTTCTCAACCCAAGAACTAGTAAATATGAATTTCAGGGGGATGGAATAAGAGTTCTTCTGTCTTGGAAGAGCTCTCTACGTGATTCTGGTATGCACCAAGTTTACCCACCTCTATGCCCCTGGCTTTAGCAGAAGGAACAGAAGCTTTGGAGACAGACAGAACTGGGTGTCCCAGACAAGTCACAGAATCCATTTGAGCCTCAGTTCTTTATGTAGAACTATTTTATCTTCTCTCTATATCTATTACCTGAGTCTAATGCTGCCTAATATGCAGATTTGTTAATATGTTAAAAAATTATGTAAAGTGCCTAGATATGATTGTCAAAAAAATGGAAGATATTATTGCTTATATTATCACCACTACCACGACTATACTCGAATATACTGCCTAGTATAATGCTCTAATATTACTGAGTAAGAATAAAGTATCAATTTATAGTGATGATTCTAGAATTTTCCTGATACAAATTCATAACAAATACAGATTTCATGACCTTGAAATAGTAACCAGATGTCAGTTTTCACCTCTATTAAATAACAGTATATGTGAATCACTAAGGTGTCTCTTGGCTCTAAGAATCTATAGCTTTATTTAAGCATTAATAGGCCTAAACAGTTTTGAGGAAGTGGTTTTCAGTTAAGTATTAAAAAGGCATAACTGAAATAACTGATACTTATGACAGCTCTGTAGTTTTGTCATTTTCTATCAACAAAGGACTATGTCCAAAGCTAAATACTCCTTTACAACATATATCTACCTAACCCCAGAAATACAAAAAAACTTAAAACAAAAATAAAACCAGAGAGTTAAGAATCCCCAATAATTGGGAAATGAGATAGATATAGAAGAGAAGGGAAAGTAAGGCAGGGGAGATGACTTTTTTTCAGGAAACTAGTTGTATCTATTTGTAAAAACTGCACTATTATGTTATACTTTTGACAGTTTTAAAAATTATGAAAATATGGATTTATTAAAGCCTCTTACCAAAGCCTGAAAACAACCCCAGTCTATAGATACAACCTATATAAATGCATTTCTTCCAACTAGAATTCAATTTATATATTAAATCGTTCTTAATATATTATGTAAACTTTTTTCACTAAGTAGTGAGTGTTCCACCCTTTCTTTTGGTGACTAATTTCATTCTTGTTCTTCTGAAAAAATATCTACTACATTTTAAATATTCCATTTTTATTCCTCTATCTTCTTGCTATCTTCTATACTACTACACAAAATGCAGTGTTTTCAATATTTAAAATTCAGTGATTGAAGTAGGTTTTAATCATGAAACCACAAACTATTTGGTAACAGTAGCAAGGATCAAAATTATATCCCTTTCAAATTCATATTAAGCTGTAGTATTTTATCCCCGAGCAAGATTAATTTGATTTACTGCTTTCTGCCATCTGCCCTAACTATAATCAAAATGAAAAATCCTTCCCGATTTTAAACTTAGTTTCCTTTCTGCTTCTCCTGCTGTTCCCTGATGCAGGCCTATGTTCAAGCATTACCCTGGGTACTGTAAAGGTCTCCTTTTTAGATGGTTTCTTTACTTCCAGGGCCTTCCAATTTAAGTGTCCTTTAAATGCAGCCGTCTTAATCTTTCTGAAGCAGTGCTAATTATGGATTTTTCTACTAAAATGCCTTCTATTTACCATAGTCCCATCTGCCATTCAAGTTCCCATGATCTTCTCCCAAACTACCTCTCTCTTCTTACTGTGTACCTGTGGACGAGTCCCTTGCTTTCCAGACAAATTAAACATCTGCTAGTGCTTTAATGCAATCTGAGCTTTTCATTCTCCTTTATCATTCTATGCTTCTAACAATACAAATAAATGGAGAAACTAATGTTAATTGATCATAACTTCTATGAATGAGATGGGATTCTTTTTTCTCTATTCTCCAAATTACATTTGCCCCCAACTTGAAAAAGTTGCACTCATAAGAATCTAAGGAGGCATATAGTACTCGCAACTCAAAGTCCTGTACTGTCACTCCATGTTTACTCAGTATTAAATTTACTCTTTCGCTGTTGAAATAGGATTCCCTTTCAGTTGCCAGCTACATGAGCCCAGCTGGTAGAGGAGAAGAACAACGTGCCACAGAAACCAAAGGAACCTAATTTGCTGACCTATTTTGTTTATTTTGGTTATTTCAGCGGTGTAATATAGTGCATACAACTTTGGGCTAGATATCTAGTAACCTGGAATTTGGACTCTTTTCTCCCATGACCAACCATACATACAGCATTCAGAAAATTGTACCCCTTTTCTGGCTCTCAGTTTTTTCATTTACAAAATGGAAATCTGTTTTGCTTTACTTAATGTGCATGCAGAAGAAATTACTGTTATTTTATTTGCCATTCCCTAAGACAGAGCACATTTTCTCTATTTGTTTTATAATTCTCTTATTCCCAAAGCTTTTGCATATTCTGTAATTCTATTGCAACACCACTGAGTATCTTCGAAAAAGAAGCAAGTGCCAAATGTCACAAATGATGTTCAAATATATTGCTTTTCAGGTTGTTGATGAGATACTCTCTTAGGCCTTTCATAGATTTAAAATTGTAGCATTTTATATTCAAATTTATATCTGACACTCACATATCTCTTGTATATAAAGAAACCTTCATATATATATATACACACACACACACACATATACACACATATTTGTCATCTTCATTCTCCTATATGAGAAGCATTTGGACATGACAGTTTCCCTCCCTGTGAGTCTAGACCTTATAAAGGTTTAATATGTCTGTTTGCCTCTCATATACAAAAAACTTTGCAGGACATCTCATATCTCTTGCACCTATCTCTTACACACTTTACACTACAGTTATTCCATTTATATCTGGCATAGATAATACGTTTTTAATAAATGTATAAATTTGAAACAAAAAAATTACTGAAACATATTTTATGTTTATTCTTATACATGCTAGAGATTTTGGAGAATCAAAGTAACCAATAACTTGACAGAAGCAAAGATTCTTAAAATGTTTACTTCAAAATATAAGTATATACAGCCAAGTAGGGCACACAAGAAAGAAGATGTAAGAACTACTTGCTCTCAAAACTAGGCAGGTCATCATAATTCAAAAAGCAGACTTTAAGATCAAGATGGCAAGTACATGGCAAACATAGGAATTCTCCCTCACTTGACTAACTCCCCACCCAAAGCAGACATTAATGAATTGATACCAGAAATCAAACCATTTGCTAGCTCTGTTTAAAGATTAACCTGGCTGAAATCTGTCTGAGCCGACACTGCCATGCCTTTTTTACACTTTGGCTGAATTTTCAACAAAACTGTAATTACGATAAAGAAACAAGTTCTTCTATAGTTTCACTGGAGATTTTAGTCAATCTCACCTGAGTGATTTTAAAGCACTAACTCAATGAAACTCAAAGCCTCCAAACCGCCCCCCTCAACACACACCCCCCACACACATTTTGGGGATAACTAGAGTAGAGAAAATTTCAGAGTCTAGAACACTTTCGGCATCTAGGATTTCTTTCAGATTCTAGTGACACATTATTCAAGAATTTTTATTCTTCCATAATCAAGTGAGATAAAAAAAGTTCTATTCCAGTTTTTTTTAACACAAAACACTACATTGTCGACTTAACTAAAATTAAGCCTCAATTTTCAAACTTGTCATTAATTATATACTCTAGAAAAGTAACAGAATGTTTCCAATAGCAAGACTATGCAAAAGGTACTTATACAGAGATGCTAAAGCCGTCCAGAAAAATAGAATTAGAAGTCAGCACTTACTTGGCATAAGCCACTGATGCACATATCCAAAGATTCTGTGTAGCAACGAGTCCCATCTAAGACCTTAGGTGCAAGCTCGACAACCAGGGCTGTTCCTTTGGCCTGGCACTTGAGAGAGCATGGGTTGTCGGGGTCGTTGGACACAGGAAGCCACTCATAAAACTGACCATGGTGCTTGACATCATTATGAGCTGAGCATTGTTGAGCTCGGAAATCACCTGCTTCTGGTGGACAGTCCTGCAAAAAAAAAAAAAAAATGGGCACACAGGCTAAGGGGACAGTCCAAACAGAAAACAGGAGCACAAACTAGTCCCTCAAAGTCTTCAAAAGCAAAATAAATGTTCTGGTCATTACGGATGGACCATCCCATTTCCCATGAGAAGTCACACAATTACTTAGTTCGAACTGTAGAGCTAAGAAAAAGTAATCACCTTGAAATATAGTTTCTGATAGAAGCAGGAATTAACCGGCTCAAAATAGACACACTTTATTAGTTGGAAAAGGAACTACCTTGAAATACAATTTTTCAAAGTTGTCTAGTGGTTCAGGGATTCCTCCACATGGTAATATTTTAATTTTCTTGTGACTTAAATAGAACTTGGTAAATCAGAAGGTTAGTTGAAAGCATCTCTGATGCTTTAAGTTCTGACAGTGAAAGCTATGACATGCTTTATTGTAGCAACTAGCAACAAAAGTTCTGATAATCCCATTAAATAATCTTATGGGGTTATCTATTAATTCTTCCTAAAACAGTGAATTAAACATTAGAACACAAAAAAGAAAGCAGAAGTTACCGGTGAATTTCTTTAGTTTAAGGTTTGGCTGGGTGGAAAGGTATAGAGTCCTCTGATGGCAATGTGGCTGCAACCTGGTGGGTGTCTGTGAGCTGAGGTTTCCTTGTGTTTAAAATAGAGGCAATGATCATACTTAGCTCTAAAGGTCACTGTGAGAATTTTATGTGCTGATGTTGGCTAAACACCAGCACAAGGAAGACAGAACAAAGTAGCTATAGCGATGATTATTTAATGAAGTTTCTGAAGAGAAAGAGTTGAAGAATTGGGTTATTCTCTGCTTTTGATTTTTAACAGAGACCAGTGGAAAACAAGAATATTTAAAATGTATATTTTATAAAGGGCACTTCTATTTTCTTTCAAAACCTTTTTATTGAAGTAACATTGCATTATAACATTATAAAAGTTTTAGGTGTTCACTGTTGAGAATCAACATGTGTACATGCTGTATAAAGGCATATTTAAATATAAAACAGCCATTATCTAATAAATTATAAGCTTCAGTGGAAGCAGGTATGATTTAACTTTTATTTATTTATTTTTTAAAGATTTTTATTCATTTATACAAGCACTGGGGTTCAGGCCAGAGGCGCAGGAGGGCGAGAGAATTCAACTGAGACAGAGCAGGGAGCAGAGCAGGCAGATGGACCGAAATACACTGCTGAGGGGAGCAGCAGGCGCGACAGGAGAAGTCTGCTGCGCTATGTGGTCATCTCCCTGGTCAACTGGGAATCGAACCAGTACTCCAGCTGCAGGCAGCTCCACAGAGCGGCGCTCAACCAGCTGTGCCACCAGGGAGGCCCCGATTTAACTTTTAAAAGGCAAATAGTATCATTTATCCCTTGTGAAGGATTTTTGATGCCTATTTTAGTCTACATGTGTTCAGATTAAGATTTACAATGGAAGATTATTGAATACCCCTCTGTGGAGAGACTTTATTACAATATTTTATCTTAGATAATGGATTTGCATGTGGCCCTCAGCAGTTTTTGGTTACTACATCATCACCTTTGAGTTCTCTAATGCAAGGCTTCTTTCTCGAAAAATGTATTTACATTTTAAAAAAAACTATGAGAATAGGGCCTCCCCTGGTGGCGCAGCAGTTGAGCGCTGGGTTGCGAGGCTGCCCGCAGCCTCTGCAGCGCAGGTTCAATACCCCGCCACCAGCGAGGGTCCCACCAAAAAACAAAACAAAACAAAAAAAACAAAAACAAAAAAACCCCAAACTATGAGAATAGCATCATTCTATTTTATAAAATGGAACTCCTGACTCTTCCAATTTTATTGGTACTATTAAGCAGCACATAAAACTAATATTTGGGGTGCACAAATTCATTTTAGACAAGTAAGGTATAAATCATTACTTATTTAATGAACTTAAAATAGCTTAAAACATAAAATCTCAGAAGTGTTTGATTGCTAGTAATATACACATTTTCAGAGTTAATAAAAGAAAAGAATAATTCATATATCAGCATAGATACAGAAGTAAACCCAACAAATCTAAAGTAACTTTAAATATTCACTTTTTAATTTCTTAAACTATAACTTAACATTCAAAAATTTTAATAATAATTTTTTCCTGTTGTGTTAAACTTTTCTTGTGATATTTGTTTGTTGTGAGAAATAAGACCAAAACCTCAACCTGAAAATTATACATAGTAAATTGTGTGATGGCAACGAAAACTGCCTTAAGTTAAAAAATTAGGAGAGTAGCATTATTCTATTTTATAAAATGGAAAGCTTGACTTTTCAAATTTTATAGATTCTATTAAGCAGCACATAAAACTAATATTTGGGTTGCACAAATTCTTTTTAGACAAGTGAGGTACAAATAATTACTTATTTAACTTAAATATTTTAACACCAGCTCTTTTAGACTTTGTGTTCTAAGTGAAAGCACAAACTTAGCATTGATTAGCTTAGCAAACTGACTGAGCATTAATTCTTCATGGACTACAAAGACCCCAGCTTCCCCACTTAACAAAGCATATCAGTCCTGCCTAACCCTCACTAGCTTCTCTCCTAAAATAACCCTGTAACTAATCACAGCCCCACTTCACAATTCTCTTCCTTAAATTCCCTAATTTGAGACACTTCAGAGACAGTTAAGTTCCTGCTTTCCCTGGCTTATCAAGTTTAATAAATCAGCTTTATTTGATCGATCAGTTTCCCTGGTGGTTATAGGATGAAAGATTTTATAGGTGAACTGAGAGTTCAAATAGTAACACTTAAATAGAGGTTCTCCTGGAAGTCACTTGATCATATAGTAATACAGCAGAAACACTGAAGAGGACTCAAAGTAGAATATTGAGGAAATCGGTTAGAATGGTGCCCAATCTTCTCATAATTACCTTAATAAAATATATAAGTGTATTTATGAATTGTATGTGTGAACCAGAGATAAATTCTAAGAGTGATAATTACATTTTTTTAACTGGTGCTGTTCCTCATCTTAGTGCAAATGTACTACACAGGGTATTTTATGAGTGCTTTCTTTTCAACAAAATGTGTTAGTTCTTCCCACATTTACTAAAAATAAGACTCAAAGGTGATAAAATAGGAAACCACTAAAAAGTTAAAAAGTTAAGAATTTCAGGTGTTTCTTTTTTCTGTTAGAAAAACAGTAAACCTATGTAGACACATCACAGAGTTAACACGAAGACAGATTTTATTGTTTGCAATTCACCTGTATCAAATAGCTTCAAAAACATCTGTCAGGTTTCATGACTTTCATACCAAAGAAATCACTGACGATGATAATGCTAGTGAATACCTTTACCTGCATCACCACTTTCTTTGTGCCCAAATTTTTGAAGGGTGGGAAAATATATTTTACTACATTGAGGATGCACTTTAAACCTGGAGTTCAGAGTTGGAAACTGAACTTGAATTTAATGCTTTAGTTTATTTGTACTTGGCAAAATGCAACTTCCTGTTTTAAGAAAAAGAACTTAAGAGGACTTATAAAACAGGTTCAGAAAGCCTTTTGGACATCAAATAACTCCTACAAAATAACAGTTAGATGATTTAAGTGTAAATGAATCAGAAACACATGAATCAAATTTCCCTGGAAAAACACATACTTAAAAATTAAGGGAAGAAGGATTTGGCAAAAGTTTCTTTTGTTGAACCCAAAACATCTCAAGCACAGTTCAAGACAGTACTGAACCCCTGATGCATCTGTGAATCACACAGCTGCAGGAGAGGAAACTCCAGCAAAGTCATCCTAGTCTCTGGGCCACAGTCGTCATAATAACAGAATAATTCTTATTAGTACAACAATTCACAATGTACAAACTTCAGTTTTTAATTGTAATTTGGGCCCATGAAGCCATTATAGTTTCTGATCTCCTTAAATGTCATATTTAGAAATTGATGCTCTAACTGCTTTGAGAAATATTTAAAATCTAGTACAGGGCATCATCTTCAAGATATCAGCTTCTGGTAGGATGCTTTGTGATTTCACAAGTCATCAGTGCTAACCTTGAGGGATGGTTTCCTTGGGATATAACCATCTCCATTAAATTTCTGAATTCAGAACACACACACATGATTTCTGCTCTCTTAAAACCTTGGTGGTGGTGACATCATCAACATGGCAGTGAAGGGATGCTAGGATTAATTTCTCTCATAAAAACAACTAATAAAAAGGACTAATAATGAGATCTTAGTGGGGCCAGATGCTTGGGCCAGCTTGAGGATGCCGGCAATTCACCAGGGGACAGAAGAGCGATAAGAGGACAAAGAAAGGGAGGAAAACAGGATCTCTGGCTCCTGGCCGATCCAGAGCTCCCTACTGATCCAACAGCTCCCCCCCACCCCCACACAAAGCTGGCCTACATTGTAAGGTGCAGCTGGAGCCCAGTTTGGAACCCACAGCACCCCACCTGTGATATCTGCGACCCCCAGATACCCACAGATGGGCAACCAAAGCCTTGGCACAGGCTGCCAACTTCACAGCCACAGTGGCCCAGGCACTAAAAAGCTTGAAGAACACTAAATTACCACAATGAAAGAAAAACTACAGCAAAACACATAATAGTAAAGGTTTCAATAGTCCAAGACAAGGAAACAATAATGAAAATGATGAGGGGGAAGAGAGAGATAACCTATAAAGGAAAACCAATTAGGCTGACATCAGAACTTCTTTGAAGAAACCCTAAGGGCAAGAAGAGAATGGAGCGACATAGTCAACAAACTCTATGACAAAAAATGCCAACCAATACTTTACCCTAAAAACTCTCCTTCCTCTTTGAGGGAAAAATAAGGACCTTCTTGGGCAAACAAAATCTTCAGAAATTCACTACCATTAAACCCCCACTCCAAAAAAATTACAAGAAGCTCTAAAGCCAAAACCAACAGAGGAATGAATAGAAAGAACAGTATAAGGTAAGGAATAGAACCACAAAATGATGAACATAATGGCAAGTACAGACTCCAATATATCAATAATAACCCTAATTGTAAATAGACTAAACTCATCAATAAAAAGACACAGAGTAGAAAGCTGGATTAAAAAGCAGAAGGTTAAACATATCTAACTGCAAAAGATAAACATAGATTGAAAGTAAAGGGTTGGAAAACAATTCCACACTCAAATGGATCCAAAAAGAAGGCAGAAACAGTCATATCAGGTAAAAGACTTCAAACTAAAATAGGTAAAAAGAGACATAAATGGCCATTACATTATGATCAAGGGGACAATACACCAGGAAGATATAACAATCATCAATACATTTTCAACAAATGAAGAAGCACCAAAATACATTAGACATTATCATTTCTGAAAACAGACATTAGAGAATATACATATGTAGTTGAAACTTCAAGACCCCACTCTCACAAATGGACAGATCAAGACAAAAAAAAAAAATAAGCAAGGATGCTATATCCCTAAATAAAGACCTAAACCTTATAGGCCTAACACATTCATAGGAAATTGCACCCAAAAAAAGACAAACACACATGAATCATTCTCCAGGACTGATGGCATACTGGGCTGCAAGACAATCAACAGATACGTGAAGATCGAAATCATACCAACTATCCTCTCGAATCATGAAGGCATTAAACTATAAGTAAAGTAGAAAAAGAAAGCAACAGATCCTTCCATATTATGGAGATAGAACCCCAAACTACAGGAAGACCACTGGATTAATGTAGACATCAAAGAAGAAATTAAAAAATACTTTGAGATGAATGAAAACGAAGACACAACTTTCCAGAATGTATGGGACACAGCAAAAGCAATAATAAGAGGAAAGTATATAGCAATACAGGATCACATAAAGAAACAAGAAAAATCCCAAAGAAGCAGCCTTATCTCCCATCTCAAAGAACTAGAAAAAGAACAATTAAAAAAATACCCCGAAAGTTGGTAGAAAAAAGGAAATAAAAATTCAAGCAGAAATAAATGAAATAGAAATAAAAAAGAAAATACAAAAGATCAATGAAACCAAAAGCTGTTTCTTCAAAAAAAATAAACAAAATAGACAAACCTCTAGCCAGGCTCACAAAGGAAAAATGGGAGAAAACCCAAATAGGATCATAAATCAAAGAGGAGAAATGACAACAGACAAAGCAGAAATCCAGAGACTAATCAGAGATTAATATGAACATTTATATGCAAACAAGTTCAATAATCTAGAAGAGATGGACAAATTCCTAGAACTTTACAGTCATCCAAAGCTGGATAAAGGAGGAAAACTTAAAACAATTACAAGCAACAAAATTGAAACAGTCATCAAAACCCTTCCCCAAAACAAAAGCCGAGGACCAGATGGTTTCACAAATGAACTATATCAAACATTCAAAAATGAATTAGTGCCTATCCTATAAAAGCTCTTTCAAAAAATTGAGAAAGGAAGAATACTACCAAATACTTTTTATGAAGCCAACATTACACTAATACCAAAACCAAACAAAGACAATAGGCCAATTTTCCTAATGAACACAGATGCAAAAATCCTTAATAAAATTCTACCAAATAGAATCCAACAATGCATCAAAAGGATAATACACCATGACCAAATGAGATTCATTCCAGGGGCACAAGGATGGTACAACATCCGAAAATCAATCAATGTAATGCAACACATCAACAAAAAGAAAAATAAAAACCATATGATCATATCAATAGATGCTGAGAAAGCATTTGACAAAATTCAACATCCATTTGTGATGAAGGTCCTTGAAATCCTTGGAGTAGAAGGAACAGACATATCTTAACATAATAAAAGCCATATATGACAAAACTACAGCCAATAGCAGCCTCAGTGGTGAAAAGCTGAAAGGCTTCCCTTTAAGATCTGGAATAAGACAAGGCTGTCCTCTCTCACCACTCCTTTTTAATATGATACTGGAAGTCCTAGCCAGAGTAATAAGGCAAGAGAAAAACATACAAGGAATTCAAAAAGAGAAAGAAGAAGTAAAACTATCATTATTTGCAGACAATATACATAGAGAACCCTAAAAACTCTTCAGAAAAACTAATTAAAACAATGAACAAATTTAGCAAAGTAGCAGACACAAAATCAACACACAAAAATCAGTAGGCTTCCTATATGCAAACGATCAGTCTGAAGAAGAAATTTAAAAAACCCATCCCATTTACAACTATATCAAAAAAAAATTAAATATCTGGGAATAAACCTAACAAAGGAGGTGAAAGACCTACACAAAGGAAATTATAAAACATTGTTAAAAGAAATAAAAGACACAAAGAAATGGAAAGACATCCCCTGCTCATGAACTGGAAAAATTAACACTATTAAAATGGCCATCCTACCAAAAGCAATTTACAGATTCAATTCTGATAAAAATCTCAAGGGCATTCTTCGAAGAATAGAATAAGCAATACTAAAATTCACATGGACTCATACACAAAAAATTCTCAAATAGCCAAAGCTCTCCTGACTAAAAAGAAGAATAGAGGTATCATACACCCAGACTTCAAGCTATACTACAAAGCCATAATAATTAGCAGTATAGTACTGGAACAAAAACAGACATATGACCAATGGAATCAGACTGAAAACCCAGAAATAAAGCCCTACACTAGGGACAACTAATCTATGACAAAAGAGCAAAGAATATGCAATGGAACAAGGACCGTCTGTTCAATAAATGGTGCTGGGAAAACTGGACTGCCACATGCAAAAGAATGAAACTAGACTACTACCTCACACCATGCACAAAACCAACTCAAAATGAATAAAAGACTTGAATATAAGACCTGGAACCATGGAACAAAAGACAGGAAAAACACTTCATGACATATATCTCAGAAACATCTTTAAAGACTCATCTCTCAAAGCAAAGAAAGTGAAGGAAAAGATAAACAGCTGAGGTCACATTAAACTAAAAATCTTCTTTTTAGCAAAGGAGACAATAACCAAAACAAAGAGACACCCTACCAATTGGGAGAAAATATTTACACTCCACACAACTAATAAGGGACTGATTTCAAAGATATATAAAGAGCTCACAAAACTCAATAAAAACAATGTAAACGATCTAGTCAAAAAATGGGCAGAAGAGCTAAAAAGACACTTCGCCAAAGAGGAATTGCAAATGGCCAACAGGTATATGAAAAAGTTTCACATCACTGATAAACAGGGAAATGCAAATCAAAACCACAATGAGAATAACCACCTCATACCAGTTGAAAGGTACATACTAAAAAAAAAAAAAATGGCAAAAACAAATGCTGGCGAGGAAATAGAGAAAAAGGTACTCTCCTACACTGCTGGTGGGTATGCAAAATTGCCCAACCACTATGGGAAGCTGTGTGGAGGATGCTCAAACTACTAAAAATGGAGCTATAATATGATGAGCAATTCCTCTTCTAGGAATCTACCCAAAAGTCACAAAAACATTAATTAGAAAGGAAACCTGCACTCCTATTTTATTGCAGCACTATTTACAATAGCTAAGTTATGGAAACAACCTTAGTGCCCCAAAACAGATGACAATATCAAGAAGGTGTGGTATATGCACACAATGGAATACTACTCAGCCATCAAAAAGATAAACTCATGCCATTCGCAGTAACATGGATGGAGTTTGAAGGGATTATGTTCACTGAAGCAAGTCAGAAGGAAAAAGAAAAATATCGGATGGTTTCGCTTATTGGAGGAATATAGGGAAAATAAATAAGGGATCAGGAAAAAAAGACAAAAATTGCAGGCAAACTATAAATCTGAGACATTCAGCTGGGGGGAGAGGGAGGGATCCAAACATGTGAGGGAAGTGCAAAAGAGACTATGTTGCTGGTTCATGGATGTCTTGGAGATGGTAATTTTATGGGGATTACACCTGAGAGGAGAATGAATGATGATGTAAAAAGTATATAAATAAAATTAAAAAAAAAAACCATAGTGGTAAGGTTCACAAGATTTTAATTGGAATATTAGACAAAGAAGAAAATAAATAATTCTATACATATCTATACACTGAACTTGGCTATGGGTGGTAAATGAAGACATTTAAAATAACTTTTAGTCATTTGAACTATTTGAACTAAACACATCCCCTAACAAGTACCTGATAAAAACATGGTATGAGTAGGATGTACTAGACTAGTGACCGGTGACCCCCAAGTTCCAGCCTCTCATAGGTCTGCAGTAACATCAACTAGTAGAAGCAGAGCAAGAGAGAGTGTTCTTTAAAAGCACAAAAATAAAATCTGAACTTCTATTTGCTCCCAATATAATTCATAAAGTCTGTGGCATTTTGCCATATATGATTCCAATTCAAAATTCAAAACATTTTCTGGTTAATCAGCTAGCCAGTGGGAGAGATAAGATGGATCCCAGATGTCCCTGATGATGATAGGTGGATTGGATTACATTGGGGAGAAAAGAGGGCCAGTTTCTTAAAGTGGGTGAAATTTAAATGTAAAAGATATTATCTCAGCAGCTAAGGTGGCAGCAACTGAGAGACCTTTAAAATGGCTTTGAAATAAATGGACAATAGATTCAGGGTGAGGAATCTGATTTCTTTGTTATTCTTGTCTTTAAAGACATTTTCCTTCCATCTCTGCACATTATCTCTGTCCTTAAATATTCTGTTTGCCTTTCTTTTGTGATTTTGCTGTTTCATTGAAGTTATATGAGTGCCAGGTATAAATGCCATATTCTGATGTATGGCTTTATTAATAGAACCAACATTTATGCCTGAGATTATCAAGAAAATACTGGCAATTATATTTAGGTGACCAAATGTAGAGTAGTAACAGAAGAAATCTATCCTTCTTAATGAATTTCCCTACCTTGCAAATTTTCTTCTAAATCCTCTATCTCCCCTTCACCCTCCAAAAATGTTCCTATATAAGGAAAAAAAAAAGAGAGAATTGCTTAATATGGCATCTACTTGACACTCCAGTAATTCTGGATTGACACCACATGAAGAAAACACGCATGGAACTTTATCAGCTACTAGATTTTAGAAATTCTTGTTAGTTCTAAGTTTTGCCTTCAAAATATTAAGAATCCTTAATATATTAATAGTAAAATAGGAAAAGATTACCATAAAAAGTTCTTCTACAATAAATGGATGGAGACTCTGGAAAATATTACCCACCCCCCCCCCAAATGTTCTAAAACTAGTTAGCATAATTAAGTAGATGATGGTTGCCTCTTTTATATGTTTTGGTCTTCATTGCTTGACTTCTGTTTCCTTTCTTTTTTAAAAAAAATATTTATTTATGCATACAAGAACTGGGGTACAGGCCAGAGGTGCAGGCAGGGGGTGAGGATTCATCAGAGACAGAGTGGGGAACAGAACAGGCAGCTCTACTGAAATACACTGTTGACGGGAGTAATGGGCAAGACAGGAAAGGTCTGATGCGCCATGTGGGTAGCTCCCTGGCTGGGGACTGAACTCGGTGCTGTAGTGGCTGCAGATAACTTCATAGTGCTGAGACTTAACCGCTTGCACCATCAGGGAGGCCCAACTTCCTGTTTCTTTTATTCAAAGGTTGGATGAAACTATATACTAAACAATAAATATCCAATAATCCAATGTAATCAATCTACCATGATATTTTGTTATCAGAACCATAATTTTCAGTTTCTATTTTCAATCCAGACTTCTCCTGAACTCCAGAAACCTATAGGCAACTGCTGCCTTACCACCTAGTTTTTCAAGACATCATAAATTCAACATGTTCAAACTTGAACTCCTGATCCTCCCCTTCTTCTTCAAAATCTGTTTCCTTTGCCAACTTCACCACCCCAGTTAATGTCAACTCCAACTTTTCAGGCCCCAAATCTTAAATCACTGGTTCTCAGACTTGAACATGCATCAAACTCACCTGAAAGGCTTGTTTTAAATACAAGATAACTGGGGTCCTCACTTTAGAACTTCTAATTCAGTAGATCTAGGGTGAGGTCCAAGAATTTATACTTCTAACCAGTCTGCTGATGATGCTAATATTGCTGATTTGGAGACCAGACATTGGAACCCACTGCCTTATAACCATGACTCATAGTCAGCTCATTGGAAAAGTAGGTTCTATATACAAAAGTCTGATCATAACTAGAATGAACATTAAAGCAAAAGGCAGATTGTGTCACCTTTCTGCTATGTCTCTGCAATGGTTTCTCACTTCACATGGATTAAAGTTCAAAGCCCTCATCTCAGGAAGAGGTAAAAGTCTGGCCCCATCACTTCCAATTTTCTTCTTTATTCACCTGGCTGCAGCCATGATGGTTTTCCCAGCTACCACTTGACCAAAAGAAGGAATACTCTTTCTTTAGGATATGTGTGGTATCTATCCCCCACCTATAATTTTTTTTTTTTTTTGCTCAGATTTCAAGTGACTAATTACTTTGCCTCTATCAAGTATTTGATCAACTCTCATTTAATGAGACCTGCCCTAACGTCCCTGTGCAAAACTGTACCACCCGCTCCCACTGCACACTCCTTTCTATCCTGTCAACATTTTCCCATCCCACCTACCCACCTTGAAGTTTGCCATATAATTTACTGTGCTTATTTTATATTATTTGTCTCCTTCTACAGTGATCTTTGACTGCTAGCCTTGTTTTATACCAGTACTCAAACACTTGCCTTTGAAAAAAGAAAGGTCATCATATCAAATTAACAAAACAGAGTTCATGCTTTCATTCCAATTCTGTTTTCCTAAATCTCCTAGGAAATCTAAATCTTGATAGCTTTCTAATCAAGCAATCTTGGAAAACTTGATGGAATATCTACTTTTTTAAACACATATTCATAAGAATACTTGTATATTTCAGACACTAGGAGAATTGAGTGGAGATTCTTGCCTCCTTGCTGAATAGGCAGATTGATATTTTCTCTTCCATGTAAACAAATTTAACAGGGCAATACTAAGAAACATAAAATGGGCTGAAATAATTTATTTAATAAATAGCCAGACATTTGTAAATTTTATATAACATCAGTGCTATTATATGCATGCACTGTAAAGTACTAATGGTAAGGTATCAAACTTTATCCCTCCAGTTTTGGCCACCTGTGTATACTAACATCAATATCATCATCAAAAGCACTTATTTGTGCAAGACTTGTAGCTGCTATGTAAAATGAAATGAAACAGACATAGTCCCTGCCCTGTCTAGACAGTCTGTATGGAGACAATATCTCAAGAGCATAATATTTAAACCCCTAACACATCACCAAGAGTGCAAAGAACAAAATGAGGTTGATTTTAGAGGGAGGTGCATGGTAGGTAAAGGTGATACTTGGTTCATTCTTACTTCTTTTGTAAAATGCTAACAAGACTTCCTTGGGATACTATATTTTCATGTATACAAGATATATTTAAAAATCTTAGTATTTGTTCTTTTTTTCTGGTATAAAAGATTAACCGATTTTCTTTATTTTTCTTCAGACTATCACTACTCTTGCAAATCATGTATTTAAATAGGTATCCATGAAAATGAATCATTAACTATTTGAATGTCTTACTGTAAATCAGGTCCACAATCAATAAAACATCTTTGCAGATTTGTGACTGTGTAAAACAATATGGAAAGCATTTTCTTCAAGCTTTGGGTATACTTTGCTCTGTGCCTTAAGGAAGCAAACACTGGTTACAGGTACACTTCACAGTACTAAACCACCCTAGTAAGTTTATTCAGGTCCAGACACAAGAGATACAAAATCTGTGAAATAACAAATCATTAACCCCACCCTACTTAATTAGAGCTTGTTATCTGAAAACAAATGCTTTGCCAGGCGAGTTTGTAATGTCTCCAGGCATCTGAGAGCTGATCTAAGTAAAAACATTTAAAACATTTAGTTTTAAAAGTTCATTTTTTTTTTCCTTTGGGTAGATTTCATTTCAGCGCTTTTATTTTTTCTCCTTTGAACAATGCAGACTTTGGAATCCAATTCCCCAGAGGAATTTGTAGGACTGGTTGTAGTTTGTCATGTTAGACTCTTAAATTCTCTCAATTTTGAAAATATTCATTCCTTGAGGGCTTTTATTATTTTTAGTCCCTTTCTCTGAATTAGCTCCAATTTAGCAGTATCTTTTCTTAAATCAGCATTTCTGACTTTATTATTTTTTATTGTAGTCTCAAATAAATGTTTTTCCCTCCCCCAAATTAGCATATTTGAAGTAGTAATTTGTAATCCTTTTGGAACATTGCATGCTATTTCATTTTATAAGCATACAATTGCAGGATTTTTTTGGTTGTTGTTGCTGTTGTTGTTGTTTCCAGATCGCATTTAACAAAATATTTGTGGTAGAGGGTCAGGTTAGAGGAAGTACTAGTGTAAGGGAAACATTTTAACATGCAAATCCTGAAGCTGTTACTATGGCTTGGGTCTGCTGCATAACAAGTTCATTAGTTTTCCATTTATAAGAGTGGGTGAGGTAATCAAGCTTGATATATTACAAAGGCACAGCTATGGAGACTGAAGTTGTCCTAAACACATGGTGCTTATACCCCTCACTTTAAAGAAAAATGGAAAAAGATCCTGTCTAGAGCAATTTAAGGATGAATACCATGGTAGACAATTAAGAAATTCAGGGACAACCCCGAGCATTATCCTTTCTCCTTCTCTCCCCCTAGTCTGTAATAAACCATATGATGTATGCAGGTTTAACTTCTTGGTTATCTCTGAGTCCTGAGTGCTGTTGTTTTCTTGGCACTGCATCTACTCAATGCTTCTTTGTTGGAGGCATGCAATGCTGGAAATGACTGGAAATGCCTCTGGATACTCTTTTGGTGAGATTTTTGTAGTATACATTTTTGGGTTATCTTGGATCAGCTCCTACAAAACTGAGACCAGGCTTCTGTTTGAATCAGTAACCAGTCTGTTCATTGAAGGATGATACTAGGGGTAGAAGTGCTGCCAGATGGTTCCAGGCCCATGGCTAAAGGAAAAAGACATGTCTTCTTCAATCAATGGAATGGAATAGTCTCTTCTCTTCTGGATTGGTGGACTTTAACCCTGACCAGTAACACAAGTCATCCTGGCCAGAAATAAGATGCTCTCTGTGTTGCATTTTCCAAGCAGAGGAAAAAAGATGTTCTTAGACTGTCCAGGGAACCCATGAAGATTATAGGTCTTGGAATGATTGGAACGTGGTAGGGTTACTATGGATAAGATAGAGTTCAATTGCAACTTCTATCTCCATTTCCTAATTCCTTTCTAACTTCTTAGAAGATCAAAATTCTTATTCCAGAACCGAAAGGCATGGTTAACAGCTTAAATACATTGATCCTGTAAAAAGAAGTATCCTCATGTTTCTGGAAGCTTCATCATAGTATAGGGATTTTTTTTCCATACCAAGTATTAGAACCCATGCTTGATAAATATGAGGATACTCTGGCAACACTAGGAAAACAGTTGAGAGCAGAACTATCTTAGAAAAATGTGATAACCACAGACTCAGAACAAAGCTGTAAGTGAAACAAGGCAGCAGGACAGGGGGCTTCTTCTCCAATGAGGTCAAGACAGTGAATTTGGTGGAAGGGAGACACCACAGGTTTGTTGTAGGGAAGAGCAAACATTTCCCTACTTGGCCAGAGAAAGAATCCACCTTTCTTTCACTCCAGTCAACTGCAGAAATCACTTGCTACCTAGTCCCCAGTCCCTTTCCAAATTTTCTTCTTCTTCCAATTTCTCCTGTGCTAATGGCCTAGAATCTACATGGGAATCAGCAATTATATCTCTCCCTTCTCTTTCCACATTCCAAATCTCCTCTTAGGTCTATCACTGCTCCTTTAATGCATTTCTCATCAGCTTCCAACTAGCACGCTATAAATTGGACTGCCGGGCACTGTTATCAGAACACAGTGAGAAGAGTCAGCTCCTAAACAAAAGAACAAGCCCTTCCCTAGGGGCTCTGGATTCACCGTGGCCTAAAGGTGACTGGTGCTGTAATATGGTCACTTTCTGGACAAACAGGACATAAATGAGTTAATACAAGTAAAATGTTGACATCAGTATTGGCACATAGGAAACACTCACTAAATGCAAGGTCTTACTACTTTTAGCAACACCACAGAGAGGAGAGGTATTCACGAGTGACACAGCTCTGTGAGCTGCAGAGGAACCTGAGACTGTGCTTGCTTCATGTAGTTTTTTCTTCCCCATTGCTCTGACACCACTAGAACTATTTTATTTAGTTGCTTAAACATAATTTTAATTAAAGTGGCCTATACGAATGTCTTAACATATGTGTCTAATCAAACAATATCATATGCCAAATTCACTGGGTTATAAGTTTAATGGATGACAACACTCAACTTTGCTCGTATGTGCTCATACTCCTTAGTTTGTTGATCTTGGATCATGGACATATTTCAAGGAACCAAAAACAGAGTTAGAGAAATATATTTTCTGATTTCAAACCCCATTGTTTTTAGGTTGTCTTTTGAAACTTAAAGCACAACCTCTGAGCACTGACCTGATTCTGAAGAACACCTTGCACCATGATTCATGCTTCTTTCCTCCCCCAATAAAACTTCTATTTCCCTCAGAGGGCTTCACTTAGGTAAGAATAAAAAGGCAAACTGATTAGACTCATCTAATGTAACATTGGATGACTCACAATGCCTTGCACTTACTCATAATAAACATTAATTGCATGTGGTCAAAAATCATAGAACAAGCACTAGGCTATAGTGAAAAGTCAGTTATACTCCTTTCATGATGCCCATAACTGAAAGGAAGAGGATAGGTGTTGAGGCCATGCATCAAGTTTTCATCCTAATGACAGGTTTATAGAAAGAGTAGCAGTACCATGTGGTGAGTAGAGAGAAAACTTTCCAATTCAAAACTGGAGGATAATTTTTGGACAGAAGCAAAGTCCTCTCTTATTTTATCGTCCTTTAAGGCTGAGTCTGGACAAGGTAGTAAGGAAAAGGATGCCAAAAATGTTTCTCACTCACATTTCATCAGTATTACTTACCACTATGTCAGACTGCTTTCCTGTGTTCCACATGGTGTGTCAATGCAACAAATACCTTAGGTTTCTGTAGGGAGCTGACCTAGCTTTGCCTGTTCAATAGCCTCAGACCTTCCCGCTTCTCCTATATCCACCCCACACTTTACCTTAGAATATTTGCTGTTCCCTCTAAGCTTTGCACCTCTGGCTGACATTATCCAATATGGCCTCCCTGTATTAACCTGGCTGACTCCACTCCTTAAAGTTTAAGTAATACTTCCTGGCATCCTTCTGCAACAACTCTTTATCCTCAGCCTGAGTGAGGCAACTTCCTTTGAGATGCCATAGCACCCCATACATAACTTTATCCTTGGACTTACCACACAGTATTGTACTGTTGATTTACTAAGAGCCTAGCACAAGCCTGGCACACAATCAACTCTAAATAAATATCTGTCAAGAATCAACTTAAGGGACTTCTGTAGGCAACAATATATAGCACTAAATACTTTGAGTAAGCTTTCCACTACAGACAACCTGAAACACTAAATTTAAGTAAAAATAAAACTTAAAATTCATTAAATGCACAGATGAACTGTCAATTAAGATTCCTCACAGAGAAAAACAATGAAAATGCATGAATCCAGAGAGGAAATTGATGGATGCCCTAAAGAGATCTGTGGCTTCCTGGTGGTTTAGAACTTTCCATTTTAATAATGTATGAGAGCAGGAAAGAAGGTATAATGTCTATGAATTGGAACTTGTGGAAGAGCATCAAGCTCTCATATACTAAGATCCTAAAGCAAAACTCCTCAGAGGAAGCATAAACTGGAAAAACAAGGAAAAGAACACCCAACTTCTAGAAAAGAAGAAAACTAAAAAATACAGATATAGTAAAGAGATGGGTGAATGGTTTCTGGATTATGGAGGGAGAGATGGAACACAAAGGTTGGGGCTCAGAGGATTTTTATGGCAGCGAAACTGTAGGATACCATAATCATGAGTTATGCATATGTTTAAACTCAGAATGCACAGGACCCAGAGTAAACCCTAATGTAAACTATAGATTTTGGATAATAATAGAGTGTCAAGTAGGTACATTGATATAATTGTACCACTCTAGTGTAGGTGCTGATAGTGGCAGGGTGTTCATGTTGGGCAGGGGACACAGGGGACATCTCTGTCTGCTGTGCTCAATTTTGTGGTGAACCTGAAGTTTTTGTAAAAAATAAAATTTATTTCAAAGATAAAATGGAAAGCAAATCTGAGACTATACCCCAGCATCCATACATTTGATTTTCAACACCAGAAATGGTGGCAAAAAGTGAAAGGAGGGAATTGTTAGGGGAAAGGATGTCTTGAGCTAATTCCATACAGGCTTTGTGGATGCCATGCCCACCCCATGAAGACACTGGGAACTACAAATCCCAGGATCCCCACAGGGAAGTTGCGCGGACCTAGGGCGGAGTTAAGCAGCCATTTTCTGTTTGTAAATAAAAACTAGCCATGTAAGTGGGGTCAGGCACACTTGGCTCATGCTCTTGGCCAGGCAGGTTTCATCTGGGTAGGTTATTTGGGATTCCAGGTCAGCGGAATATGTAGGACACATTTAAGAATTTATCTCCCTATTTTCTCCCTGAGTTACACATTTCCTCATTCACCTTCCCATGTGAATAAACCTTTTGTTAACCTTTAAAAAAAAAAGAAGATAAAATGGGATGATATCAACAAAACAACCCACTCAGCTTTGCAGACAGGAAATAATAAGGAAATATTCCTGCCCCAGCTTGGCCATAGGTGAAGGTGGGGACAGAAGTCTTCTTCAAAATTCCTAACAATGGGACACATGAAAGTTTGGAACACAATGTGGAGACTTATGTTTAAGTTATGTTATTCTTATGTTAAGAATTTTGTTTAGGGGCCTCCCCTGGTGGCACAGGGGTTGAGCGCTGGGTTGCGAGGCTGCCTGCAGCCTCTGCAGCGCCAGTTCAACGATCCCCAGCCACCAGGAAGATCACACACACACACACACACACACACACACACACACACACAAGAATTTTGTTTAAAGTGATGCTGATTAGTATTGAACACCATCCCATCATCATCTCCCACAAAAGCAAATTTTCTGAGAAAATACAAATATTAACTCAGGCTACAAGGAACTCTCTCTTGAACCCTAACAATAATGAAACACATGGAAATATCACCCAGCATATGAGGAAACAAAATAGTTGCAAAGAGAAATAAGGCAGGACAAAGACAAATACTGGATGGCTTCACTCATATGTGGAATATAAAGAAACAGAACAAAGGAATTGACAAAACATAACCAAAATAAACCCTAGAACTCTGACTGCAGAATTAAAGCTACCAGAGGGAAGCATGGGCATGAAAGGGGAGGGGTTCCAGGGGACTATGGTGGAAGGTTATTGGGGCTCTGGTGTTGGAATGTGAACCTATATCCTAAATCATATTGTAAATCAATATGTGTTGTAAATCAACATTGCTATCAATAAAAATACAACATAATAAAAAGAAACTAGAAAATAAGACTTACAAAGAATTCACATATTGAAAATATCAGACAGACAACAGAATAAGGAAATGTGATGTACTTAAATTTTTAAAAGGATGTTCAAAGAGTTACCAAATAATATGTGTATTCAAGTTTACCTTTAAAAGACCCAAATAAGACTTGGGTAAATAAAAATTGCAAATGCCTTTAGAAACAAAACAGGTGGGATAAAAATATTTTTGATTAATTAGAGGGGAAAGAGATTGCTAAATGGAAAAAAAAACTGAAGAAATTATAAAAATGAAGCAGAGAGAGAGAAAAATGTAGAAAACATGAACAACAGAATAATAAATATGGGTTCTACAGGGAAAACTATTTTCCAGAAATAATTAAAAATATAAATCCCTAGAGTCAGGCAGTCAAATGAAAATAAAACAGGATAATTAAGTCCATTTGTTCCTAGACAGTTGAGGGAAGTATTGAGGGAAGATAATTGTCAATCTAGAATTATATTTATAGCAAAACAAAAATTTAGGGTAACTAAAGATATTTCATACAAACAAAAACAGCCAAGAGCACTTATTTCTAAAGAACATTCACCCAAAGGCTATATTCCAGACAGAAACAAAAATGAAACTTAAAGGAGATACTAGTTCATAAAGCAAATCTCAACAAACTTTGAAGAAATAGAACAAAAAGATCAGTTTTTAAAAATCACAATGCAATTGGTAGATTAAGAAAGAAAGATAATTTTAACAATAAGCAGACTAGAAAATTATAACTTGGAAAAATCATAATGTGAATTATAAAAGGATAAAGTGAGTGATAATGACATTTTCCTTATCATACGATGTGAAACAACCAAAACAATACTGAGTTGAACAATTATATGTGAATACAAGAAAGACTGGGACTTAATAAAATGAGCATCCAACTTAAGGATTAGAAAAAGCACAACAAAGTAAGTTCAATGAAAGTAGATGAAAGAATATAAAGACGAATGAAACAGAAAATACAGAAACCATAGACAAAACAAAGTCAGTTTGGTTACTTGAAAAGACTAGTAAAATAGATAAACTTCTGACAAACTTTCTTAAATGATAATATTAAGAAAAATGACATCGCAAACAAAAACTGATATGCATGCAAAAGGGGAGACAATTGTAGATACAGCCAGAGATAAAATGACAGTAACAGAAAATTTTCAGTCGTTTTAAACCAATAAATTTGCAGATGTAATCTTAGGAAAATACTTGCTTTTTAATTATTTACTTGTGTTTATTAAAAATGCTATTCAAGAACAAACAGAAATAACAATTAATGTAAATGTGTATATAGAATTTATTAACTACCAAGCAGTGTCCCACAAACTTCAAATACATCAACTCTTTTTTTTTAAAAAGATTTATTTATACAAGCACTGGGTACAGTCAGAAGTGTGGGAGGGTGAGAGAATTCACCAGAGCGGGGAGCAGAACAGGCAGACTGATGAAGAAGTATACTGCTGAGGGGAGCAGCGGGCGCTCTGTGCACCGTGTGGGACCCTTGTCTGGAGGCCGGGGATTGAACTGGCACTGCAGAGGCTGTGGGCAGCTTCGCAGCCCAATGCTCAACCACTGTGCCACTGGGGAGGCACTACATCAACTCATTTAATGCTCACAAGCTATCCCATTTTACAGATGGAAAACTGAGGCACAGTGAGGTTAAATGACTTTCACACAGCTAATTAAGACAAAGTTGATACTGAAACCTAACTAGTTTGCCTCCAAAGTTCATTCTCTTGACCACTATACTATATTTCATATAGGCTTTAAATAAATTCAATCAATAATTAAAAATGCACAAAGAAAGAATATTCCTCAAGATTTATAATCTATTAACCATGAAAGGCACAATCTTAATGCAAAATAAACTCTACCAATGAAAAAAGAGAGAACACTTTCCAATTCATTCTATCAGAACCAGGAAAGACTATAAAGAAAGAAAATTAGTCATAGCTGCAGAAGTTCTAAGGAAAATATTATTAGCAAGCCAAATGAGACATACGCACACAAGATATATAAGACTGAGTTGGATATATTTCAGGAGTGTACCCACAAGATGAGACAAAAATCACAGTCATATAAAATCAAGCACTGGCAAGGATATCGAGCAAAGACAACACCCATAATTCTGATGGAAGTGTGAACTGAAACAATCACTGTAGATAACTTTGGCATTACCTTGTAAACTTTGAACAAGCATTATCTTGTCTTCGTATTTTCTGTTTACTGCCATTTTTCTTTGATTCTTTTTTCTCTAACTCCTATTAAATTGGTAAAATTCTCTTTATTTTCCAGTATTTCCTTTGCTGGTTTGGAAACTATGGACTGCTTTTCTATTCTTTTAATGAGAACTTAAATTTTTTTTTTAAAGACTTATTTATTTATACAAGCACTGGGTACAGTCAGAAGCACGGGAGGGTGAGAGAATTCACCAGAGCCAGAGCGGGGAATAGAACAGTCAGACTGATGAAGTACACTGCTGAGGGGAGCAGCGTGCACGGCAGGAGAGGTCTGCGCGCCATGTGGGACCCTCGCTGGCAGCTGGGGATCGAACCGGCGCCGCAGAGGCTGCAGGCAGCTTCGCAGCCCAGCACTCAACCGCTGTGCCACTGGGGAGGCTTGAGAACTTAAAATTTTTTAAATGCGTTTCTGCTCAAATTTTCTGGAAATCTAATTTTCTATTTCTGTCCTTTTGTCTAATGCAAAGGATCTTAGTAGCCACTAAATACTGATATGTTAATGCACAAGGATTAAAAAAAAATAAGTTAGAGTCAATAGCTGTTTGCTGACTATACTGGCTTGTTATTGTTCCCTTAACAAATTATAGTAAATTTAGGTCTTAAAACACAAATTTATCATTTCACAAGTCTGCATCACAGAAGTCTAGGTACAATGTGGCGCAATGGAGTCATTTGCTTAGTGTTCCTTTCACAAGGTTAAAATCAAGGTGTTGAAAGGGCTAGGTCAGGAGATGAATCCACTTCCAAGTTCATTTTGGTTGCTGGCCAAATTCAGTTTTTTGTAGTGTAGGGCAGATATTTCCCTTCATTGGTCTTGCTGGCTACCATTTGGAGGGCATCAAGCTCTTAGAGACTTGGGGTCCCTACCCGTTGCCTTCACCTCAAAGCCAGTAAAAGTGCACAAGTCTTCTTGTGTCTGAAGTCTCTGACTTTCACCACATCTTTTCTGCCTCTAATGCAACAAGTTCTCTGCTTTGAAGGCTTCATGTGATTAGTTAGACCCCTGGATAATCCAGGCTACTCTTCCTGTCTTAAGACAATTAAGGTCTGTAACCTTAATTACACAGGCAAGTTCCATTTTGCCTTGTAATAAAATATATTCACAAGATCCAGGGATTAGCATGGGGTTCTTTGGGGGATCACTCTGCCTACCACTTATGACTGTAGCTGTCAGGTTAGGTTAGGTGATTCTGAAGATGCAATCTCCAAAATCCCTTTGGCTTAACACAGATTTATTTGTTACTTAGGCAGTGTCTGATTCTCCAGAGCAGCTGTTATCTAAAGGGTAACTGACCCAGACAGAGAGAGAATGAACTGTCTGATACAACATTGATTCTCAACTGTTCATGTACTGTTGAGGCATCAGGGGAATCTTGCTAAGATGAAGATTCTAGCAGATGAAGATTCTGCAGGACTAGGATGGAAGAGGAAATTCTCCAGTTCTCACATGAGCTCACCTGATGCTGCTGGTCCCCAGAACACTTTGACAAGTGAGGTTTTAGAATACAGTCTCCTAGACGACTACCGTGAGGAAAGAGCATGGAGACCATCAAATAGGCCCTAGTGGATTTCGCCTGAATGGAATCACCTTACATTTTAGGGTGAAGGAGTCCAAAGGTACTGATGGGGCAATATGGTGATGCCTGCTGACTTCAAAAATTAGAGAAGTTCAATATCTCTGAACATTCCTTAGGAAGAGAGAGCTGAAGAGCAGCAATGTAACACAAATGCCAACACAGACACTCTCACGCTTCTTGGGCCCGTCATTGCTTCCTTATATGCCAACCTTTCCTAGAGTCCAACTTTTTCTTCTGAAATGCATCCTGTAATAATTTTGCTGAAAGTCTGTGTATAGTAAACACTCTTGTCTATGTGTATCATAACAGCTTTGATACTTTTGATTTATAGTTGAGAGTCCCAAACACTGACAGCTATTTTCCATTAGCACTTTGAAGATATTAACTCATTTTCTGGATCCCACTAAGACTGAGAGGATCCTGCAATTAATCTAATTTTTTTCTGGAATATTCTAAATGTCATTTCCATTTTCTCATTTGCAAAGCCTGTTACATGTAGTTGAAATGATTTATTATCTAAGATACAAGGGATCTTTAATATCATGTATCTCTGGAATTTGATGTATACTTTGGGCATTTTAAACCTCTCTCTTCAAAATCACTAATTCTCTCTGTATGTCCAGTCTGGAATTTACTTTATCTATACCGATTTTTGTTACAATTACTATATTCTTTTTAGTTGACTTTTATTACTTGTCATTCATTTATAAAACTATTTAATCTTTGGCATTCAATGTCACATCTCAACAAGTGCACATGCTTCATTTGACCTCCACTACAGCTCCAGGGCTGATATACTATCATGATGGTTTTGTGATTTTCTTTACGTGGATAGCACAACTCTTGGTTCAGAATCAGATATTATACTGATATTTTGGGTTCTAACCCATAATGAAGAAATTGCAAGTTTTCAGAGAGCTAAGATCCATTCAGGCAGAATTTCAGTGCATGATGGTTTATCTATGTTGACCAGCCCCTCTAGACTCATTTTCAAGGAAAGAACTCCTCACAGGCAAACAGTCATTACTATCAAAACTATTTCAGCTTCTTTCCATAAGGAAAGGCCTCTTTCCAAGCTCCTAACGCTGAGCTATCTACCTGGCTTAGAGTCCCATCTATAATAAAATAGGGTTAGCTCTATGTTTATTGAAGCACTATTTATAATAGGTAAGCTATGGAAACAACTCAAATGCCCCAAAATAGATGACTGCATCAAGAAGATGTGGTACATATATACAATGAAATATTACTCAGCAATCAAAAAAGATAAACTTATGGCATTTGCAGCAACATGGATGGAGCTGGAAGGGATCATGCTTAGTGAAATAAAGCAGAAAGAAAAAGAAAAATATGGATAGTCTCACTGATAGCAGGAATGTAGAAGACCCAAATAAGGGATCAGGGGAAAAAAACTAATTATAATAAAATAAAAATCAAAATCAATGGGCAACTATAAACCAGAGACATACTATGGGGGGAGTAGGATCAAAACAAGGGTGCTGGGAATTTTACAGGGACTATAACCAAGATGAAAATGCACACATTGTACAAAAATGAAAACTGATGTAAAAATATATAAAATAATAAAATAAATAAAATAGTGTTAGCTCTGGTGATCCCACAGAAGTTGAGCTATTGCTAATCTTTTCTTACCTCCCAAGAGTGAGCTAAAAGGGCTATGGTAGCAGTATTGCCCATCATCTTGCATTAATGCTCCATCTTGGGTCTGTGGACATTTTGATCTTGCTTTAGAATCTGACTAGGTCATTGGTTTTATCAATTTATATTTTACCTGGCATTGCTGCTCATTTGGAAATAGAGGAAATAACAGATTGATTAGATGTCCTCTTAGCACTCTCATTACACTTTTCTTTCAATAATTTATCTTATTCTGCATTGGATAATAAATGTCTATATTTTTGCCTTTGTCTTGCTTCCAAATACAGGACACTTGAAAGCAGTATCCTGTATTATATAAATTCCTTTTCATTTTCTCAAAAGACAATGTCTTGTGTATAGTCAGCATCGGTTGAATTAAATGAAATAGGAAAGTAATGTCTTCCTGGCAACTAGAATTGTACAAAAGTTGGAGAATTTTCTTCCCTAGAAATAATCAAACAGAAGCTAGAAGACCTCTTAGGAGGAACATTTTAAAGTAGAGACTTTCAAACTCTTTTTGTTGTACATTTATTTCTTTCCCCAAAGAATCTTATGCAGGATGTTAATAAATAAGGCAGGTAAAAAGTAAAGCTGTTGGGTATGAAATACAGATGAAATAGGGATGATGGTCCTAGAAACCTGCTTGGCCTTTATCACCCAGCAATGACGGTGGTTGGCTGCAAAGAAAGTACTTTGAAAAGTGGTTTTCAAGCTACTATTCTACAAGGATGGAGAAGTTTGTCTAATATACTTCTAACACAGTATGTAATTCCCATCAATATTTTAAAGAATTAGAAAGAAAAATCAACATGTTATAAATAACACATTGGAAAATAAAGTGGTTGGGAAAGGAATTTTTGTAATGAATATATCACTTGGGAAAAACAGTAAGGAACATTATAGGATGATGGTATTGAATGAGTTCTGAAGCATATTAATAGCTCGGTGGAATTCCAAAGGAAAAGAAACCTAAATAATGCCTTTTGCCATTTCTTCTGTGAAGACCACATTTCGCTCAAAACTCAAAACTGAATTGGAAATCCAATCTAAATACACTCTAAAAGCAAGTGGAGCTTCCACTACAGAAGTATTACAAAGAAGGTGTAGTCCAACCTCAATGATAACCTTTGATATTTCTCAATTTTCTCAAAATGAAAAGAAGGTTTCAAATGCAAAGAAAAACAAATAAAGTATACAGTACGAAAGTGAGTCAAATAAATAATGACCCCAGCTCACAGGACTCAGCAGAGTGGCCTGTGAATGATCTCTCAGAGGGGAAAACGTCAGTGTTTATGTTGCTTGAGCTTCAACACATCTTGGTGCTAATAGGAAGATTTGATGCTGCTTATCACTGTTAGCCTCAGACAAGTATTTGCATGTTAGTAACCTATGCATGGCAGCTTGTTTGGTTTCATTCCACAGGGCACTTGGCCAAGAGAACTGCAGTAGTCACTTCTAAGTCACTGTCAAATCTCCATTTCAAGTGTCTATCTACTTCTATCTGAGTCACCAGAAGCCAACACACATCTTACCCAACACAGAACCTAGGCCCTGGGAAAGTAGATTTTGATGAGTATTGCTTCAATAAATTTATATCCCCATGACAGGCAGAGAAACTTAAAGGGGAGGGAATTTGGGATGTTTGCAGGCAGGATTCTTGGATTTGCCTTTTCTGCTGTATTTAATTTGCACATTAAAATTTCTCAGCAATTCATATAATTTTAGCCTTGGAGAACTATAATTGCTACAGCAAACTTATTTGGATATCTCTTTTCCTTAAAATGAAAGCATATGTCATAAAAAATGTTTGAGCCTTATATTTTTCTGTATTTCGGCTTCATTATTTGTTAAATGAGTTAGTCTAGATCATCCAAACCCCCTCTTACATAATAGTGAAATGAGCATGGGCTCCTGTACTAATAGTACTACTACTTAGCTGTGTGACCTAGAGAAGTATTTCATCAGTCAGAATGTTTAAATGTCTTTATTTGTAAAGTCAGAGTAATACTCAGTATTTTCAAGGTGCGTAAAAGAATTGAATGAATCAGGGAGTAAAAAGTCACAAGTATATGCCTGTCACATGGCAAATGTACAAAATGTACTAATGTCCCTTTCTCATATTCTATACATTCCCTTGTCAGTTATATGATCATTGTTCTAGTCATTTTCAATAAGGAGGATGGTGGCACATAGAGATCAAAGTTATTTGCCTACAGTTATGAAATCAGCTGTGAGAAGGGACTCTTACCAGCTTAATGAGCCCCAACACGCTAGAAAATGATGGATTCATCCTATTATCCACTTCATCAGTTGAGTTGATGAAGGATATTTCCTTAACAAATCTATCAGCTTGCTTGGAGGTGGAATACAAAGAAACAAAACTAAGGAACAAATAAAAACTGCACCAAAGCAAACCCTATGATCTTGACTGCAGAACTGAGTCTACTATAGAGGGAGGCCAGCGATGGGGGATAAAGGAAGGAGGGGCCCAATGGACTTGGGGGGGGGTTATTTGCCTTCTGGTGGTGGGTGAGGTGAGGTAACTGACATCTGAAGAGGTGTGAACTTCTACCCTAAATCATATACAGTGTTGTAAACCAATGTTGCCTCATTTCAAATAAACTTAAAGAAAAAACAGAACCAATCAAAACTATGAAGCCAGCAACGTATGAATAATACGACACACCTGCTAAAGTATGAGCTTAACTCTTTCCTCAGAGTTTCAATACAGCAACTGATCATGACAACACTGAGGGAACAAATTCAGAATTGGCCTAGTAGGCATTCCTGTTCATACTAACAGGCTTAGGAAAGCAGCTGCTTGACAGCAGCGATCAGTCTACAGGAACAGAACAGAACTGTTACATGAGATATTTTAATTTCTTATCAGTCAGCATTACATGCCTAAGCTGGAATATGTGACTTCATTTAAGGAATGCCAGCTCATATCACTCAGAGGCCATTTACAAGTATGCCAGCACTCACTGACAGTCCCCATGGGATGATGTTGCCAGGAGTCAGACTTACCAATAGATTTCCTTTTACATCTCCCCCCACCATGGTAGCTCTTCATATCAACTTGACTTATGGGAAAGAGTGAAACTCTCCTTAATTGGGGAATTTATCTCTTCTAGAAAAAAAACAAACTGTTTCATGCTGTTAGGATACTGTGAGCGACTGTCACACAAGGCTCTATCTTCTATAAAACCATCCCTTGCTTTTTTTTTTTTTTTACCAAAGTTGGAGGTGGGGAGCAGAAAGAACTAAAAAATGTACTGTCTCCTCCTGTATTTACATGATTGCCAAGATGCTGTAAAGAAATACTGTAAGATGAGGACTAGTTTTATTTCCACTTCACGATTGAGGGGACTGAGACCTTGAGGAACTCACCGACCACAAAGTAACAGAGCTCACAAACTCATACTCACGGCGTACCTCTCTAGGATAGAAAGTGGAGGCAGAGGATAAGTTGAGAATGCATCAATAAGAAAGGAAAAATAGAGAACCTTAGGAGGGGTGCAATAAAGACATGTCAGAAAAAGCATTAAAAAAGCAAAGAGAATGTGTGCAGCAGTCAGGAGAAGGCCTGAGGGAGAAGAAAAGCAGGAGGGCCCAACCCACTAGGGAGGAAAACCCCCAAAACTTGGCGAGCTGCCTGGTAGCAAGCACTGCAGAGAGATCTATATCCACCAGATCCACCAAATGAAGGAATCTGTGAATCATTAAAAAAATGTTTATTTCTTTATGCCACAAATGATAAAACAGCTAGTCATAAAATATGAGGGTTTTTTTTTTCCCAGAGTAATTGCTGCAAATATTTTCAACCATTATTTTAAATGCTCAGTGTTTAAGTTTGAAAGAGAAATGATGTGTTTTGAACCAAAATCAACGTCCAGTTATCCACATGGCATGCTGTGTACTTGCATTTGGAGATGAATTCATTTGCAAGATAGTCAAAGCTTAGCATTTATGTTATCATAGTTTGGACAGGGACTCTGTTCTCACAAAAACAGTAAGAGTCATTTATCATTTCTTACTTCCTAAAAACTATCTTCCTTCATTATCTAATCTCAGCATAAATAGAAAGAACTGCAGCCCAGGGAAATTAGGATGATTTTGAAAATGTGTTCCCTAAAGAACGTCCTTTTGTTTCAGCAAAAGCAATTCTTCTTAATGCTGAAAAGGAAACATACACACAAACCACAAAGCCCTACAAGTAGTTAGGTCACCCTTCTATGTTCATTCTAGCTTTGTGATGTTAGGCTCATTATGAGGGATATAGATTGGTCCCCTGGGGTATGTTTCTCAGAATACACAGCAATTCCAACCTAGCATGTGTCTGGCCAGAAAGCCACGCTTTATAGCTGCCAGAGACCTAACTGTGTAGCTGAAGCACTGGGCATTGTAGAGAAAGGCTGATTTTCCATTTTGTCCACAGGAAGGGGCACAGTAAGTCTGCAGTTCTGCCAGAGATGCGGCCTAATGTTCTTGTTCCAGAACACCTGCAACCCGTTACATGGCAAATTAATCTGGACAAGTTCTCCAGGATGCCACACATTAAGGCTGATCTTCAGAAATTTAAAGAGATCTAATTTTCACTTTTGTATACAGTGTATTCATCTGGAATGAGTACTCTGCCACAGAAAGGGGCAAATTTAAGAATGGGAATAAGAAAAGACAGAGCCAATATTACCTAGTCGGGCATTGGGCTGAGTGCTTGTTAGCTATTTTCTCATGAACGCCTCAGAAAAACCTTGTGAGTGGTACTTTTTCCCAGCATTTCAAAAATACATTTTCAATGAATTTTAAAATATTTAACCCAACCTCATTTTTCTTTCAAAAGTTTTAAAATTACACCAGTAATAAAATACATGTTCTCTTTTTAAAAAAATATGAAACAAAAGTAAATAGAATAAAAGAGTAAATAGAATAAAAAGGCCCTCATAAGTTATTCACAAACCTCTCTATTGTGTAGGACTTGTAATCAGTGGGATGTGTGTCTTTCAAAATGTGTGATGTGTTACATTTCCCAGATACATGCAAGTTTAGGAATTTTTAAAAACTGAGACCATCTTAAAGATATTACTGTACAATTTGATGTTTGTTCCCATACAGTATATTAGAAGAACTTTACAGATTGTACCTATAGATTCTACTTATTCTTTTTAATGATTGTATAGTGTTCCTGAAATGGACATACCACAACTTACTTGACCAGCTCCCCTCCATTTGTTTCTAATTTTTAAGCTACCATCAATATAAAATGTATTAACATTCTCTGTACATATATAAGAAGGGTAGTTTTATAGGAAATCTGACAGAGGTTGAAGAATTGTTCCAAAGCATATCATCAGTAAGGAGCAGCCCCAGGGCTCAGAAGTTTATTTCCTTTCCACTATACAATGCTGCTTTCAGTCCTCGGTGTCCACGGGATTGGAAAAGGAAACCTGTGTCCTTTAAATCACTGCTCCCTCCTCCCACACAGACTGCCCAAATGCAAAACGCATGTGGAGTCTAAAGGATAGGTGAGTCTGATCCCAATTTTGTTATATTAATGTATAAATGAAGTCCTAATAAAGTTACTTGGAAAAGACATGTCCTACCAGACTTTAAGATGAGATCACTCTCCTTCTTGGTGAAGATTACAATATAAGGAAAATTCCTGTTTCTTAGTTGGATGGGTCAATAGGAGGAAACATGGATGGATCTGGCCAGAATCCCATGTCTTTGTTCCACTGTTGGAGAGAGTTGAGTCAGTCTTGAGGGGAACCACCAGGATGCCCAGGGTGCCCTCTGGAAGCCCCCTGTACTAGATGGGGGTTTTGAATTTTTATTAAAAAGAAACCAACATTCTTTTCCTCATAATTTTTCCCCCTTAAGAGACTTGCTACTTGAGGTTAAGAAATCCCTCTACTGCCTGACATATATTTCAGTCTGAGATTGACTGGCTGTGGGCCTGGAAGAGGAGAGATGCACAGAAGGGGGTAGTTTAAGCAACCTAGCTTTCTGTCAGCCTGCTGTTCTTTCAGACAATGCCTGTAACTCCTAGTGAGATGTTAAAGAATGCCCTTGAAAAATAACATTTGGGGGTAAGTTCAGACTCTTCAGCATAGATAAAAGCCACTTTCCCCATAACCCTCTCATACCATATATCATAAAATGACCCTCCAGGGCCTAAAATAAGCTGGGCTATTTCACCTTCACCACTCACATACATCCAGTGTCAATGTCACCTCACAAAGAATTTCCTGACTACTCCTTATAGAGCAGAACTTGCCCCTCCCCACCCCAGTCACTCTTCATGCCATTATCCTGCTTCATTTCTTTCTGAAATTTTCACTGTCTTATTTATCATCTGTCTTTTCCCACTAGAATATAAGCTTCATACGAATAGACTTATTCTATTCTGACACAGACTTAACTTTCTGTGTCACTATTATACCCCAGTGCCTAGACAAGTGCCTGGTACAAAGCAGGTGACAGTGCAAACTACTGAATGAATCTTACTACCATTTCCCCTAACATTCTCTCTTATCATAGCCTAGAAAAATTCTTACCATCTTGAAAATCTCAGGTCAGTTGTTACCTTAATTTACTATTCACTGATCCATTATATTGTTGAATGCCTACCATGCGCTAGGAATTACCAGAATTCATCTACTCACAGCCTTTTTAATGTCTCAGTATTTTTTATGGCACTCCTAGGCCAAAAGGAATACTCAACAATACCTATTAACCAGGTACAAACAACTTACTAGGTATTTGTGTGCAAACAACTTAGTGGCCATTTGAAAAAACAGTACCTGTAACTTGAAAAGAAAATAATGTTATTTTATTTCATTCATAATTTTTTTTAACCAATGGTATGGATGTTCCCGTTGTGCACTGTACAACTCTCAAAGTCTGAAATCAGATTGAATGGTACTGCCCTCAATTCCTGTTCCACATTGATTTTCTTATAGTGCTTACTTTTTATCAAACCCAACTTTGCCAAGACAAGACATCAGAGAAAGCAATAAAGCAGAGTGTTCAGAGTGCCCAACAAATATCAAGTATTTCTGTGTATCCCCTGAATATTTAAAATAGCTCATGGTACCCTGGCTGTCCACTGTGTTCCATGACATACAGTTTCAGAGGCACAGCATGCGACACTTCGTACTAGGCATGAGGGTCAGATGTGGACTCTGTGACCTCCAAGCACTTGAGGCTTACCTCCATACCTTCTGTGATTATCACATTTGAATTGTGTTTCTATGTCAGATTTTCCCAATGACAGGCACACATCCTTTTATCAATATAAGCAACTCCTAATATTCTTAATGCAGAGTAAGTGTTGGTTGTTCAGTAATTTTCATTTAAGTAAAACAAACAAGAGAATAAGTGAGCAAATGAATGACCCTGACAAGTAGCATGAAGTCTTTTCAGCTACTGAAATAAGGACTTGATTATGAGAAAGTTAACCTCCCTACCTTAGCTGTGTCTGTTGGCTGGAAAATGGCCTAGGATTCAGGCTCACCGACCGAGTCTTGCAACTGTTATTATTTACAACAGCATCTGTCTAGACGCCAAGGTATTTCCCTGATCTGAATGTTTTTCTAGCAGTTTTTTTTTTAATTTTGACCCAGGAAGGCTTGTAGAAGAAAGACTACTCATTGCTTCCATGTGTTACTATTTGACTCAACACAGCATCAAATGTGTCCTGACTTTATGCTATATGAAGGTACAAATGGACATTTGGTTCAAAGGGGAATTTACCTTATATTGACCATTAATAACCACATGAAGGACTCTGTGAAAGTCATGAACGCTTACAACCTTGCTGCTGAGAACTACTGGTTGAGATGGATGGTCAAGGTCTATAGCAAGGGCAAGAGCTTTGCTTCTCTGGTCCACATTGGCTCCCTTCCCTGTAACTCTACTTTATTGCTGACTGTAAATCTTTTTACTACAGTATTGCCAGTCACTAAACCAACACAGATATCTTCATTAGTCTGCATTCAGGTCCAAATCCAGTATAAGCCAGACCAAATAGTTTGGATGAATTATAGAATTGGAGAGCTGGAAGGGACCTTTGGGAATTTGTTTCAACCCCCTCATTGTTTGGGTGCAGAAACTAAGACCTAAAAAAGTTAGGAAATTTCCCAGGTCATTTTGTTCTTTCTGGCCATAAGAGCTGCTGCCTTTGTCCCGTGTTGGAATGTTGCACCTAAGACATTCCATGGCAACAATGCTGGAGACCAGAAAAGAGAATTGTGCCAAATTGAGAATGAAGCAAAATGACTTAGGACAAGACATTCTACTTCTAAACATGTCTTGAATCTTCCCACCAGTGCCACCCTAGTCCAACCAAGCATTAGTGCTCATCTGAACTATTGCAACAACGTCCTCGGCTGGCATTTTCGCTTCCCCTTCCTGCTTGCACTCTTATCTCCAAAGAGATCCTGCAGCCAAACTTGCCTTTTACAACATAAATCCAACTCTAGTCTCCCCTCCTTCAATTTTCCAGTAGGTTCCCTTTGCACTGAAAATATAATCTAAACACTCTATATTGTCCCATATGATCTAGCGCCTTCTTGTTTTATTTTGGCTCTTTTTTTTTTTTCTTATCTTCCAACACTCTCTCCTTTGCACATTATACTCAAGATGTATTGGTCTTTAGTCTTTTTCTGAACACACCAAGTTGCTTCACACTTTATCGCTTTTGCACTAACTGTTCATTCTATCTGGGTTGCTTTTCCTGACACAGAGCTTGTTCCTTCCTGTGATTCAAACATCAATTTTAAAATGGGTCTCCTTGATCATTCAATCTGAATAGGTTACTGACCACTTAATTCTCTGCAGAGCACTGGTTGCTACCTACATTTTTCTTGTAAATAATTTGTATGGGGCCTCCCCAGTGGCACAGCGGTTGAGCGCTGGGTTGCGAAGATCCCCGCAGCCTCTACAGTGCTGGTTCAATCCCCGTCCGCAGGGCAAGAGTCCCACATGGCGCGCAGACCTCTCCTGCTGCCCGCTGCTCCCCTTAGCAGTGTATTTTGTCGGTCTGCCTGTTCTGTTCCCTGCTCTGGCTCTGGTGAATTCTCTCACCCTCCCACACTTCTGACTGTACCCAGTGCTTGTATAAATAAATAAATAAATCTTAAAAAAAATAATTTGTATGTTTGTCTCCAACTGAACTTGCTTCATTAGAATGAAAGCTTCAGGAGAAGTGGTCTTGGTCTTTCTCCTCATTGTGTCCCAGGACCAAGAACAATTCTTGCCCTTATTGTTTTTGAAAAGAATGAATATTGTTTTGTTTCTGTATTCTGAAGACATTTTTAGTTGTTTCAATCATCCCTCAGAAGATGGAAATTTCTGCCCACCGGCATCATGACTGATCTCTAAGAACTGAGTACAACAGAAATGTAGTTTGCCAATTTTAACCTCACAGATATTTTAAAGAACAATAAAATGTTGCAGTGGAGCACTACAATCTTAATAAAGAACTTAAGAGTGCCACCAGCTACCAAGGTACCTCATAGGCACCCTAGCGTTTTAGGCTGCTAATTTTGGTCACTGTTTCCTAAGTCTCAAAATCTGATGAAGCTGAAGACAGTGATGTCTGCAAGTAATCAAGCATTAGTCTAAACACTTTGGAAGTCAGTTTAAAATGTCTAAGATCACAGGGTTCAGATTTGAGGTTGAATTTGAATAAACATGAAGATGTGACTTAAGGAGAGCTTTTTCAAAGTGATCAGGGAAGATCTTAGATCTAAATGACCCATTTGAGTGGTTTGCTAGTTTATACCTATTATTTCTTTCAACAGTATCCTCATTTTTCTTTTCAAAGAGAGTGTCTTTCCAATTTCCTAGGGAGGAGGAGGGGCTATAAAATAGGAAGAGTTAGATGAACTATGTCCTTAGGAATGAAAATATTCTGCTTTGACCAACAGAAACAGTATAAGAAGGTACGATGTCTACAGTAGGATTTCTTATATTGATATGTCAGTGGAGTGATAGCAAGGGAACCTTAAAAATTTTAAAAATAAAAGTGTAGGCTTTTCTTGATTTTTCAAAAAAAATGAGGAAATTGAAGAGATGTTTTTTCTATTCCTGAGCCTCAAGAACAAGAAACATTGTATGTAGCACATCAAAAGAATAGAAAAAAGGGTGACTATTTGGAGAAGTTCAAGAGCCCCAGTTAGGTGTCTAAGGATTAAGGAGCACCCCTGTAGTCTTAGCTAACAAGAGAATCTCAAGTTTTTCCAAAGTTAGTATCTGAAAGGGAAATACTTAACTGAATCATTCTGAACTTCTTTGCTTAAAAAACAGGAGTGTAATTTTGAAAAAATCTTTTCTTACAATATTTTTAATTAATATTCATTTTTTTGACAATGTTGCTTCTGTCATGGTCAAAAGCCAGGGGAAAAAGCTTCAAATTATTTGAAGACTCTAGGTTCTCATAAAAACCTCTGTCAGTTTGATTCTACAATCTGTAAAGAGTTGGCTCATGTAATACAGTGGGTTTTAAGTAATATTAAGTCAGAGTTTTCGGCTGCATCTGTCCATAAAAATGCTCATAATGATAGCAGAGGAGTTGTGGACTATTTCTGAAGAGTTTTAAGGAAAGGGTAGGCAGACGTATGTTTGTGATTCTTTAGGCATTTATCTTACTTAAGATGGTTTGAACCCTTTCCACTATTCTAAATGCTAGAAAAAAAGAATTGGAAATTAAGCAGATTCCTTAACAACGCCAGGGTGTATTATTGTAAACATACAAAACCCTTGATATATAAGATGCCATTGTAATAAAAGGGAGAATAAGAAAAAATGATCAGAATATATTATCATTGAAAAATTTTTTTCATGCTATTTACTAAAACAGTCAATAATCAATGTAAGTTGAGTAAGGGGTGTGTGTGTGGTGGTAGAGGAGAAGGCAATGACATGAATGGGCTTAAGTGGTACCTAGTGTCCTAGATGGAAATAGAGAAATGAACTTGAAAAAACTGTCCATTGAACAATTACCCTTACTCCCAATTATGATGCTTTCTAGTTTCTTCTAATCTCCCTAGTCAGGCATTTTAAAAAATATACATTTTATTCATTTAGATTCTCTCATCTCATATGCATTCTTGCCCTGGGTTTCCCCAATCTTTATTTTATCTGCTCCTGCTTCAGTGCATCTCAGAATTGCCAGACTAAGTCCTAACACCCAGAGGACCATGTTCTCTGTAAGATCAAGCTTTCTAGCTTCAGTGAACCACCTTCACTACCCAAACATTCTCTTATTCTGCTTTGCTAACTTCCACCCATTTTCCCCAATGGCTATTCAAGGTCTTCATGTTCACTTTCCCAAGTTCACCACACTTCCTTTGCTTTCAGCAGATGACCTAGAAAACTTCTGTATGGAGAAACCTGAGCCTCTTCATGAGCAGATTCAACTTTTCTCTTCTTTAAAATCTTTTTATATTCTCATCCATACTTTCTCAAGTTGCTTCTCAGAATGAAGTGTATGTTTCTCTGGTTCATCCAGTGTTCTCTTCTTTGTGTCACCCACTATTTTGTTTGAGACCTTGTGGCATCAAGTATACCTTTATATTTACATATCTTCATCTCTCCCTCAAGTCAAACTCATCTCTCAGGCATCTCTCATTGAAAGCAAACCACTGTCTATCCTTCTGTGACTCCACATATGATGGGGTGACTCTGTTAATACCATGCCATCATTAATAAACCTCTTGACCCCCTGAAATCTTATAATATACTAATATAATATACTATAGAAACTGCTCCCCCATTGGCCTTGTTTCAGACTTCAACCTCCTGGTAACATTTATCCTACCTAACATCTAAGGAATTATTTTCTTATTTCTTCTTCTATATGGCCCAGGGTGCTTTTCATGGCTTATCTCTATCTGTGTTCTTTTTCTACTGAATACGGATATTCACTACTGTGGAGGTTCCCTTCTCTCATCATTTTATAAACTCAAGCGAACAAACTGCTAAAAGATCTTAAAATTATTTTTTTTTTGCTTTGTGTTTCTATGACTTGAGACCTAATCTCTTTCTTAATATCTAAGTCCCATTGCCTACTTTAATATGCCATCTACAATTCCAGCCTGTAGGTCAAAGTTAACACTGTTCCCAAATAAAATTTACTATTTTCCTTTCCCAAATCTCCCAACTTTCTAAGTTCTTATACTTACATTCCTATTCTTTTAAATGCCATTTTATATTCAAGAAATCTACTGTGTGTTTAATATGTATAAGTCACCAGTTCTGGGAATCACAGGACAAGATGAAGTTCCTATCCTTTAGCGTTTGCACACTAGAGTGGGGAAACAGAGGTAAAAATCCAACTCATCAAATGAGATGAATTTTGGTAGCTCTAAATGCTACAATGAGAGCAAAGTGTTATGAACCTTTGTGAGGGAGGAGGTTAGGCAGTGGGACAAAAGCATCAAAAAAAGTGGTCACCAAAACCTCTTTAAGGAGGTAGCATTTGACCTGAGACAGGAAAAGGGAAAATAGCAGTCATAAAATATTGAAAAAAGAATTGTAACAGAAGGGTCTTTCTTTACTCCCACCTCATTCTATTACTCCAAATTGTTAAATTTTTCAGGTATCTTAATTTGGACCTCGTTTGCATCATCTTCTCCCAATTTAAGCCCTCATTACTTCTTGTTCCCCATCTATTTTCTGTTCTAGTGTATTCTTCATATCACTATAGTATTTGTCTTCTGAAGTGACACTCCATGTTACCAGACTCTCTAAAATATGTAGTGACCCCTTCCATCATTCACTGGACTAATATAAAATAGGAAACCTAACATTCAAATTTGCTTATGGTATAACTCAAACATATCTTCAAATTATTTTCTTTCAGAGTACTGAACACAATCCTACCCAAATTAGTTTTGAACACACCTTAAACATCCCTGTTCCAATGTTGTCTAGTCTCCTCCACTTGGACTGATGGTCACCCCTCATACCCAGTCTGGGCCAGTGAGAACCCTCCTAGTCCTCTTAGCCCTACCTCTAATGACCTTGTCCATGAAGACCTTTCAGCTGTATCTGTTTTTTTTTTTTTTTTTTTTTTAAGATTTATTTATTTATTTATTTATACAAGCACTGGGTACAGTCAGAAGCACTGGAGGGTGAGAGAATTCACCAGAGCCAGAGGGGAGAGCAGAGCCAGCAGACTGATGAAGTACACTGCTGAGGGGAGCAGCGGGCAGCAGGAGAGGTCTGTGTGCCATGTGGGACCCTCGCCCAGTGGCCAGGGATTGAACTGGCGCTGCAGAGGCTGCGGGCAGCTTCGCAGCCCAGCACTCAACCGCTGCGCCACCAGGGAGGCCCTCAGCTGTATCTGTTTTAATCCACAAAGAATTCCACCACTTTCTTGCAACATACAACATATTTTGTCCTTGAGTGTGGTTAGGTACACATCTGTCTTCTCTTTCTACATTCCTTACTATATTACAGATGTTTTGACACTTCTGACAATGACACATGCTGTCTATACTACTAGTGCAGTGCCTCACACATAGTTGGCACTGAATAGTATTTGATGAATCAATGACTTGTCAAATCTCCCAGATTAATCTTTAATTCATCAACCCTCCAAGTGATTTCCCTTATCATCCCTGTTAATTGTTCTCAAGAGACTTAGAAGTGAAAAGTCAGCAATTAGAGAGGAAATATAGAGTCCCTGTTTTGAAATAATCAAGTTAGTTTCAAATAGGACAAATGCTTAAGAGTTTAATGAAAGGACATTAAAAAATTGTATTTTTAAATGCTTCATAAGATTCATGAGATAAATAACTTAGTAAAATATTAGTTGATTGATTTCTTGCTCAAGATACACAGAACTGCATTACTCAGCACTTAAAAAACATTATCACAATCACAGAACCTCAATACTTACCACATTACTGCATGTTCTATATCTGATATTTCTTCCTTCACAGCTCCTAGGTTACAAAAAGAAAAACAGCTCATTACTATCTATAAAGGACTCAAACTTTGAGCTATTGCCTTACAAAAGTTCTCATCTCTCATTAATTTCCTCTTAATACTATCATAACAACCTCTCTTGTTCTGTGTGTATTCTTAAGGATTTACTATCAAACACTAAATTCAGCAGACCTAAGGTAGTTGTGCATATAAATTTATTTGTCCATAGCAGCTGAAACTAAGCAGTCATTTTGCTAGTGCTTAAACAAACATTAAAGCAAGTATTTATGAAAAATACTAATATTAAATGAATTCTATCTTGGGGCCTCCTTGGTGGCACAAGGGGTTAAGTACAGCTCTATGAAGCAATCCACAGCCTCTGCAGCACGAGTTCTAACCCTGGCTGGCCAGGGAGCAACCCACATGGCACAGCAGACCTCTCCTGACTTGCCCGCTGCTTCCCTCAGCAGTGTATTTCAGTCAGTCTGTCTGTTCTGCCCCCCACTCTGTCTCTGGTGAATCCTCTCACCCCCAGCCCCCGGCACCTCTGGCCTGTACCCCAGGTCTTGTATGCATAAATAAATTTAAAAAAATGAATCCTATCTTAATTATTTCTGGTATAAAACTGAAGATGAATTTCATTGGAAAAAAACATCTTGAATATGATAAGCACTGCACTTAATACTCAACATTTCTTTTTAAAATTATAGATCTAAGGATATGAGAAGTCACAATTATTAAAGAATTATGTCCATTTCTAATAAATACTTGCTCAGTATAGAGGTTTTGGGAAAGATTACCAAGTAGAAAAAAAGTTCCCTGTAGTTATCTCATTTAAAAACAAAACTATCATTCTGACTTAACCAATTTCTTTTCAGAAACATACAGTTTTATACCTTATTTTTTTCCTCTGAAAAAAATGAGGAGCTATTTCCTCATACCATAAGATAACTGTAAATATATCATTTTGAGAGCTACATAATATTCCATAAAAAACATAATTTGTATAACATTTTTTCCATTACTGGTCACTGAAGTAATTTCCAAATTTGGGAGTTGATAAAATATAGTGTGATAAACAATGTTCATTCATACATTTTATCCAAGTTTCTGACTATCTTTACGATAGATAAATTTCTAAAAAGGGAATTACAAGACTAAAGGGAATGAGCTTTATAAGGCTCTTGGTAAATATTGCCAAATTGCATTCCATTAAGATTGTACCATTATGTACTCCCACCAGCAACACATGGGAGTTTCCATTTTACTGAACTCTTGTGAGCAAAAACAATTTTTGATTAAACATGCAATGATGACACAAGTTTTCTGCTCTATTCAAAATCAGTCATGCTTTGTAAAAAGCAAATAAAGCTCTATTTATGAAATTTAATTGATTATACTAACACTGAATAGTTACAGAATCCTATTATAGGTAATTTTCTAAGCTTGTTATTTATATGTATTAACTTATTAAATCTTCTCAAAAAACCCTGGGAGACAGGATACTATCATAATACCCATTATACAACTCAGAAAACTGAAGCATAGGGAGATGAGGTAATTTGCCAAAATAAGACAACTATTAAGTAGTAGCACTGACATTTGAAACCAGGTGATCTGGCTAACTATAGAGCTTATATTCAGAACCACAATGATTACCTGCCTTCTAATTCATGTCTTTGTTCAACAACTATCCATTAAGTTCCTATTATAAGCTGGGCAATGCATTTACTTATGAAGCTACAAAGAAAAATGAATATGACTTGTTTGCTATTAGGAAAATCACTCATGTAACTCAGGGACAGATAAGCTTGATAGTATTTGAGAATGCCATTCAAAAGAAAATGGTATCTGCAAACACACACAAAATTTATCTTAAAGAGGTAGAAAAGTCTCAAGTCTGAAGACCTGACTGTAACTATATTGACCGCATGAATATGCATTAATAACAGAATGTAGCAAGAGAAAGGGTGGGCTGGCCAGGCATCAGAATCATGGTAAAAAAGTAGAATAACAGAGATGCATAGCTGTCAGTGCCCAGCCCAGTAATGCCCCAGGCAAAGGGCCAATGGCAAGGTAGTTGCTGCCGTGATATAGATGCCTCATGCTAACCCAGCTGATGCCAAAGATTGTTTTGCTCATCCCAGGAATACCCCTTGTCATGATGCCACAGTTGGCCAAGAAATTTGCCAAGGGTGATCTGATTTTTTCATGATTGCTGAGAGGCAGAATGTGCTGAGCAGGCTGACATGGGTATTTTGGTTCATGGGATACACAGTTCTATTTTTCATTGTGAATTAATAAAATGGCATTCCATTTTAAAACATTAATTTCCTGGGCCAAGTCATTGTAAGCATACCTCCAAGAGAAAAACCCCTTCTTGGTATAATTGCTAAAAAATATCAGGTTTCTGAGTCTAAAGATGTGTGTTAGGATATTCTCTATCTTCTGGGATGTTATAAAGATTAACCAAGTTAAGATTTGTGAAACACTTAACAGTTCCTAGCCCGCAGCGAGCATTATGTAAGCATTTGATAAATTTTTAGTCAAGTGTGTAACAAATGTAAAAATTACATAAGGATGTGTGGAGGAGACCAGGCAAAGGCACTGAGGTTTGAAAAGATATCATATGTTTACAAATTTTCGAATGATTTTGTTTGGTTGAAACTTTGGGTTTATGTGGGAAATTTCAGGAAATGAGAGAAATCCCTTCTAATTTTGAACTTTGCAACAAAGGGGAACCAGTGAAGGTTTTAAAGCACAGGAGATACAATGACTTCAGCTTTTAAAAAGTGAATTCTGGTGTTAATCATTAAAACCTGAAAACTGTCTTTTCCACCTCATTTTATTTTCTTTTGTTAACCATAACTCCCTAAAGGAGTAATGGATTTAATCTGAATTAGGAGTTTAAAGAGCTGGGTTAGAGACTTTGCTCTTTTTGGTATAAGTCTTTTATCTTTTCAAGGTCTTAAGTTTCCTCAACTGTCAAATGGATACAGGAAACACCAGTACATAAAGTTAAGATCATTAACTGAGATAATTTACAAAAGCTCTGTTTATTTTTTAAATTTTTTTCTTCTTTTATTATTTTTTTAATTTTATATATTTTTTACATCATTTTTCATTTTTGCACAATGTATGCATTTTCATCTTGGTTATATTCCCCATACTATTTCCACCCCCCCTCTCCCCCGTATTGATCCAACTCCTTCCTCCCCTCCCCTCCTGCAGTGCATCTCTGTTTTATACTTGTTTGTTGATTTTGATTTTTACTTTATTGTAATTAGTCTTTTTCCTGGTCCCTTATTTAGTTTTTCTAAATTCCTGCTATGAGTGAGACCATCCGGTATTTTTCTTTTTCTTTCTTATTTTTTTCCGAGCATGATCCCTTCCAGCTCCATCCATGTTGCTGCAAATTGCATGAGTTTATCTTTTTGATTGCTGAATAATATTCCATTGTGTATATGTACCATGTCTTGATCCAGTCATCTATTTTGGGGCATTTGGGTTGTTTCTATAGCTTGGTGATTGTAAATAGTGCTGCTATAAACATAGGGATGCAGTTATCCTTTTGAATTAATGTTTCTGTGTCCTTTGGGAAATACCTAGGCATGGAATTACAGGATCATATGGAAGCTGTGTGGAGATTCCTCAACTTGCCAAAAGCTCTGTTTAAATGCCAAGGGGTTAGAGATGTAATTTACTAAAATTAACAAAGTAGAAAAATACCTGCTTTGATCATTTAAATAAGCTCTTTTAGCAGGTATTTTAAACTGTATATACGTACATGGTTTTCAAAGCATCTTTGGTATTAGGCGGAGATAAAAGCATATCATGCAAAAGATGACTTAAATGCATATTTAGCGAAAACAAAAAACCCAAAACAAAAAACATTTGCCACTATTTCCAAATATCCTGTAATTGTTTAATACCTAATATTGATTTGGAAATATTTAATTATGTCCCTGAATTAAATCTTCTCTCTGCTATATTGTATTACTCCTTTTTAGCAAAAGCTTGTTTAATTGACAGAAGTATGGTATTAAAGTGGTAATGTCTTAGATCGTAAAGGTTCTCATTACTTAAAGACAACTATCAAATTTTGGATAATAATAGTAATACTAGTCTTTATTATAAATTGAGAGTCTTCTGTGGGTATCTGATCCAGTATTAGGTATTCTATGTAGATCATCTCTAATCTTCCAACAACTCCACAAGGCTTTGTAAGTCCCACTTCAGATTAAAAAATGGAGAATGAGAAAGATTAGGTAACTTAAAATCATACACACAGAGAGAAACTATGACTGGAACCCAAGTTTTCTAACTGCATAGCATATAAAATAATTTTAGAAAATGAACACGAGTACTTAAAATGTGCAAAATACTAGCACCAGGTTAAATGTAGGAAGCTGAGCAGGGAGTTGGCCTGGGGGTTAACTGCACCTTCTTATTACAGCAATATATCAGTTGCTTCTCAATTCTGGTAAATCCACTTCTAGTCAGTAAAAGATACCTAGATACACATTGCACATTTGGAACTTCTCCAAGAGAACCACGCTTGTCAGTAAAATGTAATGTGAAAGCACTTCAGTGCAGAGAAGTTTATATTTTTTTAAAGTTCAAATTTATTAAATGTGAATATAAATTCTACTAAAGTAATGAAGTTACTATTCCACCACAAGGATTTGATTCTTGCCAAGTGTGAAGTTCCTCATCCAAGGCATTTATCTGGGCACAGAAGTCTCATCTGAGAATTTAGCAGTAAAAAATATTTTCTTCTCTCTTTTTTAAAAATAGTTTGTTAATATAAAACAGCTGAAAGGTTTCCTTCACATTTAAGCAAAATAAAATTCACTTCTGGGAATGAACACCAACATGAGAAATTTTAGCCCAAAATGGTTTCCGATGAATGTGACAGACCACTGATAACAGGATTTAAGTAAATGCATCCTCTTGACACAAACTATACAACAGTTACAGGACTGCGTTAAGAGAAATAAATACTGTACCAATTAAGGACTCAGTAATTGGTTCAAGAATGAAATAACAAATGTAAATATTAAAATGTTTTCCAACCCAAATCTGTATAGAAATTTCCATACTTATTTATTTCAGCTTTTTCCTCACCAATCACTTATTAATTTTGACTTCTTTATCTCAAAAGTGAAAAACCACCGCAATCATAAGCTTTTGTTTGTGAATTATTCAGACTTTAATTCACTTATAATAAGATTAGTGCAGGCTAGAGGCATATTTTATTGGTCTCTCATCAACACATAACAAACCTACCCAAACGGTTCCAATTCTTAAAATCCTGATGTTATCATAGTTTCAATTATCATAATTTAACAACCTTAGAAGAGATGAATTGCTATGGAAAACTGAAAGGTCTCTTTCCAGGCTCTAACAATTTCTTGCCTTCTCTGTTCCTCCCCCCTTCTGCTTATATAAATTAAAAGTTAAATCTTTAAAAGAGGAAGAAAGTATCTTTGCTTTATTGTTCTTTAAAAATTTTAAAATCTGATAAAATACATCAATTTTTACTTTAAAATTCTTCTCATCCCCTCTCTAAGAAAACAGATCCTGGTGATATGCCAGGCTCATCTCTGGAGTCAGTGAAGTTTCAAGAAAATCTGATAACTGTGTATTTAAAACTCCAGCCAAATCAAAACAAACCCTAGAAATTTGACTGTAGAGTTGAGGCTCCCAGATGTGGAGGTGATTTGGGAGCAAAATAGGAAGGGGGCCCAATGGGCTGTGGTAAAGGCCTATGGGTACCTTAGTGGTGGGTGTGGCAACATATCCCAAGAAGTGTAAACCTATATCTTTGACTCATATATGTTATTGAATGCCAACGATTCTGAACAAAGAATATAATTAAAAAAGAAACAATTCCAAAGACCTTAAGGACAACTGCATTGTGTTAAGCCCGCGAGACTTTGTCTTTAAAATCGAAAAGGCACAGAGACTTGCTAGGTAAGAACAGATATTTCTCTGTCTCCTACCTTTCCTCCTGGACTTGGGACTAAGAATTTAAAAACAGTGCAGTGCATTTCTCTCTCTCTCCACCCCTCACCCTTCATGTCCCTGCCTCCATCCAGTAAGAAACTATTAACTCTACAAGAACACAGGTCACCAATTCAGATCAGAATAACCCTGGGCCTTTGAAATGGGGAGACCTACAATGAGAACAGTTTACACAGAACAAGCAGACTTTGAGCCACAGCAAAGATTTCAAGTAGTATGGGAGGACTGTTTCCCTTCCTTCCATCAAGTGCAAGTGAGCATTTCAGGACTCTCTGGAGTTACATAGGAAGAGAGCATCCCCAGGGAGCCAGTTACAAGTCTACATTTCTGGGGCTTCTAACAAAGACCTCAAAAGGAATAACAAATGCTGGAAATACCCGAGGGAATGAAGTGCAAATGCACTGTCAGGATGCTTTTCATTCTCTACAGACACATTATTGTAAGAGGTTCTTTCAGGAGACAACACTTGATACTAATCAACTTGGCTATTAAAAAGGAAGCTATAAGAACCGGGACCCATGTAAAGCTATGCTCACATGCTCACGGTCCTCACCTATGGTTCAAAATGATGCAGAATTGGGGTTTGTGCATCACAGAGGGCTCGTGGTGATTTTGTCTTGCAGAGGGGAGCAGGCCAGCCCGTGGGTCATGAGTGCCATCTTCTCATATTTCCCTCCCCCTATGTTTCTCCAGTGCTTTAAAAAGTCATGCTTTAGTGCTCTGCATTTGACTCCATGTTTAAACCAGTTGTTTAATTTTAATTTAGAGCATCTTTCATGAGAATTAAAATGAGCTTTGTTCACATGGAAACTATCTGTGTGGTGCTTGGTCTCAATTCATTACTAACCCTCCTTGCAAAAGTATCTACATTAAAAAAAGTAGAATGGTGGTTGCTGGGACCTGGGGTGCGGGTGGGGGAATTGGGGAGATGTTGTTTAAGGATATAGATCTCCAACAAGTAGTTATGCAAGTTCTGGAAATCTAATACGCAGTGCAGTGATTCTAGACTAATGCAACAATACTATGTTATAAACCTCAGACTTGCTAAGAGACTAGATGTTAATTGTTCCCACCACAAAAAAAGAAATAATTATGTGATGTGATAGAGGTATTAGCTGGTGCTAAGATAGTAATCATATTGCAATATATACATGTGTCAAATCAGCATGTTACATACATTAAATTTACACAAAGTTTTATGTCATAAATTGTATCTCTATTAAAATGTACAGAAAATCATACTTACATTGTTTTTTCATTTCATGGTATATCTTTAAATAAATGGAAGTGTTCTAGTGTGCATCCCCAGTGAGTTCTACCTTGATATTCATAAATTTGGATTTTTTTGAACAAATATTTAATGAATGTATAGTTAGTCTGGACTATGACTTCAAATCCCCTCTGCTGTCTTCCCCAATCATAAATGCTCTCAGGCAACCACTTTTGTCAAAGAAGAAGAAATCTGATTATAAGATTCTCCATAATAACTGATGTTTAATCTGGTTATACTTGCCTATGGAAAGCAGATCTTAAACATTAAAGGGCATTTTTGACCTCCTCTGTGGCTAAGCTTCACAGTTTTTTCCTATTTGAGGGTAAATCTCCTTCATTACACAAAGTCACTGAATTCTAGCAACAACACATCCACAGCCTACACAACCAGCAGTGGAAAAGTACCTCTGAAACAAGGAGGAGCTATGGGCCCCTGGTGTTTGGGGATTTTAAATGCATACATAAAAAATCTTTTTTGCCTTCAGCATTTACTTGCAAGGTCCCTGAATCCCACGCAGGATGCCTATCCGTTTTTCACTGTCTCTTATGTGTGCAATGCATCACGTGGCTCAAATAGATGAGTGTTAAGGGAGAGATTTATTTTTTTCTGTGTAGATAGATATACAAGCCAAACTATCATGACAACTTGATAAATGTAGGTTTTGAAAATGGTCTCTGTTGTAATGATACAACAAACAACAAGGAAGCAGGCTGCCAGGCCTTCTCCATCAGTAGGTGAGCTGACAGGGACAGATGTGGCCCTGGTGTCACATCAGCCCTGTGCCATCTGCCAGCAGCTCTCACACAGCCTAAGGAGCCCAGGAAGAGTCAACCTGAAGACTGCATATTCAAAGACATTTTAAACAGAGTGGGGGTACCAGAGGCCCAGATTTAAGAAACAGTGCCCCAAGTTGAGGTCTAGACTTAAAAGTGTTCCTTTGGCATCAGTAACATATTTTTGTAACCTTTGTTTTATGATTCAACACTCTGTTCTATACTAATCTTTCATTATAAAAACACTCTGAATCTGTGCCAGCCTGGAGACCCTAATTTATGTATACAGAGAGGGTTACTAAAACTTAATGTGGAGTCCAAATTCAATATAAATGGAAATGATGTAGATTTGGGGAAAACATTATAAGAAGCCATCCCCTCTGGTTGTTTGATCTTCTCCAGACTATAGGGAATTAAGGCAAGCTGTTCTGTGCTTCTATACAATCTTGAGCAGCAGTTCCGTGGCTGTGGAGCTGTTAAAATTAAAGTTTAGGCCCGCATGAGGATATTACAGATTGAATTTTGGAGTTTATCCTATGAGTTTCAAACTGGTTTATTTGCTATTACGAGTGTTTGGTGTGTTCTAAATTACAACTAGAAAAATGACTGCCAGTTTTTTTTCCCCCAAACAAGTATGATTTTACATATCTCTGCCTGTTCTTCAAAGACAGACATGCTACAACAAAGAATCGAGTTCTCACAAATATGGGCTGGGGTTAGGAGGAGGTGGGTGCTCAGGTAATCAAAAAAGGAGCAAGCAAGAACAACGGCAGTATAAACTGTCATGACCACGTCCAGCTTCCAACACAGCAGACGCTCTTTTGCAGGCTGCTCAGGCCTAGAGAGACCAAGCACAGTAAACAGCCTGAAAGTGGAAGTAAGCCCACGAACAGGGCCTCCTGGTTAACACACTCTTATATAACACTCTTGTTTACAGTCACTTAACGCATTTATTGCACATCCAAGCTGAGCAAGTACTAAACCAGGCATTCTGGAAGATACAAAAATGATTTCCCTGACCCTTATCAAAGTTATAATTCAGTAGGGAAAAAAAATCCACATCAGTCCACATAGAACACACAAAATTACACAGCTAACCTTTGAACAACACAGGTGGACACTGGCTGATCCCTGCTCTATCAAAAATTCTTGTATCATTTACAGTGTGCTCTTCATGTCCATGGAGTTCCTCATGCAGGCAATCAATCAACTGACATTCACAGTTGGTTGACTCCATGAATGAGGAACCTGTGGAGAGAAAAATCAAACATCTAAGTCGACCTGAGCAGTTTATACCAATCTTGCTCATAGGTCAACTGTAACACACAGTCAACAGTTATTGGGCCTGATCTGGACACTAGGAATGGAAGGAGTAACAAAAGGGAGGTTGATGAGAAGGAAGGAATGAAGGTACTTACTGAGGTGAGATGTCTTTGAGCCACAAGAGTGTGATGGGAGAAAAGGGGATTCAAGAAGCAGCCCTCGCTTCATATTTCTGCTTCACAAAGTACCATAGTAGGCTCCTGGCCTTAAGATTCAATTCAGCAAATTTCCTGACAGTGACTATGCACCTACTGTGTACAAGGCAAGAAGATATAAAGAAAAGCAAGATTACGCTCTGTCCATAGGACTGATGTCTAACGGGGAGCAGTGACACACAAATACTGTAAAAGTCAGACTACAAGAAAGTGACTTTAAGTGGTCCAACAAAATGGCTTATAATACAGCAAAGAGACATTGATGGACACTGGGGAGGAAACTTAAAATCACATTTAGGATTCGAGAACTGGATGTGGGAAGCAAGAGGCACTGTAGATAGAGGGTTCATTAGAAGAGGCACAGAGAACAATTCTGCAGCCACCCAATCTCTCTTTACTTTTAGAAAAGATTTTATTTTTGGTGGGACCCTCGCCGGCGGCCAGTGATCGAACAGGCGCTGCAGAGGCTGCAGGCAGCCTCACAGCCCAGTGCTGAACTGCTGCTCCACCAGGGGAGGCCCTAGAAAAGATATTTTTGTTTCTTTGTTTGCTATTCCCTTCTGCAGCCTGTATGTCTGATTCCTGAGACCCAGTGCCTAGCAAAGTACCTGGTACACTGTTAGCTCTCCAAAGCATTTTTTTTTCATTTTTAAATTTTTTTACAGCATTGTTCATTTTTCAACAATATTTGTGATCCCCCACCCCCTCAGGTGTAGTCCCCATAGAATTTCCTTCCCCAGTGCACCTGTGCACCATCACCTCAGTCCCCTGTGCTCCTCCCTCCCACCCCCACCCCTGCAGGATGTCTCTGATTTATAATTGTCCATTTTTGCTTTGTTGTGTTTTGTATTGTTATTTTTTTTTACACTGATGTCTTATTTGGTTCCCCTATATTCCTGCTATGTGTAGCCATCCAATAATTTTCTTTTTCCTTCTGGATTATTTCACTGAGCATAGTTCCTTCTAGCTCCATCCTCGTTGCTGAGAATGGCAGGAGTTTATCTTTTTTGATTGCTGATCAAAAAAGATCCAAAGCATTTCTTGAGGAAAGGAAAGAGGGAAAGGGAAAAAGAGGGAAGGAGGAAGGGAGAGAGAGCAGGTGGGATGGGACGAAGCTAGGCAGGCAAAAGGAGAGAGTACAATAGAAGGAAATGTTGTAAGGATAATTCCAGGTCATGAAGAACTTTTGGTCTCATCATTGCTCCAAATTTTTGAACCCTGAAACCTGATTAAAGTCTTCCTATAATAAACCAAAGATGAAAAGTTTAAAATGAAACTAAATAGCTACCAAAGGAAAGAAAGTGTGGCTCTTTTTAAAGGACATGTTTATTTTCACATATTTACTCTAAGTTGTGTTTGTCACTGTAATGCATTTGCTCCCTGAAAGATGGCAGGGTGGGAGCCAGGGGGTTGCTGCCTTTGGCTTGAGATCCACTAGCAGGAAGGACATGCACTTTATAATACATACACACATGCCATAAGGTTTGCAAATGATCTTACATTTGTTCAGTAGCCAAAAGAGGCAAAGAATGAGAATAAAAACAAATGTGTTTTAGCAACACCAAGTCCAACTTTTCCATCTTCCCCATGAGGAAAATGTATATTATGAAACTCTAGGACTCTCACAACCTCACCCAATACAACCCTGAAGCTGGGAATTTATGAATTATTTTGGCTAGAGACAAAAGTTCTTCAATCTGCCCATTTCACCCAGATGTCCACTGCAAAATGGGGGCCTGGAGAATCACAACATTTTTCTTTAAAACCATTTATATTAAGCTCAGCTTTTCTGCCTTCATCCTATCTAGCCAAATGGTTTTTGACTACTTATGTGGAAGAGAAAGCCTCTATCAGGGTCACGCATTCCATTTTAGAGTTCAGGGGAATCTTAGATGTTCTTTCAATATAAATCTTTACTAAATACCTAGTCTCTTCCAGGCACTGCCACTCGAGGAGAAAACTAAATCCCAGGGAAAGTAAACAGCCAGTCCAATGTCACATAATCAGGAAATAGTGGGGCCAAGATTCAAAATCCATGGCTTGATTAAAAAAAAAAAAGAAAGGGATAATCAAAAAATAGGAAAAAGATTCTCTCAGAGCAATGAAATACACTGTTATGAGAACTGGGGGCCCACATGTGGCTCTCTGCTAGAAAAGGTTCTCTGTCTTGACGAGGCAGTTCCATCTCAGCTCAGAGGTAGGGATTGACTCTTTTAGGTCTGGTATATGTAGGTACAGGCTTTGACCGAAGATCACACTTAAATATGATGTTCCTTAGTGTTCTACACTTGTTCTTTCTGTCTCCAGGTGAAGCATCCATTCCCCAATCTTGCATCCCTCTCTTCTTGCCTTAATTTTTGGTGTCCCTTTTTAATTTCTCACTCTGTCTCTCTATTTCTTTGTGTTTCTGTCTCTGCTCTACCACTCCTCCCTCTACCTCCTTTCCCTACTCCTTGGTAATCAAAAGAAGAAACAGTTAGATGAACTTTTCTGTTGTACAAACTGGACCCAATCAGAGGAAATTCTGTCTTATTAGGAACTCTTTCATTTTTGGTAGGTGAAGACATGTAATGACAGATGTTGAATTGAAGGTGAAAATTTAAATGCCAGTCCATGGATAAGAAGTTTAATAAATTTGAAGACCAGTGGGTCTCAGAAAAATTTCATAAACTACTCCAATCACTGGGTATTAACTTAGTCATTCATTAACATCCTGGAGTCATATTTCTGGGCTTAATCACATAATGGAAGAAAATTTAAGAAATCACTCCAGTTCATTTACCACTTGGGCAAGGCTGATCTTGACTAAGACAAGACAACTGTATAACTACTCAGAAAAGCCATTCTCTTGGCTTGCACTATGGAAGGGCAATCACTACTTTATGTCCTGGCATGTTGGTGCCCACGTCTTTCCTCCCACACTGCAGACTGGATCATCCTACAGGAACTTCCACGAGGCATTTAAACAGAAAGAAATGTCTTTATAGGAAAATTCATCCTTTTTCTTTATTACCCAAAGCTCTAAGTTCTCAGAGGAGACAAAAACCTCATCCTTTTACTATTATTCCTCCAGTAAAGAAATGCTTTTAAATGCTGGATACTCATCAAAATCATAAGCTGAGATATTAAGAAATCACTAATAACAGGGTTCCATCTCTAGAGATTCTAATTTAATTGGCTTAATGGGGCCCATATTCTTGTGCTTCTTTTTAAAGTTTTCCAGATAATCTGAAAGTAAAGCTAAGGTTGAGCACTACTGCTGCAGATATGTTATCTTTACAAAACTGGGGGAAATTCTTAGAATAAAGTAGGAGGCATCATACTTCCTGATTTTAAACTCTATTACATGGGTATAGCAATAAAGGCTGCATGATATTGGTATAAAAACAAGCAGAGATCAATGTAGCAGAATAGAGAACCTAGAAATATACCCAAGCATATAAGACCAACTAATCTTTGGCAAGTTGCCAGAAACACACAATGGAGCAAGAATAGTCTCTAAGAAATGGATTTTAAAAACCTGGATGTCCACATGCAGAACAAAGTTGAACTCTCATCTCATGTTAAGTACAGAGATCAAATCAAAACGGATGAAAGATTTAAATGTGAGACCTGAAATTATGAAAATACTAGAAGAAAACATAGGAATATAGTTTGTTAACAGTGATCTTGGCAATAATTTTTTGGACATGACACCAAAAAGATAGGTGACAAAAGCAAAAACAGACAAGTGGAGTTGCATCAAACTAAAGTATTTCTGCACAGGAGACAACCAACAGTGAAAATGCATTCTACATAATGTACATATTTACAAACCATAGATCTGGTAAGTTGCTGAGAATCAAAAATATAAGAAACTCATATAGCTTAATAGAAAAAAAGATCAATAATGGGCAAAGCACCTGAAGATCATTTCCCAAAACAAAACTTGTAAATGGTCAAAAAGTACATGAAAATGTGTTCAACATCATTAATCATAAGGGAATGCAAAACAATTTCACAATGAGATAACACCGCATGTCTGTTAGAATGGTTAGCATCAAAAAGACAACAGATAAGCATTGATGAGGACATAGAGAAAAGGGAACTCTTGCACACTGTTATGGGGATGCAAACTGGTAAACCCATTGTGGAAAATGGTACAGACTCTCCTCAGAAATAAAAAATGTAACTACTATATGGTCACATCTGGGCATGTAATCCAAGGAAATGAAACTTGGATCTCAAGGAGACAGGTGCACTCATGTTTCTTGTAGCAGTATTCATATTAGCCAAGTTTAGTGAAACAACCTCAATTCCCATTGACAGATGAATGGATGCAGAAAATGTGATATACACTGGAATAGCATTTAGACATAACAAGGAAGGTAATATGCCATTTGTGACAACATGAATCAAGCTGGAGGACATAGTGGTAAGTGAAACAAACAAAAACTGCATTATCTCATTTGCTGCAGAATAGTCAAATTCATAAAATCAGAGAGTAGAACCATGGTGTCAAGGGAATGGGGAAATCAGTCAAAAGTGGTACAAAGTTTCAATTATGCAAGATGAATGATTTTTGCAGCTCTAATGCAGAGTAGGGTGATGGCAGGTAACAATACTGTATTATAGACTTGTAATATGCTAAGAGGACAGATTTTTAATCAACCTTAACACACACACAAATACAGAACTATGCAGAGGTGATGGATATGTTATTCAGCTCGACTGTAATCTTTATACAATGAATACTTACATAAAAACATCATATTGCACACTTAATATAATTTTTATGAGTCAAAGATATCTCTATAAAATTGTTAAACAAGAAAACTGAGGAGAAATAAAAATTTGAGAACGCTCTTAAACTAAGTGAATAAGAAATTTTTAAATCAAAAGAAAAAAACGGACAAAAGTTACAGACTCCAAACAAGGTTGGTAAAAGTTATGAACATCAAATATTTCTAACCATTTCTAATACCAACAAACTTATTTTTAGGATAAACTGGACATTCAGTTTGTCCCAAACAAGTCAATGGACTTAGTGTACTCCTTCCTTGAAAGGGGATCTGATCTTAGAACAAAACACCTGACATAAAATACCTAGCATCTCAGAAGTCTTGGTAATATATTTAGATGAAGCTTTGACCTAAAAAGCAAAAGGCAGGCAACTTCAACTTAAACATACATCCCCAAATGTGCCCCCTCCTCTAACACAAAGGAAAGACCACCTCATGCAAGTGACATGAGTAGTCAGACCCCCTCTGAACTGTATATCCTTCTTTCAAACAAAACTCCAAACATTTCCAAGGTAAACAAGTATGGTAACATAAAACACTAGATGAAGAATAATAGATAAATCTTGCTTTGGAGCTCACTTGAGCTGAAAGTTTTAAAACCTCTTAAAACAAGTCCTGTGAACTTTAATTGGATGTTATGATAGAGATGAGATGACTTGAAAATATTTGTTTAAGAAGGCAAATTTTAACATAATAAATTTTCTCTTAATATTTATTATTATACATAATTTAGAAATTAGCTAACTAAAATTTATATTAGTATATCACTACTTTATAGGAGAAAAAATGTGTTTTCCACTAGAAGTTCAGAGAAGTTAGCCTACGTCTTCTCAGCACAATTATTATGTATTGAGAAGTTGGAGCAATCATCCCCATTCCTCTAAGACTCCTTGTGGCTATTTATTTTAATTTTTCTGTGTTTATATTGACACCATTCAGGCAGCCACATCCTTCTGGAATAACATTATAATCTTACTTTTTTAGGCACCCTCACAGTGTGATGATTTTAACTCTTGTTCATCTAACAATTTTATTCAACACAAAATTCACTTCAAAATTCATAAACTTTTAATGGCTGTTTCCACCTTCACAAAAGCTGTTGTTTTCCCCTCTCACTGTTATCTGAAGCTGACAAGCCCTTCATGTAGTCAGCTAGAATTTACATACTCTTAATGATTTACCAATCTATAGTGTTAATCTATTCTTTTGTAATATTAATAAGTGTGCAGGTTAATTTGAAATTTCAGAAGTAAAAAAAAAAAAGGTTGTAAAGACCTTTAAAATTTTTTCAGCCTTGAAAGTAAAGATTGATACCATACGTAAGAGCATCCAGCTATCTGAACCACTGCCATCTCAAACAAGCTGCAATTTCCCCCTTGAACTTGCTCTTGGCATAGACTTAATACAGTGGTACATATGACATTAAGTGCCTTATCCATCTGGAACTTCTTATGGGCAAAGCTAAATTAACTGAGTGAAGACAAACCTAGAGCTCTCAGAGACAAATCTTTAGTATGAAATTCAATAATATATATGCTTAATTTAGGTTGAAGTAGTTTCTGCTAAAAAACACAACCAAAGTTAGAAGGAAAAAGACAAACACCTCATGATTTCATTTAGGTGGAGTATAAAGAAACAAAACCAAGGAACAGACAAAAGTAAACTGAAACAAACCCTAGAACTTTGACCACAGAACTGAGGCTACCAGAAGGGGAGAGTGGGGGTGATGAATAAAGGGGAGAGGGAGCTCAATGGGCTAAGGTGGAGGGTAACAGATGTTTTGGTGGTGAAGTTGATGTGGCAACATATATTTGAAGAAGTGTAAACCTATACTCCTGAATTATACAGTGCTGTAAACCAATGTCTATCTCAATTAAAAAATGCAATTAAAATATCATTTCAAATTATTTCATGGGAGGCATGAAGAACTGGAGAGAGAAGAAATAGTTTCTCACAGTAGTTGGCACATTATTTAATTCATTTGCAATAAAAGACCAACATAGACTACAAATAATGTTGTCTCTTTTCTAATAAAAAGTAATAAAAGAAGATAACTGTATACCATTTGGTAAGAGAAGTTTACCAACAGTTGCATTAATGGAGTTTCTCAATGACAACCTTGCAGAAATAAGTGAATATTGTAGAAAAAGGTTTACATGTAGGCCTGTCTTTATTTCACCAACCAGAGTTATAAGTAAACACAATGAACAATGCTCCCATATCAGAAATTGGAAAAATGGAGCACTGCTTGCTTTCTGTGAACCTTAGGAAAAGGACGGGAGGAGGCAAAGGAAGGATTCTGCTCAGTGTCATCCTAGTCAGAGCTTTTTCCTCAGCATCCAGCACTGACAGTTGGGAATAAAGGAGTTTCTATTTTATGTTTGTCTACATTTCCCTCCCTGCTTCCCTCCCCATCCCAACTTCAAAAGACCATGCTTTCCTGCACCATTCTGCTCTCCCATTCTGAGCAGGTGCCTTATTTTGGCCATTGTGTATTTCTTTTTTTAAATCTTGATAGGACTATTTATCATGTCCTGGGGCATATTTTGACCACATTTTTCCATAGGGTTTGTATTGTCAGGTGAGTTTACCCAGACGTGAGCTGATTTCAGTTCTCTTGAGACAAATGAAACTTAGATTGATTCAGTCATTTAATTTGTTTTTTTGGTGCATCTTTATGTTTTTGCTGGATATGGAAATGCCATCTGCTGGGAGGCTGTTTTCTTCTTCAAATCCCTGTAGAATGAGTGGTTCACCCTTCTCCTCACTTTTTTCTAGCTTCCTAGGTAGCCTGGCATAAATTTACTGAATGTATTTTTCCAATATTTGAAAGTCAAATGGGGACATTTCTTTTATACATTTACAGTATCATAATTTATAGTCTATTTTTCTAACTCACCATAAGTGGAAAAATAAATGTTATCTCCTGTAGTATTTTAGTGAAGTCCTAACAACTGGAGTCTAAATGTACTTAACAAAACAGTCATTTTTAATTTCACATAACATCAGTATTTGATGATTGCCAAGTAAGTGATTGCCAAATGACAGAATTTTATCTGTGATTTTAATTTGTCCCTTCAACTGCTTCTCAGCCACTCAGTAAAAGTTCTCACAATGTAACATTTTCATCACTGAGCCACGATGGAAGTTCCCATCCATTTCTTATACTTTGTGAGACACATGTTTTGGCTCATCCTCATAGAATACTCCATCATGCTAATTTGGGAAAATGACATAATAGTTACATTCCAAATTTGTACACTTTGGCTTTGCTGCTATAGGTTTATTATCAGTGCTATCACCATGTAGTATCATGTAGTGAAGATTTAAAAAGGTTCTGATATTCAAGATTAAGAGAACAGGTGAATCAGAGGTGAAAGCTGAACTCTTTCCTATCAGTTCAGGGATCTGGTTGGATGTGATGCTAACCTCTGATGAAGGCAGGGAAAACTTCCTACTGAATACAATCCAACAGACCCACCTTCACTGCAAACCCAAATACCAGAATGGAAAAACTGATCTAATATTTTGCAAGATAGGCTGCAGCATTTCCACTGGGACCTGTATAGAACAGAAATGGTTATTGGCTCTGAATATTTCAGAATATTCGGCGTCTTTATTTCAAAGTAAAGTTTAATCCCTGGTTTCAAGAAATTCCCACTCTTACTAGAATACATTGACATTTTCCTGAACCTACATCCCACTCTTTTCTGTTATTTATAAGAAAGTCTAGAAGATTCAGTAGATGCATATTTTTCCTTCTTCTTTTTCATGTTTTATATGGTAATTTTGATCTAAACTTTTACTTGCTACATATAACACTTTCACTGTCAAATAAAATTTTTCATTAAAAATTATTACCATGGTACTTCATATTTTATAGTTTGGAGAAAAAAAATCTAGTCATAGACCACACAGCTCAAGAAGCAGTTTTGAATTGTTATTATTCTAAGTAAAGACTTTCCATTCTAACACCTCAGGCTTTTTCCTTTCAGCTTAGAAATCATTAGCCACTCTCACTTTCACCTTCATCATCACTCTCACTACTCAGGCCCCAATTCCCACTGCAGGATCTATTCTTCCCAATCACCTTATACTCTACATGCATCACGCATTGAACTGAAAGACATTAGGGACTTTGTGAGACATTAGGGACTCACTGAGCTGAAAGACATTAATGACACTCTTGTCATTACAACTTGTAAAAAAACTAAGCCAATATAGAACTCATTTGCAAGATACTTGGTAACACTGGAATCCAACAAACTCTTTAAACATGGGGTTAATGTTAATATTGTTGATATTATCACCATACTTGTTAGGATGATGCAAAAATTATATTATGAAACTAAAATATAAAGATATTAGGCTCATTTGTTTTTGAATTTTCTTAAAATGTATCACTTTTTAAAAAATGAATCACTTTTTATTGAGGTAATGTTCATTTACAACACTGTATATGATTTATAGGAATGGGCTACACCTCCTGAGATGTATGTTACCATACCACACCCTCCACCATGGCACCTATAATCCTCCACCACAGGTCACTGGCCCCTTTTTCTAGTACTCCCCACATTCATATTTCTAGGGTCTGTTTTGGCTTTCTTTAGCCAATTCCTTTGTTTCTTTATATTCCACATAAGTGAAACCCTCTTGTATTTGTCTTTCTCCTTCTGACTTATTTTACTTAATCCCCTTCAGTTCTGTTCATGTTGTCAAAAATGGCAAGATTTCATCATTTTTGAAAATAAGTAGTTTTCCATTGTATATATATACAACTCTTAATCCACTCATCTCTCCTTGGGCATTTAGGTTTGCATACCTTGGTTAATGTAAATAGTGCTGCAATGAACATAAGCGTGTATACATCCCTTCAAGCTAGTGTTTTTGTATTATTTTAATACCTAGAAGTGGAATTGCTGGATCATATGGTATATCTACTTTTAATATTTTGAGGACTGCCATACTGTTTTCCATGGGTGTCAATCAATCTACATACCCATTGACAGTATATAAGAGATTCATTTAATCCTCCTTCCAGCTTCAATATAAAAACAGATAAAATCTGTTTGGTCAATGGGCCAAATCCTATATTGCTTATCAGGTAAGATTATATAAATACCTAGAGAAGATGAAGAAAACACATTTAATTCTTCATACATTTCTTCCATTTCCTTTCTCAACATGGATTTATGTGCATCTCTATACTTGCATGACCCTGACCACAAAGGGTATGCTTCAGCATTAGCAAAACCACTCCTCACACCTACCCTCCATGCTTGCAGGACTTACTTGTTGCTGAGGCAGCGTCTCAGTGAGTAGGAGGCGCCACCACCGCAGGTGCGTGAACACTCGCTCCAGGTGCCCCACGCATCCCATAGGCCGTCCCGTTCTTCCTCTGAGCGCGCTGTCCTGGAGCTCTGGGAGAAAGGAGAGGATGGTCACCATCATGTCCTCACAGACCCAAAACATATGATCTAAAATATGGCTGGTTTATGTGTCTGTACATCACACCTTTGCTGGGAGAAAGCACACTCCAATTTTCTATTTGTTCCAATTTAGTAATGTCTATATATTTGGGAGAGGGATATTTGAATTTAAAGACCCTGGACTATAACTGAAGGTGACAAGAGATTGCACAAAGGGAGCAAATGGAGGAAGGTTCCAGAAGTAGAAATCTGGGTTAAAGAGAAATTGCGCTGAAATTATAATTTTGCCCAGAATTTGCTGCTCTCAGAGATGTTTCCACTCTGAGATGCTTGACATGTGCATATCAGTCCTACTTTCCAAAATGTAACGTTTTATACTAGATATATTTTTTGTGAAGCAATGTCATTTCCAGTTTTCAAATTCATTAATTAGAAAACCTACATGAAATAGCTTGAATAATGTAGGAATTGGTTTTAGCAAGCAAATGTACATGTTATTGACAGGTTTCCTAATAAAATCTGCATTTATTGCAGGATATTTGCTATGTACAGGTCTCCATGTTGTGCTTCTCATTTCTTACATAGATGAGTCAAAGATTAAATGTGTGCCATAGTTAACAGGCTAGGCTTTATTGTTTCAAATGGCCAGCATTTGAATATAGATTCCATTTTTTAATAACTGTGTCCTTGAACAAGCAGTGTATGACTTTTTGATTCCTGTTTTCCTTTCTATAAAATGGGAAAATATCAAACATACCAATATACACACATATACTATAGGCAGATTAGCTACACTAACAAATGTTACCGATAATCATATTATAAAAATTGAGACTGTGTCACATATGCATATACACAGTTGTATTAGACTGCTCAAATTGCCATAATGAAATTACCATAAACTGGGTGACTTAAATAATAGAAATTTATTTTCTCACAATTTTGGAGTCTAAAAATCTGAGACCAGGATGCTAGCTAGCATGGTCAACTCCTCATTAGAGCTTTCCCTTTGGATTTCAGGTGAGAACCTTCTCATTGTAGGCTCACTTTGTGAGCCCTCCATTTTGTGTTAACATGGAGAGAGCCAGAAAGGGCATTAATCCCATCATGAGGGCTACAGCCTCATGACCTCATCTAAATCTAATTATCTCCCCAAAGTCCACCTCCAAATATTTCATATATGAATGGGGGGAGGACACAATTCAGTCCACAGCAAAAACTCTATAAACAGCTAAGGTGATTTACAGCCAAATTATTTTACTGAATAAACTAAAAATGGTATCTCAATATTAACAGTGCTATCTTCTTATGTCAATCAAATACACATACATGACAAAAGTTAGCCTTCAAAACAATTTATATTTGGAAAAAGATACTGTAAAGATCATGTGAGGGGCCTCCCTGGTGGCACAGCGCTTGAGCCACTGGGCTGCAAAGCTGCCCACAGCCTCTGCAGCGCCGGTTCAATCCCTGGCCACCGACCAGGGTCCCACATGGCATGCAGACCCCTCCTACCATACCTGCTGCTCCCCTCAGCAGTGTACTTCGTCAGTCTGCCTGTTCTGTTCCCCTCTCTGGCTCTGGTGAATTCTCTCACTCTCTCGCACTTCTGACTGTACCCAGTGATTTTATAAATAAATAAATAAATCTTTAAAAAAAAGATGTGAGGCATTCTGGTAACTTCATCTTTGGTATTTTTCTCTGGAGAGCAGTCTTTGGTCATGCCAATCTGAAAGTGCCCCATCTCATCTACTCTAACAAGCTAAGCAGGATTGGCACTTTGATGGAATATAGGGAGAGCATGGGATATGGAGGCAATGGGGGTGGGTAACCTCTTATAAAACATTGTGAGAATTTGAGATGATATAAGTAATGTGATTAGCATATAGTAGAATCTATAAATGGAAACTTATTAAGAGTATAAACCTAGTTATAGTCAAGGTTATAGCATCCAAGAAGGACAGGTCACTGGGAAAGAAACAACCATCTTCCTGCCCCCAGAAAATTGTTTTACAGTAATGGGATTACAAGAATCAATTAGTATAGGACTCAGCTGTTAAACTGACTACTTATTGGAATTATTAAAGCCTGTTCAAGTCAAGTCATAAGACCAGCTTCCAAGTATTATATCAAGGATTGTGTGCTGGTGCATGCTTTATTAAGATTCCGAAATCCCTAAATCATTTCAAAGGAGTAGGAGAGGTCATGGTTAAGTGCAGGTAGTGGCAGACCTACATGGCCTGGGATGAAATAGTGGCTTCATAGTTTCCTAGCTACAACCTCTTTATGCTTCAGTTTCTTATCAAAGAGATCTAGGTCAGTAAGTCATTGTGAGGATTAAAATAGTTACTATATAAAAATAAAATTAAAAAAATAAAATTAAAAAATAAAAAAATAAAATGTCTATCTTAAATAGGAAAAAAATAGTTACTATATAAAAAACACATAAGGTGGAACAACCCAATTACCAAGGGTGGATGAATGGATAAACAAAATGTGGTCCTTACATACGTGGAATATTACTCAGTCTTACCAAAGGAAGACAATTGTGATGCTACAACATGGACAAACCTTGAGGACATTATGCTAATTAAAATAAAGCTAGGCCACAAAAGTATTTTTGTATGATTATGATTACTGTATGATTATTGTATGATTCCCCTTAGAGGAGGCACCGAGAACAGTCAAATCATGCTTGTTGCCAGACACCGAGGAAAAGAGGAATGAGCAGTTAATCCTTAACAGAGAGTGTTTCGCAGAGGAAGATGAAAAAAATATTCTGGAAATAGATTATGGTGATGGTGGCACAACAGTCTGTATTCAATGCCACTGAACAGTACACTTTAATGATAAAAAATGTAAATTTTATGTCATATAGATTTTACCACAATGAAACTATATACGTATACACATTTTAAAAAGCGAATAGGACATAAGTAAACAAAACAAAAGCATTTTCTATTATTAACATTATCACTGGGAAGTTACCAGTGAGTTTTTCCGCTGAATTTGGTTGAGACACTACACTCTTAAGGTTCTCATAGCAGAATCTCCCAGCCACTTGGCACATTTCCTTTGATTAGAGATGTGATCTGCCAGTAATTTGAGGTTCCTATAAAAGATGAAACAGAATGGATAACAGAAACATCTTGGCTACCCTAAAGTCTGTCCTTTCTAAAGGATGCATTTATTGTGCTCCAAAGTCTGGCTTTTTAAGATTAATAAAATCATTCTCTAATTATGGAAATATAGGAGTACCCAGTTTCTGGGGCTTAATAGTGAGGGAGAAAGACACTTTGACATGGATGTAGACACATCAAATGTTTTGTCTACACACCCATTAAATTCACTCCTCAGATTTACTGTGCATCTCCTGACTTCCTTTTACTTTGTCCTGTGTCACTGAAAGATGATTTTGTTGAGAGCACTGCAATATTTGCCTCATGCAGTAACTATGTGAGAATGGTACATTTATACAAAGCAATTTCCTTTTATTTTATTCAAATTAAGTATGACTGAGAAGAAAACCAACATCACAAATGCTAAAATGAAGTGAATTCTGTTTTCATGTGTGATAAGAACAGCAGAAAGCTTAGGCTGTTTCTCTCTGGTTATTTTCTGGATAATGCATTTAAGAAATAATGATGGATGGCTTAGATTTTGTTTTTCTAGAGCGGCAATTTGTTTCAAACTCTGTTAAAGTTGTTTGATATCTTTCCTATGCCTTGTCTCAAGAGGCACTAAAATGCCTTAAAAGTGAGGTTTCACTGACAAACATCTCACATCATTACAAGTCTCAGCACAGCTAGACACATTAAGTGCCACAAAAGCAAGTCATGGACTTATTTCTCAAACTGGAATAAACTCCAAGTTTCCTTTTAAAAAGTGGAACAAACAATTCATTTCAATTGAATACATGTTTAATGTTCAAGAAAGTAAAGTGATTTTCCTCCTTTTGAGCCAGATTTTTATATCTTATAGCAGAAATGACATTTAAGGAATGGCTTTCAGGAATTTTAAAAAGAGAGGTATTTACTTATTACAAGGCCTTCAATATATACCACTTTTGCACCTGGTTCAGGTAGGACTTGTGTTCATTTCTCTCTTCTGAATGTGTGTTTCTTTACACAGCAACATTATTTTAAATTGCACACTTTGAATTGAATTTAGTAAGGGAAAATAAGGCAGAGGGAAAAAAATAAAGGATAATGGGTCACCTAAAAGCAATACTGGTTGCTTCTGAAACCAAATTTGATTTCCATCAATGATCAATAAAATAAATGTAACATTTTAATCTCAATGTTTCAAAATAAAGTCATTGATGTTATAAAAAACACAGTGATCAAGAAATATTCCTGATTTTACTGCTGGAAATTTCAGCAACAGTGTCAGATGATATGATAGACTTTATGAATTGACAGAGAACTAAACAGCAACCACTGTATTCTGTGTGTAAAGTCATTATTTTACCAGTAGGAGATTTCAGGTCAAACTATATCTAATATTGAACTTGAGGGAAAATTCCAATATAAATCCCATGCTTTCTAGTCATTGTAAAGGTTAGCAAAAACAATTGGCACTACTTTGGAGTCAGTGTTTCAGAAATCTAGTGAAGAGAGGCCCAGGTCTTTGTTCTACAATCGCATGAAAATTGAATACTTTCCTTATGGTATTTAATTTAGAAAAAGTCTAGCTACTTCCAGATCTTTGGTGCCACGTAATGATGCTTGAATGTAGCACTGATGACTCCTAAATCCACTGTTTTCTTGTTTAAAAACTGATCAGTCAATACCCCCTGTTCCATCCATTGCTCCTGATCAGTTAAGAAGCCCTATGTCCCAGTGAAAGCCAACTTCATGGATATATATATTGTGGCAAATGATCATTTTATACCACCTCAGAATAACAGGGGGCTTGAAGAGACTTTCTAGATCCAGCAACCTCAGAATGGTGTCACTTTCTCACCATTACTGGTTTATCTAAATGTGGTTTTCATCTGATAGTTTTGTGGTTGATTTCAGGGCCAATTGCAGCAACCAAATCTCAGGTGAACAGTTTGGAGCCTGACAGCTACTGTAGTGAAACACTGTGAGTTAGCACATGGAACTACAGTTATTCTGCATCTCACTGCTCAATAGACACTTAACCTTGGAATGACCTTCTATATACCACTTTATCAGGAAACCTCCTTCCCTGGAACCTGGAAGGTTATCAAGGACTTATGAAAGATGATGTAGGATGAAGCACAAATTAGCAATAAAAAGGATCTGGGGTGATATTTGGACACCCCCACCCACGCCCCCCAATACTTGGAAAAGACTTTTTCCCAATGTTGTAACAAGAGGTCAAGCTATAAAGACCTAAGTGAAAACAAAAGTAGGTGCTGAGGAAATGGATGATAGATTTTTATAAAACTGAAGTCACATAACAGATGAAGTTGTATTATAGACAAAGCATTTTTTCAGATATCCACAGATCCTCAAAAGTAGCAACATGGGTTATGGGACAAGGCAAAGAGTGGTTGCCATTTTGAGCTCTGCAAGAAAGCGCCTGAATCTCTGGTTTCCCTCTCCTCCCAGACAAACAGCATTTAGCTTAAGCCATCTGAAGCTGCCTATGTCACTGGGCAAAGTGGATGTTACACACTTCAAAATAAAGCCGGTCAGCTCCTCCAGTGATGAGAGAACCGTTGTTCCCATGGTGTGCCCATGCAGAGTGGAGACATCAACATACAGAAACATGCCATCCAAGTACCAAGCTTTGAAAATAAATTTGCAAATTCCATTTTTAGTCCCCTACACACATCAGGTCTCCATAAATCTTATCTAATCCTTGGCTTCTTCAACAACTTGGAATACTGGTTCTGCCTCCAACCCCACTAGGTAGGGGCTGTGGTTCCCCGCTCCTGAGAGCTTACAGACATTAAGCAGTAACCGGGCTCTTGTAAAAGTCCATTTGTTTTTTGATGTACTTTCTTAAAGCACAGAGTGTGTGGATACTGAGGCATGCGCCTTCCCAGATATTTGCTGAGGGCTTTGCTTAGGAAATTCAGATCATCTGGTTCTTATCACAGCTGCACTGCTGGGGGATATGATGAACTGCCAGTGACACAGTGCATGGTCTTTCAGAGGCCACTGCGTGAAGCCTGTCCCTTGCTACTGAGAGAAAAGTCAATTCTCTAACAGGGTGTAAAAGCTATCCAGGCCGCAGGACAACTTTGGGGTACCTGTCTTCCTTTCACTGTGCTGTGCACGCACACCAGCACCCCTGTCACACTCTTGCTAGCACTCTTAATTGCACCTAAGCCTGGAGGGTTGGTCGTGAGGGGAAAAGCTGGGCTGTATTAAAGTACCTATGTGCCAGAAAGTTTGCCAGAATTTACACAAATTATTGTATTTAGTCCTCATGACAAGCCAGGTCAGGTTGGAAAATTTTTTCCTTTTTAACAAATAAGAACATTGAGGCTCAGATTGGTCCAACAACTGGCATTGTGGTGCAGGAGAAAGAGCATAGGCCTGGGAGTCAGACAGCTGTTTCTAGTCATGCGCCAGGAAACTAGACCCAGGCCCACTGTCAGGTCTGTTTGAGCCAGTTTCTTCATCTGTGAAATGGAACACTGATACATCCTTTACTGGGGGGATTGTGCAGATTAGCTGAGAGAACGTTTGTGTTGGTCCTGGCAATGTTCACGTTAATCCTTTCATCTCTCCACAAAGATATACACACACCCTCAATTCAGACAGCTAATACCTAGCAGAGCCAGCTTTATCCCCATATCTGACCATCTCTTATGATATTTCGTTTTAAATTTTAACCTTTTCCATTTTGCACAGCATTTATCAGTACATGGATTTATTATAGGATGACAAGAAATAATGTTGTTGCTTTTCTGTGAAAAAAAATTTGTCCTCAGAATTCTTTCTCAATCTGGGAATATCAACTTGGAGATGGAGTTAAGACAGTTGCATTACTTTTTAGGAAACAAAAACCTGACTCTGTTTAATGTCAAATATTTCAGTAAGATTTTCATTTCAGAACTATGGTAACTTGATTTTTTTTTTTTTTTTGTATTCAATCCAAGGACAAGGTTGGGTTACAGTTTATCTAGGAAACTGCTGAGAAACCTCTGGGCCTTTTGAAAAGGTACAAAAAGCTCTACCAGAGCACAATTTTACACCCAGCTGAATTAAATTCAGTAATTGATGATATGAGCTAGGTTAGCACTCAGGAAATTTGCAATCAGTCATTGAATATATTAGGTAAGCTTATCTCAAGAAATCACTGTCAGTTCTATTACTTTAAAAGCATAAATTTAGCAAGCAGAAATACTCTGTACTGGTGTAGTGGTGATAGATTAATATAACTAGGTAATTTCAAATTCAAATATTGAAATATTGAAAAACAGACATACATACACACATGTATTTATAAAGTATACCATATGTACATATACAAATACGTATGTGTGATTATAACCTATGTAGTCTGGAATATTTAAGGAGACTTTCTACTAGAAATATCCTGTTGGTCTGTTTTTATTTTTCCATTATAATAATTTGCTTTATAATAATAATTATAACAGCCAAATTCCTGAACCTAGGGGCTGCTCAATTAGGAGCAGAAGGTTGAAACCAATAATGCCATTTATTTCACAAAGAAAAATTGGGCAGTATGTGAGTTGTATTCTGTAGAAACTGCAGTGATTTTTAAAAAAGTCATTTATTCCCATGTTTGTGCTGACAGATATCACCTTTCAGCCTTTGCTTTGTAGACATATTTTGAAGTCTTAACACTATTTCATCTCACGTGTGAAACAATCCATTTTACCTGGTGTTCTAAAACCAAAGCTATACTTCCTGGTGGTTGTTTTTTTCTATACTTAAAAAGAAAAAAATCTCCAGTAGAAAATAATATGTAGGCCAAGTACCAAGGAAAACAGTGAAGAAACACCTCCGGGGCTTCCACACCCCTTCACTCCCCAAAAGGGGCATGTTTTGAACACCCCCTCAAATGAAATTCCTTCTCTGCACTTTTGTGAATTTCTGGCTTCCTGGTGAGCCAGTTAGAAGTTTCAGTTTCCATTTCCATCTAACCTAACTCCAGCTCTGTCCAAACTGTAACTCCAATCAGCAATAGATACTTTCTACAGCACTGGCAAATTTTGCTGAAATGCATTTACAAAACATCTGTAGAATTAACAAAACATCTGATGCTCTGGAAAGCATATGTTGGGGTTGAAAATCATGGGGAAAGAATTCCTAACAGAAAAATCATTTTGTGATTTGAGGAAAATGGAAAGCTAATAAATTAATGTTTTAGGATGGATGAACAAAAACTCAGATTCTTGATAACAGAGAAGTAGGGAGACATGGCCAGTTAATTTATTGCTACTATCAAGTGTGGCTGTAGTAGAAAGTTTCTGACTACTTTTTCCTTTGCCATGAGGCCATGTGAGCCAAGGAAACAATTTGAGTAATGGTTCTGAATGAAGCTCCATAGGACTGGGTGTAATTTAGGTGCTATTCCTATACTCACAATCAGCGCTTTCTCAAAGTGCCATTCAGATACTTTGGAATGAATGTTTGAAAGTGTAAGCTCATTCTCCCTGATTCAATATTGTATTTTCTTTTTTTCTACTTTCTTATTTCTATGTCCTCACAACAAATTCTCTTTACCCAGAGAAAGTAGGATAAGCTCTTACTACCCAAATAACTGACAATTATTTGATACTCTATCTGTGCACTTACAATTTGCAAGAATTAGTATAGAATAAATTAAACTTAAAGCAAAACTTTCTAATGCTTCAGGATTATCATTTTACATAGCAATTATCTCAATATCCCTTGAAAACACTTTGAAGACAGGGGTTATACTTTCTATTTTTGAGTTATCTAGTTTTGCAATAATTATTGCAATAATTATTTTTGTATGTCATTTAGAACAAAATATAAGCCTTTTGGGCAAATATTTAATAGATGATGAAAGCTTTGGAAGTATATTTTGTTTTAAACTTTAGTTGTTTACTTGTTATTTGTTTCTCAAAAATATACATAATGCATTGAATAAACATGAAGGGAGGGGGTAGGAAGAAGAGAAATATCTAATCAAGTGGTTTTAAGTTCTGGAACATTCTTCTCCAGTTCAAACATGTACCACCACTACCTCATCCCCCACTCCCAACACATGCGAAAATTATTCTAGCAAAATACACTGCACCTGCAACTCAGATGCATGTTTTAAAAGGCAATAGCTCTTTCAATTATCTTATCTTTGTATCTTCCATAGATAACATTTTCCTCTATCTTTAGCTGTAACTCAACTACAATAATTGGTAGCAGCTTCAATAATTGGCATGGTTTTGCAAGTTTTGCAGTTTGGGTAGTAAATCATCTTGAAGGTCTAATTATGGTCCTGATAATACCTTTCCATCATCAACGTAAAGGAAACCAAAAAAGGAACCCAGCAATCCAGAACTACCATAATTGCTTAGTGTAAACTCCTGAGAGTCAACAGATTTTTATTGTTTATACCCCACGAGGTGCTGTGGCGCCAGGAAGCATGTGAGGCACAGGTGGAAACCAATAAGTTGATTTGCTACCTGGAAAAAACTGCCTCCCATCCAGGTTTCCCAAGTTCAACAACTTCTGTTTGATTCCAAGTGTCTCCTAGTAACTACCAGCCCCAGAGCTCACTAATCCAAGGCCCTCTGCTTCATGGCTGGTGGAGGGATTTGTTGCTTTCTCATGAATGTTAAATTCTAATCCTGAATACTTACGTTTCTATTTCTACTTAACTCCCCTGAGTCCAACCTAGTGCAGCAACACTTTTTTAGAGGGGAAAACAAAACAAAGTATTTGAAGGCTCAACATTCTCTACATTCAGATATCAAGTCTTTTCAAGTCCAACTCTAAAACAGGTCTTTTCAATTTCTACCCTCTCCACCCTTACTTTCACAGCCGTAATTCTAGTTCTAATATTTTGTGCTCGAAATTTTGCAACGGATTTCCCTTCTGAATATTTGACCTCTGAATTTTCCTCCCACTAGCTTGACCTCCACACTGCTGCAATTTATTTTCTAGAATGCAGACCTAAACTGTCGACTCTCTGACATAAGGCTCTCTGTGGCTCCACAGCCTAGAATGGTTAGGAATGTCTTAGAAAGCCTCAGGAAGTGACTACCCTGAAACACAGGAGATATTGACCTAAAGGACCTCAGTGGTCAGGTTCTGACCCCCCAGTCTGTGTTCCTGTGTTCCCATAATGGATTCCAGATCTATTAAAAGTGAAATTCAGGTAAAGATGATCTTATTGCTTCAGTTACAAGAAGTTCTTTATTAAAAAGTAATTCTTGAAACAGAAAATTTCCATTGGGGTCTGCTTTCCTTCACTAAAGCAATTATCAGCATCCAGAGCCCCTGACAAATTAAAAGTGAATTCTGAATAATAAAAGAAATGCCAAATTATACCCTGTACTTTCTATCAATTCATGCATACTATTTAATTCTTTGAAAATCAGTTAAATGCATCTAAGAAAAATTTTCCCAAATGATGGCACAAAAATTCATTTTATAAGATGATTTTTCAGTTTCTGCACAACTTTTTTCCTATCCAAGTATTAGAGGATGATATTTCTGCTAATGGCTATATCAATTTTCATGCCATAATTTGTGTGTGCCACAACAGAAACTGTAACTGTTTTTTTAATATTCAGATTTGCAGATTTATTTTAAACATACTAAATCCTTTCTCAGTAACAACTGAGAGTCAATTGCTATAATCTTGGTATAGCTTTTGTTGTAACTACATCAGGCCAGTCTCCAGTTAAATGACATCACAAACTAGCCTATGTGCAAAGTACACTGTAGAATAAGTTATTTCAAATCATTGCAAGAAAGATTTTCTAGAAAGAGAATTGTCTTTTTCAGTCAAGTATATTTTGCCACCATTATTTGTAAATAGGACAGCCTTATTTGTACTGAAATGTAAATAGTAATGGTGATTTGAGACCTGGACCTATCATTTCAACCTATCTCCCAGTGAAGTCCATCAAACATATTTATATTTTTGACCTGGTTAAATTTCCTGTACTCTATCTTAAAATCATAACTGAAAAATATTCAGTATTATACATGGAAAATATATAATCTTCTAGTCATTTGTATTAAATGACACTGAAGGAGTCATTACTGAAGCCATTTATTAAATGTTGACTAGCATATGAAACCACACTGTTTTGTGATTTTTATGAGCATTTCTCTGATTCTCAGTGCTTGATAAAGTAGAAACAAATACTGTTTCTCTAAGAATTTGTAAATTTTATTTTTTGCTTGCCATGTGCAGACATTTTGAGTCTGTCATCTCTTTGTTCTCAGCAAGAATAATTCTTTTCCTTTAGCATCATTCAATATTATTTAATGGTAGGAATATTTATATGCATTTACCACATTTAGCAATGTGTAAACTTAGTAGACTGATGTCTAAAGTAATGTTATAATCACTAAAATACCTCAGGAATATATTAAAATGGATTTTGGCCACAGACAATATCAAGATTGCTGAGGTGCACCACAGGCATCTTTTTTAAAGCCTGTTTTGTAATAAGCAGAGAAAGAGAAGGTGCTAAATCATGGTTTACTACCCCATTTGCCTCACAGCCTCTCTGTCTGGTGCTGGGCCTCAAAAATCAATTTCACACACGACTGCTATCAGCATTCTTTGAGCTATCAAAGAGGAGCTACTTCTCTTTTTTTTTTCTTACTAAAACCAAGCTCACTTTTATCTCATGGCTTCCAATTTGTGCTTTCCTGCCTTTGCTTTCCACTTTGTCAGTGGTGAAAGTTAAACTGTCTCCTGCTTCCTTTCCTTTCACTCCTAAACTTTTTGGAAGGCTAATCGACTGCCACTGTTCCCCCTTCTGCAGTACCCCCAAATTCCTTAACGCTTTGCAATCTGGCTTCTGCCCTACCACATGACTCATGTGGCTTCTCTGAAATTCATCAGCATCATGTAATTCACCACATCCTATGACCCTCACTCAGACGATGCTGTGGAAAGCACTTCCCCGACTTCTCTGTTGGTGACTATTGGTCTGTTCCCTTCATGCTTTTTCTTACTCATTCTAGCTGGAAAATACTGCAATCTTCAAATTTCTCTGCTTGGGGCCCTGCTTATTAGTCTCTCCTTGATCTTACCCACTCTCCCTCACTTGAACTGTCTTTTCTTAGATGTTCAAAAATATCTAGAACCCAATCTCTGGGTTTCTATTGCCACTCACCCAAAAGCTGGTTTGTTGCTTAAATTGAACATATCAAAGCCAAACTCAGAATTTGGGTTCTCAATCCTTTAGCAGTTCTTCCTTTAGTAAATAAACTTTTCTATAAAATACTTTCCCTCCCTCCGTCTGCTTCTTCCACCACTTACCCCACCCCAATCTGTGTATACACACACACACACACACACACACACACACAGTACCACAGCCCCTCCGCCACAAACAGTTGCCTGTACCTTAGATTTCACTCTTGCAAATTGTCTCCTTTCTGTTCCCTCTTCCATTCCATCTGTTGGTGCCCTAAATCAGACTCTTTTTACTGTCAACCACATGATACAAAACTGGCATCCCTGTTTGCTTCCAGCTCCGGCCAGGTCAGTGCCAGCGTGGCACCGCTACAGGTGCGGCAAAGCAACTGTAGATGAGGGTCGAAAGGTAGTCTGGGAGTCTGGGAGCTGCCCTCAAGTTCCTGCTCAGGGATTGGTCCTTGGTGCCGACAGCTGAAGCCAATGAAGGATTTGAAGCAGGGCATGATGAGATGAGCAGAGTTTTTACAGTTTGTGTACTCATGCATATTCATTAGATCCTCATAATATTCTTGGGAGGCATAGCAAGTTTAGGAACATTTTAGGAAAAAGGCCCTACTAAGATCAGGGGATAGAGAGTTGCAGTAAAAAGAATAAAAGAAATCTACCTTACCAACACTTCCCCTACACGTAATGTCTAAGTAGTTAATGGGATAAGTATGGGTAAGAGTAAGTAAGTTATCAGGACTGGAATTATTTGTTTTTTAAGATTTATTTATTTATGCATACAAGAGCTGGGGTACTGGCCAGAGATGTGGTGGTGGGGAGTGTGAGAGGATTCACCAGAGACAGAGTGGGGAACAGAAAGGCAGATCTACTGAAATACACTGCTGAAGGGAGCAGCCGGTGAGACAGGAGAGGTCTGCTGTGCCTTGTGGGTTGCTCCCTGGCTGGCCAGGGATCGAACTCATGCTGCAGAGGCTGCGGATTGCTTCATAGTGCTGTGCTTAACCCCTTGCACCACCAGGGAGGCCCCTTCAGGACTGGAATTAAACGTGGTTGCCTCAAAACTGTGGGAACTAAGTCCAACTATTTAATGTAATATGATGACCATCCGGGAAAAGGAAAATTAAAAAAAAAAAAAACAGATTAAATGACTAGTATATTCAGAAGACTGGATAACCTCAGGGTATCTGTTTTGTTTTGCTTTGCTTTGTTTCTTCAAACCAGGTTCAGAAAGATTTTAATTTCTACCTCGTACAAACGTGCATGGTTCCTATTTTCAAACACAAAATTTATACATGCATATAACTGGTAGATTATGCCTTAGATTACACTATCTGCTACTAGCTGCATGCTAAGCAACATAGTACTCATCTTCACATAATCTTCTCAGATATACAAATGTTTAGAATTTACAAAGTACATTCACATCAGCTGCATGAAGTATTTGAAGTGTGTAGCATCCCTGTCTGAGGAAAAGGAATTCCTAAGCTTTATTTGTTGTTTGGGTTTTCCTTTTTTTTTTCCAAGTGGGGGAACGTTCTATAAAACGTCTTTAAAGATGAGACAAGTTCCCTGTTAGGTGAGAGATGTTTAGAGTTTTAAAGTTTCAGTTAGATCAGTGATTATCAACTTTGACTACATGTTCAAATTACTTGGGAACTCAAGGCTACTGCCAATGTCTGGGCCCCCTCCAGACCACCTGAATCTGACTCTCTTGCGAGAGGGATGCTGGTGGCTGCCGAGGAATTTTTTTGTTGTGAATTCTCCAGGTGCTTTTAATGTAGAGGAAAATTAGATCCCTAAATTAGACCAGTATTTACAGATGAGTTCTAGGATGGCTTTAAAAAAAAATAGTATTTTTCTTTCTTACATTGTTGCTAGTTTTTGGACACTTTGTGATTTCCCATTTCAGGTGTGGTCACTGTAGTTCTTAAACCACCAAAGCACCCACAGTCCATCATCAAAGCCCCTTGGGCTATTCCTCTGCCTTTTTTTTTTTTTACCCCTCCCCTTTGCTTCCCCTCCTGGATGCCTCACATCTATTGTTAGATTTCAAAGTTTGTCTTTGACATTTTGTTTGGTTTCTCTATATTCCACCTGCAAGTGACACCATAGGAGGGCTTTCTTGAACCAACCTTTATCTTTGTTCTGTTTTAGACTCCTGATTTCAATATCCACCCCCACACACACACCGCCAAATTAAAAAGCAATTCTAGGGTTGTTTTCTCAGTCCCTTTTGATTTTGCATAGCAGACTTTAGTTACCAAATTATCATCTGCCTTGAAAACAGGAAAAGGCAAGGAACATCAGCCTTGTAGTGAGGGAGTAGTAATAACTGCTGATGTTTATTGGACACTTGCTACATGTGTCAGGTATTGTGCTGAGGATGTTGTATAATCACTTTACTTAACTTCACAATAATCTTTTGACGTAGACACTACTGTGGATTCCTGTTTTGCAGACAAGGAAACTGAGACACAGAAAATAGAAAGGCTACACTGGTGAGTCAGGATTTACATACTGGCAGGCTGGCTCAATAATTCCGGCTCTTAACTATACCCATGGTCTCAAAATTTGGTATAAATCAGAATCACCTGGAAAGTTAATACACCTTGAAGACCCAGCTCGGTGAAGTAGGAGGAGCCTGGGCCTTCATCATTTTAACACGTGCTCAGCTGATTCTAATACTTACCAAAGATAGGACAACAGTATGTTATACTATATAACCTACAGATAAGAAAACTGAGACACATACAAATTAAGAATAAGGAGGCCTTGGGCAAGGGAGCATTGACCTTGCACAAGACAGATCGAAGTGAGATAAACTCAGTGTAGAAACTCAATGTCTCAGACTGACAAGCAGAGACAAGAACTATCCATATCAGCAGAGAGTGAATGAGAGGAAGTGTGTGTGTGTGTGGGGGCGGGGGGGATCCATAATTATATTCTGTATCTGAATCTCAAGTCTAGCTTTGCTTCCATTAGCTAGAAATTGGAAAGACTGTGATGCAGTATTCCATCAAATCCAAGATGTCATAGATTAAAGTCATATTACTATTTTATGTACCATTAAGACTTTAAAAATGATCACTCATTAAATGGTCACCTGTTATCAATTATAAGATGTAAGCAAGTTTCTAAAATAAAAAAAAAATGTGTATCTTGGAATCGAATAAATACGGTACAAGCAGTGAACTCTAATGAACTTGGTTCTGAAACTGTGGAAATCACTCAGCAAGTTGGGGAGGCTCCTGCTGACAGAGTCCAAATAACAGTGTTCCAACAACATGGAATATAATCTGTACTGCATATTTTAACATGATTTGTTTGCTATAGGAATTAAATGCACATACACTAAATGTAGAGGAATACATCCACCCCTCCCCACCCTTAGGTTTTAGTTACATTTCTTATCTGTAAAATGGGCTGTGGTGAGGCTTACTGAGAAAACAGAAAAGAGCAGTTGGCATGTAGGAGACTGAAAATTGCATTTCCCTCCTTTGCTAAATCTGAAGAGATATTTACATTGTTGGTAGTCCATTTTGGAGGCGGAGTTGGGAGGAGGAAGGAAAGTAAAAGTAGTAGATGCCTCCAATTACAATGACAGTCAGAAGGACCATTTGATTTATAATAAAGTAAAAATCAAAATTAAGAGGCAACTATAAACCAGAGACATTCTGCAGTGGGGGAGAAGGGAGTAGGATCAAAACAAGGGAAGGAAGAGCACAAGGGACCATGATGATGGTTCATGGGTGAACTGATGATGGGAATTTTAAGGGGATTATAACCAAGATGAGAAAGCACACATTGTACAAAAATGAAGAATGATGTAAAAGTATATAAAATAAAATTTAAAAAATAAAAATAAAATATAAATACCCGTTTGATGCTGCTCCAAAGCAAATCTACTTATGAGGTGCAGGCAAGCCATAGCCAATTTGATACTAATGTTGATTAAAGAGCTAGGTGCATATTGGAGAATTCAAAATTCATTCATAATTAGGAGAATGAGAAATTATATATACCCACAAAATTCCCAAGCCTGATTAAAATATGATTCCTTAGCATTTGGCTTCATAAAAGATATAAGAATTTATGTGACATTAACTCATATTTTCTCTGATAATAATTGTAGACTGTTTTCTTCAGTGACATTGTGCTTTTAATATAAAAGGATGAAGGGCCTCCCCGGTGGCACAGAGGTTGAGCACTGGGCTGCAAAGCTGCCAGCGGCCTCTGCAGCGCCGACTCGATCCCCGGCCGCTGGGCGAGGGTCCCACATGGTGTGCAGACCTCTCCTGCCGCCCGCTGCTCCCCTCAGCAGTGTACTTCGTCAGTCTGCCTGTTCTGCTCCCCGCTCTGGCTCTGGTGAATCCTCTCACCCTCCCGTGCTTCTGACTGTACCCAGTGCTTGTATAAATAAATAATCTTTTTTAAAAATTATATATAAAAAGGATGAATTTATGAATTTCAGATATAGTTTGGCTATTTCCCGAAGACCACAGTTAATATTTAATCAGGTCAGATAACTTATAATTAGACCTTTAATGCTGCCTCTTGCACTGGACTTTCAGCAGCTTGCAAAGGGGGCTATACCACATGTGTAGTCCATATTAGATAATGTGGAATGCTGTAAGAATCAGGGCAGAGATACTTGCCGGCTTCCCATGGAAAGATTCATAACCATGGCATGAATATGTAGTGTTGAATAGGGTACTTCTTGGTGAGAAAACAGATAAATAGTCACACATGGGAAAATACTGTAGTTTCTGCCTACAATAATCACCCCAGTGACTTCATGTTATGGGCTTTGTGTTATGTGAGGGTCATAAAGCTATCAAAAAGTGCCAGAGGGCCTCTTTGAAATAGTTTCTATTTATTTTGAAAGGTCCATTGAAAGTGAATAAAGGTTTAAGTCACAACAGTGTGTTAATCATTTCAGAAAGATTAGGCCTGAATTCACTCTTGCCAAAGAGAGCTCTTAATTTTTTTTAGGATACTGATATATTTTTTTCTCTGAAAGATTTTCCATAATTTGGGAAAAAGAATTCTTGACTGTAGTTCTCAATTTTCAACAGGGAGGGCTTCAATAAAATTATTCACTCTTTCACACATTCATTTAGCCAATAGTTGAGCGCCAGCTCAGCAATAGGCTACAAGCTGTATGTCACACAGTGTGACCCAAAAAGTCCAAAACACATTGGAGTTTTAAGAACCTCTGATGCGAGGCGAAGGGAAACACAGGCTTATTGTGCAAATAACTGAAGCTACGGAACCAGATGCTTTCTCCTTCCCCCTGGCTGGTCTCTCCCCAGGAAGAAGCAGTAATCTTCTAACCAGACTTTAGGCCTCCATTCTCCAGATCTGTCAACCTCATATGGCCATGACATTTGTCTTTATAAAATGCAAAGTTGGCTCAGAAATCCTGAACAGGGCATGTGAAACCCTGTGTGATGTGGCTCTACCCCAGCCTCAGGGAATCACTCATGCCTCCTCGCTGAGCTCACAGTCCTTTCTCTTCCTCTGAGCCTGTGTCGATGCAGAGGCCTCTACCTGGAATGCCCTTTTCCCTCTCTTGTCTGCTTGTGAACTTCTATCCCCCTTCTTAGGGCTCTATTAGCAGGTCCCCTTTTTAGTGTCACCCTCATGGACCCCTCCCTCAAAGCTGGGTTGATTTCTACCTAGCACAGAGCCTGGGCAATGTGGACAGAAGTGCCAGCTTCTCGCCCTCTTTCTTTGTGCTGCTGTGATTCCTAAGCTCTCCACTCGGTCTCTGTCTGTGTTATCTTTTTTTTTAAATTAATATATTTTATTTTATATAATTCTTACATCATTTTTCATTTTTGCACAATGTATGCATTTTCATCTTGGTTATATTCCCCATACAATTCCCACCCCCCTTATTTTGACCCTAATTCCTTCTCTCCTCTTTTAAAACTTCATTTAGTATCTGTGAGCTCCCTGGAAGGATAACTATGTTTTCCTCATTTTTACGTCCCAAGGAAAGTGTCTGGCACCGAGCAGACTAATCAACGACAAATTTTTACTGATATAAATAGAAAATGGGGGGGGCCTTGTTGGTGGTGCAAGGGATTAATATACCACACTACAAAGCTATCTGCAGCAACTGCAGATTGAGTTTGCTCTCTGGCCAGGGAGCTATGCACATGGTGCAGCAGGCCTCTCCTGATTCGCCCGCTGCTCCCCTTAGCAGCATATATAAGTAGATCTGCCTGTTCTGCTCCCCACTCTGTCTCTGGTGAATCTTCTCATCCACCCACCCCACCACCCATACCACATCTCTAACCTGCACCCCAGCTCTTGTATGCATAAATAAATAAATCTTAAAAAAAAGGGAGAAAGGAAGAGTAATGAAAGGCACTGGTTAGTTTCTATGAAACTGAATGTGTTAACCTATTGTTTCTTCTTAAATGGCACACTTGGAACTTGCAGATTATTCAAATAACCTAACCATTTCTCACACTGATGAAACATAATAGAAGAATTGGGATAAGAATGAACTCAGTCTCCAACCTCTACTGCTAGCTGGGTGACTTGAAGAATGTTATATAACCTCTCTGTTCCTCAGTTTCCTCATCTGTAAAATGGAAAATGATAATTGTAATTACTCCACAATGTCGTTAATACACATAATTTAACATATGCAAAGTATATCTGCTATTGAAGCAAACACTTCCTTTAGTACTATAGATATTATTAACTTATTTATGAAACTATGGTGTTAGAACATTATTTTATTAATAACCTTACATAATAAAATATTAAAAGCTTTGGATCTATTTTTCAAACTTTCTGCCTACCAACAAACCCATCTTACTTACTTACAAAATTTTAATGATCTATGGAATCCAAAAGTCTGGGAATCACTGCTTCCAGTAATATAGAACTCTAAAATGGTCATTATCCTCTGACTGGGTTTCTTATCCTTCAAATAAGAGCCTGGAATCTGGAGTCAAAACAGTCCCAGTGACATGAGACCTAGCACCCCTATAAACAGAAATCAGCAAAGTGGAACTATCAGAGGAAAGAATGCCTGCCTTGGAGTAAGGCAGGTTGGAGTTGGTAATAGGGAGATGACAGAGGTTGGAAAATCAGGATCCCTCCTAACAGAGAGCTAAGAGCATGCGGAATGATCACCAGGGTGATGCTCAAAGATCTGTAATGTTCCATGGAACAAGCTAAACCTTTTGAGGAAAACCCTACTGTCATCAGCATTCTATATGCTGCTGATTGGTCTTATTCATTTGAGTCAAGGGCTGGTATAAAAATTTTACTACTTAAGCATAATTCTGAGATGGAAAAGACAGGTGTTTATGCATCACATAAACAAAAAGACAAAGTAATACACTCATTATGCTTAGGTTTCAGTATTACTTAAAATAGGAGTGTCCAGCAAAAAAAAAATGCAAAGAAAGGATCTTTAATATAAATCTTTAGAGTTTTAGAGTTTTTCTAACACATTCTTTCTTGAATCATATAAATAATGAATTAATGTGTCTATTTCTTTAGGCAGAGACCTCCTTACATCAGCAATAGTTAAATATACAGTTTAAAGAAAACAATGTCCTGACAGCAACATAAAACCAATGGAAGAACCGAGAAATTAAGTCTTCCTTCGTCCCAAATCCCTTTTGATATTATATGCAGGAAGATCCACCTTTAGAACTCTGTTTGCTAAATGGAGTATATCCAGTACCAAGCACAGTGCCTAAAATACATTGGACTCACCATGAATATGCTATTTAGCACTAAGGGAAGGGAAGGAAGCCAACATTTCTTGGAGACCTACTATGAACAAAGTCCCACAAGAAGTTATATTCACATATGTATCACCAAAATTTTCATACTTTTCCTTGATATGGAAAGTAAGAGAAATGAAGTTTACAAGTATGACACAGGTCTAGGGTGAAAGATAAACTTTATAGACTTCAGTCCTCTTGTCAGGTCACTCCAAAATTTATAAACCAACAGTCATCCTTGAATCTAACTCAAGATAATTTCCAACAGTGTCCTTAGCTTATTCTTGATGTGACATTTTAAAATTTCAAGTTCTACTTGGCCAGCTTGACTGGCTTTAATTTAATATCCCTTAGACCACACAGTATAACAGGAAGAGAATAAATGAACTCTTTCTCAAAAGAATTTGAACTCAAAGGAAAGAGATCTGAACTCCAGGATCTGGATCCTACTTATTAGGTATTTCTGGCAAACATGTCCTAAATCTCTTTGCAAACAGTTATATTTTAAATTTGGCTATTTGCAAAATGAAAGGGCTAGAACAGGTGATTAATGCACTTACATCAAACACTTTGTGAATACCAAACTCTTTGCTTGGTGCTAGAGTTATAAAAATATCCAAGAGAGAATAAAACCAAACCCTTGCCTTCGAAGAGATCCCAGACAATTGAGGCAAAATTTTATGCTATCTGAAAGATTGTTTAGTTCAAAAAATGCTATGAATCTATGCCCTGGGAATACAAATGCCATTATACTAACTCTGTAACAGTAATTTCAAAGTATATTTGTTATCTCGGATCAGTTGCAAGCTCCCAAATAAAATGTAAAAGCATGTGGCACACAGGAAAATTATATTAGGTCTCAATGACAAGTGGTTATAACAACTATAATGAAGAAACAGGCTATTTCTAAAAAAACCTTTCCCTCCAAATCTCACTTCAGCGCCCGAACAGTAGGAGACCTTATTGTTTCCATTACCCATTTTTATTTCTGGTTCTACTGATGAAGTACAATATTTGAACAATATTGTAGTTCAAATGGTGAGATTACAGCCAGCAAAGTAGGCCACGAAATCAGACACCCTACCATACCTGACACTGGGAACAAATTCAAGTATATTTATTTTATTGGACTGTTTGAATTTATTATATGTTGCACATAATTTCCTGTCTCATTTCTTTAGTGCTTGTGGAATTTACATCCGGGTGTCTTAGGTTATCATACTCCTTCCTTCCTTTGACCCAATATTTATGCCAATAGACTGAATTGACTTAGAGCAAATCCCCGGACAAAAATTGAAGGGGAAAATACCCAAAGCTTTAGTTAGAGAATGGCAGAAACTTTGGAAAAAAATCTGAAAAAGCAATGAAGATGAAAATGGAAACTCTGTGAAAATTAATGTAGTGTAGAATTGGCGAACATACTACTTATTTCTTTAAACAAATAGAAGAAAGAACCCGCTTATGAGGTGCACCCAAATAATTCACAGGTGGTGAAACTATTAGAGTCCTGCAATTTCTTGCCTCAGAAGTGGAATAAATCTTCTGTATTATAAATGGCACATGCTCACACAAAGCATTTTTCTGCTATTCCCTTTCTCTCCACTACTTCCCTTTTCCATGCAACAGGCCTTTTTGGTGTTATCATAATGAATTTATCTAAATAAGAATGTTAGAGAAAAATCTAATGAGGAAAAGAGATGCACCCTACTATGAATGTCAGAAATGTCATTGCAAATGGAATATGTTTGTTTTTTGCATGGATTATGCTTATTGCAAAGTAAGCACAATATACTAGAAATACAGAAGATGGAGGTCTGCCAGCTCTATGTCCCAATAACTGTGGGGTCTACCACGAAAGCTCCCTAGATGCGGATATGCATAATTTATGGTAATTCTCACAATGATAAGAATTTGCTTTGAAAAAAAAATTTTTCCTGAAGAATTCATATTAACAAAGAGACTGTTTTAGTTTGTTTTGCTACATATTGTTTAGAGATAATAAACTATGGGATGTCCATATGATTATGGACTCTGGGAAAAC